>NC_039368.1:38593587-39273500 GCF_003573695.1 Papaver somniferum
AGATTGATAAGGATTTATGAATATTCATTGCTTGAATCATATTTCGAGATGTTTAAAAAGACAAGCTTGACTCGAAACTACTTCTTTACAGTATTAAATCTACTAGAAATCATACAATATAGTCTCATATAAACATAATGGTAATACTTGTGAGTAAATATAATGGTTTAGTCTTCACATACCTCTTCGTTGATGAAGTTCTCTAAATATCTTCGTTTGATCGTTAGTCTCAATCTTCGGGGGTTATCCAGTGATGTCTGATACTCAGCTACCATACTCTAATCCTAGTCTGAGACTTGACTTTCATAATATAGAAATCAAGTTATAGTTATGTGCATATAACATTGACAACAAGCTTGAGATAGCAAAACTTGCGAGTTTGACCTAGCAGTGTTCCAACAGTTTGTGTATCCGGATCTTGTTCTTATTGATCTTTGAGGTTTTAAGTAATATCATAACAGGAACGACATGGATGGAAATCATAAAGTTCTTTTCATCTCAGACTTTTTGATTCCTCGAGATATCTAAATTTTTTTTAGAACATTCTTGAGAGGTGGTCAATAATCCAGGATTCTCAGCTAATTGAGTTTTTTTTTTGTTAGAAAAGGAAGATATATTAATATAGGGAAAGGTTACAACTGATTTAAGATGAATGGATGATAATTGTCCAACCAAACACCTGTTACATTGTATCTTCTACTGTGTTTAGATGTTTTATCAGCCCAACCATTAAAATTCCTATTAACGTACTCAATTTTAACAAAGCTTAAATCTCTAAGAATAAAAAGACAATCTTCTAAAATAGAATTGTTGGACCAGCTAATCTGATTCCCACTTTTATTGAGAAAAGTAATGGCATTCTTTGCATCACTCCTTAAGCAGATTCTTTGATAACCTCCTGCTTTAGCCCACTTAACAGCTTCTAGTAAGGCCATGCATTCCGCTTCCTCTGGATTTAGTGATTGTCCTGCAACTGTTTTACATCCTTTGAACTCCCCTGTTTGATTAAAGACAACAATACCGACACCAGAAGTATTAGTATCTTTATCATAACAAGCATCACAGTAAACTAATAGACAGCCATGTGGAAGGTCTTCATTCGAGGGAGCCACATGAGTTTCAACAACAGTAGGGCAATGATTCTGACTAGAAGAAGTAAGAATTTCATTCGTGTCACTAATCAATCTAGAAGCCAATATGACAGTGCATTGAGTATTAAGGGGTTTTTGTTGGAAAGTATGGAAACATCTGTCTCTCCAAATGCACCATGCAGTAGTTAAAACCGAGCAGCCATGAGTATTATCAGAGGAAAGATGTTTATTGATCCAATCATAGATGTTAATAGTAGTAGCAGAATCTTGATGAACCAAATTTCCAAAAGACGAAGAATTCCAAACAGATACAGAATAAGTACAATGCAAAATAAGATGCTCAACAGTTTCAGTAGAATTGGTGTCACACATGCTACAAATGTTGGTTTGATTAGGCTTGAACCGAGTCACTCTATCCTTAGTAGGCAGAATACCTTCAATGCATTTCCATAAAAACAATTAGATTTTAGGTAATAGAGAAGCTTCCAAAGATTTTTATATATCATATTAGATTGAGCATTAGGATCGGCAGGAGACAACTCACCAGCCAAAAGCTTATAAGCTGATTTAACAGAAAAGTTGCCATTTTTAGTGAATGGACAAACTAACCTATCTCGACCAGATACGGGAATTCTAATGTTCATAATTTTCTGACTATTTTCTTGAGTAAAGAAAGCTTGCACCAGTTCTGAATTCCAGGTGTTTAAATGTTTGTCAATCAAACTATCAACACGCAGATTAAGATTAGGGTAAGAAATGCATAAGGGACTAGACATATTTGGAACCCAATTATCTATGAAAGCATGAATATTTTCACCATTTCTAACTTCCCAAATAGCATGATGCTTAATTATACTAAGGCCATGACAAATGCTTTTCCAAATCCACGAAGATTCCTTAATATCTGAGTGATGCAGAGGGTGACAATTCTTAAAATATTTGCATTTCAAAATTCTAAACCACAGTTCATCTTCTGAATGAATAAGAGACCAAGCTGTTTTAGTCAGGAGGGTAACATTAGTGAACTTTAAATTCCTAAATCCTAATCCCCCTTTCATTTTATGTGTACACACTTTTTCCCATTTCCTAGGATAAAAACCACCGTTTGAATTCTTTCCCCACCAGAAATCACGCTGTGATTGCTCCATCTTGTGGATAAGGTCATCTGGGAGGAGGAAGGAATTCATATGGTAGATGGGAGAAGAATTCAAAATATTATTTACCATGATTGACCTGCCAGATTGATTAAGGTTCTTGCCTTTCCACTTAGCCACTCCATTCGCGAAATGATCAGTGAGAAAGGAGAAAGACTCATTCTTTGATCTTTTCAGAAAGAGTGGGATGCCCAAGTGTTTATCATTCAGATCAACTTTCTTAACATTAAGTGATCTTATGAGAGAGACACTATGATCTGGATGAACATTCTTGCTAAAGAAGCATCCAGATTTTTGAAAATTTATCACTTGGCCAGAGATGAGACTAAAATCCTTAATGAGAGACATTAAATTGTTAGCCTCATCATGAGTAGCTTTAGTGAATAAGAGACAATCGTCGGAAAATAGGAGATGGGAGATACTAGGAGCCTCTTTACTGATTGAACCCATGAATGAGATGACATTCTCCAACATGCAATAAATATCTCGAGAAAGACTCCATACATACAATGAACAAGTAGGGGGATAACGGGTCTCCCTGACGGAGACCTCTACTAGGTTTGTATGCAGTACAAGGGGATCCATTAAGAAGAACTGAGATACTCGTGGTACTAATACATTGATAAATAATGTTACACCAAGAGTCAGAAAATCCAAAGCGTTTGAGAACATCAATAAGGAAGGACCATTCTACACAGTCAAACGCTTTAGACATATCTAACTTAAGACCCATAATACCACATTTGTCTTTTTTCCTCTTCCTTTTCATAGAATGAATTACTTCTTGGGCAATAATCATATTATTCTGGATATTCCTATTCGGAACATACGCAGATTGGAATGGTGATATAATTTTTCCCGATAGTGGTTTCATCCTGTTAATAATGATTTTAGAGATTATTTTATAGCTAGTATTGCATAATGAGATTGGCCTAAAGTCAGCAGGAGTCACAGGATTGTTGACTTTAGGAATTAGAGATAGAAATGTATGGTTCATTTCTTTAAGCAAATGTTTAGAGTGGAAAAAACTTTGGACAATTTTGAAGATATCGTTTTCCACTAATTTCATGTGTTGTTTATAGAAGCCTGGTGGAAATCCATCAGGCCCCGGGGCAGACCATGAAGCCATTTGTTTAATTGTGTCTCTAACTTCTTGTAAAGTAATGGGACTCAATAATTTGTCATTGTCCACATTAGATATACAAGGATCTGTGCAATTCAGAAAATCTCTATTACGAAAAGGATTGGACGTAGTCCAATAGAACTAAAGTGATTAACCAATAGATCTTCAAGTTGATTCCTATCCTTAGACCATTGGCCATTTTTCAATTTAAGGGAACTGATATGGTTGAAATGCCTTCTTCTATTAACATAAGTATGGTAGAAGTTGGGATTTCTATCATGCCCTTTTATGAACTCGACTCTAGACTTTTGAGCATAAAATTCTTCTTGGATTTTTTGTCAATGCTCCAACTGTATCTCAACTTGCTTAATAGCCTCAATATTCTGAGTAGTATTAGCTTCACTATTCAGAACTTGTAGTTGAGTTCCAAGAGATTTGACTTTATGATCAATATTACCAAAGTGCGAAATATTCCAATTTTTCAGTTCAATTTTCACATTTCTAAGTCTATTGGCAAATTGAAAGGCATGAGTTCCTCTAATAGGTATAGAAAAAGCATTCTTGATTACTGAATGTGAGGAAGGGTCACTGAACCAGCACTTATAATATCTATAGGGCCTTTTACCTTGATTAGAAGAGTGTTCGTAGCCAAGATAATTGGTAAGTGGTCTGAACCTATAGAGTCAATATGAAAAACTTTTGAGTTGGCATAATGACTCAGCCACAGACCATTTACTAGAGCCCTATCTAATCTAGCTCTTATATTATCATCGCCGGATTGTTTGTTAGACCAAGTGAAGGGAGAATCCACAAAGCCTAAGTCAGATAAATCAGCATTATCAATAATTTGTTGAATGATTGGTAAATCCTCAGTAGTCGGTCTTGTGAAAGTAAACCTCTCATGGGAAAACATGGTAATATTGAGATCACCTATTAATACCCATGGGAGATTTGCTTGTTCACCTATTTTGCTGATGTAATCCCATTGTTGTAACTTCTCATCATGGTATATAGAACCATAGAGAAACGTTACTAGGAATTCTTGTTTACTAGGGTCATAAGAAATTATAGCATTTATCATTTTATCTGAATTATATACAATTTTAAGGTTGAAACCACTCTTCCACTTTAAAGATATGCCACCAGAGAGACCAACAAATGGAAATATCCAATTGTTAGGATAGTTGAATCTTCTCAGATATTGGCTCATTTCAGTGGAGTCATTTTTGGTTTCACATAAAAAAATCACATTAGGGTTTTGACTCTTAATAAGATTATCTAAAGCAGTTCTTGAAATAGGGTTGCCGAAGCCCTGACAATTCCACGACAAAATTCTTATGATGAGAGTAATAACAGAATGACTAGAACTGCAAGTAGATGTGGCCAGACAAACACTATTTGTGCAGAAGGCCCAAGAGTGATAAAACCACTGCAATGTTAAACACAGATAAAAACCACAGAGAGGACAAACTAACTTATATGCTAGGACTATGTAAGCAGTCAACCCAACAGGAAATAGATCAACAAAGTTGTCAAAACACACAAAGTACGCAACAACAGCAACCAAACTGCATTCAGCAATGCAGCCTAAACGATCAAATCAGAGAAGACAATAAGGTCAATAAAGCGCAGGTTAAAAAAGTAACCAAACGGATTATTATTTCCAATTAACAAATCACCCAAGATTATTGATCTAATCGGGGTATCAACCAACAATAACGTGTAAACAATAATCACATAATAGCAATTGAGCAATTGATTACTGAAAGTTGAAGAAATTAAGACAAGTAAATTGGGGTCTGGAAATTTGGGGGAGAAATTAAGTTTTGAAATATTCAAGAAATTAGGGCAATAGCAGATGAGGGACAAATTAAAAGAGTAACAATTGATGAAATTAGGGTTAAGGGAAATATGGCGTAAGAGATTAGGGATTATAAATACCTCGTTATTAGCTTTCACGTTATTAATCAGTGTAATTTCTTCATCAACAGCTGTGTCCTCATCAATTTCCTCCATTTCCACACCTTCCATTAGATCAATCAGGTTGCCAGTAGAAATCACATGTTGCTTGCAGATGATCATATCAGGAGAAGAGTTTGGATTGGGTTGTAAAGTGCGAGTGGTTGAATTATTGAGAAGAAGAGGAACAGGTTGATTTGGGATGACAACAGTTGGGGAAGAGACATCACCGCCAGAACGAGAGCGTTTGTTCTGTGATTCTGTCTTTCTTCAAAATTATCGATACCATCTGATGCCTTATCTTTTGGAGAGGGAATTATTATATTGACACCCACATAAGAGTTCGGGGCACTCATATTATTGCCACCACCATTATTTCCTTCAGATCCATCCAATTCAGCCTCAAGATCTTCATTTTCTCGAACCCATATTTCATATTCTTCAGCTGACATCGAATCAAGTTGTAGCTGATGCGCAATTTGCTCACACTGATCATCTGAATGTTCAATAAAAAGCATTGATCACACAAGTGGTAGGGTTGCCTCTCCCAATGGTACTTAACCCACGCTTCCCCTCCAGACGCGGTTCTTAGCCAAGCTCCTCTTTTAAGTGGTGTTGTCAACTCCATCCTAATCTTAGCTTTGACCATTCTGCCGATTCTCAGATGAGCATTAGGGGGATCTATCTCAACCTTTTTTCCTAAATCTTGGATGATCTCATCCACTAGTGACACATTTAAGTGTTTCAATTGTAGATTCCTCAGCTTTACTGTCCAAATTTGATGAATGAATTTATGGTCAGCCAATGGGATTCTAAGAGCAACTGCAATGGACGAGTAAACCCAAATTTTCAGTCGAGTGGGCTGGCGTAGTGGGATGGACCATCGATCAAAATTTGATCAAAGAGTAAAATCCAGATCAAATTTGGTCTGCGATCAAGACCAAATCCAAATATAGTCGGGCGTTGATATAATCTCCGCTACACATCGGGCGTTGATATAATCTCCGCCATTCATCGGGCGTTGATATAATATCCGCTACACAAGGGGCGTTGATATAATGTACGCCTGAAACGGGGCGTTGATATAATGTACGCCCGATGGGGCGTTGGTAAAGACAACGCCCGAAATGGCGCGTTGATATAATGTACGCCCCACTTTCACAAATTCTAAGGACTTACATGGGGCGGGCTTTATACCTCCGCCCCATTATTTTCCTTTTTTTTTTTTTTTTTTTTGTTTCTGAAGCGTTTGATATAATCTCCGCCCCACTCGCGCGTTATCTTTACCAACGTCCCACTCGGGCGTTATCTTTACCAACGCCTGATCCCAGGCGTAATGTTTATCAACGCGCGACCAAATATACTCTTTTCCCACTACGCTACATGACAGACTAAACCCAAATTTGGTCTTTCTTTTTAGTCTTTGGTCTTTGGTTATACTCGCACCACTGTGGACGCTCTAAGATTGTATTTTTTCACTGCCAGCAAGTATCCCTTCACCGTCCACGGAGATTTCTTGATTATTTCTTCTTGTTCATTAGAAGTGCTGAACTTGAAAACAAAAAGATTAGGACCCCATGACCTTTGTTTCCTTATTTTTATATTTCTTCCAGATCGCATTGATCTCTTCTTTAACTTCTCTAACCTCCAAAACCTCTGGGTAAGAGATTTTTCCTAGCACACTGTTTGACCAATTTTCAGCCGCAGTATTGATAACTTGAGAAGATCCCAAGGTTCTTCTTTGAACCTTAGCAGCACTAATATTGGTATTTTGCATTTGCGAAGTGATACTAGAGACTTGGTTTTGAGGATTAGTAGCCATTTCAAAGCACCGAAAATAAGACAAGTATGAAGGAAAGTGACTGAAAATGATTTCAAGTTTAGGATGTTTGTGATGTGAAGAGTACGGGGAGAAGAGGTTATTTATAATAGGATTAACCCTAGTGAAGATACTGAAATTAGTTTGTTACTGCGAGTTATCAGGGTTGTAGGGAAACTTTTTGCGGCTAAAATGATGCCGATTACTGTAACGGCTGTGACTGTATGACTGCATGGACAGATGGGGGTAATTTATTTGCAGGAAATCATCAAGCTTTAGAGAAAACTTCTTGCAGCTAAAATGGCGCCAATTACTGTAACGGTTGTGGCTGCATGACTGTATGGGCAGAGGAGGATTACTGTGACGGCTAGGACTGTTCGACTTCATTGGCAGAGGAGGATTACTGTAACGGCTAGGACTGTTTGACTTCATCGTCCTGCAGGGATTTTCCAGAATTTGCATTCTTGGGAACGGGACAGGATGATGATGGATGAGCATGGGAGATAATGAGAAAGTTTCAGGATGATTATATTCAACTGGGTAAGAAGCAGCAACCTTTAACAACCTTGTTAGACCCATCTTGGAGGTGATGGAGAACACAACTGCCTTAGTATGCATAACTGCTAGAGGGTGCACCACTGCTGACATTGATGCTGGCACAATTATTTGATGAAGAGCCACCATTGGTATAAACACCACTGTTATACTTACAACTGACTAATAAACATGATAGCTGCGACGAAGAAGTTAGTAATCCATGGGAAAAATACGATGGCAATAGTTTAAATGATTTAAAGAATTTAAAAGAGGAAGAAATTAGAGTGGGGATATGGAATCAAACCATATGATATCGAAACTGACAAAAAAGGCAGATTATTCCATCTTTAGCTTCTTGCAAGTGAAAAATAGCTTGAATAGCAAATGGAAGAAAAAAAAAATTCGCCTCCTATTAAAACATCATTCGTACAATTTGCAAGCTATCCTAGGAAACAAAAGGCAGCAAAACAACATATGCCTCCAAGAGTTGTTGTTGCAGTAAGAAGCTTAAACCCGTTCTTAATTGAGGTATTCATGCGATCAAGGAATCTATTTCAGCTAATTGAGTTTAAGTGTTCCGATTTTGTGCAGTTTGCTAGACTTTGTATATTGAAAACAGATTTCCAAGCCTAGCTTGAAAAATCAAAAGGGAAATCAAATAGACTTGTCTGTTAAAGGCAGATAGGTATCAAAAGTCTTCACTGAGTCTGAAGCAACTCTTAGGCTGTAAAGGACGTCAGCTAGGGAACCAAGTTCCTAAAATCTTGCAAGGTTCAAGCGACGTAAGGAACACAGCTGCAGCTGAATTACTTGAGGATTAATTTAGTCTTAACTACATTCCGGTCTGAAGTCGGATAGTAGGCTAGTTTCTGTAGCGGTTTAATACAATATGGTGTTCTAAGCTGGACGAGGTCCCAGGGATATATGCAGGTGCAGTTTTATCGTTAACAAAACTTCTGGTGTCTTATGTTATATCCTTTTTTTCATTAAACTTCTTGTATATTGTTTATCTTTATAATATCATAAGTAGTATGTAATCAATCTAGATATAGTTTCCTTATTGTTTAAGATCAAACTAATATTTGTTGTTATTAAATTCATATTTTGAAAGATAGATTACAAGTGTTTTTTTTATTATTTTGATACAGCAAACGGGGTTAAGGAAACCCCAACCAAACAAAGAAAACAAAAAAACAACAAACTAAACAAAAACTAAACAAAAAACTAAACATTAATGCCTAACAAACACTCTTCCCTCTTTATCAGCAGCCAAGATTTCTCAAAAGTCTAAAGTGAAATCCTCTTCTCTAATCTTCATGAAAGTTGAATTAGGATGAATCTCAGCTAGATAATCGGCTTCTCTATTGCTTTCCTATATCAATGAGTTATCTTCACAGATCTAAACTTCCTTAGAACATACTGAATTCTTCTTCATATTTGAATAGTATGCTAGGGAGGCTTGGGATCCTGATTTTGCAAAAGCAAACATGTGCACATAGAATCACTTCATAGATGAATATAAAGAGCATTGATCTCAAGGGAAATCTTCAACCCCAATTCCACACCCTGCATTTTATGAGTAATAACAGAGATAGGTTGGCACCCACATTTAGCAGCAATTAAATGATCACCCAAAGATTCTCTAACAATGGCACCAAAACCAGCTTCATCCTCACACATGGAATCATTTATGTTAATCATTACATCATAGCCAGTTGGATCTAACCAAGAGCAAAACACTGGTTGGAGAAGAGTAAACTCACAAGATATCCTCAATCTTTCTATAAACTGTCTATTAGCAGCAGTATCATCAGCTATCAAGGAATGGGCACTCAGCTTCAGCCAAACCTTCTGCACAATAAGAAAATTGACTGTCTACAAAGAATTATAATGAGAATCAAATAGTCTAGAAATCCTCTTTCTCCTATTGTTATAAACAAAACTATTTAGTAACAGTTTCTTAATCACAACAGCTGTGGAATCACCCTTGAAATGAAGAACACACCATTGAATCTCCTCCAACCAAGTACTGTGCACGTCTCTGGCATATCTCATCTTAAGTAATAAACCTTTCCATATCTAAGAAGTAAAATCACAACCATGGAATAAATGTGCTTCTTTCTCTTCAGCAGCACCACAAAACAGACAACTAGAGGAGGAAATAACCTTCCAACAAAGCAGTTTATCCCTAGTTTTTAATTTATCATGCAGAGCAACCCGCATAATGAAAGAGTGTCTTGGAATGTGCAACTTAAACCAAACAAGAGACTGGGTACTTGAGGAAGATAAAGTTTTATAAGTATCTTTAACAGAAAAATCACCAGATTTACTAGCAGTCCAACCCATTTTATCATGCTCCAAAAAGTTATACTCAATGCTGGATAAGGAATAGAAAACAAAAGCAACGGCCTCATCATCAGTGGGAGGAAGAAGCCACTCATCAAACCCTAAAAATTCAGAAATAGTACTTTCCTTGTTGGGAAAATACTCCAAGATGATATCTGGATCAACCTAATCATTAATAATACCCCTAGGATGCCAGTTATCAAATAAAAAACAGGTGCCATTACCATCTCCAAGAACATGGAAAATCATCCTTCTAGCCAAACCTCTCAGATCTAACATCCTCCTCCACCGCCAAGAAGCATCCTGGGGAATAAGTAAGGTCCAAAAATATCTGCCTTTGATGAGATTTTGCTTGACCCAATCAGTCCAGATAGAATCCTTACCAGAAACAAGATCTCCGATGTGTCTTAGAGTAGCTGAAATGTTAGTGGTTTCCACATCCTTAACACCCAAACCACCTTCCATATAAGGTAAGCAAATAGTTTTCTAGATAATAGGACAATGTTTTTTACTCAACTCATAACCATCCCAAAGAAACCTCTTAAAGATCCTATTGGTTTCCTTTATCACTATCTTAGGGATAATGAAGCAAGAAAGCTAGAAAAAGACTATACCAGATAACACATGTTTAATTAATTTAAACCTACCAACATGTCAGAGATTTAGACTTCCAAGATTTAACTATGGATAAAATCTTAGCAATTAGAGGTTGGCAATCATAGTAAGAAAGTCTAGAGGAAAGTAAACAATACACCAAAAAATCCGATTTGGGACGGATATAAGCGTTGCAATGAATTTCACCAACGCACATATCCGTTGGAAATATGGCGTAGCAAATTTGTGTGCAACGCGAAAATCCGTTGGGCAAATTAATATGTGCAATGCATAAAAACATTGGTCAACAAGTTTACTAACGTTATCTGAGCAACGGATTCTTTAATTTGTGCAACTGATACAATAAATTAGGCAACGTATTACTCTAATTTGAGCAACACTTATATACGTTGCAAACCCATTTACAGGTGAAAAAAAAATAAAATCCGATGATAACTCCGACAATAATTCCGGTAGATTTCTGCACCTTCATATACCATTGCAAATCAAAAAAAGACCCAATTTGATAAGATAATCACTAATCCTTACAACAACATAAACTAAGTTTGAAAAATACAATGAAATTCGATTCCGGAACATAAGAAATATTGTTATGAAGCTATTGTTTGCGGTTGTTATTCCAAAATATGCTCACAGTACTAGCTTAGTCCTAGCTTTAAGGATTAGAGCAACAAGAAAATAGTGGGACTGTGTATGTTGGCACACTACAGGACGTTCCCAAGTTTCAACTAGCTTCTAAGAGGTACCTCGATTCTTTTGCTGCAGCTGGGCACAATGACATGATGTAATCGACCAATCCATCCATAAATTACCAGCTTCATAGCATCTTTTCTGCAGAAAGAAAAATCAAAATGTTAATTACAAATCATAAGAAAACAAATATGAACCTATTACAAAGAAAATGAGTATAGAATCGATAATGTTCATTCCACCAACAAACACTTAGCAGTACGGTCACAGGGCCATCAAATCAAACCATACAAGCACATATATCATGTCACACAAAATATCATCGTATTTCCATAGAGTGATGCCACTTCAGATGCAGATTTACGGCGTGTGGTACTCTGGAAAATAGAACAAAGTTTGTTGTGAGGAAAATTACCTTATCTTGGGTAGAAGCACCTGAAGTTACACCTATAGTGACAAGACCCTCCTTTGGCCGATTTTCTTTGTCAACCAACTTACCATGCTGCTGCAACATCAAGAGACAACATATTAACTTGAAGATCTAATTCACAAAATATAACTCATATCATATTCATCAAGAGTAATTTAACTGATTACCAAAAGATGAAAATCAAAGAGAACGAGGAAGTATATATGTTGTTGGCATAGTACAATGCTTATATGTTGTACATGAGCGTTTTATTCAAATTTTAGAGAGTAGTTCATACATATAGATTGTGGAAGGAACTAGTGAGTAAAAGTAGTAAAGAACTGACAAACCCATAAGTGTTCAAGTACGATGATTTAACAGAACTGAACTAACAAAAAATCACATAAACACAAGTAGAGCATAAAAAATATCACCTGTTTAAGTAGCAGATCCCACCACGAGGACAACTCTCAGCATACCGTAACCCAACATTTCCACCAAAATACACAAGGTATTGAGCACTTCTGGAATACTCGTCAGCAAGTGATTGACCTTCAGCTGAGGCCACTACTGAAAAAGAAAAAGAAAAAAAAACTCGTAAGTATCATGGTATTGATGAAAACGGGGGGTGGGTGGGTGGGTGCAAGATAATAAAGTGTGTAGGATTTTTTCTACTAAAACATATTTGATGTACTCATAAAGCTCCCAAGTTCTTCAATGCACAGCAAAAGATCAGAGAATTAGTGGAGACTAGTATTGAGCACTTTGGAAAAAATTTGGTCCTCTTCGGTTATGGCTTTGCGCAGTTCAAATTTTCCATCACCATACTTTCTGATGCTCATTCAGTTCAGAAGACATTCAAACCACAAAATAAATGGAAAACCACATTTTCAAAGTTGTATATGTTTAACACACTGCAATCGCAGTCACCCCATCTTCCAAACTCTATTTTATTTTGATAAAGATACAATAGAAATATATCTGAAGTAAGTGCAGTTGGATTCTACTGCAAAGAAACATAACTGGCCTAAAAAGTTAAAGCCAAATAATTAGTAAAGTATGAAGAAAACCAAAATAGTAATAAAGTGCCCAAGGCGCTAAAAATGCGAGCCATACCTTCTTTCTTTTTTCCTGGTCACCTTGGTTGCCTTAGGCACGCCTCACACTACATAGCTCTCAATTACCCTTCGCATTATTTAAAAATATATGGATGCCAACTTTTCTTGTGACATGATCAACAACAAACAAGAGACGTGGAGTTTAATTTTGAAATCAGCAAATCAAACTAGCACCTGTGGCAGGTGTGACAGACCTCACACTCAATTAGGTGCTTAAAAACAATCAGCATATTAAATTACACAGAATTCAAAATCCTAATTTGATGTTGGCATCCTACTAACTTTTCATAATACATACTGATAGGACTACAATGACCAATATACTCTCCTCAACTTACAGGTCCAAAGCAGTCTTATCAATTTGCGAGGGATGTCGAGTCTCCAGGAAAGTCGGATAATTGAAGTTAGTGTGTAGGATTTTTTCTACTAAAACATATTTGTTGTACTCATATACTCGACTTATCTAGTCTGCAGCCAAACAAAGTTGGGAGGATGAACATACAAAGTTGTTCTGCGTCACGGAAGTGTAGAAAAATTTACTTGGTATAATAAAACTAAAAAGGATGTTTCATGAAGCAAACCAAAGAATATAATGTCCATTGCCATCCACGTGCAGGGGGATGCTTCCAGCTTAACCCATCAGCTTCATATATGTCATACTGGGTTAAACCAGGTTATCATTTATAATCAAGCATGCTCAATGGTGTAGCATTATGTCATAGAGCTACCTGTTTCCATCTACAAAACATCCACAAAAACTTAGTGGTCTAGACCAATAAAATCATTGAATCATAAAATTTGATATCACATTTTAAAAATCATCTCAAAGAGAAAAAAAATAATTAGGATTGCACCCAGAAATGGTTTTTTTTCTCACCAAAAGACATTGTAAATATCTGTGAACTAGCTATGGAGTCCATCAAAATTTCTTGTTCTGCAACATCATCTACATTTGCTGTAAGTTCCTGACCCTAGCATCCAGCTCCTGAAATTGCTTCTGCTTTTACAAGGCCATTGAACCACAAAACTTCATTCCTGCAATATCAAACCACCAACCATCTGCAATTCATCTCATTCCTCAACATCATCTCAACCCATTCATTCAACTGCAACACCATATTTGTTGTTCTTCCTTGTTTACACATCACCAAGACAGTCCATTCTGTTGATAACAACAAGATTCAAGCACGTCACATTTCGAGGCTTCTCTGCTGCTCAACCATCTCCATCTCATACATCCACTGCATCAGCACAAGCTCTAAGCATCAGCAAAAATATAACCCACTGTTTCGCTGCATTTTATCCACATACAGCTTCAAAAACAAACCATCTCATCAACACTAGCAGTTCCATCTCCATCTCAGATTCCTCAACAAACAATCACCAACATAACCACCAGAAACTGCCATTTCAGTACATATCTTCTCCATCCATTAGCAGTAACCAAATCCATCTCCTGAACCTGCAACTTCAACTTCAGACTAAAACTGCAAAACCCATTTCATCTTCTGTTGCTCCAAACACCAGCAGTTATATGCATTATCTCTACCATTCCTCACCTGAAAACCATTGCAAACACTCCTAAACTCCACCATCTGAAGCAACTACCACCAATCAAATTCGATCCCCCTCTTCTTTCTCTATTCTCAGCTCGCATCTACCAGAACACCACATACAAACAGTATCTTTAGAACACCATCACCATAAAATTTAAATTAAAGAAAACCCATACTTAAACTCACCTAATACAGTAAACGAAAATTTTTTTTGCAAAATCTGTAAAGAATATCACCTAATACCCATACTTATTAGCAATTCATCATTGTGAACAATCCAATTAATTTCTAACATAAAAAGATAAAGTAAGACACGGGTTTTTGTTGAGATAGAATCCTAGAAAATCTCTTAAGTAAATAAAGCCATAATTCTTGACTTACCTTCTTCATATTTTTCGTGATGTAAAATAAGATTCACATAAATAAAATTTCAGATCAGAGAGTTTTCATTGAGGTTGGTATTCAACTATGCAAAATAAACTTGACTCACAAAATCAATTACAATGAAATAAGGGTTTCACCGGTAAACGCATTTCATTTAAGCAAAAATCACATATCTAGGGTTTAAAGCGAAATTTGGGTAAGTGAAATTAGGTTTGATTTCTGACGGGTTTTGATTTATAGCAAATTGAGTTTGTTTAAAACGAAATTTCGATAAGTGAAATTAGGTTTGATTTCTGATGGGTTTTGATTTATAGCAAATTGAGTTTGAGTTATGTCTACAAAGGACAGTTTTGATTTTAAAAGATCTAGGTTTAGCTGAGGACAATAATGGTTCACAAGTTTTCGCTGAGGGTGAGGGACATAGGATTTTGATTTCCAAGATCTCTGTTCAGAAGAAAATGAGGAAGAGAACAAGATAAGTTTTGGTTTGGGTGATGGAGAGGGATAGAGAAAAGAACGGAAATAGAAGAAAAATAAGAAAAATTAGATATAATCACTTTCAGTAGACATTTAATCCCCCAACAATTCTAACAAAGGCAAGCGTGTCCTGTTTCCATTTTTTTTTTTCTTTTCTTTTGGAATATCCCGATATGGTGCAACGTATTCTAGATTATGAGCAACGGATTATGGTCCCCAACGTTAATATCCGTTGCAAACCCAAAAAACGAAATGTTGCAAAACCCCTGAAATGGTGTAGTGAAAGGCACGCCCAAATACCTCACAGGCAAATTATATATCCTGATGGCAGTCCAGAATAGATAGAATGGCCAGCAAATTAGGAGAGTCCACATTAGAAGAATATAAGGATTAGCAGCAGCTAAAGGGGTACCTTTAAAAAAAACCAAAACATCATCTGCAAAACAAAGATGGGTCAGCCTAGTCAATTTACACCTAAGATGGAGACCAAAATATCCAGTATTGACTTGCTGTTGAAAAATGATACTAAGAAGCTCCATAACCATCACAAAAAGATAAGGTGAGAGAGGACACCCTTGATGAAGACCTCTCCTAGCTTCAAAATAACCATAATGGGAACCATTAATGAAAACAGAAAACTTAGGAAAAGAGATACATAAGTTAATCCATATAATAAACCTTTCAGGAAAACCAATTTTCTTCAAGGTAGCTAGAATAGCCTGCCAACTCACTATATCATAAGTCTTTCTTAAATCAATCTTTAAAGTGCATCTGGCAGCTCCATTGTTTCTATGGTAATTCCTGACCAATTCATGAGCTAAAAAAATATTATCTTGTATTGATTTTGCTGCAACAAAAGCTAATTGACTAGGTTTTCAAAATGTGTTTCATTATACAAGAAAGAATTTATCAATGCACTTATACACAACTCTACATCAGGCTATAGCTCTGTAATCAACAAAACCACAAGGATTTTCCTTTTTTGCAATTAAAGTTAAAAAAGTGCTATTTACATCCTTTAGAAGTTTAGAACCTTTAAACACTGTATGGCACTAACAAAATCATTACCAATGATAACCCAATAAAACTTGAAAAAATGTCTAGAGAAGGCATCTGGGCTCGGAGATTTATCGTAAACAATAGAAGAGAGGGCTGCAATGACTTCATCCCTAGGACAGGTTCTTCAAGAGCTAGTTTAGCATCCTCCCCAACAACATTTTCAAACTCAAGAAAATTAATCAAATCAATGTTAATCTTCACTAGACCTTGCTCATCATATAACTCATAAAAAAATACACTCAACAACAATTTCCTTATCATCAACGAGAGTAACACCAATGATAGAAGAAATACTAAGGATAATATTATTTCTCAACCTTCTCTCTTTAAGAGAATTATGAAAGAAATGAGTATTTTAATCCCCTAAATACAACCATTGCACTCTGTATTTTTTCTTATTCACAGATTCATCATATCTAATCACTTTAACATAATGTTGAATAACATTCTTCTCCTTCCTAGCATAACAGGACAAAGAGGATGCAACTGAATTTGGTTTTGAACAATCACCAACTCAACAACAATTTCCTTATCATCAACAAGAGTAACACTAGTAATAGAAGAAATACTAAGGATACCATTTCTCGACCTTCTCTCTTTAATAGAATTATGAAATAAATGAGTATTTGAATCCCCTAAATCCATCCATTGCACTCTGTATTTTTGCTTCTTCACAGATTCATCATATCTAATCACTCTAGCATAATGTTGAATAACACTCTTCTCCTTCCTAGCCAGAACAGGACAAAGAGGATGTAACTGAATTTGGTTTTGAACAATCACCAACTCCTTTTTAGTTTCATCACCTGTTCAGAAAGATTCCTGAATCTAGTTCTCTTCCAAGCAATAATAACAACCTTGGATTTCCTCAACTTTGTCATAAAAACAAACATATGGTTTCCTCTAATTTTCTCAATCCAAACAAACCTAATTAATCCTAGAAAATCTGGTTTTTCAGTCATAAAATTAAAGAATCTGGAAGGAGGATGGTCATGCTTTCGCTTCTCAAAAATGGTAACAACTCATGCGGAGTGATCGGATATACCAGGAGGAACAAAATCAGCTTTAGAATCAAGAAATTGATCTATCTACTCCATGTTAACCATAACTCTATCAATTTTAGAACCAACTCCAGTATCACCTTGTTTGTTAAACCAAGTATAAAAACAGCCAGAAAAAGGCAAATTCAGAAGATGAGTATCCTTCACATGTACAATTACTTAAATCCTGATAATGGAAAAATCTGAATTCAGCACCTCCAATCTTTTCTTCAGGCTTCATAGTAGAGTTAACTAAAATCTCCCAAAAGAATTGGTTTGGATTTATACCGACTAAAGTTAATAACATCCTCCCACATAGATCTCCTAACCACAACATCATTATCACCATAAAGTAAATAAGAAAAAAAGAAAATCCTTTAACAGTATCAACCAACACAAAAAAAAAACATTGAGTAGAATAATGGAGAATAGAAATACAAACTTCAGTTGGTACCATCAAATCCAAATTCTGCCAGAAACAACATTATTATGATTATCCCGAAAGTGCCAAGATGGCATAATTTTGTTCCTAATTCTAGTAGCATTATTCTCTAACACATGGGTTTCACAATTATTGACAAATCATTTATTCTAATTAAGGAACCTACTTCTACTTGTTTTAGAGGTTCATTATGCCCTCTAATGTTCCATGCTGCAATTTTAAACATTATGGGTAAGATTTTGTTTCTTACCTCTTCCAGATATCTTAAGATCTTGACCCTTAGAAGCCAAAGCATGCTTAGTGGGATCAACATCAGCAGACTTAAGAATAAAATGAGCCCTCACTCCTCCTTTTGCACCACTAGAAGAAGTTTCATCACCAACAACCTTATTACTATAGATCAAGTGCTTCTTAGATAGGTCAGTTACCACATTAAGATCTTGCTCACCCAACACTTCAAATATATTGACTATTTGAACCACTCCACTATCGTTCGACTTAGGTTGCACAGTTTCAGAATTGGTATTCCCTTTTACCATATTAGACTGTTCAACCCCATCCATCAAACTAGCTTCATATTTATCATCTTGCACACCACTATCATCACCTTCATTCTCTATATTGTCTCTATTCCTTGTAGAAACTTTAATAATCCAACTATCCTTAGCAGGCTTATTCTTAGTTTCTGGATCATAACATCTTGATGAGATTTCTCAATCACCTTCTTACAAGCAACAAAAGAATGATTAAAAGTCTTACAATAAGTATACATGGGAGGTTTCCATGTATACTCAACAAAAACTTCAAAAGCTAACCCACCATCCATATAAACAGGAACAAAGCTAGGAAAATCACAAGATGTATCAATTTCAACACAGACTCTAGCATAATTCATCATTTTCATGTTCAAATTTTGTTTATCTAACATAATAGGCACTCTAACACAACTGGCAATGCACTCGAGCCCTTAGAATTCCACATATACAACGGAACCTTCTTCAAATTAAACAAATAGGAAAAGTTCTGAGTTCCTCTAATTCCTTCTCAAGAGTATTATGCCAAGGACGGACCAAAAATAGTCCGTTATAAATGTAAAAGGATCCCCTCTCTAAAACAACAATCATCCTCAAAATCAAATACAAACATAGAATCACCATGAAGAGTCATACTAAACTCACCTTTGGGTTTCCATTATCTTGCTACAGCATTCTTCATAGTAGTAAAAGAAAATCTCGGACCAACACAATCCCCAGTTAGAAGATCCTGACAATTCTGAATATCATTATGAAAATCAGCACATGAATGAGAAACAACTTTCTTACCATTTATAATAGAAGGAGCCTTGGGACGTATCTTATCATCTTGATATTGAAGCTTCGTCTCAGAGAAAACCTCCAACCATTGAATAAATCCACAAAAAATATTATCCCCAGAAGATTTAGGGTTTGAGACTTCCAAAACCCCACTAGAACCATTAGATCCTGCTATATCAGAAGTTCAGAACCCTCAAACAGATTACCTGAAGAACCTCCTGGATATTTACCCTCTGCATCATTCAAGGTCGTGAACAGAGGAGGAAAGACATGAAAAACCTCTGCCATGCCCCCGTCAGTTGTGGGAAAAAAAGAAAAAGCACCACAAAAAAGGAAACTCTAAAAATCGCCCCACTTCAAACTCACCCTATCTTCAAGTGATTAAGCTGATATTTTGGTCTAGATAGATTACAAGTTTCGTGCTTGTTAGAATTCAGATTTTGATATCTCGGATGCAGCTATAATGTTGTTGGATATTGATTTTTGAGATCGTCCAAGAATTCCTCTACACAATCAGGTGCACAGACATTTGGTCTATACATACTGATTGTGGAAGAGAAAGAGAAAAACTCTATATACAATCTGATTCAAGGCTCTTTACTATTGACCTACTTGTGATCGTATTAGGTTTTGTCCATACATGTTTCCGAAGGAAAAAAAATTGGTGGTGTACTTGGTACCCTCTTCTTTTCATCAAGTTCACCAATGGATTTAACCTCATCAAAAAGCGTACTGGAAATAATAATTTTGATACTGAGGGGATAGTTACGGGAACCAGTCTGTATCAGAGAATGCGAAAAAAATATAATCAACTCCTCTAATTTCCCACCTAAGGAGCACACCGAAGTATGCTTGATATGATAGTGACTTTTTTGTTGTTGCTTTTGTCGTTCGTTGCCCGAGGTTATTCCCGGTAAGGTGAAGATATTTCTTGATGGTATTGCTACCCGCTTTCTGACTTTCATCAAAATCCCGGTGATGCTTCAAACCTTACTTGCAAGTTCGCTTCTCTGACTTTTTTTCTTCTGTTTTGATTTCGTTGTCATTTTTTATCCGACGGTTTATGAAGGTAATAAATGTACGACTTCTTCACCGACCAGTTGTATTTTGTTATATAGTTAAGAAATATCCTTCGTTATATAGTTGTTTTATGTTGTTTTTAGTTGTTATATAGTTGTTTATAGGTAAGAAATATCCTTCGTCAGAGGCATAAAGAATATGTTCTGGAGTCGCATGTGTGGAGGTGGAAAACCTCTAGTGTATCATGAGCTTGCGGAAATGTGACTAGACAATCGGCTCCATCTTCTTGAGGTTATGTATATACCTCTAGTGCACTTTCTAAATTCGTTTGTGTTCCATTTTCTACTGATAGCCACCTATCTTTCCGCCATCAGTCCGCAAAAATTATCTGCCTAGAAGAACTTAATCATAGTGCGTCTCTTGTCGTTTTTGTCTATATCTGGATCGATTTTCTTAATTTGATTGTATTTCCGTATTTGTAGGTTTTAAGCTCTTCGTGAGCCTATTGGAAGATGAAAAGATTAACTTGGTGAAGAAAAACCAGGTTTTAAAGAAAAATATTAAAAGTTTAACAAATGAAGTCGCACGATGTCGTAGCATTACTGATGAATCGTATGAGGTCTTCCTGAAGTGAGTGGCGAAGGCAATGCAGCGTGTCTACAATTGGATGATCCGCATAGATTTCTTTCCAAACTCTGTGTTAAGTTTTTCAAGAATCAGATTTTTTATGTTAATTTCTTTTGAGCGTCGTCGAGTTTTTTTTCTTTTCCTTTTTCTATTTTTGGATTTTCCAGACTTATTTGTTATTCGAGTTTCAATAAATAATTATCTATTTTCAATATGGAAGGAAATAGGAAACTTTTACAAATACCTAACTTTTAAACGACAAAATCCTTTAGAAGCACTGATTTCTCTAGAACAGAAATATTTGGACCCATTTGAAAGCAATGACTTTCGCTAAACGAAGATGCTTGTACCTTTTTTAGAGCACTGATATTACAAAGATAGTCGGCAATTTACATTAGCCACTTTACACCTGGACGTAGTTTATCCTACCCCAGTCTGCAGTCAACGTCCACAGGGATAAAACATAGCACAATGGTGTTGATGGGTAAAAAAGCTTCATTGGTTTTTGAGGAAAAGTGGAGAGACGAACGATTCCTCGAACGAGAAAATTTCTTAAGCCTTTTGCAAACAGATACACTGCATGGGAGTGCTTTGACTTCAAGAGATCAATCTGTAAGACTCCAGCCTAAACC
This sequence comes from Papaver somniferum, assembly GCF_003573695.1. Lineage (NCBI taxonomy): Eukaryota > Viridiplantae > Streptophyta > Magnoliopsida > Ranunculales > Papaveraceae > Papaver > Papaver somniferum. Next base: position 38,614,999 of record NC_039368.1, read on the forward strand.
AAGACAATGGTCGTTCCAGAGTCAATTCGGTCACAAAGAGGGATGAAGGTCGATCTTTAGGAGGGAACCTGAGAAATGTGTGAGATCAATGATGACTGAAGGATTGCGAATGTGTTGTAACTTCTGCAAGTTTTGTGAACTGTTGAGTTCGAATAAGATAAGTTCTGATTGATTGAATTCTGCTATGTTGAGAGTTCTTGTTCAGATGAGAATTTTTGTTCTTCAATCGTGGATTCGGAGACTTATTTATATTGCAAGAATAGTAGACACATTGATCACAGTAAGTGTGACGGCTGCAGAGGAGTGGAAGAGTGCGAAAATGGAAACCGTGTTTGAACTAGTTCCTCATCGTGCGAGAGACTTGGTTGATTGTCCATCCACTAATTTTTTAACTCTTCAACTGCTTTCACGACTTACTCATATTTCTCATCGTGGGTGTACACACGTTCCATAAGTTTCCAAACCAAAACCCTAGTGAAAATCCCCCCATGTGACATGATTGATGTCTCACGAATGTGGAGTCTGCAAGGCAGGCATGCATTTAATTGGCCAATTGTTGACTTGACTAGACATGAGTCTTAGCCTTGATGAGTCTAACATAATGAACAAATATGGAATGCTTTGAGACTCATGGATTGAGTATAAGGTGTTTATTGAGACAAAATAATGGAAAGACGTTGAGTCTTGATGAATTGTGATATATCATTTTACCGGTTGAGGTAATAATGATATTTTGATAACTTGGATCGACGAGCGTCCAATGAGATTTCTAAATCATGGACTTATTCTGATATGCCGAGTATTCGACAATAAATCAGAGATATTGTTGAATTATGCAAAATCCTCATTCCTGATCTAATATGTCATTAATGGTCGAATGACAAAGTAGGAATCAAATTATTGGATTCAACGTAAATATTGAATGGTCGTCTTTTCGAACCATGTTGCTCAATCGAGCACAAATGTTGGTAGCAGGACCGAACATTAAATATAAATTAAAATATTGATCGCTAGAGCAATATAAAAGCTGTTGAATTATCGTAAATTCAAAACTCTAATTTCGGATAACTCTGGATCCTGGATATGGAGAGTTATCCAATATGGGTGAAAAAACATCGACCAATCAATGGGCATGAGAGCCAGCCATTGATGGTGAATGAACTCCCAAGCGTGCGAAAATATCCCCGAACGGGGATTCATTGTAGAATCCTGAAAATATGAATTATTATTATTAAAACAATAATAAGAGATGCGAGACCGTCCAGCCATGATAGCCAAGGGACCGGATAGTTCCAGTCATGGTTGTGCACCGGCCACCATGACCCTCACACGTGCATTCTTGAGAATTTTAGATATTTTTGTTACTCGTTTGAGCAATATTCTGGATTTTCAGAAGAGTTTGATCTTGACTGAACCTCTCAATTTTGCACGAATGAGCAAGTACAACTTCGCTTGTGTGACCAATATTTTAAGGATATTAAAATAATAATATTCTAATATTTGCCATGAAAAGCCCGGTCGTGAGACCATTTGACTTTTTGGAGATTTGAGCAATATTGGAGAAATTTGCTCAAACGAGGGAGTTTCATGAGATGAGAGAAGAATTAATAATAAAATAAGTTATTGGAGAGGCGTGGGATTGGCCACGGCCGGTGGGCCTGGTCACGTGACGCTCTTTCCTATTTTATTATTATTATTTTTTAACTTGTGTGATGAAATATGGAAAACTAGGAGTTTTGCTCAAACGAGGAAGTTTGCTCAAACGAGGAAGTTTGCTCAAACAAGGGAGTTTTCAAGAGATGAGGAAAATAATAAAATAGGTTAAAAGAAAAATAGAGAGGCATGGGACCGGCCACGACGGCATGGTCGGCCGGCAGGTGGGGCCCGGTCTCGTGCGCTCTTAGTTCCTTTTTTTTTCTTTTTCTTTCAGGTCTTCTTAGTTCCTCGTTCGTCCATTTTTCTGAGTGCTCGTTTGTGCATTATTGATAAGTACACTCACACCATTTTCTCGGGGCTTACTCGGTGGTGGCTCAAATTCCCGAAAAGTGAATATCTATTACTAATCCATGGAATTCAGCTGAGAAAAGCCATGAAATGGAGTAATGAGATATTATAATGAAAATAGATTATTTTCTAGGAATTCAATTGATGAATATCTAGAATTAATCAATTGATGGCTCTATACTAGCAGGTAATTGATGAGTTTCAAAAGTTGTTGTAGTAGTAGAGTTCTTCTAAGACTTGTGAAGGTTCGATTTTTAAATTTAATAAAAATAAATATATAAATAATGTTAACAATGGTGAGAGGTACTGGGACTAAGAATTTCACCAAATTCCATTCATGTGATTCAAAATTATTCCTGCACAATTATAGCTTGTATGATAACAATTTGTTGACTCTAGTTCCTTGCCTAATGTAGATTTTGAGAGCAATGAATGTAAATCTAAAGCATGAGACATCAAAACATTTTAGCTAAGCATGACCCATCAATTGAAATGACACCCATTCAATAAAAATCATAAATCATTTCATTAACAGTGCAAGTAGTCATAAAAAGAAATTAATTTATTTACCACAATGAAGAAAAATGGCTCCATCCGTCGTCCCAACATGTGATTCTAGTTCCTCATTATTACAAAGAAAACTAAATATAAGAAATAAAAGAAAATTGTGAAATTGGATACCGGCTCACCGGCTCTCAAAAAAAAATCATCTCCAGTTTCCTGTTCTCAACATCAATATATAGATTTCAACAAAATCTAACCTTCCTCTTTTAATTCTCTTCCACATGTCATGTCCAATGGGAGTGTGCCACTTGTCTAAGAATACACAATATCACCTAATAAAGACTCGCCACATGTACGACCACTTGCTTTTCTTTTCATGGGAAAGAAAATATTATATGAGCACATACTGATCTTATGTACGAGGTAAGTACTTATTTTTTCATTATCTCAATTCCAAAACAGGCGTCATGTATTAATGTGGTGAAGTATATATTATGATCAAAATCAATCTTCTTTAGTTGCAAAAGATATTTAGTTTCCTTTCTTCCTCCACCATGTCGACATACCTCGTACATTAATTATTGAGTAGGATTTTTCATTTTACGTGATACCTCCTAAATCCTTCGAGAACTAATCACCAAGTCCTTCATCCTAAAATCCACGAGACCAAAATGCCCGAGCATGTTAGTTTCTTAAACCAACTTCAGCCCATCATCTCCTTCACTAACTTAAATTGGGCCTATCCTATTTAGATCCAAAAGTATTCACGACCCATGTACTCCGAAGTCCATATTTTCTTCTTGGAATCCTAGTTTTAGCCGATTTTCTTGGAAGAGCCCATTTTATTCATTTACCTACAAAAACACAATCAATACCAAAATAAGCACCAACAATATATATTTTGGGTAGTAAATATGTAAGAATTAATCGCTCATCACACCCCCAAACTTATATTTTGCTAGTCCTCGAGCAAATTTATTCTAGAAAATAAAAACTCACTAGGTGGCTCTAGTGACCGAGTTAATCTCGGAAGGGTTTACCAAAGGTGTACCCACAAAACCATTACTTCTAATTGGTCACAAGTATCCAAAGAGCTATGAGGACATACATATTCTCAACCTATCTCCAAGTAACTAGAATGCCAGAGAAATTAAAGGGGTCAGCTCTAAAGATGACTGAAGAAAAGGGGAGACACATCCGCAACACTGCTAGATAAAGAGATATCCGCTACACAGCTAGATAAACATTGTAAGATGCGTCCGCTGCTTTACATCTAGATAAGATTAGGAGAGAGATAAAGATGAGAGGGACATCTGCTACACAGCTGGACTAATTACGTGTGATGAGTTAAACCAGTGCTAGAAATATCTTGTGCCAGATTGAAAGCGGACTAACAAAGCAACCAAATGTATCTTTCTTCGACTCTCTCATAGTGCTCAGTAGAAACAACGTCTTCTTCGGTCTTCAACTGTTGATGATAAACTATCGAACCTCATAGAACCTTGATAATTAACTCTTCTCTTCGATTTCTTCCTTGACTTATAAATTTCTACTTCCCTTTGGCCTTATTGAACAGAACGTAACGATGATTTTTTTTCATCTTTTTCATTTTTTTTTTTCATTTTTTTTTTCATTTTTTTTTTGGAAAAAAAATTACAAGACAACAATTTACATGACCATGAGAGAAGGACTTTCAAAACTTGGATCTTCGCAACTTGTGATGTCTTGGTATCACGGATTCTAACAACTTATATCATTTGCTCTTATAACTTCAACTTTGATTTTTGAATTATTCTTTTCTATTGTTGCTTCTAAACCTAAAACGTCTTCAACTTTCTTCATATATTTTGATGTCGCTCCGCTTGTTGATGATGATAAGTTTCTACTTAGAGAGAGTCACAATCCAGTAACTAAGACTACATTGTGAGGTTGCTTTGTCTTTCTGGCATTTCCTGACCTACTTGCCTTTCCATCATGTATGGTTAGGTCCATCACGGTTACCATTTAAAAGGAACAAGTTCTCTCCTGAATTTCAAGGATCTCAATGTCTTTTTCTCTAATGTCTCAAAAGGCTGTTATCTCTAGCATTCCAATTTCTATCTTTTCGGTGAGAAACAGTACGTAAACTTAGCTAACCGGATACCATGTGACGCTAGAAGTTTCAAAAGTGCAACTAAAAAGTTCTTCCCCACCCCCAAACTTAAATCTAACATTGTCCTCGATGTTCTAAAGATAAAATTAAAAGCATGAACAAGGAGAAACTATTATCACTTGAGGGAAAAGAAATAAGGAAGAATATTACCGTGTCGCATGAAAATGGGTTACCTCCCAAGAAGTGCTAAGTTTAAAGTCTTCAGCCAGACAACGGAAGGAATTAGTCACCTCATAGTATCATACAAAAGTAGCCGGAATAACTGTGGGTCATCTAGATCAAAAAGTGTTAACCACAAGAAGAGGAAACTGCAACAGACCAAGAAGATACCGAACATACCCTTGTTTAAGACAACTACAACTAGTTGTGGTTCAGGTTCAGGCTCTATGAAAGGGTCTAGATAAAATATTTTCATGGACTGCATTTCCTCATAGCTAAGATCCGATTCAGGTGTTAGAGTCTGGAAAAACTCAAGTAAAAACTTAGAAGCACATAATAATAACCTAAATAACTCTTAAATTCAATCAGGTTTGACTCACACAGCTGACCACAAAAAAAAAGGTGGTCTTCCTTAAGCAAATGTGTCGACCCTACCCTCCTAAAGTAATTAGGTTTAATCTTAAAACTTAATAACCGACACATCTGAAAATTATATGTTCCCAAAATTGGAAGAAAAGTTTTTGGTGGGAAAACAAAGTCAATTTTGGTATGATAGCCTGGGTTAACCACATCAACCATAGGATGGGTTTCTAACAACTGAGCTCTCCTATGGACACAACTAGGTTCAGGAAAAAGTGTATGAAGATAATCTTGTAAGATGGATGAGGCACAAATTTCAAGTCCTGACTGAGGGATCTTTGTAAGAGCTAAAGGTATGGCACAAGGGGAATGATAATCACCCCCAAACTTAGATTTTTGGGTATCTCTAGATAGACTAGCTACAATTTCATTTAATTTCTAGATCGTTGGAATCCTGAAAATAATCAATTGCTTCTTCTAGGTTATACTCAAGTGACGCATCCTCACTCATATTTAATATCTCTACGAGTTCATTTTCTTCGTCTAAGACCATTGTTTCTAAATCGCTAGACTCTAAAACAGTATTCTCAAAATAAACTCGTTCATCTAAACCATTATCGACTTCGTAATCAAAAGTAAATACTACATCATCTAAAGAGGTGGTATCTCTAATCAAATCCTCGTCCTTTTGAATAGGTGAATAATCATTAAAATTATCGGGATTTGAACCAGAAATAACACTATCATCATAAAGTTCATTTAGAGTAACAAATTCCTGATCACTATGCCTACAAATTTCAAATTCTTCATCAACACTATCCACATCATAATAACATGAAAATGGTTGAACCTCATCTAAAGTAGTGTTACCAATTCTAACCTCGTCATCTTGATAAAAATTATCCTTATTTTCACGGGTGATATAGGAAAGAATGTATTGGCAATCAAGAGTAATTCGAGCAGTTCTTTCTTCCGTCTCTAATTTAAGCCTACGTGTTGACTCAGCAAACTCACGTGTTGACTCAGTTAACTTACGCATTGACTCAAGTATCTTACGTGCTTCATCGAGAGGAGAGGAATTATAAGAATCTTGCTCGTATGACCGGTGGGCATGTGGATAGTAATTGGGCTCACCATGGTATGACCCATATCCTTCAAAAGGATGGGTTCCCAACCACTATTCCCAACATGGTCAAAAAGGATGATGTCCATATTCAAATTCAGGTCGATATTCATTGTATTGGCTTCTATCATACCAGTTCGACATTCTTAATTGCAAGGGAATTCTACACAATCACAAACAAGGCTGACTCGACCAAATCAAACCTATAAAATCTAGCAAACAACAAGCATGATAGCTCCACTTAGATTGTTTCTAGACCAGTTTCTAATCTTTCGAAAAGGAATTCGTTACAATCTGAGAAAACCTCTCTGGAATCAATCCGAGTTTAAGTAAGTTGAATTGAGACGAGGGAAGCTGCGAGGAGCTTTGATACCCAAGGTCTCACCGGTATTATAAGGCGGCGCAGTCACGCATTCAACTCGCAGAAACCATCATGAACTTCAAAGTATGCTCAAAAGAGTAACCAATATTTTTCGAACGACTTTCCTATTAAGCTCGTTACCCTATAGGTCTCGTTCTAGTCAAAATGTTAAGCTTAGGTTCGCGTTTGGTTTAGTTTTCCTAAGGCGGGCAAGAAGGAAACGGTGATGAAATCCGAGTCCTTATCTTAATTTGGACAGGCCTTGCCCTTTACTAGGAAATTAAAACAACCGTATTCAAATCCTCATCATATATTCACCTTAAGGCATACAATAAACCCGCTGACAGGGGATTCGCGGGTGTTTCGAAAGCTTACCTCCCGTACCAGACGGGTGCAGAACCACTGAAGTCGACTCGGGCCACGACTCCTATGTCATGTGCGAACCCGAGGGGCCGAGACGATATTGTAATCGTCGTCCTTCCCTGCAAACAGTTTTATATTTAATGTACCCTTCCTTAGGGTTTTAAAAAAAAATTGTCCAAGTCCAAAGTCCAAATAAAGTGCAAAAGAAAAGAAATAATTAAAAAATAATAATTACAAAAAATGGAAGGTCTCTAAAATAAAATAAAATAAATTCTCTCTTTTTTTTTTTTAATTTTTCTTTCGCTCTTTTTTTTTTTGCTTTGTCTTTTTCCTTCTCTTTTGGATTTAAGCTTTGATTCCAGGTCTTTAGTATCCAACTTCAAACCTGTAATACAAAGACACACTCAAAGAAACGTAAAAAGAACAAATGAAATAAAAAAAAAACTAAAAATTCTACCTAAGCACAAATCCGCGTCGGCGGCGCCAAAAATTTGATGAGTTTCAAAAGTTGTTGTAGTAGTAGAGTTCTTCTAAGACTTGTGAAGGTTCGATTTTTAAATTTAATAAAAATAAATATATAAATAATGTTAACAATGGTGAGAGGTACTGGGACTAAGAATTTCACCAAATTCCATTCATGTGATTCAAAATTATTCCTGCACAATTATAGCTTGTATGATAACAATTTGTTGACTCTAGTTCCTTGCCTAATGTAGATTTTGAGAGCAATGAATGTAAATCTAAAGCATGAGACATCAAAACATTTTAGCTAAGCATGACCCATCAATTGAAATGACACCCATTCAATAAAAATCATAAATCATTTCATTAACAGTGCAAGTAGTCATAAAAAGAAATTAATTTATTTACCACAATGAAGAAAAATGGCTCCATCCGTCGTCCCAACATGTGATTCTAGTTCCTCATTATTACAAAGAAAACTAAATATAAGAAATAAAAGAAAATTGTGAAATTGGATACCGGCTCACCGGCTCTCAAAAAAAAATCATCTCCAGTTTCCTGTTCTCAACATCAATATATAGATTTCAACAAAATCTAACCTTCCTCTTTTAATTCTCTTCCACATGTCATGTCCAATGGGAGTGTGCCACTTGTCTAAGAATACACAATATCACCTAATAAAGACTCGCCACATGTACGACCACTTGCTTTTCTTTTCATGGGAAAGAAAATATTATATGAGCACATACTGATCTTATGTACGAGGTAAGTACTTATTCTGTCATTATCTCAATTCCAAAACAGGCGTCATGTATTAATGTGGTGAAGTATATATTATGCTCAAAATCAATCTTCTTTAGTTGCAAAAGATATTTAGTTTCCTTTCTTCCTCCACCATATCGACATACCTCGTACATTAATTATTGAGTAGGATTTTTCATTTTACGTGATACCTCCTAAATCCTTCGAGAACTAATCACCAAGTCCTTCATCCTAAAATCCACGAGACCAAAATGCCCAAGCATGTTAGTTTCTTAAACCAACTTCAGCCCATCATCTCCTTCACTAACTTAAATTGGGCATATCCCATTTAGATCCAAAAGTATCCACGACCCATGTACTCCGAAGTCCATATTTTCTTCTTGGAATCCTAGTTTTAGCCGATTTTCTTGAAAGAGCCCATTTTATTAATTTACCTACAAAAACACAATCAATACCAAAATAAGCACCAACAATATATATTTTGGGTAGTAAATATGGAAGAATTAATCGCTCATCAGTAATTTGTCGAGGAGCATGATATGTTTTCGAGAAACGAGGTGTGAGATAGTAGAAGCATCATACTCGCTCTGAATATTTATTCTATATAGTCAAGGAACATTGTGACATCCTGGAGACGTTATTGCTCTATACTAGCAGGCAATCTATCTAGGAGTCGTCCAATCACTATCGATTTTATACAAAAGTGAATACTGAAATTGCTCAGTTGATGAAATATGATGAAATCTCAGTTGAGAGACTCTAATGACTGCATATTCATGTGTGCTCTGAGAGGTTTGTACGCTCAGTCACAGATTATGACATGAGGTTTGTACGATCAGTGAAACTCCTAAAATATGAATTTCACATACGCGTATGAAGCTAGGTCAGAAATATGCAAAATCATGGTTTTATGATTTTACCATTCATCAAAAATCCACCATCAACAAGTGGCCATTCATCGGGCTCAGGAAAATTCGTAAGAGAAAGTCATTGTTAAAGGAAACTATTTTCTTTCGGGGAATATAATTTTCTTATTCGTATTATACTCATTAATGATGCATGTCATGTTTACAAAGCAACATTAAACTCTCCCGAATGTTACATATTTTTTAGTTTAGGGTCTCGTTCCAGCGAATTCATCGCACCGTATTCTGGTGATTTGAGGGGCATCGTCTCGTTGTTTTCTTGAACGCGCAGTAATATAATAACATTTTTTGCTCGTTTTGTCTTCCTACGATATTCTCTGTTGCTCCGCAAATGCTTGCTTCTTGTTTATTTTCCTGGTTTTGCGTTTTCTTTTTTCTTACCACTTTGATATATGCCATAAACCCACCTCTCTTGTATTCCTTCGTTTTTCTCCCCACTTGTTTACTGGCACACGGTAAAAACGGGTTCTAAAGTGTGTAGTCTATTGACGTTGGACACTAAGAGAGTTGGCATTCCATGATAAGGCCCTAATATCAACGACATAAAAGGAGCTCTGATTACTAAACGCTCAAAAACTCTCAGGTTGAGCGCCAAGAAACTTGACATTTTTAGGTTAAATTCTAAGATCTCTTCCACGAGACATTAGAAGATAGCCTCGATGGAAACAACTTCGAACGCATTAAACCTAATTTTACAGAGTTCTTCCACATTTTTTCGTAGCTTTAATTCCGACTAAAATTTTCTTTAATGAGTATTAGTTATTCCCTGCAATACACAAACCGCACAACAACGTATATATGTCCACCGTTTCAAAAAAATAGGCCGAATAGAGAAAGTGAGAGTATCACTTTTTCGGAAACGGTTGTATCGTCTATTCAAAATTTAAAAATTGAGAGTATCACTTTTCCTGAAACGGAAGGAGTATTATTTATTTATTATGTCGGCTAGAAAACAAAGATCATGCAATAAGTGGTGGGCGTGGGCTTAGCGCTTAAGTGTTGAGCACACATACTACTACCAAGTATCTATCACACGAAACCTATTTTGAGGCATACTAAATAATGCAAAATAGGGTCACTAAATAAAAAACAACATCACCCCTTATCCCCTTTTTGATAATGGCATAACTATCCTTACATAATTAGTTTTAATGATTATGATTAGCGAGAAATTTTAAGGATTGATTAAAAATTAAATTGTTAGTGGTGAATTAGTAGAAAATCAAATTTATGTGAGAGAGTTGGGGTTTTTGAGAGGAAGAAGAAGAAGAAGTGAAAAAAAAACTTGGATTTTGAATTTTGAGGTTTTAGTGATTAGAAGTGACCAAAATGTGTGATTCAAATCAGAGGTAGACTTCTATACGAGGTTTAATTTCTTTTTATAAGTTGAATCTGTCAAAAAATTGAAGTTTTAAAACCCAGATCTACTGACCAGATGAACAGTTCGGCTGATAACTTTCCAGCCGAACCTTAGTTTTTTGAAAATTTACCTAGGTTCGACCGACAAGCTATCAACCGAACCTAGGTATATTTTAAAAAAAACTGAGGTTCGGCTGAAAAGTTATCAGCCGAACTTCACTCTGTAACTGAAGAATTTAGGTTCGGCTAATTCGAATAAAATCTAGCAAAGTCGCATTAGCCGAACATAGTGTTTCTCTAAATCATACACTAGGTTCGGCTCAAAATTGATACTCCAAGATCAGCCAAACTGATCTTCTGAAGACCCTAATTTCATTTTTGAAATCATATTTTATCGATCAAACAACAAAATCAATCAAAACAAGATGGGTTTGTTACACATACATTCTAAAATACATCTAAGAGCAATTGAGATTTGGATTTCGCACTCCAACATCGCTCACTTCAATTCGTGTTTGCTTTTCTTGATCAATTTCTTGATTGAATTGGAGTCCAAGATGTTTAAGTTTAAAGTTTATTTTGATTTTTGATTTTAGGTTTTTGAGAATAAGGACACTCTAGTAATTTAAATTGTTTAAAGATATATAGGTAATTACACTACCTTTAGACACCTCTTATAAATCCATCCTATATAGTATAATGAATGAGTATGACTCAAAAAAATTTGAGTATGCCTCGAAACAGGTTTCTACCACACACACAGTGGTCACAGCCGGATGTATATCGTACACACATGTGGTGGACGCACGCTAGGGTTGTGGACAAATTGGGGAGTTTTAAGGGGGTTTCGTTTCTTTGTTTATTCCGCATCCTTCTCTTTGGGGTTTGTTTTGGTGTTCTTTTTTAGGTCTTGAGGTTGAAATTCGATAACTGCTTTGGTTTGTTCAGGAGTCCTCTCTGATTGAAACAATTTTGACAAGGTTTGAAAAAAAAAAGAAACTTGGATTGCAGAAGATAAAGGAAGAAAATTTCAATTATGCGATCTTCCTGGGCCGATTCTGTTGCGAACTCTGCATCTGAGAATTCAGCTGCTGGTTCTTCTCTCAATAACAACAACAACATTAATTCTCGATCTTCTTACGTTCCACCACATCTTCGTAATAGACCTCCTCCTTCGGAAAATCCTTCTCCTGCAGTATCAGGTTTTCCTGGTAATTCAACTGGTAATGATAGATCTGGTTACAGTGGTGTTGCTCCTCCTCCGGCTGGAGGTTCCCGATGGGGTGCTCCTAGGCAGGCTGATTTAGGGCAAACTGGTTATGGTGGTGGTGGTGGTGGCCGCATTGGTGGTGGTGGTGGTGGTTGGAATAACAGAAGTGGTGGTTGGGATCGAGGAAGAGATCGAGAGGTTAATCCTTTTGGACCAGATGAAGAAATTGATGTTCCAGAGGAAACTACGGAAAATACTGGTATTAATTTTGATGCTTACGAAGATATTCCCGTGGAAACCAGTGGTGAAAATGTTCCACCACCTGTTAATACTTTTGCAGATATAGATTTAGGTGAAGCCCTAAATCTTAATATTAAGAGATGCAAATATGTTAAACCTACACCTGTTCAACGACATACTATTCCTATTTCTCTTGCTGGTAGAGATTTGATGGCTTGTGCACAAACTGGGTCTGGGAAAACAGCTGCTTTTTGTTTTCCAATTATCAGTGGTATCATGACTGGACAGGCTGCACAGAGACCACGAGGTGCTCGGACGGTTTATCCATTAGCACTTATCCTCTCCCCTACTCGGGAGCTGTCATGCCAGGTGAATGAATGAATTATCCTTGTTTCTGTCTTTCCATGATATTGAATTGCCGGCAGTTGCGAAAAAATATTTCTTAACTATTTCTTTTTAACCATTTTTAAGATACACGAGGAAGCCCGTAAATTCTCTTATCAAACTGGTGTTAGGGTTGTTGTTGCTTATGGAGGCGCACCAATCAATCAACAGGTTTGTATTATTATTGTCACCTGTCAACTATTGATGTGTGATTTTGTTGGTACTTTCTTTTGGGTTACTAATTCGGTCTATGACGCTAGGATTTCTCATATTTCATTATGGTTGAGTTCTTTGATTTTTTGTTTTATTATGCGAACATTGTTATATTAGTATTTAATGTCACTGCCCCAAATTTCCTCGTTGGGAACTATTACACATTTTCTCCAAGGATTATTTGAAATGGCTAAATTCAAGCAAGTATGCCTGTTACTTGCTCGGGATAACCAGTTTTTGGTCTCAAGTCTTTTATTAGGTTTTATTTGGTGTCCACATTGTAGCTGTTTTGGGTTAGTTGCATCATAAGGTGGATCTGGATCCTTAAGCCTGATCACATGGTGACATTTTTTGAGCAAAGATGGTGGTATCTTTTTATATTTGTAATTTAATAGGCCTGAGCCATTTTTCTGACACGGTTGTCCTTTTTGTGTCAGCTGAGAGAGCTGGAGAGAGGTGTTGATATTCTTGTGGCCACCCCAGGGAGATTGGTAGACTTGCTGGAAAGGGCTAGGGTGTCATTGCAGATGATCAGGTATTTGGCTCTAGATGAGGCTGACAGAATGTTGGACATGGGTTTTGAGCCACAAATTAGAAAGATCGTTGAACAAATGGACATGCCTCCACGAGGTGCAAGGCAGACCATGCTCTTTAGTGCCACCTTTCCAAGAGAGATACAGGTCAGTCTACGTGTTTATAAAGTTCCCTTATTCTGCGGTTGGCATAACTTTTAATCCGGTTTGTGCTTGAATCATTTTAGACATGGAGGTTCTTCACCTATCAGATTATATGAATGCCTCTGATAATTATAGTTGCGCAATTGTGAGATACCCAACTTTTGAAATCCTCTGTCATATGGGAACAGTTCAAAGTTCTACAATTTTTTACTGGAAAGCAAGATGTGGCGTTAGAAGCCCTCCTAGTTTTTCCAAATGCTTTGGAGATATCATTCTACAGTTGAACTTACATCATATATGTTCCCTTCAAAATCATATTTACATGGCTTATACACTTTGACCATATAATGCATATATAATTATTAGCCAAGATCATACATATCTTCTCAAATTCATCAGGCACTCTTTGAGAGTCACGGATTCTCTATGAAGCGATGTATTATTGTTAAATTTATTTTTTAATTCACTGTGTGTATACAAAAGCCTATTTGCATAAATATACTGCATACTTGATGCAATATGTATATTAATTCTAATTGGTATTGCCAAACTCTATTTTGTCTGTATTATTCCTTCTTGCATTGTACTGCACTATGTATTCATGCCTTTCTGATTACAATACCAACGTATACATGTACATTCAATTTGGGTCATCATTTTTCATATACAATACAAAAGTATCTGTTTTAGATTTACTCTAGAATTTGATCAAATCATAATTACCTTATCCAGACCTAACATTATATATTGGGTGGTTGAGTTAAATCATGGGGGTCCACCATTCATTAATGTAATAATATTCCCAGTTTTTGAAGTTACTGCTCACTTTTAAATGTTCAAGATGTGCTCTTGATAGTCTTTGTCAGAGAACCCTTTTCTCTTTTGCTTTTGTTCTTCTCTGAATTAGTCTTAACGAACTAAAATTCAATCACACATTTTTTTAAGGTGCACGTATTTTCACTTTAGGAACAAGGACAACGGTATGCAATTTACTATGTGCCATACAAAAACTTATGTGACAATCTTTATAATGTCTATTTGGTTTCTTGTGCAGAGATTGGCCTCTGACTTCCTCTCGAATTACATTTTCCTCGCTGTTGGAAGGGTTGGTTCAAGTACTGATTTGATCGTCCAAAGAGTTGAATTTGTTCTGGATTCAGACAAGAGGAGCCATCTAATGGATCTTCTTCATGCACAGAAGGCAAATGGAGCTCAGGGGAAGGTAGTAAGTGAAACTCTAAAACTTTCAACAGTGGGCAGGTTTTAATTTATCATTTCTAGAGATTTTCTGATCTTCATACAACTAGAATGTGCACATGTGCTTCAGTACGAAAGCTATAATCCTTTTAAATATAATAGCAGCGCAGCTGAAAGTATATAGAACTACACGTGTCTACCCTTCTCCAGTTCTCTGTAAAACTTCATTTAATGCAATGTCTCGTTGTAGTATAGTTGCTAGGATTCACTACAACAACAACAACCAAGTCTTTAGTACAAGTTGGGGTAGGCTAAGTTGCTAGGATTTGCTATTCATGTCAAAAAATTTATGATATATTTCTTCAGTAGTATTATTCAATATGTTTGGAACATGGAACTCAAGAGTGAAGTAAGAATTAAAGAAACACCAAAATGTACTACGTTTACTTGATGCTTTATAGAGATAACAGCATATGATCTCTCTTCAGTAGTATTATTCAATATGTTTGGAACATGGAACTCAAGAGTAAAGTAAGAATTAAAGAAACACCAAAATGTACTACGTTACTCGATGCTTTATAGAGATAACAGCATATGATCTCCATATGTTATTTCTGTTGCTTCACTGTTATATTCGTAATATACTAATCAGCTTGAGGGTAGCTAGTCAACTAGAATATTGTAGCAAATGATAAAATACATTGGTGTCAGTTCTTGGTTGGAGGAGATACACTTAAATGCTTGTCACTCTTAAACTTCATATTTTTAATGCTTCCTCATTCCACGTCTATGTTTTTTTGTGGTGTGCTGCAGCAAGCTCTGACTTTAGTTTTCGTGGAGACAAAGAAAGGAGCCGATTCATTGGAACATTGGCTGTGTATGAATGGGTTCCCTGCTACTACTATTCATGGGGATAGAACCCAACAGGTAAATATAGGTGCCTGGGAATACACTCTTTCATTGTGCATGTTGAATTCTTATTTGTATTTGCTACATAGCTTCTTAAATGTTTTCTACTGTAGGTGCATAATCTTATACCTAAAAGCATGTTTTGAAGCTATAAAGTTGCAGTCATCTCTTTTTCTGTTCAAGTAGTCCATTAGCAATACCCACATTTTAACGTTTTAGATCCCTATGCCAGTCCTTGGTGTAAAATAGCATGTACCAGGCAGGTTGTTACTGAACCCAACTCCCATCGCCTTTGTGCTTAATGCATTACGCATGCCTTTTAGAGTTTGGAGGTGGAGATATGGGAAGTGTTAGAGAGAGCTGGGTTGTTGGGATTTGTATTGTATTCAAGCGGGTGATAGAAGAGTTATTGCATTATTGGATTAGCTTATTTCTTTTATTTTAGAAAACATGCAGTCATGTGCATATTTAAACACTGTTGCTTTATCATAGAAAACATGCAATCGTGTGCACAGCTTGACTTGAACTATTTAAACACTGATTATATTTATAAAAAGAGCTTCATTCATTTGTCCACAAAGCCTGTTCCATGTTTCTAGCTTTCCCTGATGTGCAACTTTCGCTTTTCATCTTTTCTGGATATAGTGTCACAGACGTGGTCGCCCTAATGTGATTGATTGAAACTTTATGTTCTCATCTTTTTCTGCACCAACCATTTTAGACTTTTCTTGCTGAATGCTATCTAAGTTTCAACAAACTTACTCGTCTTGTCATCCTCAGTCACACTTAGCTCCAACACATAAGTGGGTACAGCAACACCTTCAAAAAACAGTACCCTCGTCCACTTCTATTCTTTTATCTCAAGTTCGTTGTCAAGCTTTCTTCTAATTGTGCCACATATCTTTGCATAATAGGCAGATTTTAGATTTTTCTATATGCATCCCATCTTTCAGCTTTGAGATTGATTGATTAATCTCAGACATCTTTACTTTATGTGATTGTTGTCATAACTGTTGAGCCAGTGCTTTGCTTCTTGCCTTCTGTTTTCCGGATCGTCTGCTTGTAACTTGTGAAGGAACTACACAAAAACAAGCAGTATTCTGAAAATGCCCCTAAGACGTAGCCAAACATCTTACCAGTTTGATGCAAATCCCGTATGCCTTAGAACTGGAGTCAAAACGTGATGCTTAAAGTTCTAGGGAGAGGGATAACAAGCTGGAGGTGACCCTAATTTCCCTTTCTAGTTACCACTAAACTGTGTTAGGACTTCATTATCTGGGAACTTAACTGAAGGATTTCACTGGAGAAGCTGACGGATGCTTGATGAGATATTGGGAATATTTTGAAATTTTTGCCAACATCCCTTTCTACATGAAACATTCTCCCTATTCCCCTTCCTCTAAACCTATCGAAATGTGCAGTTTATGGATTTTGCCTTTCTAACTCGATTTTAGTTTCTGGATTGTCAATGATATAAACTTTCTCAAGGATATTCACGATACTGGTGAGGTGTTTGGTTTACTTTAGCACCCAATATTTTGGTGCGAGATATGATTTTGGTCAAATTGAGTTATTTGCGTTAGTACTCATTCATTTAGGTGCATATCACTTATTCCTGCTCCATTTATTTAGGCATCCCCTCGTGGGGTATGGCATGGATTAGATGATGGTTAAAATTTGTGGTGCATCTTGAATATACATAGTAGAGAAGGCCTGACTATCTGCTTCAAAGTTGCGATTTGTAATAGTGTTACATACACCTTCGTAATGAATTTTTAATTTTGTATCCATCATTTAGTTCCAGTGGCTAGGCACTCGATCATGTCCTCTCTTTTTTCGTATGAAAACTAGTCAACTTTTGTCTATATCTAATGTCTGATACGGAAAATATCATAACTTCCAGAAAGATCTACCGTGGAGGTTTTTGTTGCTTTGTGTTGTTCTGCCAACATGAGGTTTTCACTTACTACTCAGTGCTCCATTCCGTAATTAATGGTTGGACGCTAATAGAATAAAACTGTTCTTTATTTTGGCAGGAAAGGGAATATGCGCTGAGGTCTTTTAAAAGTGGGACGACTCCTATATTGGTTGCAACAGATGTTGCAGCACGTGGTCTTGATATCCCTCATGTTGCACATGTTGTCAATTTTGATCTTCCCAACGATATTGACGACTATGTGCACCGAATAGGGCGTACTGGAAGAGCAGGTAAGTCAGGGCTGGCAACTGCATTTTTCAACGAGAACAACTCATCTATGGCAAGGTCACTGGCAGATCTGATGCAAGAATCTAACCAAGAAGTTCCTGCTTGGCTCTCCCGTTACGCCGCTCGCTCTACTTTTGGTGGGGGGAAGAACCGCCGCTCAGGTGCAGGTCGTTTTGGTGGTCGTGACTTCCGAAGGGAATCCTCCTATGGTAGAGGTGGTGGTGCAGATTATCACGGTGGAGGCAACAGTGGTGGTGGATATGGTGCACCTTCTAGTGGATATGGAGGTGGTAGTGGATATGGAGGTGGTGGCGGATATAGTGGTGGAGGTGCCAGCAGTGCCTGGGATTAGCAGGCAGTCTGCTTAGTGGTGCTATAGGGTTCTCTAAGAATATATATTTTTGGGGCAAGGGAGTGTACTACATTTTTTTCTTCTCCCTTATCGTGGGTCGATGATGATAACGATGATTTCATGGTCTTTTCCCTCTATCTATCTCTCTTTTTCTTTTTCTCTTCATTTTTCATTATACAAAGTATGTAATGTCGGGTCTCAGGGTAAGTGTTTTTGGATTGTTGATGGGTGGAGAAGGGTTCTGTTAGGAGGGTGTGGGGAGATAGCACACCAACGTCCCCAATTAAGCAAGGTGAGTAAAAGAATTTAGTAGTAACTAGTGGTGTTTGGGGGTAGTGGTGGTTCTGATAAATCAAATTGTACTAACACATGAGAAAATTTTGTTTCTCCCATTCTCTGTATCATACTATACCTTTTCTATAACCATTCATGTTCATACACTTATAATTTTTTTGGAAAATTTTGGTGGTCTTAGAAATATTTATATAGGCAAGGAAGAAGAGTGGAAGTGTGGAACTGTTCCAGGAAAGCAAGTTATAAAATAGTTTAATGAAAGTTATATGTTTTGATTATCTACATTTTTTTACTTATATATATATTGGATTAGCTTTGCGCCATATAGCTAAGAGTCTAGAATGGGTTTTATAATCAGTCCGGATGAGGGTCTTTACGGGCAGAAATGGCAACTTCTATTCTCCTCAAATCTCACTTCTATTAATAAACCTGCAACACCATAAACGGGTATTGCTAAACATAAGTTTTGGGCATTAGAAACTTTTTGCAGAAATTGAGAATAACACACGTGATTGAATGTACTCAAAATTCTTCCAGAATCCTCACACAGGTTCACTTGTTAAGATAAGAAACTTCTTGCAGAAATTAGGAATAACATACAGTTCTATTTATTTTAGTTTTTGGCTTGCACCGACAACATATCATCTTTTAGGGAACTTCTGACTGGCTACTTGCGCAGAATGCTTTCATGTGGGGAGTATTGCAACATAATAAAACGCCATTTAAAGACGACTCGATATGAAAGGATCATGCTTTATTTGATCCCGCAATACTCTGCGTAACAATTTGTTGGTGGCAGTTCGAGGAAACTCCTTGACAATCTTAACATACTTCACCTAGTTAACAAAAACAAATATTAAATCCGCAATGATTATAAGAAGTGGTTTTTAGCCTGTAGTGAGAATATCCAAATGGCTGATTTTGGGCAAGCTATTTCTTCTTACCATAGTTAACAGATTAGAGGTTGTGGTTGGAAATATATAGAGATCCAGCAATTCGTTTATCTTATTTCAGGTATGGGTATTGGGTGATCTAAAAGTGTAAAATATTTTTCACTCAAAATATTTGTTAGATGGCTCCATGTGCGCAAAATATTGGATCATCAGCGGTACATATTATGTATCACTGTCTACAAGTGTCCAGTGCCAACTTCAGAACTGCAGTCTAAATTTCTAGAGCATTACAACTACAAGGAAAACTTGACCGTTATCCTAATGTTTCAAGTTCAAACAATAAGTAGCAAAGAGGATTCAAAAGACAGATAGCCTGAAGTAGATACCTTGAATAAGGGGTTAAGGTTGGCTTGGATGGCTCTTGAGAATTTTCCCATCAACTGTTCTGGTTTAATGTCTGATTCTTTCTTTAGTACCACAAATATAACCAATTGTTCAGGCCCACCATTTACTGGTGCAATGCTAATTGCAGCAGTCTCTAGCACACTCTCGGATGCTCGATCACATATACGTTCAATTTCAACTGAGCTTGTCTGCACATAAAGAAAAAGGTTGAAGCTCTTGCCATGCCGAATTCAAAACTGATACTAATTCGGAGAAAGTTCGCTGCACCTTGACGCCGCCAAGATTCATGGTGTCATCAGCTCTACCCTGAACTACAAAATACCCATCAGCCGTTCTCTTAAGTATATCTCCATGCCTTCTGAGTTGCTGTCAGTATAAAATACCAAGAAATGTAAGATATTATATTCCATACTAATGTATATGGTAAAATGATAATGTACATCTGCCCATCAGCTTGTACATATAAACCCAGGAGAGTTCACGAATAGTAACTACGTTCCCATCCATTACTTCCTACTTAGTTTACATCTTTGCCAAAATAAAATCTAAATGCAAGCTTTAGGCATTGGTCCTAAGATAAGTACACACATGACGATTATTATGACTTGTCTCTGTAGCATAATGTAATTACAAATACAACATAGATGTAAAATTTAAGTAAATATTTTAGTCCCAACCTGCTTAAGATGAAATGGATTAGTTGCTTTCCCATTTTCGCCAAGGAAGCATTCTTAATAAGAAAGAAAGTCAAAGTCTGACACAAACAAAAGTGCGTACCATTCCATTGTGTGTAGGCATTCCTTTGACGTAAACTTTTTCAAAATCAGCATTAAGCAACCTATTAGTAGCTCCCATATAGAGAGAAAATAAACCGACCTCTCCAACACAAGGTTGATCACTTGGCTGTCATTACATGTTTATTGAAGTACTTCAGTTTATATACATACAAAAAACCTTAGGAGATAGAAAATTAAGAAATTAGGCAAAGAAATTCTCACATGAGCGACACCATGCTCATCAAGAATGACAAACCCTGGTGTCATTGATGCTGTGCTGAATGCTCCAAAAGATTGTGGCTGTAACAAGCTTCCTAGAATATATGAAGATGAAAGCTCGGTACCTCCACAACATTCAATGATGGGCTTGTAATAAGATCTCGAAGAAAGCCATAGATCATCATCTACATTTGAGGCTTCTCCAGTAGAGGCAAATAACCTGTTAATTTTTTATTTTAGAAAACATACAATAGGTAATCATCTCCATCTGAGGATAACAGTTATCCGACATGAAGGCTTAAAGTGATTGGATCTCATACATAAGTTATGATCTACATCTATACATCTATACACTATTAATGCATGGCTAGCTAGCTTTATAATGATACTTCTGAAAAATAACCTTGCTAGTATTAAATTCCCTGGTTCGTTAATAAATTAAAAGGAGACTTTATAAACATGCGCAGTTTGTTCAAATTTATAAACTAGTTATGAAACTGCTAAGTAATGCTAAAAATTAAGCATGCATTGGGTGGCTTACAAACTTGTTGTGGATCGTAGATGCTGAGGAGATGATATCACGGTCTGCCTTCTTGGTTCTAGAAAGTGAGGTTAAAGCATCAAACTTTACCTTATCTGTGTCCAGTCAAGACCATCCATACATCGAGTGTTCTTCCAAGTTTTTACGAGGCTTGGCACTGTACCTAAAATAGTCACACCTGCATCCTACAAACATTTAATCAAACAAGAAATAATATAGTATTAGTAATTCACCAGACATCTCTACAGAAAAGTATAATTTATTCATTAATACATTATTGTTCTCACCTGAACAAATTTTCCGAAACCACGATCGAGAGGAGAGCCATGATAGAGAGCGAGAGTACTGCCATTGAGAAAGCAAGAATATAATAAAATAGGTCCCATAACCCAACCGAGATTTGTAGGCCAACAGAAGACATCTCCAGTTTGGCAATCGCAAAATGCCCATGAATCAGCTGCAGCACGCATTGGAGAAAGTTGTGTCCATGGGATAGCTTTTGGACCTCCTGTTTAGAGATTCAAGCATGGTGAACAAATAACAGGCCATATAGGGGACATGAATAGTTAAGATGATAATATTTTGTACCTGTGGTTCCTGATGAAAAGAGAATATTCGTTACTGAATCGATAGGCTGGTAAACCGTAGAGTAATAGTTTGGACTGCAAAAAACAGGTTTTGGATCAATAGATTAAGCACCTGACTTGAAAAAAGAGAACTAAATTGAGGCAAATTGTCATATTGAATGAATATTATTGTTTCTAAGCAATAAGGTATTCATTAGAAACTCTGCGGAAAAGAAAAGAACTCGTTCAGTAACTCATTTAGAAGCGTTAACAGTATACAGATACCTTGAAAGGTGATCAACAGAAGAAAGGAAAATTTTCCACGACAAATCCTGCTCCCTTAATTGAACTCCTACATCCTTCCCATTGACAGGGATTACGATAGCTTTACATGAATCAGCTGCTACAACACGGCTGCAAGTAGCAAGGTAAATCAATGTTGAAATGAGTATGTGTCTCCAAGGGATATGATGAGAAAAGAAGTAAATTTCTCCAGATTATGTTTGTTCTTTGATTTGATGTACATTACTATATCCAGGAGTCAGCGACCAACATGATGACAAATTGTTGTATTCCCAAAATTTTAATAATATGATTGTAAAAACCAAGAGAAACATAGGTAAACATTACCTATAAAGAGGAAATTTTCTTCCTCCTCTTACAATAAAATCCTGGACAGAGGGTGAAAGCAAACATCATTTTGAAGATCCATGTAATAAAGATAAATGTACTATTCCTTGCTTTTTGACTGAGCAATTGCAAACAACTGAATAAGAAGTTGGCTTTCATGTCACCAAGATTTACAAGTTAACAGCTATTTTGGACAACCACAAAATATTTTTTTCTCCAAATTCTTAAACTAATTTGCTTACTTCAGCTTTGTTTGAGCAATTCTGTCAGCACAACTTGTTACGTGAAACCAGTATGATGCAAATATTTCTGTTTTAAGCTTCAGCTCATGTTAACATGACACTTGGTTGTGGGAATAAAAATAACTAGTGAATAGTAAGCTTCTTAGACCTTGATTAATATAAAGAAAAAAAACTTTTTGGAATTTCTGTTAAAAGCTCTTCATATTTTGAAAGAGTATAATCGATGTTCAGTGCTGTAACCTAACAAGAACCCTTAATATCATAAACACACTAGGGAATTAATTTAGAATTTAGAAGACCTGAGTGAAGATGCCCTTAGCTTTGGATACTCGCAAACGTGTCGCAATTTCTTTTGGAGCAAAGCTGTCAGCAATGGATACAACAATAAATCCTGCGAGCAAAATTGCTAAGTAAATGATAACTGCAGTCACTGTCATCGGCATGTCTATAGCAATTGCATCACCCTTCAAAAACATCCCTTCCAGAGCATTAGATACAAGCCTATAAACCACAGTGATAAAGGTTTTCATTTTTACATGAAAGTTACAGTACAAAAAAAATCAGAAGACAGAGACTGATATCAGCAAAAACATACATTACTTTGTCTCTAAGTTCCTTCAGCGTCAAATGATTGACAGGGAACTCGTCTGAACCTTCATCTCTCCATACAACCACCACGCTATCTTCATCTTTCTTAGGATGATTCACAGGTAGAAGACAGCATTCAGCAATATTTAAAACTGCACCAGGCAGCCATGTTCCTCCCAGCTTCGACTTATCAGTGGTATCTAGAATGCATTTCGGGCCTTGACGAAATATGATCGAAAGCTCTTTTAGAGCTAATGACCAGTAAACCTGTACTAGTATTTTGACGCAAATTATCAATATTAGGCAATGAACAAAAGAAGAAAGATTTTCTTATTGATGAGCTACAGGAAGACAAATGCAAATTTGACAAAACAGTTGAGGTGATGAGTATATACAACAGGTTTTACGCCTGAATTGTATAGATTTAGCTAAGCAGCCACCGAGCTAAAATTCATAAATGCCCTTGTAAGGTATCCTACAGAATTTTCTATCCTCAACTTTTGAAGGTTCGAGATGTTGTCAAGGCTTAAGTTACAGAAGTTAACTATAGATATATCCAGTGAGAAGCATACTCATAAGGTACTCTGTGTTTGCTAGTTACCACCAGAATGGCTATACAGTTACCTGTGGAATAAGTCTTTCGTAGAGAATTTACTGAATTAATGAACACATGGGGGGCATTCATTTTTATTTTTTTTGTTGGTATATGTAATCATAAATTGAGATATGAAATTCCAGTACTTTGTACTCATCAATCAAGCATCTTAATGAAATTTCAAAGGAAGAATGTGATATAGAATTTTGGGTCGGTAACTTATAAAGATGTTTTTCCTATGCAAGTAAGATGAGTAGAAGGATCTCCTCAACTTCTCTAACAAGGATAGAGATTCATACAAATGGATTACGAGAAGCTAGAAGGCCCACCGAATTCCAGTAGGACTTCTAGCAGCAAGATAGAGTGGATGAGTTTCATATTGCTAGAAACATACAGAATCATATTGTGCATACCATACACTTGTTTTTCTTCCTAATTGTGCTTATACAATTAAGTATTTTTACATCTAAAAAAGAGACTTGTATTTGTGTACCTCTGGATGCTCAACTGAGAACTTGTGGAAGACATTATAACTGGTAATTGGGTCTTGATATGAATCACCCAAAAGCTTTGGACCATGAGCTTCCATGAATCTACCTAAATTTGTTTGTCTGGCATGAAACCTGCAAGCATTTTCACAAACACTTATCTTTGAGATCATATAATATGCATCCCTTGTTCTATGAAATGGATTGTTTTTTGAAATTGCAAGTTGTATAATGAGCTAACTGGGGATAATGATGAACTGGAAAGCTGATTGCTAGTTTCTTGCCCTCAAACCACAGCACCTACCCATTTGAGGTAACTTACAATTGTATAGTTTAAAGATAATATTGTAGATGTCTTTTATGTATAAGAAATAAAATGTCAGACAAATTAACTTACAGAGAAGGGAACCAATAAAATGGAAGAGCATTGGTGGAGACCTTCTCCAAATTAGAGTAAACACTGTAATAGATAAGCTGGTGTAGACTATGTGGGTGAGATGGTTTTAGTAATTGTTGAGCTTGTATCTCAAACCAAATATCATAATTAGTAGGATTTGATCCTTGTCCTCCTCTTCCTCTGGCTCCTCCATTAATAGCCTGTTTAAGTTGTTTGTGAAATGCTTCAGCTTCTTCGGTACATAATCCTCCAACTTCAATTATTTCTTTAACTCCTACTTCATATATACTTCCATAATGTTTCTCCATTTATTTTCTTTTTTCTTTCTTTCTTTCTTCCTTCTCCCTAAATCTCTGTGTCTTTTGAGTTATTGTGTATACATTTGCATCACCACACCACACCGCAACATTTAATTAGACAAGGAAGGGGTTTGGTATGGAATGATGGGGATGAAGGGGTAGTTGGGATTGTCAAGCCTGCTCACCGGTCCACAGTACCTTTTTCAGTTGCATCATTTTCTTGGCGTGGTTCTATATAGGCCATATCTCCTTTTTGATACTGCAAATACGAAAATACCCTAAATCACAGCATTACTAAGAGCAAGTCTTATGGTGGAATCTATCCATCTTCCACGCCACCTCAGCATTTGGAACTGTGGATGGAAGCGCAAGTGTAATTGTGGAATAGTAGAAACGCTATTCTTAATGGAGCTAAAAAAACACAATTAAGAATGGAGCTAAAAAAACGCAATTAAGAATGGAACTTTTTTTTCAGCCGTTAGATTTCAACAACTCATTTTAAATCTACCGATAAAAAAAGCGCAATTAAGAATGGAGCTAAAAAAAACGCAATTAAGAATGGAGCTTTTTTTCAGCCGTTAGATTTCAACAACTCATTTTAAATCTACGGATAAAAAAAAAACGCAATTAAGAATGAAGCTAAAAAAACGCAATTAAGAATGAAGTTTTTTTTTTTCAGCCGTTAGATTTCAACAATTCATTTTAAATCTACGGATAAAAAAAACGCAATTCTTAACTGCGTTTTTTTAGCTCCATTCTTAATTGCGTTTAACACTATTCTTATTGGTTTTCAGATGGATTCCACGAACCCTTCCACGAAACCGTGGAACCTTGCTTGGATTTTCTGTGGAAGACCCCAACTTGGAAGCCACTAGACTTGACATTCCATGGTTTTTCCACACTTGGAATAGTTTGGATTCCACCATAAGACTTGCTCTAATAGCGCGTTTGGATACCAGAAGCAGCAGTTGGGAGCAAAAACATTTTGCTTCACAAGAAGCTAATTTTTTAATTTCTAGAAGTCATTTTGAAATTGTATACCCAAACTAACTTCTGATTTTTTTGCTTCAAGAAGTCAAAAAGTAACTTCTGGATATATATCCAAACAACTTCTGAAATTGTATATCCAAACTAACTTCTAGAAGTCACATGTCCATTTCACAACTTTCATTTTTCATGAGACATGACCATCAACACTCTGAGGTTCAGTGAATCAATTTCACCCACAAGTGCTCATCCTTGCATACTTGCATCAAAGTATGCATATGCTTTCACTCTTAAGGAATTACGAAACGGAAGTCTTTCTTCTTTTCTTTATAACTCTTTATGCCCCATAAGCATAAGAGGTTTACCATGTGAAAACACTAAAGGGACCAAAATACACCACCAATTTTTTCATGGGCAGTCTGTATGGACAAACTCAACACAACTCTGAGAGTTTAAATTTCAATCAAGAAAAGTATCTAGAGTTATATATATATATATCTCTCTCTTGTTATTAGAACGTTTACATAATTGAATCCGTGAACCTAATTATAAAGAGAGTTTTTAGACGGTACCGAAGACCATGTCCAAGGATCAATCAAGTCGTATCCAACAAACTAGGTCAGACGTATCTAGCATGGTTATCCGAAACTAGCCGGTTTAAACTTAAAAGCTTAATACTCATTTTCATGAACACAAAGACATTGATCTTGAATCACAATCATGTGATCAGATAAGTCTAGTTTTTTTCAAGAATTGGTCAAATGCAAATTATCTCATAGAAATAATTTAATCGCAATTGAATCATAATCGACATATGTTAGAGCACTGCTCAGTCGAACTTGCAAGTGTTTCTATCTCAAGCTTGTTTGTCAGTGTTAGTGATTAAAACTATAAGTCTCGATTTCTAGTCTACTTATACGATGTCTCGGACTAGGATGCGTTGTGTAGTTGAACATTAGACTTCACGACGTTCATCATTTGAAGACGAAGAACTAATAAGGAGAGCTTGTGGAACTTTATAACAAAAGGTATGTGGAGACTGAAACTCATCTATCACATGGAAAGTATATTTCTACTCTATCTCCTATATTCAGACAAAAGTCGTATTGTTATATAGTATTCGACTATACACATTTGAGATTTCGAGCTGAGTTTAACTCGCTTACATATTTCTCGAAATATGTGTTTGTAAGATTTCGCTTCAACCAAATTCATCTTATATTCTTGACGAAAGTCAAAAGATGATCATGTGAAAATCGCCGAGTAACATCTTACATGGTTTGTGTGATACAATCATTTGGTGTAGACTTGGATTTCGTAATGATTATTTCAATAACTTGAAAATTGCTTTGATGCTAATAGTTCGTGAAAACAGCTATTGTCATCCTCTAAGAATGTTTCAATGACTGAAATAGAGTTTAGAACAATAGGATATAAGCATAGTATGCGTACTTGCATATATGTAATCCATGTCTGGGAACCATAGTATGCATACCCGTATGCGTACCTGTTGGTTTGTGAAAGTCCGCGTACCTAAGTACACATACCGTTACGCGTACTGGCGTAAGGTTTGGGTCCGGGAATTTCTGTTGTGTTTGGAGGTATGCGTACCCGTTCGCATACTGGCGAACCCAAACTCAGTCCAACTACTTAAGTATGCGTACCCGTTTGCATACTTGAGTGGTTAAAGTTCTAGAATCGGTTTTTTCTTGAACTAATACATTTATATAATAAGGAATGCAATCTTTGCAAATCGTGGATATAATGTTCGTGAATTCATTCGAGTGAATCAAACCGATTTTGCTTCAATTGTGTTCTTGGATACTTCTATGAGAATATAATAATTGAAAAACTCTATAACTAGTTTCATTTGAGTCATTTGAACTACTTGTGGTTAAGATGAATAAGGTTGATATGAGAGTGTTCATATAGATAACTTCGGTTAACTATTGTTGAGCCAACCTAGTGTACACGTTTAGGTACGGTTACTCAAACCTAAATGAAGGTACATTTCATTTGTGTATAACAAGCTAAGTTCGATCTAACGGTTGAAATATATTAGCTTGAGTTCAATCAGGTTTCATCTAACGGTGAATATTGAATGCTTTGTTACCAAGGTAACTTCGATTGCAAACCCTGATTTTAAAACTATATAAGGGAGAACTCTAGCAACTGGGAAACCTAATCCCCACACCTTCTGTGTGATAGTAGTTGCGACTAGAGTCGATTCTCCTTTAACCTTAGGTTTTTCACGAAACCCTGTAGGTTAACGACTTGAAGACTTCATTTGGATTGTGAATCCAGACCCAACTATTTTCTCTGTAGTTGCATGTTCTGATCTTACTTCTACTATCGTGATTGAGTATTATCTTTTCCAAGATTTTCTTGAGATTTATCTCCGATAAGTAAGATTAAAATAAATCACAAACATCTTCGTCTCATCGTTTGTGATTCCACAATATCTTGTTTCGCTTCCATACAATTAAGATTATCATGAGGTGATTGATAATACTAGGCTGTTCATCGGAATATAAGTTCGGTTTATCATTTGGTTCCTGTGCACCTTGATATATCAAAAGACGGAACAAAACTCATAGGTATTTTTGTGGGAGACAGATTTATCTATTTCAATAGATTCTCTGTGCGAGACAGATTTATTTATAAAGTCTTCGACTTTGGGTCATAACAACTCTTGGTTGTGGGTGAGATCAGCTAAGGGAATCAAGTGTGTAGAATCCTGCTGGGGTTCAAAGACGTAAGGAGCGCAATTGTACCTTGATCAGTGTGATATTGATTAGGGCTCAACTACATTCCAGTCTGAAGTTCATTGGTAGTAGGCTAGTGTCTGTAGTAGCTTAATACAGTGTGGTATTCAAAGCTGGACTAGGTCCCGGGGTTTTTCTGCATTTGTGGTTTCTTCGTTAACAAAATTCTGGTGTCTTTGTTATTTCTTTTCCGCATTATATTTTGTTATAGAATAGAAATATCACAAGTTGTGCGTTAAGTTCAATCAGTTCTTGAATCCGACCTTTGGGTTGTTGATTGAATCAATTGACACTTGGATATTGGTTTGTGATACTGTCCAAGTTATTTCTCTTATTCAATCGGGATCACAAATTACTATTTGTTTGATTGCGGATTTAATTGAGAAATAGAGATATAAACTCTTTGATATACTTTTCTATAGATTGAGTTTGACTGTCTAGTTGATCATTCTCTTGAAAGTATACTGGAGTTTGTCTATTCAGATTGGCGAACGAAATATTGGGTGTGGTTGTTAGACCCCCGCTTTTTCAACATAATTGGTAAATGCACAAAGTACGAATACATGTGTCGTTCGTGAATTGGCTGAGTCATGGTACACAAAACTAATGAGAAAAACCGAGTTTCGGAGTTGACAGAACTTTTCAGTTCACGTACCGGTTTGCAAACTTAGGTGCAAAACTGAGTTTCGGAGTTGACAGAACTTTTTCAGTTTGCGAACCGGTTTGGAAATCTTAAGACTTTACCAGTTCCGGAGTTCACAGAACCTTTTAGTTTGCATACCGGTTTGGGTACTAAACTGGTTCAGGAACATAGAACTATATTGGTTCGCATACCGATTTGGATACTTAAACCTGGTTCCCTTACCATAGTTCCAAAATAGTTTGCATAGGAAAAAACATCCTTGTTAGAGACTAGTAATTTTAGTTACAGTGCATTAGTAAGGCCATTGAAAAGTGTTACCCCGATTACCTTTCTGACGAGTCTGACTCTGAAGTTGAAAGGAAAGCAGCCAAAGAGAGTGCATTGTTTCTAAAACTTGTAAGAATCCAGGCTGATGATGTCAATCGGTTGAAAAAAAAATCCTATGTACTTGTTGGTATGGTAAATGAGCATGAATCTCTTCTAAAGGTCCTTCAAGAAGAAAACGCCCCAGTCTGTTCTTAACGAACTATACTTGAGGAAAAACTCAAAGAGGATGCTTTGGAAATTTAACTTCTTTTGAGTAAACTCTCTGTTCAAGAATGTTCCAAAGAGTCCATTATACCAATTGCTTCTGATTTGACTGTAAAAAATTCAGTTCCATAAGCAAAACCGAAATCCCTTCCTGTTAGAAAAGATGTGATTGTGTCTTCCTCTAATCAAAGAATATCCACATCACATGGAAGGAAGAAGTCTCCCAACGATTGTGTTAAGACTGTTCTCTCTAATCACTCAGGTGATCAGAAAGTGTGTCTCTTTTGTGATTCAAAAGGACATGTTGAACAAAAGAGGAAATCTAGGTTGAATGACAATTCTATTGTTCGTCTTCAACACACCTTAGATTTAATTTTTAAAGGTGTAACTTACATTCATATGTCTAAACCAATTGGTTTTAGTAATCACCATGTGTACCCCCTACCAGGAAAGTCAGTTCCATGTGTTCCTCAAATGTTCAAATGCGAAACAGTCTTCCTAAACCAAATCGTCCAAGAAGAGCTCAAAGATCTTTTTCTGTTAAAAAGGGAGATAATGCTGTTTTTGATGTGAAAAATGTACCAGAAGAAGGAAGCAAAAATAGAGATATGAAAGACAACCTAAATATGATAATTGAAGGTTATAAAGAGATCATTAACAGGCTGTCAATTCCCCCTAGTCAAAATTCTTCAGGTAAGAATCCATACTATGCGTCGTATTTTGATGATAGTAAGTTTTATGATAACTTTTCACATCATAACGGGTTTCCTTCAAAGATCAGGAGAAATAGGTTTAACCGAAAAACACGTTCATTTGATGATCTCAAAGCTCATACTTGTGCTAATTGATCACAAGGTTGAAATTTCATTCACAAAAATCCTGGTTGAATGAGATATGGTCAGGTATACTTGATGGAAATTTTTTTTCTGATTCTCTAGCTATTTTCTTATCATTCTTAGATGTATTATCATTCACAAACATGTTTGCATAAATATTTGTGTTTGGTCTTGTCAAGCTTTTGATTTTTAATTTCTTTTTGAAATTTTGATATGTCAAAATGCTACTCTTATGCTCTAAATTTTTCTCTGGTGAGAACGCAAAATTCCTTGAGCTAAGATTTGTGGAAGAATTCACTTAGATTTTTTTTTTCATGCAAACATTTTTCTTAGTTTGCAATATTTGGCGTCAGTATTTTCTGCCTATGGGTCAAGTTTGTGTTTGTACGGGTACCTTTTGTTACATGTCAAGGACCAACTTTGGAAACCCTAATTTCTATTTCCCTGTGAAACCATATTTATACCAAACCTTTTATGAGAGTACGCATACTCTACGTTTGATTTTCAAGAGTGGCTTCTCCTCCTAGTTCTTGGAATTTGCCAGCTAATTCTATTGATGATGTTATATATTTTGAGTTAGTTTTAAAGAACAAAAGAACCATTGTTGAAGCTGATGAACTCAAACCCGGTGCATCATGCTATTATGCATATTCTGATCAAGATAGAGAAAGGGCTGAGATGCTCTCTGCTGATCTCGGGGAAGCAAAACTGAAGCTTGGAAACTCTATGAAGGATCTTGATGTGTTACGAACTGAGTTGAAAAAGGTTAACTCTGACTTTTTTCTCATGAAATCACATGTTAAGGGTCTTCTCAAAGAGAATATCTTCTCTGAAGAAGCAGTCAATGCTGCCAGTCACATGCGTAAAGGTCTTGAAAATCGTGAAGATTCTGATCACGAACTCTGATTTTTTCTTTCAATCGATTTTGTTTTTAGAGTTTTTTTTTTTTTTTTTGATAAATGTCTAGGAAACTTCTTATGAGAATTTATTTTTGTGTTTTTAAGAAGGATAACTAGGGTTTGGATTGCAATTATTGTGAGTACACATAGCTATTGCCAACGATTTTCATCTTGCAATGTTTTTAGATTTATTTATTTAAATTCTAAGTTATTTGGAAGATGATTTTTTCAGTATTAATCTTTATTGTTTCATATATTGCAAATTGTCATGGGATATGTTGTTTGTATCCGTGAACCTTTCCTGTCCCATATTAGCTCAAAAATTAACTCTATTATATGTCGGTACGCAAATATTGATAAAAGATAGAACGAACTTTTGACAACAAAAGTTAAGCCTATTATGTGATTATGCAAATATTGATGGAAGATAGGATGAACTTTTGTTTACAAAGATTAAGTCTATTATATATCATTGTGCAAATAGTGATGAAAAATAGAATGAATCTTTGATTATTCCGTAATATCGGTCTTTCCCTGACCCACATCTTTGTGTATGTACTGTGTTGCTCTGTAAGTTTTCTTATGTTGAGCATGGCCAATTGAATTTATCATTTTCTTTGTGGTTTATTCAATTGAGATTTTTGGATACCAATTTATGTTTCATGTGATTTGTTAATGTCCAAAGAAATCCTTCTTTTCTTGTAAAAGTAAGGTCACTCTTGTTGTTCTTTCGGGAATGACATTTTATGGAGGAGAGTTCTTAGTTGAACTTGTGTTTAATTGCCAAATCTTTGTGGGGAGTGCGGTTGTGGAATGTCGTAGGAGTTTTCTTGTATCTTTATAAACTCCTTGATGAATGCATTTAGTTTCGGATATATGATTGCATCTAAATAAGTTGATATGTTGTTCTCTTTTGGTCATGAAGTATCTCTATGGAAATTTCATTAGGATCCCACTAGTTTTCGTACCTTTGCCAATTTATATTGACAAAAGGGGGGAGAATTAATATGTAGTTCATACTACAAATACATATGGTTTACGATCATTATGTAAGGGGGAGTGGTTTTCATTGTGAGATGAATTATTGACTAAGGGGGAGCGATACATATGACCATAGTATTGTTGTCAAAGTTGTGGTACAATTGAACTTTGATGTTGTGTAATAATACTATGACACTGTATTACAATGATTGAGAGCAAATGTTTTCTCATTGTTATTGCTACAGATCTTCAGCAACTATGATGCTCAGTTGAACACGTTCAGAATCACTGGAGTACTTGAAGTGACGAAGATTTCGAGTAGTTGAAGACCAAGGAGATCAAGCATTTGTATGAGAAGCTACAAAGTTTATTTATTTTGTAATCCATATGTATTGATTGTAATACCCGTTCCATTTTCAAGGGCAATTTTTTCTTTTGATAAAAGGGTATTTTTGAAATTTACTTTAAAATTGATATTTTTTTTAGTATAAAAGACAAGGAAAAAGAAAGAGGTGGAGAAGGAGAAGGATTCTGTATTGATCAGTATTCTCTTGGTTACATGGATATAATACATATGTATACATGGAAAGGGGAAAACCAAAAGACACAAAATCTGGACCGCACATCCATGGGCATGGGCCCTTCAACACTCCCCCTTGTGCGGTTCAATAATGGAACTTCAGATGTAGTGCCACATATAGTGCTTTCAGATATCATTCTTTCCTTGATGACTTGTGCCAAAATCAATTGCCTTACTAAAACTTTGACAAGGAAAAACCCAGTGGGATAAAACCTTGGTACAACTCTTCACATGTAGTAATTCACATGTTATCTCGTACTTTACATGTAGTTCCTCACATGCAATACGATCTTCGAATACTGACGAGTCTAAGTTAATTGCCTCGTTAATACTTTGTCAGGAAACCCAGAGGGACAAAACCTGAATTAAAGAAAAAGAGTACAATATTAAGCAAACTTAGAACATAGTTGGACTCGAATATGTTGCCTCATTAAAACCTTGACAAGGAAACCCAGTGGGACAAAACCTTGACGAATGGGAAAGAGTACAACGTGACAGATGCAAGTAAAGATGATCCATTGCAGATGATCACTTTGCTTCGTTGAAGTTGATTAGTTGCTTCACAACTTCTTAGACAGAAAATCCTTCTGGAAATGACAATAGCCTTACTTGGGAAGTTAATTCCCGGTGTTTGTTGTTGTCTAATTAAAAACCTTGCCGAGCAACAAAACCCTGTGGGAAAAAGTAACCTCGGTGAAGGAAGATATTTCAACACACCATTAGATGCTCCCCCTGATGTCAGACAATTTTCATTAGTCTAATGCAGTCAAAAGGAGTTTATCACACTTTACTTTGGTGATATGAATGTTTATAAGACCATGTTGTTGATTCTGGAAGTTACGTTGCTTAACAAAATATCGTGTTTCATTTCTTTGATCCAGATATTTTCAGTAATATCAACGACGATCTTTATGTCTTCGACGTTCAACATACTTGATGTTTTTAGTGTTGTCTCGCTATAAACCTTGTCGAGTAACAAAACACTTTGGGAAAAACTATTCTCGATCGAAGGGAAAAAGAGTACAACACAACTTCAATTTCGAAGTAAAATATGTCGACATCATATCCTCGGATCCCCCCCTCTCCCCTTGATGTCGGCGTCTCCCCCTGGTTACCTTCAGAGTTGTTCCAGACAGTTCCTTTAGTCATGTATTTTTCGAAACTTAATATTGTTAATGACTTATAAAATAATCTACCATATCTCCCTCTGATTACTTTCGTTGGAGAAGAGATTATTGTTCCTTCGTAATCAACAACTTTTGGATTGCACTTTCATTAGCATTCCTTTTAATGTCTTTGTAGGGATAAAACAAATTTATGTCAACGGTTACTTTTAAGTACATGATTACATTCACTATACCATTCCAATGGCGTTGCGTTGGCGCGGAACTATATCTAGTTAACAAGTTCCCTGAGGATGTAAAATTTAATCGAGGACATTATTATACTAAGTACAACAATGCGTCTATTGTACTTAGATATGGAATTTCATATCCAAACACATCTTCGTCATATTCCTTTGAACGAAATGGTTACTTACTTACATTTGAACCTCGACTAATCATGGGAGTGCTATCAGGATGCATGTCTTTGTTAAATTTCCTGACAACTTTAGACATATGCAAACCGGTGGAATAATATACCACAAGCTCAGTATTCGGTTGAGATTTCCCTAGATTTTTCATCTCAAATTCGCATTTTAAATAGCTTTTAAGGTCTCTTATTACATCCAGAGTACACATCATGTCTGTACCATCAACATAAATAGCTACAATTCCAAATCGGGAACTTTCTTATGAATACGCAAGGAAAAATAACTTACTTGTCTATCCCCTCCAAATCAAATAGCCACTTAGACGGGTATACCATATCCTTCTGATTGCTTGAATCTATGAGTGAGCGTTCTATCTAACTATAAATGCACTCTGTGGTTTAGAGTAATTTGATTTGGGCACCAAAAGTCTATCAAGTACTTTTGTAGATATATTCTATCTCTTAATTCTTTCAGAGATACTTAACAACCACATACATATGCTGCATTTCAAGTCCTTTTGAAATTACCAAGCTAACTAAGTAGCGGAACTCTATAACGTTCATTACAAGAGAACAATTCCAGGGCTTTGTGAGAAACCTCGTGCCACAAGGCGAGTATTTGTACTTTAATACTACTTTCTTCTCATTATGCTTTATGAAAAATTAATTATGTATATCCAATAGGCTTTACAATTGGTTGGTTAGCACTACCACACCAAATACCCGTATATTTGCCAAAGAACTAAGTTCTACCTGGATTGTGTAGGCCAAATATGCTATTTATTTGAAATTAATCAAAATAAAGCATGGTTCGATCTCATTGTGCTCTACTTCTGGATCAACTATTTAAGGATTATATAATCAATGTGCATGCATGATCCTTCCATTGACTCATGTGCATTCTCATAATCCGTCGGGATTTCATTGTTCTCTAGAATCATTTAAAAATTCGAAGCGTCCTCCAGTATTGATTCATGGACATAGTCAGAGACAATCAAATCAGATGATTTCATTAATGTTACAAATTATGTTGTGCCTTACTCATCTACTTCCTTTCTAGGTGAGCATTGATCGAACCTGGTGGTCTCTCCATCTTCCTTTATGGAGCCGCGACCTCAACTACACTTTCACCAAGTGTAGTTGCAACACCTTAGTCTATGGTGTACCTCATATTGAGGATTTCTAACCTTGCGGGAATATTTGCAGCTGGTATGTGTGATCTTGTCACTTTGGTGACATCAGTGTACATTCTGAAAATTGATTATTCTTTGTCACTTCACATTTACATTTGTGGAGTACAATAATCAATATTATACACAGTGTGAGCACACCAAGACAATTCATGTCGTTTCCTTAGAAAATACTTTTTCTTATCCCCCCTAACGACGGGAAGACTGTCTCATTAAAGTGATAACCTGCAAATCTAGCAGTAAGAGATCTCCTGCCAAAGGTTTTAAAATGCGGATAATTGTTGAGATCAAATATCCGACAAAATTACTTAATCATTTTCGTGAGCCTTCATAGTACGATGTGGACTCGTAATGGCACATATATAGTGCAACCAAAAATGCGTAAGAACACAAATGTCAGGCTTAGATTCAGTTACCAACTGGTGGGCAGAAAAGGTTGACTATTATTGGGTTCTACGAAAATTAAGTAAAGATGCACGTAATATTGCATATCCCCAAAGCAATAAAAGTTAGGTTAGTACGCATAACCTATTCCTTAGAAACCATCTGTAACCTTTGATGGTAGCCTCTGCGAGACCATTGGGTATAAGATGCTCTATATTGATCTTATTAAACATGCAATATTCATCAAGTCCTTTTGATGTAAATTCTCTAGCATTAACAAGGGTGGTTAGCCTTTGCACTTTGCATTGTGTAATATGTGTTAGGAGTTTTCAAACGCAAATATCTTGGAAACTATAACTAGTCCAAAATGTCAAAACATTCACCAGATCCATCAGTCACTTTAATGGTCCGCATTCTGCATGAATATTTTTATAAATTTCACCTTGTTTTCTTTGTAATATGGATTTTTTACCATTTGCATCTTAGGATGGTCTCGATCCTGTTTTACTGAAGACTTTGTAAAATGAGTGCGGGCGGGGGGGGGGGGGGGGGGGGGGGGGGGGGGCATCTAGTACTTTAGAAAACACATATTGAGAGATATGCTGTCATTTCGCATTCTGTCAATCTTTTTCCCGTTTTTGTTCACTCAAATAAATTGATGTTCGTATGAGTCCTTTCAAAACGACCATCATGTCACAACCAAAGTTGCTTTATGGTTATGCCCAAAGCCTGTATGAGTCAGTTCCCAACATTTCATCGTCGGAGTCAATATGGATTCAATAATCCAAATATTATAGTGAATTACATTTCACTAGATTGACTCATTAGCTTCTCTAAAATGTGTTTCCTTACACATGAATTAGAGATATAAAAGATGCAATCAATTACATTCTCATCACTGCGAGTTTCCATATGATATCCACTTTCATGGGTTTCTTTGGAATTTAACAAGGTGATTAGCTCTCAGTACATATAAAGCTTTTGTGACTTTGTTCCATCTTGGAAACAAATTTTGAACAATGCTTCGCTCAATGATCCAATCATCATAGTCATATTATAAGGAATTAGTTCAACAACTAGTTTAAATTCCTTAAGCTAATAGAAGAAAAACAACTATGAGTTAGACACTTGGGTCTTGAGAATTTTAACATGTGGTGCGGCCTTATTACGTAATAAAAGTGGGATTCAACTCAAGTACTTTAGAGTGAATTGATGAGTGCCAAATAATGTATATATTTATCCCTTTTTGTTGGCATTTAACTCATCTTTTGTGCATTAATTCTACATTTTATCCCATATTCTGTATTTTCATTGTTTTCAAGAATAAATATTTTTCTTACTTAATTTTGCATTTTTAGGTAATAAATAAAGTCTGGATGACTTGCGGAGCGGAAAAGAGCTGAAGAGTGGTGAAAAGCCGGAAGAAATTACGCAAGGAAGCCGCAAAGAATGGAGCACACGTCCAAAAAGCTAGGAATGGGCTCAATAAGGAAGAATTGTTCTTAAAGAAGATATGGGCTTGGCATACCCAAGGCCCAAAACCCTTACCCAAACCCATTTTCTATATCCATAACCGCCTCCATTCTCAGCCGTTAGATGGGACTACATCGAAATCCTACGGTCGCTCCTTCGTAGAGCATCAAAATCTGAAGTCTCTGCAAAACACCACATCGCTTAAATTCCAAGCCTTCAGATTAGATTGTAGTTGAATCCAACGATCGCTTATTTGCCTGCACATCAAACCTCGATACTTCCGCTTAACACTACAACACCTAACTCCATCTGGCACCGTTAGTTTCGTTGTATATCTGCATCCAACGGTCGCTGCCAGCCTCTTCACTTTTAGCCGTTAGATCGATCCATCATCTCCACATCCCACGGCTCATCCTCGCTGTTCATCCAATTTGCTACAACCGCCCAACACCCGAGCACCCGATACCTATACCCTAACCCAAACACACCCTAACCCTAAAACTATCGACTTCATCTCCTCCACTCCGTCTGCAGAGAGCTGCTCCACAGCTCTGCAATTCCATCACCCTGCCACTGCCATCGCCACCACCTACTCCATAGCCACCTAAACACCACCACCAACTCCACTATAATCACTCCCCCCATCTTCTAGCCATCTATCCTACCAATTTATTTTCTTTTCTTTCTCAGAACCCTAGGAAAGAAATTGGTACAATAGCTCGAGCTAGAAAGAGAAATTGAAGGCATGGGAAGGAGCAGAGAAGGGAGAAGAAGCATGGGTTGAAGACGGACTCGTCTTATCACGTTTGGTAAGTTCGAAAATCAAAACCCTAGTCTACTGTCAATTTGGGGGAATTTATTAAAAAAAAACCTAATTTTCTGTTAGGGAGAGCATCAGAAGATATGGGTCTGATTTGTACTATCAAATTAGGTAGAAACAATTTACCTAATTTCTGTTTGATTTTAGGGATTTTTTTGGGAAAAACCCTAATTTTGTAATTTGGGGGAAAACCCAAATTGGGTCCGTGGGTATAAATAGAAGGGACTGGTGTGATGTAAAGGCTTATGCCTGGATTAGCCAGTGTGTCACCCAAGAGCACTGGAATAGCCAGTGTCTCAAGGGTTAGTGTTTAATTTGCAACTATCTTTATGTTTATTCCATTACTCTTGTTTAGTTTCAGTTCAGTTGCTCTTATTTAGTTTCAATTCAGTTCATGTTTTTGTTTTATGTCTTCTGTGTCTGTTTATGTTCAGTTCAATGCTCTGTTTAGTAATTGTTTTGTTTTTATTGCTGTTATGTGAGCTCACATGTGTATGTGTATAGCTAGGCTGAGATGATGCCTTAAGTCACTGTTAGTGGTGGAATGCTAGGTTATAATTCATGTAAATTGAGTTGATTGAGAAATGGAGGAATTTAGTGCTCAACTGTGCTTGTGATTGATTGTGCTGTCAAAAGACAGTCAATGCTAGGAGTAAACAGTTGAGCAAGCTTCTTATCTTTCCATTCCATTTATGTATGACCTGGAACATAGGAAGGCTTGAACCTTCACCTAGCTCCATTAGGGACAGGGATTTAACATAGAATTACACTATCTGGCTAGGTCACAAGGTGGATTCATAACCTAGTTGTGTTGTTTCTCTGTTTTGTATTTGTAATTTTGCTCCCCTGCCATTGCCCTTGGCTTAGGCCTTGGTTTATTACACTGTCATTTTATTGTCTTTGCTTCACTGTTTATCTTCATTGCTGTTTTCTCAATTGTTCACTGTTAAACTTTCACTGTCACCTTCTCACTTTCACTTTGTTCCATTTTGTTTTGCTTTTGTTCTCTGTTTAGTTTCATTGTTCTGTCACCTTCTCATAATACTTTTGTTCATTGTTTTGCTTTTGATGTGTTCACTGTCACCTTCTCACACACTTTTGTTACTTCAGTTTTAAGATCTGTCACTTAAAAGCCCATTTGTTCTCTTGCTTGGCTAAAGCCTAGTTCATAGCTCAGAAGCCTAGCTAATCTAAAGGCCCAGCCAACTGAGCCCAAGGTTCAATTCATTCCAAAAATCAAAGGTCCAGTCCACTGTGGACTTAATCAAAGCCTAAGGGAAAAGCTAAGGCCCAGTTCACTGTTACCAAGCCCAGTTCACATCAAAAGACATTGATCCCAATTCACAGTCACTGTTATCCCAAGGCCCAGTGCAATTCAAAAACCCAAGCCCAGTTCACAATTGAAGTGTTGAGCCCAAGTTCACAGTTCATTCCAAAATCAGTCAAAGGCCCAAGGCCTAAAGCACTTCATCATTACAACACAAACCCACTAAGCCCAAAGCACAATTAGAAGCCCAATAAGCAATTTAGAGCCCAAATAGCTAGAAACTCCAAACACTCCCAATCTCTGTGGATTGACCCGTACTTGCACGAGCTACAACTGACGACCGTGCACTTGCGGTATTACTGTAGGCCCGTTTCATTTCACTTCAATTTTACACGCTTTCCCGGGTCCACCAAGTTTTTGGCGCCGCTGCCGGGGATTGGTGCTGTGTTTTTCTTTTAGTTTTATTAGCTATTTTTGCATTTCACTGCATAGCATTTGCATCTGCATCTGCTTCACTTCATTTGATGTTGGACCTGCTGTTCTGAACCTGTTTTTCCTCTGCTGGGACGCCACCAAGGAAAAGAACCAAAGCCCAACTGGGCTTTTGCAACCTAACTGAGCAGCTGGGCTGTGCTTAAGCAAGTAAGCCTAAACCCATTAAGAGAACCCAACCTGTGGGCTTCCATTTTTAATTGTGGGCTTGTAATATTAAAGCCAATTTTTGGGCTTTTTATTTTCTGTTGGGTTTGTAATTAATTTTTGTGGGCTTGTTTGTTTAATTTGTGGGCTTGTATTTAATTTTTGTGAGCTTGTTTAATTTGGACTTGTATTTTGTATTCTGGGTTTTTAAACCCAGCTGAGCTTGTAACCGATCACGCTAGGTTAACGCGTTAGTGGGCCGAGTACCCAAATTCTAGGCCGAGATTTTGGACTCAGTTTCACCAAACGTTTTCAAACCAGCTGAGCCAAAGCAAACACAAAACCAACAGTGGGCTTGCTCCCATTCAAAAACCAAATTTTTTTTATTTTAAAAAAAAAAAAAAAAAAAAAAAAAAAGTTTCCAAATGTCTCCCGACAAAACCAAATTTTTCCCAAGAAGTCCAATCCCATTAAAAACCAAATTTTCTTGTAGATAATGTGTTAGTTAAATTTCCTTTTGTATATATTTTGTGCTCATCCATTGTGACTCCGAATATGTTGGAGTTTTGCCTTGGATAACGGAGTTTTAATTCTGCTTTCGCCGAAATCGGGTATTCTCTCTCCTTTTACTCTACTCAGCATGTCCCTTTCCATATGTTGCATTTTAATTCTTTCCATATTTTTAAACATTGAGGACAATGTTTAGTTTAGGTTTGGGGGTATAGAGTAGATACCATGATGATATGCCATAATTGAAAACAAGAACTCCCTCTTTTTGAAAAAATTTGAAAAATTCCAAAAAAATTAGAAAAATGATAAAAACATAAAAATGGAGCTCATTTACCTTGAAATGCTGACACTGGTGCATATATGTAATTATTAGGAGTCTTAGTCTAGATATTTAGGCACTCTGATTCTAGCACAATTCACATAGTGATAAGAAATTTGCACGCGCACGATCTACCAATACATGTATAGCCTCGATCTTCAAGGTGTTTGATAGGAAGTCACGATTGCCAATCACTTTAGAATACTGAACGAAACTTGACTAGCTTGTTCTTTGGTTGGTTGGGATAGAAGGTGGAGGTTACATTAAGAAAGACAACCATCGAATTTAACTGGGTGCATCAAAAAGGGCTACCTCTTGCAAAGTGTCATGTAATTTTTTGTTTCTTTTTCCTTATGTATCAAAAGTTCATCACAAAAAAAAAATAAAAAAAAAATAAAAAAAAATTCATGTATTTATCAATTCCATTCTCTCTTGTTCCAAAAATAAAAGAGAGTAGTCAATGTAAATAAGAGTCATGTAAATAGTCATTTTGTTGTTTCATTGTAATAAGCAAGGAAGGGTGTATGCCATTAATGTACAACGCGAGTAATTGTGAAATACCTCCAACTCATTCACAATTCTCGTAAAGTCCGGACATCTAGCTAGATTTCGACCTTGGTTCTTAGCCTGAGAAACTATCTCTTGGTGATTAGTAGTCATAACTTCAGATCTTTCTTTACACATGTGTAGATACACTTTACACTCTTATCACATGTCTTTTTTTGTTATCAGTGCTAGGATTGTGCCTTCGATAGCTAGATTGACATCTCCATTTTGCTGTGAGCTAAACTGTCTTGCACATGTCACATTTGATGGAATATGAGCTTATATTTTGACCTAGAACTTTGTAGGTACGTTCTAAGCAAACCTTCACGAGACTTCAACTCGTCCACTAGGGACACTTAGTGGTTTAAAAGGCTTAGTGCATATGCTAAATGCATTCGAGAGACCAGCGACAGTGGTATAGTTAGGATTTCCTTAGTTTTGTTTTACTTGAGGACAAGTAAAATTCAGGTTTGGGGGTATTTGATGAGTGCCAAAAAATGTATATATTTATCCCTTTTTGTTGGCATTTAACTCATCTTTTGTGCATTAATTCTACATTTTATCCCATATTCTGTATTTTCATTGTTTTCAAGAATAAATATTTTTCTTACTTAATTTTGCATTTTTAGGTAATAAATAAAGTCTGGATGACTTGCGGAGCGGAAAAGAGCTGAAGAGTGGTGAAAAGCCGGAAGAAATTACGCAAGGAAGCCGCAAAGAATGGAGCACACGTCCAAAAAGCTAGGAATGGGCTCAAGAAGGAAGAATTGTTCTTAAAGAAGATATGGGCTTGGCATACCCAAGGCCCAAAACCCTTACCCAAACCCATTTTCTATATCCATAACCGCCTCCATTCTCAGCCGTTAGATGGGACTACATCGAAATCCTACGGTCGCTCCTTCGTAGAGCATCAAAATCTGAAGTCTCTGCAAAACACCACAGCGCTTAAATTCCAAGCCTTCAGATTAGATTGTAGTTGAATCCAACGATCGCTTATTTGCCTGCACATCAAACCTCGATACTTCCGCTTAACACTACAACACCTAACTCCATCTGGCACCGTTAGTTTCGTTGTATATCTGCATCCAACGGTCGCTGCCAGCCTCTTCACTTTTAGCCGTTAGATCGATCCATCATCTCCACATCCCACGGCTCATCCTCGCTGTTCATCCAATTTGCTACAACCGCCCAACACCCGAGCACCCGATACCTATACCCTAACCCAAACACACCCTAACCCTAAAACTATCGACTTCATCTCCTCCACTCCGTCTGCAGAGAGCTGCTCCACAGCTCTGCAATTCCATCACCCTGCCACTGCCATCGCCACCACCTACTCCATAGCCACCTAAACACCACCACCAACTCCACTATAATCACTCCCCCCATCTTCTAGCCATCTATCCTACCAATTTATTTTCTTTTCTTTCTCAGAACCCTAGGAAAGAAATTGGTACAATAGCTCGAGCTAGAAAGAGAAATTGAAGGCATGGGAAGGAGCAGAGAAGGGAGAAGAAGCATGGGTTGAAGACGGAC
The DNA here is from genome assembly GCF_003573695.1 of Papaver somniferum. Classification (NCBI taxonomy): domain Eukaryota; kingdom Viridiplantae; phylum Streptophyta; class Magnoliopsida; order Ranunculales; family Papaveraceae; genus Papaver; species Papaver somniferum. The sequence continues at coordinate 38,658,294 of NC_039368.1, forward strand.
TCGTCTTATCACGTTTGGTAAGTTCGAAAATCAAAACCCTAGTCTACTGTCAATTTGGGGGAATTTATTAAAAAAACCCTAATTTTCTGTTAGGGAGAGCATCAGAAGATATGGGTCTGATTTGTACTATCAAATTAGGTAGAAACAATTTACCTAATTTCTGTTTGATTTTAGGGATTTTTTTGGGAAGAACCCTAATTTTGTAATTTGGGGGAAAACCCAAATTGGGTCTGTGGGTATAAATAGAAGGGACTGGTGTGATGTAAAGGCTTATGCCTGGATTAGCCAGTGTGTCACCCAAGAGCACTGGAATAGCCAGTGTCTCAAGGGTTAGTGTTTAATTTGCAACTATCTTTATGTTTATTCCATTACTCTTGTTTAGTTTCAGTTCAGTTGCTCTTATTTAGTTTCAATTCAGTTCATGTTTTTGTTTTATGTCTTCTGTGTTTGTTTATGTTCAGTTCAATGCTCTGTTTAGTAATTGTTTTGTTTTTATTGCTGTTATGTGAGCTCACATGTGTATGTGTATAGCTAGGCTGAGATGATGCCTTAAGTCACTGTTAGTGGTGGAATGCTAGGTTATAATTCATGTAAATTGAGTTGATTGAGAAATGGAGGAATTTAGTGCTCAACTGTGCTTGTGATTGATTGTGCTGTCAAAAGACAGTCAATGCTAGGAGTAAACAGTTGAGCAAGCTTCTTATCTTTCCATTCCATTTATGTATGCCCTGGAACATAGGCAGGCTTGAACCTTCACCTAGCTCCATTAGGGACAGGGATTTAACATAGAATTACACTATCTGGCTAGGTCACAAGGTGGATTCATAACCTAGTTGTGTTGTTTCTCTGTTTTGTATTTGTAATTTTGCTCCCCTGCCATTGCCCTTGGCTTAGGCCTTGGTTTATTACACTGTCATTTTATTGTCTTTGCTTCACTGTTTATCTTCATTGCTGTTTTCTCAATTGTTCACTGTTAAACTTTCACTGTCACCTTCTCACTTTCACTTTGTTCCATTTTGTTTTGCTTTTGTTCTCTGTTTAGTTTCATTGTTCTGTCACCTTCTCATAATACTTTTGTTCATTGTTTTGCTTTTGATGTGTTCACTGTCACCTTCTCACACACTTTTGTTACTTCAGTTTCAAGATCTGTCACTTAAAAGCCCATTTGTTCTCTTGCTTGGCTAAAGCCTAGTTCATAGCTCAGAAGCCTAGCTAATCTAAAGGCCCAGCCAACTGAGCCCAAGGTTCAGTTCATTCCAAAAATCAAAGGTCCAGTCCACTGTGGACTTAATCAAAGCCTAAGGGAAAAGCTAAGGCCCAGTTCACTGTTACCAAGCCCAGTTCACATCAAAAGACATTGAGCCCAATTCACAGTCACTGTTAGCCCAAGGCCCAGTGCAATTCAAAAACCCAAGCCCAGTTCACAATTGAAGTGTTGAGCCCAAGTTCACAGTTCATTCCAAAATCAGTCAAAGGCCCAAGGCCTAAAGCACTTCATCATTACAAACAAACCCACTAAGCCCAAAGCACAATTAGAAGCCCAATAAGCAATTTAGAGCCCAAATAGCTAGAAACTCCAAACACTCCCAATCTCTGTGGATCGACCCGTACTTGCACGAGCTACAACTGACGACCGTGCACTTGCGGTATTACTGTAGGCCCGTTTCATTTCACTTCAATTTTACACGCTTTCCCGGGTCCACCATGAATATATATTACGTGTCACCCAATATATCTCAAGTTCTTTAAAGAATTTATGTCTCGTGTTTTCATTCCATAAGTACAGACATTGGATCTAGTTCAGCTGAATAAGATAGTCAATTGGCTAGGCAAATTTCTTGTTGCCACTAAAGTTGATGTGAAAATTGGTCGTTACCATGATACACGTACACATTACATTGTATATACCAACACCTATGACAGGTGCATTTCCAACTCTTTTATTTATGATGGGAGATATAATTACATTTTAGCTGATCCCATGTTCAGTTGATACCTGTACTTTGGTATCATTACTGCTGGGGAGATTTTTTTTTTTGTCTCATGATATATATGTCCCTTTTCACATGCTTTATATGAGTCGGTACGTCTAACCCTCATTACTTTGGGGTTCTTACCATTTCAATTTTGCTACATTTAGCTTAATTTGAGAAATTTCTTTATCTCAACAGACCAAGAGAATCTCACAACACATGCCAACCGCTTACTTTAGGTTGAGTAGATTACGAAGATAGATCTCTTGTTGTCATACTCCAATATATACTGGTGCGTTAGTATAATGGATGAAGTAGAGAAATGGAAATTTTCTAACTCATATCATCTTCTGTGAGTTCTTCCACAAAAATTGGAATACATGTGATTTTATCTGAACGTATATTTTGAAACTAATGACAGATTAATAGTCGAGCAAGTGGATTACATTCCACCAAACATTCAAAATTTTGGGATGAATATATCAAGTACGCAATAATGGTGCCCCAAATAAATATATCTGAATTGAGTTGGTACAACCAATTAAACAAAATACACCATTCAACTGTAGCCAATATCATATTCAAGAGAACAAATAGCATTAAGACCATAATTCTTGATGATTCAGATCAATAAAAATAATTTAAATTGATCGCTTATATGCTGATAACTTATTTTAAGACTAAAAGTAAACAGAACTAGGCATATTCTAGAAACAAATAAATAAGCCTAACATATAAAAATTCGTGTTATACCTCAAAATTTTGTTCCCACTGTATGTACGCAAAACCAGGACGACTTTAGTCGCGCACGTCCCGAAATCGGAACTGAACAGGACACAACAGGCTGGGCCGGAACTGAACTGGACACAAAAGGCTGGGCCAGAACTGGATAGGATAGGACAGAGCAAGCTGGGCCGAAACTAAACTGGATAGGACAGAACAGCTGAGTTGGAACGGAACGGGACAGCTGAATTGAAACGGGGCCGCTCCAAGCGAACAGACATCTCTGAAAGATTAACAAATTTCTTTGTTCTTCCTCTTTTCGGAGATTCTCTAGATCCGCACACACAAACGATTAAAATAAATTAAATCAAACCAATTCCAAAGATCCGCACATACAAACAAAAGAAATTCTAAATTGAATCGACGCAACCCCTGATTAGTGCGTGCATACGCAAGTACTAAAATAACCAAAGTAATTCTAATCTAATCATTTTGATTACTACCTGATTGATTAGTACATGCCTATGAAAATAAAAAAAATAATAATAAAAAAAGATTCCTGGTTGCAAATACTTAATTAAAATAATCCTTAATGACTGATCGAATCAATTTCCGCCGTAAAATTTAATATACCCAATATATATGCCAAAATTAAAAACAGGAAAAAGAAAGAGAAAAAAAAATTCCAACTTATCTTATTTCCAGCGTCCATAGAAATCATCCATGTAGATGAAAGAAAAATTCCATATTGCTCCGACTTATCTTGCCAAAATTAAGGATTCTGTATTACATGGATATAATATATATGTATACATGGAAAGAGGAAAACCAAAAGACACCAAATTTAGACTGCATATCCATCGGCACGAGCCCTTCAACAATATTTTGAAAATTGATTGATTTAATATTTATATTTTGTTTTGACAAACCTTACCATGTATCCTTGGAAATATTTTGTTTTAATTAATAATGTTAATCCTGATAAGAATACTAATTATGGTAATTATTATATTTATGGATAATTGGCTTAATTAGATATGCTTAGCAATAATTAAGAAATTGGTATGTCAAGCTCCAGGGAATGCACATGACAGGAAAGGTGAAGCCGCATGCATATTATTAGGTGTTATTTACTTTTTATTAATAATATAATTAGCAGTTTATTATTTATTTATTTATTGATAATATTTAATTCGCATTTATATTTAATTAGACAAAGTCGACATTGATAGTTGTCATATGAGTTATGGAGTAGTTTAGGGCATGGTCAATCCATGACAAAAGCGAATTTTTATTCATTTTGTTAATAATTCTTTATGCATGTACAATAAAAATTCTATAAATTAATATTATCGAGATCATCAAAATTTATTAATTAAACAAGATATTAACTAACCGATAAATTAATCATTAATTTATAGATAAATTTCATATCACAAGTTTAGACAAAATTCATGCTTTCGTTGTTGTAAACTTCGATCAACAGATAACACAAATTTAGACAATTTGGAAGAACATACAGACAGTGAAATCTCTCAAGAATTGCAAAATTTGATCGAGAAGTTGGGTTATCGCAATTCAACGAATGTCGAAGATGTCCTAAATTATCCGAAAGAAAATGAAGTTATACAGTTGTTGACTGGTGAAAGAGCGTTATGGGAACTGATAAATATGTGGAAGAAGATGATGAAAGTTCTACAATAGAGCCCCTTCGCGAGACGAGGCTATTAAAGCGGCAATCATATTGAATAATTTCTTGTTGAGCTATGAGAAAACAACACCAAATTTTTTTACAATGATAAGAAAAATTAGCGATGAAATTCAATGCGATGTTGATTTTAGAAAAAAACAGAAGATAATTAAATCATTTTGCAACAAGTCTTCGTAAATCATTAATTTATTGAATATATATATGCATTATTAATTTATATTTAATATGGGACCTACAAGGTAATACAAAATGTATTATCTTATAATTTTAGCGAATTATTAATTTGGCACGTTGTCCCCGACTCGGGATCAGCCAAAAATATTATTTAAGCGAGTTTATTAAATAATCGAGTGTTATTTTAAGAGTTTCTACTGTATTTTCATTATTGCTTGCTAAATGATTTGTTTATCTCTACGTAAAGTTATTTTACAGAGTTTTTAGTTGGTAGCCGAGCAATAAACTGGGCACCAACCTTTTTTTGAATAGCAACACCCAATCTGTGAAAAATAACACTACCTAGACCATTACCAGCGTCATGACTAATTAAACAATTCTTCAAACGCTTGAAAAAACATATAGTATCTTCACTTGAAAAAACATACAGTATCTTCACTTGAAAAAACATACAGTATCTTCACTGAGCTCCCCTATGATAGTAAAAGCTAAAACATCCAAACCATAACCATGCGAACCACGTTCATTTGTAATTAATTAAAATTGCCTTCCTATAGACAAATACGTGTTGGTGTAGAATCAATGGAAACATTTTTTAACACACAATTGCCACATATCGTATTAGCATTGGTTTTCATTTAAACAGTGCATGGATTTGCCATGTGTCCAGGTCTTATTGGCTTCCTCTAAGATGACCAAAATTTCATAGTGGCGTGTTTGAAATTGTGCTGCACAACAATTGCCTTGGTGCTCTAAAGGGAAGAAAAAACGAATTTAGCTAGCCATGGAAGTTAGGTCACGTGGGAGTTCCCCTGGTGGGATTAAAGTAATAATCTAAAACGTGTTTGGGAGAATTTACGAGTCCAAATCTGTTTACATTCTTGAGTAATTAAGTACTAGGCAGATTTTGATTGGGAAAGTGATATTAGCATCCCATATTGGCTCGGTTAGTTGCCTTCTCTAAATGACTAGGAATACTATTTGAGATGCGATGACTAGGAACCACGAGTACAAGTATTTAAGACGTTGTTCTCTTTTCGCTAGCCGCACACACAAAAAAAAAAAATAACAAAACAAAAAAAGAGAAAAGGATAGGAAATGTACAGGAGAACAAACGAATAATTATGGGAGTTGCAAGACTTGGCTATGTTAACAAGGGATTTCTTATCGGGGGGATTTCATTGTAATATATTCCTTATCTGATATTCTTGGTGCTAGCCGTTGAGGTATGTGCAGGGCAATCAAAAAACTATTTTAATTAGGTTTTCTTTAATTAAATTTATGGTTACATATTTTCATTTTTGTATGGATTGATTGATGATATTGAGGATGTTATGAGCGGGATTATGAATGTTTCTTATTTTCAAAAATATTTTTGATGGGATACGAGATATCTTGGGGAATGAATTTGGTTCCCTAAACCCACTTGGAGCTTCCTGGGACGAGAAGTTGATTATTTTTAATGGGATACGAGATATCTTTGGGAGGATTTGATTCTCTAAATCCATGTGGGACTCCCTGGGGAAAGCGGTTAACTGTTATATTGATATTGGCTCCCTGGGGCGAGCGGTTGATTGTTTGATTCTTTTTATAGATATTGGCTCCCTTGGGGCGAGCGGATTTTTGTCTTTAACAGGCTTCCTTGGAGCAAGCGGATTTTCGTCTTTAACAGGCTCCCTTGGGGCAAGCGGATTTTCATCTTTAACAGGCTCCCTGGGGCGAGCGAGTTTTGTGTTCATTTTAAACAGGCTCCCTATCATTAGCAAACTCCCGGAGGGCGAGCAATATTTTAATGATTTGTACATGCTTATCAGTTAAGGGTGGCTATAATGGTTTTGACTATATTTTATTCAGTGAATTGTTTGATGAACTACGGTCGTGCATGTCGGTTCAACACTTATTATCATAACAAAATCAATGTTGTTTTATAATTGGAGTGAATATAAATATTAATGATTCTGATGCTTAAAGTTGTCATATATGCCTAAAATTATATTTTATGATGGAAACAATCTTAGTTTAAAAGTTGTAAAACATTGTATGATGTTAAGTAGACTGTTTATCATTTTAATTTCTAATAGAATTTGGAATAATTCTTTTTGTAATAAATCTTAAGTGACATTTCATAAAAATTGTAGAATTTTCTGAGTTGTATACGTATTTTTAAAATAATTCTTTGTACTAGTGTTAAATCCAGAAAATATATAACAATAAACTCTAGGATAATGTAACTTCCTGTGAAGTTGTGGTTTATTGTTATCCTTAGTGTTTTGCAAGCTTTTTTGAAAAGCTATTTAGTTTCTTTATCTAATCCCATGACTTAGTTCTGACTTGAATCCCAATTTCTCCCTTGTTTTTTCTTTATTCTTGTCTTGTACCCTTATGTGCTCGTGTGGCCTTGTGTGATATTTATGGTTTACTAAAATTGGTCCCTTGTTTCGAATCTATCTATTTAGGTTTAGATTTTTATTTGTTTACCTTATCTTAATTGTGATTCACCATCTCTAGAAATGTATGTATTAATTCTCATATGTTTTTTCTTTTAAAGGATTACTTGGTCTAATTCAGTAATCTATGATTTTTCATTGTTCACCCTGTCTTAGTTATACTTCACCTTTTGTACAAACGAATATCTTAATTCTCCTTTGACTTTTTTTTAAGGGATTATTTGATCTAATTCAGTAATTTAGGATTTCTTTTTCTTGATATGTATCTTAATCGTGAGATTTTTCATTTGTACGTGCTTTTACAAACTTTGCGGTCGTTTAGTTTAATTGTTAGATTTCGGGATATCTCAATCCTCCTCAGCGCCTCTTCTATATGTACCTATTATGAAGAAATGATAACCTCTAACCCAAACCCATGCTCCTTTGATCTTGCTAGCCCCCAGGTAAGTCCTCTCAAAATATTTTGGTCATATCAAATCTGTCTCACTTAATTGTCAATTTCTCTTTTTTAGATTCATCTGTGTTAAGTTGTTCATTTTTTGAAGTTGTATCCAGGCTTTGAAGTATCTGCATGTAACGTATAATTTTTCAGTTTGCTGTCTGTATTATTCAATTGAATTTTGCTGTTTTTAACGTTCCTTAAGGCTTGCTGACAAATCATACAATATTCTCTGTGTAATTATACAAGCTTCACTTTCCTTGTTTTGATTGAGCCAACACTTTTAAAAAACCTTTTGAGTGGTCACCTAATCATATACTAGTAGAACAGTTCCATCTCCTAAATATCACCAAAACTCTTCCCTTCTCTTAAAATCCCACTTAAAACTAGGTATCTCACAGGGGTGTGCATAAAATCCGGAACCGCGGATTTCATCCGCAACCGTCCGTAAAATTGCGGGTGAAAATCAATCCGCAAGAGTCTATGGGCCGGACACGGGTGAGTTTTCAAATCCGCAAGGTTTAGCGGTTTGGTTGCGGTTGGTTTTGTAAATCCGCGGACTCACCCGCATTGTAGGGCGATAAGGGCTTAATAGGGATTTGAAACAGAACTTGGAATCTGCAAGAAGAGACACCAGTGATGATGCATTTGAAACAGAACTTGGAGTTGGCCCAACAACATTAGTCAAAGTAATTGAAATCAATTGAAGTTTAGGCCAGTAGTGACCGAACATGTGAACGAGGTCAACCATGAGATCTTTGTTAGTGCTGACATCCATGTACTGAAGTTGTGGAAGATTAGGCATTAAACCTTGCAACTGACAGTTGTTTAAGTTAAGGTTCAAGGAGTGAAAGAGATGTGAAATTAGCAAGCTGAATAGGAATTGTTGAGCTCAAAGGATTAGAATCCATTCGGAGATACGATAGGTTTGAGAGACTATAAAATTAATTAAGTGGAAATGGACCAGAAATGCTACAATCATAAAGTGATATCTCCCTAAGGTTAGGAAGCGCCGATATGGGTTCAGTGCAGTTCGTGTTGTGCACTGAAGAAGCCACGCAGATAGATCAACACCCGCAAGGTTTAGCGGTTTGTTTACTTTTTTTTTTCTTTTTTCTTTTCTTCCGACTAAATCCACAGTTAATCCGCATCCGGTCCGTATTACCCGTTGATCCGCGTATGTGACATCCGCGGGTGATTGGGCCGGTCACGGTTCAATTTTCCAAATCCACAACTTTGACGGTTTGGTTGTCGGTGACCCCTAATCCGCAACCGTCCATCCGTTGCACACCCCTAATATCCCATCTTCTCAAAAAAGCCCATTTAAACCTATTATCAAGCGTCAATTAAACTTCTCATATCCGTCCGACTGTAAAACCCATTCACACTAATTCACCCTTTAAAAGCATGACTATTCTTTCTTAGAATTGTCAAGGCATAAACCTCTCATCCTCTATTCAACATCTGAAAGGACTAGTTACTCTTCACAAGCCTAGCATCCTATTTCTCTCTGAAACTCTAGCTAACGATCAACACATAAGAAGATTATCTCAATCACTTCAATTCAATAATTATGTCAACGTCCCAAAAATTGGAAGGAGAGGCGGACTATGCTTAATGTGGGAAGATAACCTAAATATCCAAATACTACTTCAATCTCAAAACTACATCCACAAAAAAGTTATGCCACCACTTCCAGAAAAACCATGGTTCTTCATGGGCATCTATGGCCCTCCGCATCCAGATATAAGGAAAAATATTTGGCAAGAATTTCCAACAATCTTCGACAATATCAATCCATCTACCCCATGGCTGTTGACAGGAGACTTCAACGACGTCCTAAATCAATCAGAGAAAAAGGAGGGAGGAAAGTTACATATGCCCAATCTCAACCTCTCCTCACTCTGATGGACCAGATGGGTTTTATATATTTAGGATTCCGAGGAGACCCATACACTTGGAAAAACAACCAAATGGGGCAAGAGAATATCTAAGAAAGATTAGATAGGGCTTTAGCAAACCAAATGTGGCGAACAACAAATCCCCATGCGGCAGTTACTCACCTTCCAAGAATAGAATCTGATCATGCCCCAATACTACTTCAGAAGAAAGCAATGGATTGGCAAGGAACAAAAAACTACAAATTCGAACACCTTTGGCTCTCTCACCCCCAACTCAAGCAAATCGTCGAATCAGCTTGGGATCAACAACAAGATAATGGAACTACACTCAACCTCCAACTAAAGCTTATTACAACTGGACAAACTCTCTTAGAATGGAACAAGGAAACTTTTGTCCACCTACCAACTAAGATCAAGAAATCGACAGCCAAGATAAAGCACGCCCAACACCAATGTGCATCCCAAACAGCATCAGATTTGGAACACTGGTTGATTCAAGAAAAACAACTGAGAATAGAGCATGAAGAATTATTACAATGTCATGCGACGTACTGGAAACAAAGATCTAGAATTCAATAGCTCCAATCAGGTGATCTCAACACAACATTTTTCCATACTAAAGCTACCATTCACAGAGCTTGTAACAATATACAACAACTACAAGACACACAAAACAACTGGATTAGAAAAAAAAGACGTAGTTCAACTCATTCTAGATCACTATTCTCAACAGTATACAACCCCGCCTACAGAAATAAATGAAGATATTTTTACAAATATCAGACCTCGGTTTACTCCTAGGCAATCAAACCTACTTACAAAGGAAGTAACTACAGCAGAAATCAAACAAGCACTGTTCTCGATAAATTCCGAAAGTGCTCCGGGTCCAGATGGCTATACAAGTAAGTTTTTTAAATTTTTCTGAGAAACAACCCACCCTCAATTGATAGCAATGGTTAAAGATTTCTTTAATAATCTTACTATGCACCCTCTCATGAATCACACAAACATAACACTAATACCTAAAGTCGACCACCCTTCAAAACCTTCACAATTCAGACCAATAGGACTCTGTAACGTCACATATAAAATCATCTCAAAAATTTTAGTCAATAGAATTAGGCTTATTCTCCCCTTTTTAATAAGCCCTTTCCAAAGTGCTTTTGTACCAAAAAGATCAATACACGACAATATAGCAATTGCTGGAGAACTCTTCCATCATATTAGAACCTCAAAATCCACCAAAGATCCAAAAATAGCTCTCAAACTAGACATCCAAAAATCCTATGACATCCTAGACTGGGGATTCATCAAAACATATTTTACAAAACTTGGATTCCCATTAGCCTTTATAGACTATATTATGCTATGCGTCACAACAGTTACTTATTCAATCAAAATAAATGGTACACCTCATGGATACATCACCCCAAGCAGAGGTATCAGACAAGGAGACCCACTATCTTCCTATATTTTTATCATATGTGCTGAAATCCTATCTACAAACCTGGGAAACCTTCAAAACCAAAAATTAGTTCCAGGACTTAACATATCACAAAAAGCACCTCCCATAATTCATCTAATGTATTCAGATGATCTTCTGATTACCTATAAAGCTTCAGATCAGAGTAACCAACACCTTAAAACCCTCCTCCACGCCTATAGCTCCTCTGCAGGGCAAGTAATTAATACTACCAAATCAGTAATCATCCATTATCCTAATCTAGACCCAATCAAAATAAATGATCTTCAACAATTCTTTAATATGCCGACCACATCAAAACCTCCAACCTATATAGGCATCCATTTCAAACAAGGAAGAGCATCAAAGTGAACTTTCACTCTCCTCTTACAAAGATTATCCAGAAAAGCAAAAGGATGGATGACAAAATACTTAACTCTAGCCGGGAGACTAGTTCTCATCAAAACCTCCCTAGCTCCAACCTCCAATCACATAATGCAAACAAAAAACCTACCCAAAAATATACACAAACAAATAGATCGTATCACCAGGAATTTTTTCTGGGGACATGACTCAACAATCAAAAAACTACACCCTATAGGATGGGATAAAGCAACAAAACCATTAGCCGAAGGAGGATTAGGAATAAGAAAAAGAAGTGATCACAATGGCTCTTCTAATGAAGAGAATGTGGAATTTGCATGAAAAACCTAACTTTATATGCGGAAGTCTATTCAGCGCAAAATACCTTAAAGAACAGCCAATTTTTCAAGGAAACGTTTTCATACCCTCTGCTTCCAGTCCTCAATGGAGACAACTCGCATCAATTATCCCTACCATGCAAAACTTAATTTTCCACCGTATTGGAAATGGGTTAACAACTTTGATAGAAGCTAATTGGATTCCGCACTCTCCCAATCTAGACCCGACACAATGCTACCCAATCCAAACGGCAACAAATATCATCGACCCAATCTCCCACTCTTGGAATATGAAAAATTGAACACATTTCCCAATCCAATAATTCAAAAAATCATCAACATCCACCTTCCCCAAAATAATACCCTAGATAAAGTTATCTGGCCACACTCAAAAAATGGAAAGTACACTACATCTTTAGGATATAAATGTCTAACCTACGGTTAACCAACCCACACACCTCTAACACCTACCAAATTCTTATGGACCTTACCATGTCCACCAAAAATTCGCTTTACTTGTGGAAAGCCATCAATGAAGGATTACCAACCTTCTCTCTCTTACATCGAATCCATTTGACCAACTCAGACATATGTCCAAGATGCAATACTGATACGGAATTAGCAAGCCACCTTTTAATTCATTGCCCAACGACAACTACTTCCTGGAAAAACTTATTCAATCAACTTACAAATGCACCAAACTCCAACCCCAACCCGACCTTCACCTTAACTCCACAAACAACCATATCCCAAATCCTGCAACAACCAACATCAACAACTATAATCTCCTCCTTCTGTTTTCTATTATGGACCCTATGGCTATCCAGAAATGATCTAGTTTACCAACAAAAACAAACAACTTCGGAAGAAATCCTAACATGGGCACAAAAACTACAACAAGAATATTTAGGGGCACTTCACGCTTCACCACCAATCATACCAGGAGATACACCAACATTCAACCACCCAACAACGGATAGAAGGACAACAACAATATAGGTAGGTTGGTCCACTCCGAACATCCACTGGATAAATATTCACATATGGAGCATCCAGAGGCCACCCGGGATTTGCAGGGACGAGATTCGTCTGCAGAGACTCTGATGCACGAACGTTAATAGCAATGGCTCAACCTCTGGAAACTACCACTGCCCTAACTGCAGAAACCTGGGCATTACTATCGGCCTCAAGAACAGCAACAGAGAGACAATGGCCTAGAATTCTCTTTGAAACGGACTCAGAGAAAATTCATGTGTTTCATCACATAAACCACCATACCACCTTGGCACATAGCAGGAATGATTAAAGAAATAAAAAGTAGGCTTAGGAAAATCCCGCAAGTCGCCATACAACACAACTACAGGGAAGGCAATCAAGCAGCGGACGGATTAGCAAACCATGAAGCAGACGGAAGCCAAGTAGGAAACTATTCAACCAAAACTTGGGACCAGACAATCCCATCTTTTATCAGTCACATTTTATTTCAGGATTCTGTGGGTACCACATACCCACGACAAGTTGTAATTGAAACTCTTCTCTAATAAAATTCATGCTTAATATATATATATATATAACACTTGTAAATGTCTCGTAAATATTCTATTTTACAACTATGACCCACTAATTTTTAGACCTTAGTTCTTCATGAGAAATTCAAGATCTATCTTTTATCTTTCTAAAATAACAAGCCTCGTGTAAATTTGATTTGTGTATGATTTTATATAATTTTTATAAAATGCGCTATATTTTTATATAATTTTTGACCGTGGTCTTAGGTTATTAAGCTTAATCTAAATATCCTGGAAAATTGATACCTAGTAATATATCCAGTCAGTATTTTATCCACATAGTTATCATAAATTTTGGAACTCGTATGAATCCTGTAAAATTTTAGGAGTCTACATTTGTCAATTTTCAGTTTTACAATTTGGTGTTTCAAGCGGTACTTTTAAATTAAGTCATAAGTATTGAACGGTGTAATATTTTTGCTTCGTAACTACAATGTGTCTTGCTTCTGGTAGCTTTATAACCATGCAAAATCAATGGTTATATTTTTCCTAAATGAATTTCTGAGTTTCGCCGCGATAGAATTGTCAACATGAATATAAAGTAAAATAGCTCAAATGAATTACTTAATGAGCTTGGGCTTGTAACCGGGCTATGGTTGGGATATTGACGTAGCATCTCGGGTTCTCGGGCATTGGATTCGGGCAGAGTCCGGGCCCGAAAATCGGGTGTTATAATGATAGTTTTGTCACTAAAATTGACAAAGGGGGAGATTGTTAGAGTACTGCCCGGTCGAACTCGCAAACATTGCTATCTCAAGCTTGTCTGTCAATGTTAGTGATCAAAACTATAAGTCTTGATTTCTAGTTTACTTATAGCGATGTCTCGGACTAGATTGTGTAGTTGAGCATTAGACTTCACGACGTTCATCATTTTAAGACGAAGAACTACTAGGGAGAGCTTGTGGAACTTCATCAACAAAAGGTATGTGGATACTGAAACTCATCTATCACTTGAAAGTCTATTTCTGCTCTATCTCATAAATTGAGACAAAAGTCATATTGCTATATAGTATTCGATTATACACATTTGAGATTTCGTGCTGAGTTTAACTCGCTTACATATTTCTCGAAATATGTGTTGGTAAGCTTTCGCTTCAACCAAGTTCATCTTATATTCTTGTCGAAAGTCAAATGATGATCATGTGAAAATCGCCGAGTAACATCTTACATGGTTTGTGTGATACAATCATTTGGTGTAGACTTGGAATGTTTCGTAATGATTATTTCAATAACTTGAAAATTGCTTTGATGCTAATAGTTCGTGAAAACAGCTATTGTCATCCTCTAAGAATGTTTCAATAATTGAAATAGAGTTTAGAACAATTGGATATAAGCATAGTATGCGTACTTGCATATATGTAATCCATGTCCGGGAACCATAGTATGCATACACGTATGCGTACCTGTTGGTTTGTGAAAGTCCGGGTACCTAAGTACACATACCGGTACGCGTACTGGCGTAAGGTTTGGGTCCGGCAATTTCTGTTGTGTTTGGAGGTATGCGTATCCATTCGCATACTGGCGAACCCAAACTCAGTCTGGCTACTTAAGTATGCGTACCCGTTTGCATACTTGAGTGGTTAAAGTTCTAGAATCGGTTTGTTCATGAACTAATACATTTATATAATAAGAAATGAAATCTTTGTAAACCACGTCTATAATGTTCATGAATTCGTAGAGTGAATATAACAGTTGAACAACTCTAAAACTAGTTTCATTTGAGTCATTTGAACCAGTTGTGGTTAAGATGAATAAGGTTGATATGAGAGTGTTCATATGGCTAAATTCGGTTAACTACTGTTGAGCCAACCTAGTGTACACGTTTAGGTACGATCAATCAAACCTAAATGAAGGTACATTTCATTTGTGTATAACAAGCTAAGTTCGATCTAACGGTTGAAAGATATTAGCTTGAGTTTAATCAGGTTTTCATCTAATGGTGAATATTGAATGCTTTGTTACCATGGTAACTTAGATTATAAACCCTAATTTGAAAATTATATAAGAGAGAACTCTAGCAACTGGGAAACCTAATCCCCACACCTTCTGTGTGATATTAGTTGCGACTAGAGTCGATTCTCCTTTAACCTAAGGTTTTTCACGAAACCCTGTAGGTTAACGACTTGAAGACTTCATTGGGATTGTGAAGCCAGACCCAACTATTTTCTCTGTATTCGCATGTTCTAATCTTACTTATACTATCGTGATTGAGTATTATCTTTGCTAATATTTGCTTGAGATTTATCTCCGATAGGTAAGATTAAAAGAAGTCACAAACATCTTCGTCTCATCGTTTGTGACACAATATCGTGTTTCGCTTCCATACTATTAATACTATTGTGAGGTGATTGATAATACTAGGATGTTCTTCGAGAATATAAGTCCGGTTTATCAATTGGTTCGTGTGCACCTTGTTTTATCAAAAGACGGAACAAAACTCATAGGTATTTCTGTGGGAGACAGATTTATCTATTCCAATAGACTTTTCTGTGTGAGACAAATTAGTTTATCAAGTTTTTGACTTTGGGTCGTAGCAACTCTTGGTTGTGGGTGAGATCAGCTAAGGGAATCAAGTGCGCAGAATCCTGCTGGGGTTCAGAGATGTAAGGAGCGCAACTGTACCTTGATCAGTGGGAGATTGATTAGGGCTCAACTACATTCCATTCCTAAGTTCATTGGTAGTAGGCTAGTGTCTGTAGCAGCTTAATAAAGTGTGGTGTTCAAAGCTGGACTAGGTCTCGGGGTTTTTCTGCATTTTCGGTTTCCTCGTTAATAAAATTTATGGTGTATGTGTTATTTCTTTTCCACATTATATTTTGTTATATAATAGAAATATCACAGGTTGTGGGTTAAGTTCAATCAGTTCTTGAATCTGACCTTTATTGAATTGATTGACACTTGGATATTGGTTTGTGATACCGTCCAAGTTATTTCTCTTATTCAATCGGGCTCGCAAATTACTATTTGTTTGAATGCGGATTGAATTGAGAAATAGAGATATAAACTCTTTGATATACTTTTCTATAGATTGAGTCTGACTGTCTAGTTGATTCTCTTGAAAGTATATTGGAGTTTCTCTATTCAGATTGCCGAACGAAATATTGGGTGTGGTTGTTAGGCCCCCGCTTTTTGAACATAGTTGGTAAATGCACAAAGTACAAATACATGTGTCGTTCGTGAATCGGCTGAGTCATGCTACGCAAAGTTAATGAGTAAAACCGAGTTTCGGAGTTGACAGAACTTTTTCAATTCACGTACCGGTTTGGAAACTTAGGTGCAAAACTGAGTTCCAGAGTTGACAAAACTTTTTTAGTTTGCGAAACGGTTTGAAAACCTTAAGACTTTACCAGTTCCGGAGTTCACAAAACCTTTTCAGTTTGCGTACCGGTTTGGGTACTAAATTGGTTCAGGAACATAGAACTATATTGGTTCGCATACCGGTTTAGATACTTAAACCCGGTTCCCTTACCATAGTTCCAAAATAGTTTGCATAGGAAAAATATCCTTGTTAGAAACTAGTAATTTTCGTTACAGTGCATTAATAAGGCCATCAACAAACAAGCATCTTAGTGCGACTTCAGATCATAAAGCGTAAAATGGTACATAGTCAATTAAGGAGACTCGGAACCATGACATTGAGCGAACTTTCCCAGTAGTGAAGTCACAAAACAATATCTCAAATACTTGATCCAAATGATAATAATCATAGCTCACATAAATCATTCACTTTATACATCCAAAAAATATAATAAAGTTAAACTAACTTGCTGGTAAACAGACACATTGGTGCTCAGGTCTCGACTTAATCACTCTTCTACCATAGAGATTCAGTATAATGCGTTTCTAATTAAAAGAACCCAACATATATATTAATTATGCAATTGAACCTTATGTATATCTTCCACTATTTCACCTCCACCTACCTACTACATATTTAACCACTTGAGTTTTCAATGATAATTAAGCTAAACATAAAAAATTGAAATAGAAAATCAAAATTACTTATACATGATTTCCTAGCTTTCTCGACATGTTTTCAAACTAATATATTTGAAGTTTAAGATTTAATGGAAAAAGAATTGATCAGATCTAAGTAAAAAAAACATATAACAAGATGCAAATAATTGAAAAGACTTACCTCCAATTATTATGTGACAAGGAGTGAATCAATCAACCTAGAATAATTAAAATGGAATCAATTGATTTCGAATTGATTCCAAAATCTCTTGTACAACCCCCAAATCGATGAAATTAAGGCTAAAACCAAATATCTAGGATACAAAAATTGTAGATACAGTTTGATGACTCAAGTTAAAGGAAATAAATCTAAATGAAAAATAAAACGAGATGAACAAGTTTCATCATCTTCGGCGGCAGCGGATAGAGATTTTTTTCACCATTGGAAACGAAGAAATAAAAGTTGAACTGTGAAGAAATCATTTTGTGGGTATTTTTGTCATCATCTTTTTTTTGTTTTGGACTAAATTGTTTATGAAAGGACTGACTCGTTTCAGATTTGGTAAATTTGAACTTCGTAGTACTAGGTTTGAGCGGGTAGGACTAGAGAGTATAAAACCACGTAACTCTGGGACTAAACATTAATTCCTACTTCTGTTGGGGGATAGGAGACGTAGTCCTCTCCAATTATCAATGCGGTTGCCAGACTTAAGAGGCTGGTGAGGGCTTTGGTCCATCTTTTGGCCTTGGAATGTGTTGTCGCTGCTGTCCCATTTTAATCATGCGACAATGCACCAGGTCTTTATTTTTTTATTTTTTTATTTTTTTTCCCTTTAAAAATAAATAAAATAATATAAAAATCATACAAAGCTCTTGGTTGGTAACCTAGCAACAAGCTGGGCTTCAACTCCTCTTTCAATAGCAATGCCTAATCTATAAAAAATAAAACTACCCAAGCCACTACTAGCGTCGTTTCTAACAAAACAATTTTTTAGACGCTTGAAAAAACACAAAGTATCTTCACCGAGATCTCCTAAAGTAGAGAAAGCTAAGACACACAGCCCATAGCCGTGTGAAACACACTTGTCAAGGTATTTAGTACGTTTTCGTGAAACAACACTAGAAATAGCCTTCCCTGGGACGAAAGAGCGGACACCTTCACCAGTGAAAGGCGAGACACCTGTAACATCCATACAAACATGGTAGGTTGGGAAACCTACAATAAAATACTGCAAGTGCACAGTGTCTAACTAGCAAAACAATGGCAAGTACAGGTCGTTCCCACGAGGAGTGTGAAATACTACTACTAATTAATATCAAAACTAACTAATCGACAAGATGATGTTTGAACGATTTTCAGAAATTTGGAACAAAATGAAATAATAATAATTCTAACAGTAAACAAAATGAGAGCAGGTTAATAAGATTTTTGGTTTCCACCAATTAATTATGCAAATTCTACTAGTCATTAAAAATATATTCTATGCATTTTCAAATATTGTTTCTCCGCTGTAATTTTCTTCGCTTCATGGGTAGTGATTCTAAAGAATTACATATCAATCCTAAAGCATATCACGTCAAAGAACTTAACCAAAGCACGCCATATCAATTGAAAAGCATAAATAATCAAGAAAATCACATGAACAATAAAATACCAAGCCATATGAAGAAAAACTACTAGTCATTCAAATCATTATTGAGCATATAAATGTAGAGTTTACACAATTATATTGGTTTCTACCTAAACCCTAACATGACTCTAGCTAGACATGGCTTTCTCAAAATCCATAAACATATTAAAATCAAACTCTAGATAATGAAAAATGAAGAATCGAAAACAAAACTTCAAAAACATTCCCTGCTTACGGCCCTGTGGCCGGGCTCTCCTCTCAAATAGTCGACACCCCTTCTTATAACCTTCCCTTTCTTTTATTTCATTAATCAAAGAATCAAAATAAATTATTCTATGAAAATATCTTGCATGCAAGTTGATGTCGTCATCAGTATGTTTCTCCAAATAGTATTGCCACCTCGTTCTTCCAATGAATGAATAATCTCTCCTTATTTCAAAAATCTCCCAAATGAAGAAAGAGTTACTTTATTTCCAAAATAATCTCACGTGTAAATATTCCTCAGTTAATTCTTCACATGGCAAATAAATTATCTTTCCCGGTGGAATATATTTGTAATAAAGTAAGAAAGATAAAATACTCCCATTTTCAGTTTGTATGCGCCAACCCCACTTTGATTTCAATTCATTTGTTGCGTTTGTGCCTCGCCTATGAAACAATTTTATGCTGCTGATATATATGGAGATACCAGGCCAGCTACATTTTATCATTTTTTTCATTGTGGTTGCTGATATATGGAAATACCAGGCCAACCTCATTTCATCATTGTGGTTGCTGATATATGGAAATACCAGGCCAACCCCATTTCATAATTGTGGTTGCTGATACTTGGAAATATCAGGCCAACCCGGCTGCTGATACATGGAAATACCAGGCTAGCATAATAAGTGCTGCTGATATATAGAAATACCAGGCCAGCATAATTGATCATTGTGGTTACTGATACATGGAAATACCAGGCCAACCACATTTCACCATTGTGGTTGCTGATATATGGAAGTACCAGGCCAACCACATTTTTCCATTTTCGTCGCAAACACCATCAAGTCTCACATTTTGCTGTTTATTCGCTGGATGATCGAATTCACTTGTACTTTCTACAAAAGCACTAAAATAGTATTACTAACTAAAATATTGTATCATAGCTAATATAAGTACGGGTATAAAATGTAGCATATAAATGCTTATCAACACCCCCACACTTATATTTTGCTAGTCCTCGAGCAAAACAAAGATATTATGCAATTAATTTTTTTTTAATTCTAAGAAAAGTGAAAACCTGCAAAAATATGGATAATTACCCACTCCCCCATGCTTAAACATTACATTGTCCTCAATGTAATTGAGTCATCCAACGTAGAAATTAAGATGGAAAATACAAAAATAAACAATTAAAATAAGAGATAGAGTAGAGGGAACAAATCTGATGGGTTGACTCCCATGAAGCGAAATGTATTTGTTTCCCAACTTGCCAAT
Source organism: Papaver somniferum (assembly GCF_003573695.1). Classification (NCBI taxonomy): domain Eukaryota; kingdom Viridiplantae; phylum Streptophyta; class Magnoliopsida; order Ranunculales; family Papaveraceae; genus Papaver; species Papaver somniferum. The sequence goes on from NC_039368.1 coordinate 38,678,457, forward strand.
AGCATGTAGTCTCAAACAAGGTGAGGTTGGTACCCCAAAGTAGACATCCAATCATATATATAGAGTCTAAAAAGTTGAGGATCATCCCAACTAATCCGGTCAGTTGAAAATATGCACCTGCAAATACTATAAACCTCCAGAAAGATGTTTAAATTCATTCCCATTAGAAAATTATAAGTGCAAATTACATCAGTCCCATAAGCAACGGGTTCATATTTTTTGATAATTTCTATTCGCATAGCACTCTCTAAATCAGGTTCTAAATCAGCTGAAATGATTTCCGCAACTAATATTGGTTCAAATTCATCCGCGAAACAATAGCTTAATGGAGCAATAATATCACGACTCATAGACCCATTATCATTTAAATCGGTTTCATTATCAATATCATCAAGACAAAAAAATTCAGAACTTAATGAATAAGGGTCAAGGTCGGAGCTTTCTCGTCTATAGAACTAGTCGAGACTCTGACAAAATTAGAGGTTCTAGTTTGGGTTTACATTTATTAGTGTCTAGCAGTGATATGGAGTCTAATAAGGCACTGACTTCACATATAACACTATCATCATCAAAATCATACCCAAAATGAGCTAAGCAAACCTCTAGTGGATCTTCCAAGTGGCTCTTGCAAAAGCTTTGCGAGTGCATCTTTTCGCTGGTAGCACTTCAAACTAAGGTACCTGAAAAATTCCAAGCAAACTGCGTGAAGAGAACAAAAACAAAAGTAAAAGAAAAATAAAAAAAATTATGTACAGAAAAAAAAAAAACTATGTACAGGATATCAATCAGAGAGTATTATGCAACCACTCCCCGGAAGCGGCGCCAAAAACTTGGTAGGTTGGGAAACCTACAGTAAAATACTGTAAGTGCACATTGTCTAACTAGCAGATCAATGGCAAGTACAGGTCGTTCCCACGAGGAGTGTGAAATACTACTACTAATTAATATCAAAACTAACTAATCGACAAGATGATGTTTGAACGATTTTCAGAAATTTGGAACAAAATGAAATAATAATAATTCTAACAGTAAATAAAATGAGAGCGGGTTATTACGATTTTCGGTTTCCACCAATTAATTATGCAAATTATACTAGTCATTAAAAATATATTCCATGCATTTTCAAATATTGTTTCTCCGCTGTAATTTCTTCGCTTCATGGGTAGTGATTCTAAAGCATTACCTATCAATCCTAAAGCATATCACGTCAAAGAACTTAACCAAAGCACGCCATATCAATTGAAAAGCATAAATAATCAAGAAAATCATACGAACAATAAAATATCAAGCCATATGAAGAAAAACTACTAGTCATTCAAAACATTATTGAGCATATAAATGTAGAGTTTACACAATTAAATTGGTTTCTACCTAAACCCTAACATGACTCTAGCTAGATATGGCTTTCTCAAAATCCATAAACATATTAAAATCAAACTCTAGCTAATGAAAAATGAAGAATCGAAAACAAAACTTCAAAACCCTTCCCTGCTTACGGCCCTGTGGCCGGGTTCTCCTCTCAAATAATCGACACCCTTCTTATAACCTTCCCTTTCTTTTATTTCATTAATCAAAGAATCAAAAAAAATTATTCTATGAAAATATCTTGCATGCAAGTTGATGTCGTCATCAGTATCTTTCCCCAGATAGTATTGCCACCTCGTCTTCCAATGAATGAATAATCTCTCCTTATTTCCAAAATCTCCCAAATGAAGAAAGATTTACTTTGTTTCCAAAACAATCTCACGTGTAAATATTCCTCAGTTGATTCTTCACATGGAAAATAAATTATCTTTCCCGGTGGAATATATTTGTAATAAAGTAAGAAAGATAAAATACTCCCATTTTCAGTTTGCATGTTCCAACCCCACTTTGATTTCAATTCATTTGCTGCGTTTGTGCCTCGCCTATGAAACAATTTTATGTTGATGATATATATGGAGATACCAGGCCAGCTACATTTTGTTATTTTTTTCATTGTGGTTGCTGATAAATGGAAATACCAGGCCAACCTCATTTCATCATTGTGGTTGCTGATATATGGAAATACCAGGCCAACCCCATTTCATAATTGTGGTTGCTGATATATGGAAATACCAGGCCAACCCGGCTGCTGATACATGGAAATACCAGGCTAGCATAATAAGTGTTGCTGATATATAGAAATACCAGGCCAGCATAATTGATCATTGTGGTTGCTGATACATGGAAATACCAGGCCAACCACATTTCATCATTGTGGTTGCTGATATATGGATGTACCAGGCCAAACACATTTTTCCATTTTCGTCGCAAACACCATTAAGTCTCATATTTTGCTGTTAATTCGCTGGATGATCGAATTCACTTGTACTTTCTACAAAAGCACTAAAATAGTATTAGTAACTAAAATATTGTATCATAGCTAATATCAATATGGGTATAAAATGTAGAACATACATGCTTATCAAAACATCTTGATCATTCTCCCAGTTGAGAACAAGGATATGAGCCGGCCTCAAGTGTCTGTCGTCATCTGTCAGAAAACCAAGAGAAACTTCCTTGGCGCAGGCACATAAGCTTTGTAACAAATGTCAGCAATAACATCACGAACAACATCATGTTAAAACTTAATACCAACATCCTTATTTTTGATAAATTTTTTATTTTTTAAATGGATATTCATTAAAAGAATCACGCGGTAATGCACCAAATATTTATTTTTATTTATTTATTCTTGATAAAAAATTTAGTTTGTAAATGGATATTATGTGAGAGGAGCCACTCCTCATATTATATTTATCTATCAACAGTGTTTGTATAATATGCCATCCCAATCCAAAATATTGCTAAAAGATTTTGCTCCTTTTATCAGTGTATTTGCCACTGCATTTTCAGTTCTAGGATCGTAGTGGAAACGTAAAAAGTTTTGACAAGATTTAACAAATTTATCTGCTTCCTCCAAAAGAGCTTGGCTATTCCAAGAAATAACAACTGGTTTTCCATTTAGGAACTTGATTAAGCTTTCACAATCAACCTCTTATGCTAAAATTGTCTAGGTTCTTTTCTTTTTCTCATGATGCTGCCCTTAGCAAACCTACAACTTCTGTTTCTTGGGGGTCTGAACTAGTTGATGGTGTTGGAATTTTGAGTAAAATTATTTATGCGAGTGAAATTTATTTTTCAAAGTTTAAAATCCAACACGTGTGTTTAGAGTCATGCATTTTCGCCCGTAAGACACCTGTTGCACAACTGTTATGGCGAGTCACTATTAGATATGGAGAGTCGTCTATGGATGAAGAGACACCTTGTAGAGTCACTATTGATTCTATAAATACTCATTGCTTGTATTAGTTTTGTATGAGATTTAAACATGGTTTTGAAGAAACAAAAATGTCAAGAGTCATGTCGTATTTAATATCACGATAATTGTCAATATTCTCCGACCGAGTAGTACTATAGTGCTACTTACTACAAGGCGTGATCGTTGTTTCTTGGGAGACGACATCCGTAGAATCGTGAGTAGAGTATGAGGGGATGAATTGTCTTTTTAAGGAAATATGATTACCTCGCCTCGATCAACCCAATCCGATAAGTTTTTCTAACTGTTTATTATGTTAGTATTTTTGTTTGTCGCACTAACATGATTTCCGAGAAATCGAAACCGCATTATTTCCAACAGATTGTCCTGTTCTTCCTCTTTCAGAAAAACTTGTGTCATTACGAATAATTAAAGCAAAGCTAGAAGGCTTGGTTACAGAAATCCATGCTACATTAACATTGATTTTAGGAATATATCTATTCGAAGCCATCCAAGATTCATTTGTTTCCTTTTTCCGTCTTGAGAGCTCTTCCTGGGGCCGTCTTTCTTACTCCAGAATTAAATATGTTTTTGAATTTCTAAAGATAATTAAATAGGAGATTGAAATTTCTCCTCAAAAACTTTGTTCCATCTTTATTTCCATATAAACCACATTTCGGTAGCAGTCGTTCTAGACCCCCAGGATTTGTATCCACTCTGTACATATGTCTAACAATTTGGTAGAGCTATTGAGTAAACTTGAACAAGACTAAGGTCTAATTTCCAGGACAATTTAGCATAAGGACAATGGAGAAATAAGTGATTTATTAAAAGACTTCTAGATTCCATACAAATTTCCAAAAGGATTCATTTAAAGACTAGATGAGTTAATTCCAGTCTCATTCAATTTGTTGTACATGGATGTAACTAAAATTTTCCCTGAAGTTGTTAATGTTCATCTAAGTTTTTCATATTTTAGAGAGCCAAAAATATTTAAAAAGAGATTTATTCTACAAATTCTTGATGTTACGTTTGCTGGAAACATTGACCGTAGGATTAATCAGATCTGCTACAAGAGTTGAATAGTTGTTGTTGAGTTACGGTAGGTTGTCAGCTTACCATCTAACCTAGGTATCCAGTTACCATCTAAGCCCATCCCTTACTTTCCGGATACTATTTTTTCATTAGTTCTGTTCTTTTATATATGCATCTCTATATCCACGAACTTTTACCCGAAGATTTTATTTTTAAGTGAAGATTTATTTCTGAAGTATTTACAATCTAAGAATTTTTCCTAGAGTGGGTTTGGTCCTTTAATTAATTTCCAAACAACTTTAGTTAATATTGCTAAGTTAAATTTGTCAGCATCTCCGAATCCTAAACCCTCTTTAGTCATTGGTTTACACAAGTCTGGCATAGTTTTTGGGTGGAAACCTTTAGCATTTGGCTCTATCCCTCACCAAAAGTCCGGTTGGATTGCATTAATTGACCATCTTAAAGGTTGGTATACTAGCTAAAAAATTATTGGGGTAGCACCTTAATTTTCTAACCCAAAGATATATTTCATCTTTTCTATAATTGTCTCAAAGGTCTTAATTTTGGATTTGTCTACGAAAAGTGGAGCACCTAAGTAAGAGTATTCTAGGTTGATATGCTTGATTTATATGAGTTTAGACATTATTTTCTGATGTTTAGGATGTTTTTTTTTAACTATAGAAAATTTCGGATTTTTTGAAATTAATCAATTGACCAGAAGCCCTACTGAACAACTCCATAGTTTGTAGAGGGTTTTTACGTTCAATTAAGTATGCTTTCACAAAAAAAAACATTCATCAGCAAAAGATTAATAAATGAAAAATTGGGTTGCTTTTCTGAGCAGTTTTGATTCCATGAAGGATTTTCTTGTCTTCATGTGTTAGGAGAAGTCTTTATAAGACACTTAACATTTCAAAATTTATGCAAAAAAAATGATACAAGTACGGTGGCAAGAAAACCATTCTATCTCCACTTGGGCATTGATGGCTAAGAAAAGTTTTTACCACCCGTTGTTACGTAGGTTTACCACAAGTAATTTTGGTGTCTATGTAGGAAAACGCACAATTTTGGTATCCACATAGGAGAATGCGCGACGTGTAACCAAAAGTGTGCGCATCCTACAACTGACTTATGTTTATATGAAAATTGGGCATATATGATAGGTGGTCACACTTTTTTAGGTACTGAATATGACTGACTCATGTTTGTTGATAAAATTGGGCATATTGTTGTACGGCTTACAACCCATAGGTGTGCGGTCCAAAACAGATGTCTCTTGATTTTTCCATGTCCATGTATTACATCCGCGTAACCTAAGAACCGTGATCAATATAGAATCCTTCTCTTTCTCTTTCCCTATCTTTTATACTACAAAACGTTATCATGCACGATGTTATACCGCAGAGCTAGATTGGATTGGTAGATCTCTTTTTTTCTACATGGACGATTTACATCAACGCAGTTTTGTAATTAATATCAAGCTAACGTTGAAATCGCTGGAATCAAATCAGATAAGTTGGGTCTGTTTTGTCCCATATATTTATTTTTTTCTCCTTTCCCTATTTTTGATTTCATTTTTGGAATCTGCCCAGTTTTGTGATTTCAATTTTGGGTGTATTAAATCTACGACGAAAATTGATTTAATTAGGAATTAGAAATTATTTTGATTTATTATTTTTGGTACTTTCTATGACTTTGATTTGATTATTTTGACACTAATCAGAATACTAATCATAATCAGGAATTACTTTGATTAATTTTAATCTAACTAATCTTTTGTAATTTGAGATTCTTTTGATTAATCTTTAATCTTTAATCTAATCATCGTCTTTTGTAATTTAGGATTTTACTTGCGGATCTTCTAGATTTAGATCGGTGGTAAATCAATCCGTCTGTTCGTGTTCCTCTGAGGAGAAGAAAACGTGCGCAAATAAAATCTTCAACACTCAGTCTGGTCTGACCCGACCCAACTCGTATCGGTGCGGTCCGACCCGACCTGTTGCGACCCGATCCGACCCAACTTGTTCCGGCCCAGTTCTGGTGTCCTGTTCCAGCATGGTTTTACTGTATATATATAGGCTGTGCGCGGCGAAGATTGTTCCGGTTCTGTCTATATACAGCTGGAACCAAAAATTGAGGTATGTAACTAACTAATGTGGTTTTTACATACATTGAATATTTGTTGGGCTTATTTATACTTGATTTTAGAACATGTATAGTTCTATATTTTTTTTGTCTTAAGATAAGTCTGTAGCATATAAACGGTCAATTTAAATTATGATTGTTGACGTCGATCATTAAGAATTTTGGTCTTAATGCTATTTTGTTCTCTTGAATATGACATTGGCTACAGTTGAATGGTGTCTTTTGCTCAATTGGTTGTACCAACTCGATTCAATTGGTTGAATGCTATTTTTTTTCTCCCCAAATTTGAACTGAAATGTTCCGTGGGATGTAATCCACTGGCTCGACTATTAAAGAGACGATAGTTTCAAAAGATACGTTGCAAATTAAATCACATGTATTCCAATTTTGTGGAAGAACTCACAAAAGTGAGTCAGAAAATTTCCATTTTTTATTCTTCATCCATGATACTAACGAACCATTGTGTGTTGAAGTATGACAACAAGAGAACTATCTTTAGTAATCTATGTTAGAGCACTGCTCGGTCGAACTCGCATGCATTGCTATCTCAAGCATGTTTGTCAATATTAGTGATCAAAATTGTATGTCTTGATTTCTAGTTTACTTATGACTAAGCCTCGGTCTAGGATAGTCAAGTGTAGTTGAAGCTCCAGACTCATATTACGAAGACGAAGAACTACTCGAGGAACCAGTGGAACTTCATCCGACTAAAAGGTATGTGGAGACTTGAACTTATCTATCACTCAAAAGTCTATTATATCTTCTACTTTTGAGACAAAGTCGTTTAAGTATGATAGTTTTCATACATACACATTTGCTATTTCGAGCCGAGTTTACTCGCCTATCTTTTTCTCGAAATGTGTGTTGGAAAGATTTCGCTTTAACCATTTTCATCTTTACCCGTGACGAAAGTCATGATGACGTTTCAATCTTGAAAATAGATTTGATGATGATAGTCTATAAAGATTGTTATAACATTATAGAAGAATGTTTCAATGATTGAAATGTAAAGTTGAGATTACCATCTATGGATATAAGCATATATTGTGTTTTCGCACATTAGTGTATAAATCCATGTACCGGAAGCCAAGTGCGTGCATATGTGTGCATGCGGTATTGGTGAAGGAGACAGGTTGAGTACGTGTACCCGTACGCGTACCTACGGAAGTTTTCATACCGAAAATTTCTGCCGGAGTTTGTAAGTTTGCAAACTAGTAAACCAGTCACCTTAGGTACGCTACCCGTGTCCACATAAGTTTTCGAACCGAAAATTTCTGCTGAGTTTGTAACTCAAATCCGGTAGCTAAGGTACGCATACCCGTACGCGTACTCAAGCTGGTGATATCTCAAATCGGTAGTTCATGAACTTAAAACAATAAATTATAAGGAATGCAATCTTTGTAAACCGTGGATATATTGTTCATGAATTGATTCAAGTGGATCAAACCGACTTTGTTTCAATTGTGTCTATGAATAAAGACCTAAGCAATTGAACAACTCTGCAACTAGTTCTTATGAGTCATTTGAACTAGTTATGAGAAAGATAAATACGGTTAATATGAAAGTGCTCATATGTCTAACCATTGGTTAACTATATGTGAACCAACTAAGTGTACACGTTTACGTACGGTTACTCAAACCTAAATGAATACATTTTATTTGTGTGTGTGACGAGATAAGTTTCAATCTAACGGTTGAAAGATATTAGCTTGGTTGAATCAGGTTTTTCATCTAACGGTGAATATTGAATGCTTTGTTATCAAGGTAACTTAGATTGCAAACCTTGATTTGAAAACTATATAAAAGAGACATCTAGCATCTGGAAAAACTAATCCCCACACCTCCTGTATGATACTAGTTGGTTTGCTAGAGTCGATTATCCTTTAACCTTAGGTTTCTTCTCGAGACCCTGTAGGTTAACGACTGAAATACTTCATTGGGATTGTGAATCCAGACGAAACTGCTTTTCTTGTAGTTGAGCGATCTGATCTAGCCATTTTTTATCGTACGATTTCAATTGAATAATTGGCTTGAGATTATATCTCTGATAGGGCAAGATAAAAATAAATCACAAACATCTTCGTCTCATCGTTTGTGATTCCACAATATCTAGTTTCGTTAACATACGATTTAGATTATTGTGAGGTGATTGATAATACTAGGATGTTCTTCGGGAATATAAGACCGGTTTATCAATTAGTTCCTTTTCACCTTGATTTATCAAAAGACGAAACAAAAACTCTTGGGTATTTCTGTGGGAGACAAATTTATTCACTCTTATAGACTTTTCTGTGTGAGACAGATTTGTCTATCATGTTTTTGACTTTGGGTCATACCAACTCTTAGGTGTGCGTGAGATCATCTAAGGGAATCAATTGCGTAGTATCCTGCTGGGATCAGAGACGTAAAGAGCGCAACTGTACTTTGAATCAGTGTAAGATTGATTAGGGTTCAACTACAGTCCAGACCGAAGTTAGTTTGTAGTAGGCTAGTGTCTGTATCGGCTTAATACAGTGTGGTGTTCAATCTGGACTAGGTCCCAGGGTTTTTCTGCATTTGCGGTTTCCTCGTTAACAAAATTTCTGGTGTCTGTTTTATTTTATTCCGCATTATATTTTGTTATATAATTGAAATATCACAGGTTGTGCATTGTATCGATCAATTTTGAAATCCAACCTTTGGTTGTTGATTAGAAATTGATTGATAATTGGATATTGGTCTTTGGTACCATCCAAGTTTATATCTCTTGTATTTAATCAAGACTCGCAGATATGCTTGATTAAGAATTAAATCAATAGATAGAGATATAAAAATCTTTGATATACTTTTCTATTGATTGAGTCTAACTGTCTAGTTGATTCTCATAAAAGTATATTGGAGTTTGTCCATACAAATTGCTAATCGAAATATTGGGTGAGGTTGTTAGACCCCCGCTTTTTCAATCTATTCAACCTAAAGTAATTGGCTGACATGTGTAGTGAGATTCTCTTGGCCTGTTGAGATAAAGAAATTTCTCAAACTAAGCTAAATGTAGAAAATTTGAAAATGGAACCCCGAAGTAATGATGGTTAGACCACTCGTATAAAACATGTGAAAAGGGACATATATATCACGGGACAAATATGTATTTTTTACCCGTGGTAAGACACCAAAGTACATGTATCAACTGAATATGGGATAAATCTAAGATGTATCCCCCCCACCCCCCGTGGTAAGACACCAAAGTACATGTATCAATCTTCTTACCGGTATTGGTACGAGAAATGCAATGCGGGTACCATAGTAGCAACCAAATTCCATGGGAAGGTCATACTTTAGAAATCAACTTTAATAACAAGAAGAACTTTGTCTGGCCAATTGACTATTTATTTGAACTAGATCCAATGTTTGCGCTTAGAGAATGAAAACTACATTATTCTCACGAGACATAAATTCTCTAGAGCACTTGAGATATATCCGGATGAAAAATATATCATCTCCCCTGAAACGTAACATATATTCACTCTAAAGTACTTGAGTTGAATCTCACTTTTGTTACTAATAAGGCCACACCACTTACTTAATATCTGAAGATTCAATGTCTAATAGATAGTGGTTTCCCTCCCACCATCTTAAGGAATTTAAACTATCTTTTGAACTATTTTCTTATGATGTGACTACGAGGATTGGATCATCGATCGCAACACTGCTCAAAATTTATTTTCAAGATAGAACAAAGACGTCACAAAATCTCTACATGTACCGAGAGATAATCACACCTTGTTAAATTCCAAAGTAACCCATGCAAATGGATATTATGTGGAACCTCACAATGATGAGAATGTAATTGATTGCATCTTTTATAGCCTCCGATATATTTGGAAGGAAATATATTTTAGAGAAACTAATGAGTCAATCTAGTGAAATGTAAATCACTATAATATTTGGATTATTGAATCCATACTGACTCCGATGAAATGTTGGGAATTGACTCAAACAGGTTTTGGGAATAACCATAAAGCAACTTTGGTTATGACATGATGATTGTTTTGAAAGAACTCGTACAAACATCACTTTATTTGAGTGAACGAAAGCGGGAAAAATATTGACATAATGCGAAGTGACGACATATCTCACAATAAGTGTTTTCTAAAATACTAGATGCACCACCCCCTTCCCATTATGGTTTTAAAGTAAGGAAGCACATCATTCATTTTACAAGTCTATTGTAAAAACGATTGATACCATCCGAAGATGCAAATGGTAAACAACCTATATTACAAGGAAAACAAGGTGAAATTTAGAAAAATATTCATGCAGAATGTGGACCATTAAAGTAACTTATGGCTCTGGTGAATGTTTTGACATTTCGGAACAGTTAGTTCCCAAGAAATTTGCGTTTGAAAACTCCTAGCACATATTACACAATGCAAAGTGCAAAGTCTCACCACCCTTGTTAATGCTAGAGAATTTACATCAAAAGGTCTTGATGAAGATTGCATGTTTAATAGGATCAATATAGAGCATCTTATACCCAACGGTCTCGCAGAGGCTACCATCAAAGGTTACAGATGGTGTCTAAGGAATAGGTTATGCGTACTAACCTACCTTTTATTGCTTTGGGGATATGCAATATTACGCGCATCGTTACTTAATTCGTTTTTAGACCCCAATATTAGTCACCCTTTTTTTTGCGTACCAGTTGGTAACTGGATTTAAGCCTGACATTCGTATTCTTACGCATTTTTGGTTGCACTATCCATGTGCCATTATGATTCCACATCGTACTATGATGGGTCTTCAAAACTGTTAAGTAGTGTAGATGGGGAAAAACGATTTGCTGGTTTTTACGGAATTGAGGAGACGTCCGTGTGGAGACTCCTTGAACCGAGCGAAATGTTGAACCTCACATAGATGCACTGCAAGAAGGGAGTGCTTTAAGTTCGAGAGATCAATCTGTAGTACTCCGGCCTAAACCAAGAACAATGGCCGTTCCAGAGTCAATTCGGTCACAAGAGAGGATGGGTTGATCTGTAGGAGGAAAGCTGATAAATATGCGGGATGAATGGTGATCTGAGATTGTAGGTATGTTGTGAATTCAGCGTAGGAAAGTTCTGAATGATTGAATTTTACTCAATTGAGAGTGGTTGCTCACACGATGAGTTCGTGTAGACGAAAGATTTTCTGTATGAACTTGCCGAGAAATTGCTTGTCCTTTTCAATCATGATTCAGAGGTCATTTATATTTCTAAGTTGAGAACACCATGATCCCATGAAGTGTGACAATTGCTGTAATCAGGGAGTGGGGAAGTGGGAAATCATGTCAAAACCAGTTGCTCATCGTGCGGAGACTTGGTTAACTTTCCACCCACTACTTTGCTGACTCTTCCAACTGATTGCACGACTTTCTCACATTCTCGTCATGTGTATGAACACACGTTCCGTAGATCGCCAGACCAAAACCCTAGTTAATATCCCCCCATGTGACACGATTGATGTCTCGTGATTGTGGAGTCAGTTGCTGACTTTATGGGACGATGAGTCCATGTATTGCTGAGTTGAACATGATTTGCAAATGTTATGAAACTCATGAATTAAATGTCTGCTGAGACGAGGCATTATTATGTTTACAACCTAAGACGAGCAAGTGTTGCTGAATTGTTGAATATTGATAGTTGAAACAATATTCTTTAATCTGAGCAAATATTGCTGGTTTGAGAAAATATTGCTAGTCTGAGCAAAGATTGCCGGTTTGAGAAAATATTGCTCGTTTGATGAATTGTTGATAGCAGGACCAAATAAAATATTAATTTAAGATACTGACTGCTGTGTCGAGTATAATAAATATAAAAGTGTTGATCATGGGATCAACATAAAATTATCAGTATTTAAATCTGCTCAGAATCACGTTTTTGCAGAGCTATGGATTCAAAAACCCTAATTTTAATTAAATTGATGATTTATTGAAAATCAACCGCACAGAGCGAAGGGACCGGCTATCTGGGATGATAAGTCCACCATGTAACGCCCAGATGCTCGAATGAGCAAAATACCAATGTCTCTTGGGACCAGTTGGTGAAAGAATGATTAAATGCTGGTTTAATCATTTATTGAAATAATGCTCGTGTGAGCGTCAGATAATAAAACCTAGTCATGAAAAGATTAGGGACCGACCAAGAGGTCATGAGACCGGCTTTTGGTGGTCGTGGGACCAATTGATAGTCGTTTGAGCAAACCCTCAATTGTTTGAAAAGAGTTTGAACCTAATATGTGCAATTGAGCAAATTAGGTCAAAATCATTAAAACGTGTGGGACCGTCTGTTTACAAGACTTAGGGCCACCCTTGGTCGGTCAAGGGGATGTGCCCGTGTCACCATAGTGTCCGTGTCCCAGTCCTGAGAGTTTCAATATTTTCCGATGCGCGTTTGAGCAACATTTTGAGAAAATATGCAGAATCCAGGGTTTTGCTGAAACTAGGAAAAATACATGAGATGATGAAAAATAATAAATAAAACAGGGAATTGCAAGGCGTAGGACCGGCCATGGCCGGATGACAAGCACGGTCCCACACACTTTTCCCAGTTTTATGTAATTTTATGTATTTTCTCTGAATTGAGGGAAATTCCATGAAACTAGAGAGTTTTATGAAATTAGGGAACTTCCTTGAGATGAGAGAAATAAAATAATAATAAAATAGGAAATGATGGAGTGTGGGACCGGCAATGGCCAAGGGCATGGCCGACCGGCCAACGGGCACGGTCCTAGGGCACTCTTCCCAATTTTTATGTAATTTTCATGATTTTAGGGAATTTTCATAAAATCAAAGAGATTTGTTGAAACCAAGGTATTTTGTTGAAATCAAGGAGTTTTCATGGAATGAGGAAAACAAAACAAGTAGTAATAATAATAAAATAAGGGGCACGTTAAAATAAGGGGCGCGTGGGACCGGCTAAGGCATGACCGGCCGGCTAGAGCCCGGTCCCACGGTTTCCCTAATTTTACAATAATCTTCATGGGTTTAGGGAAAATACATGAAATCAGGGAATTTTCATGGGATGAGGGAAATAATAAAATAATAAGGAACCATGAGGTGTGGGACCGGCCACGGCCAGGGCATGGCCGTCCGGCTAGTGGGCTTGGTCCCGCGACACCTTTCCTAATTTTATTATTTCTTTAACATAAGGAAATATCATGAGATTAGGGAATTTCCTTGAAACGAAGGAGATTTGCTCAAATGAAAGGATTTTCATGAGATCAGAGAGAAATAATAAAATATGATAAAATATAAAATTGAGCGCGGGACTGGTCACGGCATGACTGGACGGCTGGTGAGCCCAGTCCCCTGGCGCCTTTGAAAATATTTTTTTATTATTATTATTATTATTATTATTATTATTATTATTTATTTTATTTTATTTTTATGAACCACTCAGGGCATTTTATTAGCAAGACGACAGTGTGTATATTACAAGTCGGTAGAAGTCAACCGAGCAACAAGCTGGGCGCCAACACCTTTTTGAATAATAATACCTAGCCTATGGAACAAAGAACTGCCTATTTTGTAATTAACATCGTGACTAACTAGGCAGTTGCTCAACCTCTTAAGAAATATAACTAAGTCATATCCCAATTCTCCCAGGGTAGAAAAAGCTAGTGCCTTGAAACCGTAACCATGTGCAGTACACTTATCTAAGTATTTCGTACACTTACGACTCACTGCTACAGTGATGGCTTGACCCGGAGGAGTGTTACGTGTTCTGGAGGTAGTGAAAGGTGAAATACCGGTGACGTCAAAACATACATCTTTACTGTCCTCCCAATTATAGACGATGATATCGGCCGACTTAAGTTCTTTGTCAGAGTTTGAAAGAAACCCTAAAGAGACTTCTTTACGAGCCACAACACCTGACCTGTAACATATGTCAAGAAGAGCGTCACGAGCCATGTCATGTCTGAATTTTGAACCCACTTCAATTGCACAGTGGACTGCATGGTCTGCATAAACATCCATCGGTCTGTTACACACTGAAAATCTGCTACCTTCCTCAAAGAAGGGGATGGAAAGCCTGTATTTAAGAATGGATTGGAATTGTCTCGGTGCGACAGTTTGGTTCAGTCCACTGATAGGAACTGCCTTAAGAAAATCCATTGCATGTTCACGCCTGTTGCATTGCCAGACTAACGATTCTCGTTCATTTAGGTTGAAGCTGGCAGGTAAGTGTTCCTTAACAGCGCCAAAGTATAGTGCATCCAATGATTTCATGGGATGAGGGGCGACATCAATGACGCTGGAAATGGAAGCAGGAGATCCACAAGCTTGAGTGAATGACTGAAGAGATAGTACATAACTTGGACTGAGGTCAGCAGGCGGTGAGAGTTGAAGAATGGTTTCCTGCAGATGTTTGGTCTGGGAATGAGAAGCCAAATAGCAATACTTCGAAGTGTCTGCCATAGTATAGATGCCGAACCCTCCATCCTTAATTGGCAAGGTGGCTAAACGTTGTTGGACTAAGCCAAACCCAGCACCATCACCTACCGTTAGCTGCCGCAAGTATTGGAGTAGATGCTTGTCATAAACTGTAGAGGTAGCTTGTAGATGAGCAGGGCACGTGGTGCGCATTGCGAAGTAGAGTCTAGAAACCCCAGTACAGTTTCTCAGTAGCAGCAACTCACACTGTGGATCGTGTAGTTTTTGTACTTTCTGCATCAACTGGATAGTTTTATCCACCCTGTGAAGAACAATATCACTGCAATATTGAGATTCTAGGCTAACATGGCCTCCTAAGAGTTTTACGCCACTTAATGGCCTGCCAATATCTCTTGGGAAGACACCCTTTTGACTGCATCTTGGATCTGGTGATGGCCAGTAAATTTCACTCTTCTTGATGTTCAGTTGAAGTCCTTGCTTAGGCCCTTCCATCTGTATGATGTTCAAAGCCTTATCTACCTCCATTGTATCGCCTGCAATGGTGCCATCATCCAGGTACCATGCATGAAGATCTATCTTACATTGATTATCAATCATATTGACGAGAGGTTGTAATGTTAGAGCAAATAATAGGGGACCAAGGGGGATCCCTGTTGCACGCCTTGAGCTGATGAGAGTATGGAGTCATTATAATAGAGCATGGCAGGCTTTGAATAGCAAAACTCCACCCAGCGAGATATGCCTGGGCAATGGGTTCTAACTTCTCTAATCAATGTGGATCTGTCTACAAGGTGGAAGGCATTGCTGAAATCTATGAGCATCATAGTATTAGTATTGCACTCACCTTTCATCTCTAGCATCCTATTTGCAGCGTGCAATATGGATTCACCACCACATGGCACACCCACTCCAAATTGATATGTTCCAAAATAAGGAGCCAAGTCTTTACAGACTATAGTTGCAACAAGCTTGGAGAAAAGTCTTCTCCATATCGTGCCAACGGCAATGGGTCGTATGCCACCACCCGGTTTGAGTAGTGGAGTTAATGGAGCGCTTGCAATGTACTCTCCTAGTATAAAAGGACATTTCCCATCTAAACACAAATTTATTACACTTGCAATTGAGGGTAAGAGCTCTTCACTAACAGCTGCAGCAGGACCACTCAGGGAATCTAGTAGATGTTGCGCTCTAAGGCCATCTCTGCCACATGAGGTGCCCTTAGGGAAACTTTTGACAGCAGTCAGAACTTGTGCAGCGTCTACTGATAAAGCAGGAGCATTGATGTCCTCCGCAGGAATTTAAGGTGGTGGAGCTTGTGGGTGTTTCAGTTAGAGGTCGTGTAATGTGTCAGGTGTAGGAGGGGCTAGTCCATCTGAGGAGAGTATGCGGATGGCTGCAGTATAATGGCCGTATGTTAATTTCTTCCTGCAGGCGTCCACGTTGGAGTTCTTTTTCTTTTTCTTCTTGCCACTGAGTTGTATTTGCTTGTCATTCTGGCTAGAAGATGTGAGCAACCGTTGAGCCAGAATGCTGCACCCATTGGGTTCCCTCCACTGAGCCAATGATTGGTTGATTGCAGCAATTTAAAGCTTCTTTCTGTTTCCAGATCGTGCTTCAGTCGAACTCTTAGGCATGTAGAGGTTTAAAGTGCACATAGGCAGTAATAAAAATTGCAACCAGGACTCCACATTAGAAGGGTTTGCAACGACTTTGTCCAATACTGCTTTTAAGGTTCGAGAAAAGTTCATTCTGCATGATGGAGGTATACTTACAGTGGTGATAATGCGTTTATGAAAAATACAATTAAGTAATTCCACTGTAAGGCCACAATCCTGAGCAATCTGTGAATCATCAATTGGAGGGTTATTAGACACTGGAGGTTTCTCAACCCCATGAATTAGAAAATCAATTCTACCCTCATTGTATGGACCAGGTATTATGTCTCCAGGTTGATGATTACAACAGGATTTCTTCCAAGCATGCGTATGCAGGCATCTGATGCAGCCACATCTGCATGGCATGCATACTCTTTTCCCAAGCAAAGTAGCAGTTAACGTTGTTGCGTATTCTTTCCCTGCATTTCTCTTTGTCATTGTCAGTGGGAAAGTGCTTATCATGTAGGTGTTTGTAAATCGCACTTTTAGCGTACCCTATGCCAGAAACACCTCCCACGCATCCATCATAGTTCTTGAATGGACAAGGAATTTTGTCACTTTGAGATGAAGTAGATGGGTGTTGGGAAAATATGTGTTCGGTGTCTTGAGATATGTTTTGGGGGTTTGACAGAGAGCAGGCGTTGTGGTAAGGCAAAGGTGTCTTGAGATATGTTTTGCATAGGTTCATCATTCCTTCGTGTTCTGAAATGCTCGTTCGCGCATTCGGATGCTGGTATGTGCATTATTGCTAAACACACTTGCACTATTTTAGTCAGGGCTTATTCGATGCTTAGATTCCTGTACGTTGAATATTTATCACTAACCCATGGAATTCTGCTGGGAAGAACCATGAATTGAAGTAACGAAACATTCAAATAATCGTAGAATATAGTTGAATATTCAATTAAGATTAGAGATAATTAATTGATGGCTCTATACTGGCAGGCATGCCGTCCAGGAGCATTAATTATCCGAGAGTTGAGCAATATGAACTTGTTGGAGTGTCATATTTCTCCTATATAGTCAGGGAAAACTTGGTTGCATCCTGAAGACGTTGTTACTCTATACTAGCAGGCATGCTATCTAGGAGCCGTCCAATCTTTCGATTCTATACAGAAATAATTACTGAAATTGCTCAGTATTGAGATGTGTCGTGGCCTCAGCTGGGAGTCTACACATCTACACATACTCTGAGAGACAGCCTTCTCAGTCAGAAATTTATGGCACAGAGTCTCAATACTCATCTGATTGCCGGATCCGGAGTATGTATAATTATGGTTTTACGATTTTACCCTTGTCGAAAATCCACCATCTACAAGTGGTTATGTTGGAAATGAGGTCTCAACAATTATCCGCATTTTTAAAACCTTTGGCAGGAGATCTCTTACCGCTAGATTTGCGGGTTGTCATTTTAATGAGACAGTCTTTCCGTCGTTGTGGGAGATAAGAAAACGTATTTTCTAAGGTAACGACATGAATTGTCGTGCTGTGTTCCCACTATGTCTCATATTGATTCTTGTACTCCACAAATGTGAATGTGAAGTGACAAAGAATAATCGATTTTCAGAATGTACACTGATGTCGTTAAAGTGGCAATGAGATCACACATACCAGCTGCAAATATTCCTACAAGGTTAGAAATCCTTAGTATAGGGTATACGATAGACTAAGGTGTTGCAACTACACTTGATGGAAGTGTAGTTGAGGCCGTGGCTCCATAAAGAAAGATGGAGAGACCACCAGGTTCGATCAATGCTCACCTAGAAAGGAAGTAGATGAGTAAGGCACAACCTAATTTTTAACATTAATGAAATCATCTCATTTGATTGTCTCTGACTATGTCCATGAATCAATACTGGAGGACCCTCCGAAGTTTTAAATGATTCTAGAGAACAATGAAAACCTGACGGATTATGAGAATGCAATGAGTCAATGAAAGGATCATGCGCGCACAGTGATGATATAATCCATAAATAGTTGCTCTAGAAGTAGAGCACAATGAGATCGAACCATGATTTATTTTGATTAATTTCATATTAATAGCATATTTGGCCTACGCAATCCAAGTAGAACTTAGTTCTTTGACAAATATATGGGTATTTGGTGTGGTAGTGCTAACCAACCTAGTATAAAGCATGTGGGACATACATGATTAATTTATCACAAAACATAATGGGAATAAAGCAGTCTTAAAGTATAAAGACTCGCCTTGTGGTGCGAGGTTTCTCACAAAGCCCTGGAATTTTTCTTTTGTAATGAACCTTATAGTGTTCCGCTACTTAGTTAGCTCGGTAATTTCAAAAAGACTTGATATGCAGCATATGTATGTGGTTGTTACGTATCTCTGAAAGAATCAAGAAATAGAAGATATTTGCAAAAGTGCATGATGGCCTTTTGCTTCCTAAGTTGAATGAATCTAAACCACGAAGTGTGTTTGCGGTCACACTAGGACACTCACTTATTGATTTATACAATCAGGAGGATGTGGTATACCCGTTTAAGTGACTATTTGATTAGGAAGGGATAAAAAAGTACGGTTTTGTGCCATGCGTATTAACTAAGTTCCTGATCCATAATTATAGCTATCTATGTCAACGACATGGACATGATAAGTACTCTTAATGGAATAAGAGATCTTACAAGCTATTTAAAATCTGAATTTGAGATGAAAATCCTGGGAAATCTCGATCTTATCTATGTTCTGAACTAGAAGACCGAGCTTGTGGTATATTATTCCACCAGTTTGTATATGTCCATTGTAAGACAATTTAACAAGGACATGCATCCTGCTAGCACTCCCATGATTAGTCGAGTTTCAAATGTACATAAATGACCAATTAGTCTAAAGGAAGATGACGAAGTTGTGTCGGGAGATGAACTTTCCTTATCTAAGTATAATAGACGCATTATTGTACTTCTCATAATGTACTCGGCTTACATCCTCAGTGAACTTGTTAGCTAGATATAGCTCAGCGCCAACGCAACGTCACTGGAATGGTATAGTGAATGTAATCATGTACTTAAAAGTAACCATTGACATAAATTTATTTTATCCCTGCAAAGACATTAAAAGGAATGCTAATGAAAGTGCAATTCAAAATTTGTTGATTATGAAGAAACAATAATCTCTTTTCCATCGAAAGTAATCAGGGGGAGATATGGTGGACTATGTGCTAGGTCATTACCGATATCGATATTGAGTTTCGAAAAGTACATGACTAAAGGAACTGTCTGGAACAACTCTAAAAGTAATCAAGAGGAGATGCCGACATCAAGGGGAGGATCCAAGGATATGATGTCGACATATTTTACTTCGAAACTGATGCTGTGTTGTACTCTTTTTTCCCTTCGATCGAGAATAGTTTTTCCCAAAGGTTTTGTTACTCGACAAGGTTTTTAGCGAGACAATACTAAAAACATCAAGTATGTTGAACGTTGAAGACATAAAGTTCGTGTTGATATTACTGAAAATATCCGAATCAAAGAAATGAAACACGATATTCTCTTAAGCAACGTAACTTCCAGAATCAACAACATGGTCATTCAGTCACCAAAGTAAAGTGTGATAAACTCCTTTTGACTGCATTAAACTAATGAAAATTGTCTGACATCAGGGGGAGCATCTAATGATGTGTTGAACTATTTTCCTTCACCGAGGTTGCTTTTTCCCATAGGGTTTTGTTACTCGGCAAGGTTTTTAATGAGATAACAACAAATACCGGAAATGTAGTTTCTCATCTAAGGCTATTGTCTTTCCCACGAGGATTTTCTGCCTTAAGAGTGGTGAAGCAACTAGTCAACTTCAACGGAGCAAAGTGATCATCTGCAACGGATCACCTTTACTTGCATCTATCACGTTGTACTCGTTTCCCTTCGTCAAGGTTTTAATGAGGCAATATATTTGGGTCCAACTATGTTCTAAGTTTTCTTAATATTGTACTCTTTTTCTTTAGTTCAGGTTTTCTCCCTCCGGCTTTTCCTAACGAAGTTTTAACGAGGAAATTAACTTAAACTCGTCGATCTTTGAAAATTATATTGCATGTGATGAACTGCATGTAAAGTATGTGACAACGTGTGAAGTACTACATGTGAAGAGTTTTACCAAGATTTTATCCCACAGGGTTTTTCCTTGTCAAAGTCTTAATGAGGCAATTGAGTCGGCACAAGTCATCAAGGAGAGGACAACATTTGAAGAACTATATTCGAAGCACTTTATATGAAGCACTGCATACGGAGTTCTATTGGACCACACAAGGGGGAGTGTTGTAGGGCTTACAACCCATAGATGTGCGGCCCAAAACAGATGTCTTTTGGTTTTTCCATGTCCATGTATATACATGTATTATATCCATGTAACCTAAGAACCGTGATCAATATAGAATCCTTCTATTTCCGTATCTTTTATACTACAAAACATATAAGATAAGTTGTCATACTTTTTTAGGTACTTAATATTTATGGAAGAGAGAGTATGGACGAGCCTATGAATAGGCTAACCCAGACTATAGCTCGTGCCTGAATTTAGCCCCAAAAACTTTTGGTATACTTATTTGATTAGTTTTTATACTTAGCCTAATGGATAAACTAAGTAGCTTATTTTGTTTCACCGGAGTAAGCCTGCTATTATTATCAGACCACTTAGAGAAATGTTAATCGTAAGCTTATTACCAAGCCCACTACTATTACCTGGATTCACTGATCTGATAACACGTTTGAAAATTTTACAGTAATACTCAAATATCTTGATTTCATATTAGAGTACCTAGTTAATAGATAAATAAGTCTAAGCATCATAATCTCATTTTTAATTGTCTAAAATTTTCGGCAGCCTTCGTCCAATTTATCCCGCATATATAAAAAAATAGCCCTACCTTAAGTAAAATTCTGTGTCCGTCCATGAGAGAGGGAAAATAAGTGCATAAAGATGTTACAATGGATAACAGAAGAATAAAAAAGAAAGTGCTAGTGTTGAGATTGAGTCACTTTATTTCCAGACTTTTGGGACATTTTGATGGAACTTAAAGACAATGACGGCAAAGAATAAATGAACCACAGAAATATGTATTTGTTGAAACAAAGACAACAAGAACAATGAAAATAACGAAAAAACATGATCGTATCAAAACTAACCAGTCTAACTTAGGACCTTATATTATCATCAAACACACAAAAGCCTTTCTCTCGGTCTAACACGGAGAATTCAACACATCCATAATCCATGAAATGCCATTTGATCTCACACGTACTCAGCTTCCCTCCATATAAATCGACCTTTATTCTTTTGTTAGAGCATAGCTCGGTTGAACCCACCAAGCGTTGATATGTCAAGTTTGGTTGTCATATTTTAGTGAATCAAAACTCATTTAGGAGTCGCTTGATTATGTACTAGAGACAACTTCGTATAGGTTAGACTAGAAAGTCTATGATTATGATACATACAAGTATTACTCGAACACTTGAAGAATGTGAAGAAGTAACAAGCTACAACGACGACATCATCCTTCCTCTTGAGATTAGTAATATCAACTTGAACTGTTTCATTCCTAACGTATCTTTCAAGTCATGCTATATTGAAAATATAACTGCGAAGCTGTGAATGATTATACTCTAGTAGTGATACATGATCACATGATCATAGTGTTAAGGAATTAAGATACGAAGTATAACGCTTATCTTTTGAACTTCGTATATATGACATCGACATAATCGTATGAATGCTATTATGATTATGCGTATGGTTAAAGGTGAAGATTTCATCCTAGGTGTTTTGGGATAAAAACTGATTCTGCTGGAAATGGTAAATTGGGTGTGTTGCCGAGAAACGAATCTAAACCCTAAACAAATGTACTGCACGGGATTACTTTAGATTCAAGAGATCAATTTGTACAATTCTGGCCTAAACCAAGAAATGGCCGTTCCAATCTTGTTTCGGTCACAAAATGAAGGAGAAGGGTTGATCTTAGGGAGGGAAGCGAAGAATGTATTGTGATCAGAATGGTTAACGCTGAAAATGTGGTTGTTTTATGACTTTACACTCACTACTCCATTACTGCTATCAATCATCCGCTTTTCCTGACACTTTCTTATAATGGCCGTGTTGCAGGCCGCATGCTGTAAACCGATACCAGTACCCTGATGAACATCCCCCAGTTTGTGACGTGTTTGATGTCTCGAGTATTTTCGTGGAAAATATGCAGCAGGTTGCTGAGTGGGTCTTTCTTGCAAGACCTAATTATTTTGACCAATCACGCGCGAGCTAGGCGCGGGTAGTCATATGCACAAGTCAAGTTGTAAGACTTGCCGCAAAAAATAGCATATAATGCTTTTAGGTCAAATAATTAAATTATTTTTGAAATCGATATTTATAGATCATCGTTTGTAATCGATGCATATAAAACATCGCTTTTAAGCAAGCAGCTGAAAATAATCCTGAAGCATCGTTGTATATAACTTGTTTAAATTAGTCACGGAGTTTAATGTCTTAAAAGGATCATGACCGGACTTCTTCAGGAAGTTTCCAGGAGCTATCCATGCACATCAAAAATGAGTTGGTCGGTCCTTATAGGAAGGTGATGGCTGGTAGCCATTTTGACATCCTATTGGTCGGCCTAAATTAGATCAAGACCGGTTGAATTGGCTAGCCAAATTAAGTGCCTGAGATGATTTGCGGCAGTTATTGGCTTCCGCTAATTTCATTTAAGACCCTTATAGGCAGCGAGACTAGCCATCTTTGGGCAGCTGCCAGGAACTGTTTGAGCAGGCTGAGGGTGGGCCAATCGGTTCCTATAGGAGGGGGCAGCCGATGATTACAAAGGTGCCTCATTGGCCGCCTAAAATCCAATCTAGGACGGTCAACTTGGATAGCCAAGTTGGACGTCTGAGATCATTTTGCGACAATAACATGTTGTCGCTAACATAAATTAGGGTTTTGTAAGCCGCGCAACCAACCTACTTTGAGCAATCGGTTTGAGGTTCCGCTTTCGAGCTGGGAAGGCTCCGATTGGCTGAAGATTGAGCGGGCCCGCCGGTATGTGTCAAGGAGCTTATCCGGTCGTGTCAGGAGGCTGCTAGGCTTGATAAATTGGCCTCCCAAATCGTACGACCGTGATTGTTTTAAGACTGACCTAGTCAGCCTATATTCGATTTCTTAAGGAATTAAGTGTGTCGACCATCCAACTTCCACCTTTAATTAAAAGTGTGGGCTGCGCATTTAGAGTGAATTTATTTGTCGGTGGAAAAGAGGGGCCGAAAGGTAGTAATATGGGGCGTGGCCGGTCGGCCATGGGCGGCGCCAACTAGGGCAAATCGGCCGGCCAAGCAGCGTGGTCGCGCCCTTTTTTGCTGCTGCTTTTATTTGCGCAGTTTGTCTTTATTGCTTGTCTTCCAACTTTTAATAGGGTTTTGCTCCTACTAGCTCCATGATGGATTAATTTCCTAGTTTGCCTAGGTTTGATCTCGACCAATAGGGATCGAGATATTGCGCAGGCCGCAAAAAATCTAATTTTTGCAAATTAATAAAACTAGGTTAGAATGATTGAATTTTGTGAGATGACACAAAATCAATCAATTTCTGGTGAATTTTGTGTGTTCATACAAAATCACTACTTTTTTAACTCGGGCGCAGCGCAGCTTGCGTGCCTCTGATTGAATATTTTCATGCACATCTTAATCGTGACACTTCGGGAATATCATGTTGCTCATGTGCGAACGAACAGTTTTTGTCATATCATGTCAATATTAAGAGTTCTGCTGGGGAACATAGCATAAGAAAAATACTCAAAAACCCATGCGTTAGTGAATAATGCATGCGAGATATTAATAAAATTTACAGAATATTTGGGATTGTTGCTGCATGCACCAATATTATTCTAAATAAATTCCATAAGTATTAAACTACATAGTTTATGTGTAAGCAGAGATATATGGATGCTCATCGGCTTCTGGGGAGCTCTACTGCAGGCACACAAAATACAGGGTTTTCTATTTTTAGCTCTGAACTAAAAACCACCATCAACATTAAGTCCCCTGCTTAGTACGTAACAGTGACATTGTTACAGGGTAAGCAATAAATGGTGACAGATGAAAATTCACGAGAAAAGTTAGACACGCGTTACCAGGATAGAGGCCGGATCGGTCTTTGAGCAAGACACGTTTAATGAAGTGTCAAGGCATACAGTGATCGTCCCTCCAGCATACGTCAATTATCTACAGGTAGATAGGCATATAATCGGTTGATATCCCGCATCTAAATCCTTCATACCGGTGGATAGAGAGTCATTTCCTTTCCCGGATCTTGTCGATTTGCGGAATATAAAAAGAAGCACTTGAGTCTTTATTTTCACACCGATCATCACAGAGTTGCACTTTTCTTCTTTCCAGGTACGTGCTTCGTATTCTCTTTTATTTTTTTTTAGATTATTCGCCGTGTCAGTTGTTGGTGATGATTATTCCTCTAACTCCCCAGAGAAGGATTTTGAAGTTGACAATCCCAGGATAACCGCATTCCAAGAGGTATTGTCTAAGATAGATCGTCTGTTTCGTGAAGCTGGTCAGGCCATACAGGGTATGTCTCTCGTACATCTGAGCATCTTTCGAGAGCGTGTCCAAGCTTTCCTGGCTTCGGTTAACATGGAGGAAAAGTGGAGACTTGATGAAGCATCTCACCCAACGAGCGTCAGGGCTGAAAGATTTGCGGCTCGGCTAAAGCGACGAAGGGTTGAGCATAGGAAGCCCCTATATGAACATAAACACGATTACCCTATTCACAACAATGTTATAATCCTAGACTCTGATGTGGACGAGCCCTGTCATGAGGAACATCCTCAAAAGGCTGTTGAAACTATTTCTAAAAATGATGTTGAAGCAGCTCCCGAAGAGGATGTTGAGGCATCTTCCAGGGAGAATGTTAAAGCAGCTTCCGAGGATGATGTTGGAGCAGCTTGTGAGAAGGAGGTTGAGGCGGCTCCTGAAAATGATATTGGAGCAGCTTCCGAAGAGGGGGTTGAAGCGGCATCCCGTAGAGGATTGTGGTGAAGGAGCATTGATCCTGACGTTAATACTGATAATTAGATTTTCCACTTTGTGATTTCTTTTTTAGACGAGCATCGTTCTCGTAAATTGTAGATGCTTATTTGGTATTTTGTTGTTTTTGATTCATGTGGATGGGGCCAAGACTTCTTTGAATAATAATTCTTTATGCTGCTTTCATGATTTTATATTTCCAGTTGGATGTGTGAATAAAACTTCCCAACTAAAAAACCTAAACTCTTAGAAATATCTTGTAGAGTTATGGTAAAATCTCCACATGCAATATTCATTCTTCGAATGTCACAATTAGTATCTCGATTTTGTAATTCAATCCCTTTCCAACTTATTGACGCAATGTGGCAGATATAAACGGCGATGCTTGACAAGACTGGAACTGTTCTTTCTTTTCATGAGAAAGGATGTCTCTTCTACACATGTAACCCTAGTAACAACAGATTTAAAGTAGAGAAAACAACAATAATAATTAAGGATTCATCCATGAACCCGTGTTTCCATTTGATGTTCCCCTTGTAGATCAGGTGTTACTTGGAGATTTGTAGCATGCCAACTAAGTATGCAGAATCATGGTTGCATTTCCACGAACCAGAAGATCCAAAAGGTCGCGTTTCGTTAGCTAAGCGGGAAAAAGGAGCCTTATATCCAATTGATGCGCCATGTGGCTGGATGCATTGTTTTCGAAGAGGTAGTTGTAAACCGGGAGTACCACTGGGACACACGTTCTAACTTCTGATTCATCACTCCTCGTTTCCGTGAAAGGACTTCCAAAATCCGAAAACTGCAAACTGAAATGGCGAAACTCCTTCTAGGGATCTCATCTATCTCAACTTTGAAGCAGTCTTCTCTTCGAGATATGAAAGGTGATTTCTCTGAGAAGGGCGTGGCGCTGCTGGATGATCTCCCTCGAATATCTTGTTCTTTCTTTTTCCTTGGCATATTTCCCTCTTATGTATATTTTGAAAGATATAAAGTGTTTCTTTCATGATTTGATTTTTCTGATTTCGAACTAACGGGTAATGGTTTTGTGAGGATTTACAAATATTACATGAAAAGGGAAACTTCTAGAGAAAATACTAAAAGGAACGCTGAAGGAAAAGGCGACACGATATCTTAGGTATTGAAAGGTTTGAGCCACCGAGCGTGCATTACCACGCCTTCTAGCTTGTCAGCATTAATGAGCTTGCAGTAACCTCCCAAGATAACTTCTGCCATTAGGTACGACTCGTCTTTTCCTTCTGCGGAATCGAGCGGAGTAGGTCGATCAGCAATCCTTACTACCATATCTCCAACATGAAATGGATTTGGGTGTTGTATAGCTACTTGATTCTTAGATTCATTATCTTTGACTGGGACGGGTTCTAAACACTTGATAAAATATTTGAAAGGACCACCATCCCATTCACATCTACTAGTGACAGTTGGGTTGATAATCGGATCGAGTTCCCGGCTTTGACGGAGAAGGAGTGACTGATCGTAAAAAGGGTTGTTCAATAAGACTTACTTGTGTTCGGAATATGTGAACAAATGTTGTTGCGCTCTCTCCAGGTAGTTGCGTCACATTTGCAAGTTGTTGATATGGAAGCAAATAATCTTCAGGATTGGATGGCTTGTTGGATAACCTTTCAGGTATAGATACTGGCAAAGGACATACTCCTAGCTTTGCTTTGTTGTTATGTATTTTAGATATTATTGTATCCGTAAGCATTTTTGGATTCTCCTTGTGAGTTTTTGATCAAAGTTAGGCAGTGAAAAGCTTCCTGCTTTGAAATCCCTGCAGCCCTCAGAGTCTTGACGGTGACAATGTTGAAGTCAGAGGCTGCGTCAATAAATATGCTGTCAAACTCGACATCTTTCAGATGAGCAGTGGTTAGGAGTACCTAGTTACATTTACCCTCCGTACCTTTTGTTAGATCATTGCTCGGTCGAAATCGCATGCGTTGCTATCTCAAGCATGTTTGTCAATGTTAGTGTTCAAAACTATAAATCTTTATTTCTAGTCTACTATATCTAAGCCTAGGACTAGGATAGAAAGTGTGGTTGAGCTCAAGGACTTCATTGCGATTCATCATACAAGAAGATGAACTACTCAAGGAACCGGTGGAACTTCTCGACAAAAAGGTATGTGAAGACTTGAACTTATCTGTCACTCAAAAGTCTATCTACTCTATCTCCTACTTCTTGAGACAAAAAGTCGTATGCTATATATAGACTTAGATTATACACATTTGGTATTTCGAGCCGAGTATACCTCGCCTATCTATATCTCGAAATATGTGTTGGTAAGCATTTCGCTTCGACCATGTTTATCTTTACCTAGTGACGAAAGTCATGATATGTTTCAATCACTTTGAAAATTGCTTTGACAAGAAATAGTGTAACAACTGTATAACTTCCTCTAAGAATGTTTCAATGGTTGGAGTGAGAGTTAAGATTACATAACCAATGATGGACATAAGTATTGTTGTGGAAACACATATGTGCATAAGTCCTATCCCTTGAACCAAAGTTTGTGAACTTTGTTGATCAAGAGAAACCGGAAGAATGGCTTGTTTCCAAGTCCGTGAACTGCCGAACTTCTAATCCCGAGAAATTCTACTGGAGTTGACAAACTTGTTACGTGAGTACCGGTTCGCGAACCCAGTCCGTGAATCGGCAGAAAGTCTTTGCCGAGATTTTTTGCTGGAGTTTGTAAACTCTGCCCGGTTGCTTAAGTCCGCGAACCTAGTGTGCGAACTCAAGAAGGTTATATATCTGAAGATGATTTCTAACTTAAACTTATAAAGACTAAGGAATGCAATTTGCAAACCGTGGCTATAAAGTTCATGAACCGATTCGAGTGAATCAAATCATCTTTGCTTCAATTGTGTCTTGTGTAGTACATAATATTTCCTTGCAATTGAACAACTCTATAACTAGTTCAATTGAGTCATTTGAACTAGTTATGTTGAAGAAGAATATGGTTGGTATGAAATGCTCATATGGCTAACCTTTTGGTTAACTATTGTTGAACCAACAATGTACACGTTTGGGTACGGTTAATAAACCGAGAAGCGTGCATTTCATTTGTGTATAAAAAGCTAAGTTTTCGATCTAACGGTTGAGAAATATTATCTTGAATCTAAATCAGGTTTTCATCGAACGATGGATATTGTTTGCTTTGTGATCAAGGCGAAACCCTGATTTGAAAGACTATATAAGGGGACATCTAGCAACTCTACAAAACTAATTCTCACACCTCAGGTGTGATACTAGTTTGTGTGCTAGAGACGTTTCTCCTTTAACCTCTGGTTTTATTCTTTTAAAACCAGGTTAACGACTTAAAGACTTTATTGGGATTGTGAATCCAGACCGATACTACTTTTATCGTAGTTGTGTGATCTGATATTGGATCTTCTATAGTATGAGTACAATCAGATTGATTGGCTTGAGATTAATATCTCATATAGGCAAGATATAAAAAGTAGTCACAAACATCTTCGTCTCATTGGTTGTGATTCCGAAACATCTTATTTCGCTACCATACGATTAAGATTATTGTGAGGTGATTGATTTATCTAGGCTGTTCTTCGGGAATATAAGACCGGATTATCAACTGGTTCCTGTTCACCTTGATTATTATCAAAAGACGGAACAAAAACTTTAGGGTTTTCCTGTGGG
This sequence comes from Papaver somniferum, assembly GCF_003573695.1. Lineage (NCBI taxonomy): Eukaryota > Viridiplantae > Streptophyta > Magnoliopsida > Ranunculales > Papaveraceae > Papaver > Papaver somniferum. The sequence continues at coordinate 38,707,681 of NC_039368.1, forward strand.
AGACAGATTGATCCTTTGATAGACTTGTCTGTGTGAGACAAATTTTTTTATTGTCAAAGCCTGATATTTTGAGTCGTAGCAACTCTTAGTTATGGGTGAGATTAGCTAAGGGAATCAAGTGTGCAGTATCCTGCTGGGATCAGAGGCGTAGGGAGTACAATTGTACCTTGGATCAGCGGGAGACTGATTGGGGTTCAACTACAGTCCAGTCCGAAGTTAGATTTTTGTAGGCTAGTGTCTGTAGCGGCTTAATACAGTGTGTGTTCAATATGGACTAGGTCCCGGGGCTTTTCTGCATTTGCAGTTTCCTTGTTAACAAAATTTCTGGTGTCTGTGTTATTTCAGTTTCCGCATTATATTGTTTTATCTTTATAATTGAAATAATACAGGTTGTGAGTTAGATCATCAATTAGAGTAATCCAACCTTTGGTTATTGATTGTCATCGATTGATCCTTGGATATTGGTCTTTGGTACCATCCAAGTTATTCCTTGTATTTGATTAGTAGTCGCAGTTTCTGTTTGAGGAAATCAAATCAAGAGAGAGAGAGAGATAAACTCGTTGATGTACTTTTAATTGATTGAGTCATGTTGATTCTATTAAAAGTATATTCGAGTTTGTCCATGCAGATTGTTAAGCAAAATATTGGGTGTTGTTGTTAGACCATCGATTTTTCAATTGGTATCAGAGCAGGCAAACACCGTAAACCTGATAAGTTTGTGTTTGTTCGTTCCTTATAAATTGTCATATGGGAAATTTCTTTGGAAAACTTTCTCTTGGCATCTGTAACGCGCGCCAGAAATCCTTAAAGATTGTTCAAAGATTATTATGGCTTAAACCTCTGGTTTCTCATGATAATCTTACTTCATCTAAAAGGGGAGATTTAGATGTTAAGAATCAATCAGAAGGAAAAAACAAAAAGAATGAAAGATTGAGAAAACGCTCAATACGCTCAAGGATATGGAAACTCACTATATTAACTCTTGATATCTTTGAGGAATACTATCATAATGGATCAATTGATAAAGATCTGTTCAAAGCGTTCGAAGGCATTTTTAAATTCTTAGAAAAACTTAAATTTGTTAAATCTAAGAATCATTCTGAAAAGGGGTCGGTATGTGTTAAACCTGTTAATATTGTGCAGCCCAGAAATCGAAGATATCCTTCTTCTAGCCAGAACAAACGAAGGATAGAAAGCTCTAACTGCCCTGACTATCATCATTACTTTGATTATACTACAGGGACTGTTCACACATATCAACCAGAAATGTCGCATGAGAATTCCTCTGCGCATTATGCCTCTCGGTAACAAGGTTGACATTTCCCCATTTGTATATATCTTGGAATGGGGCAAGAAATGGTTTGAATTGTGTACATTTTTGTTATTCGTTGTTTGAATATCAATTTTAGCTTTCTATTGCATCCGTTGTCATTCACATGTGTGTTGTCACGGAATGCATAACCTTTAATGTGCAAATGGCTAAGAAAATCCCATCTTTCTTATGTGGGTCGCGGTTCATAAACGGGTCCAAGACCATGTTTGGTCGTATAAATAAGAAGTTCGCGCACTCTAGTCTTCTTCTTTACCCGTCCACGTACGTGAACCTAGGGTTTTTTGTATTTCATCCATTAAAGCTTCCTTGGAGAAATCGAAAGAAAGGGTGTTCAAATCTCACTCCAAGTAAGTAAAATCCTCTTGCTCCTTTCAATTTCTTAGACCTACGATGAATTCTAAGGGCACAAAAAGGAGTTCTAAAAACTCAAAATCCTCTAGCTTGAATCCTCCTTGTGACCAAGACTCTCTTAGAATTAGGTTTTTGGATGATTCTTGTGCTAGACTGTTTGATAAGATTGCTTCAAAAGGTTTCATTCTAAAAAAGAGGTTGGATTTCTCTAGTGGGCATAAAGAGGATTTGGTATGATTTACAAAATTCAAGATTGGAAATATCTTTGACGGTCTTGGTCAAGGATTTGATTCCCTTACAAGGATTTTCTATGCCAGTATTCATGATGTTGATTACAACAAGATGGAATTCAAATCCATGATTGGTAGAGAAAGGTTCCTTGTTGATAGAGAATTAATTTCAAGGATTACCAAAATCCCGTTGGGGAACGTACGACTACCTATACCATGTGATGAATGTCCATCTTGTGATGATATCTCGGTTGGGCTTTGTGGCAAGAAGGTCGTCTGGAGTCAAGGAAAGTTCCCTACTAATGATCTTAGTATTGATTTGATGGCTTTTGGAAAACTTGGTATCCCCAATCTTTGTCCCTCCACAATTGAAAATTCTTGGTGGAGTCACGAGTTTGCGGAATTGGTCTATTTCCTCGATTCGGGTATTTCAAGTCTCGATATTTGTGGTTTCATTATCTTTCAAATGATTTTGATGACTTCACCCGTCAAAATGTTGGGTTACCCTTGCTTGATTAGTCAAATTTTCCGTGATTGTGGGTGTGATTCAATTGGAAACTCTCTTGGGGTCCCCAAACCGGTTCTTCCATGTACCTTTAGGCGCATAAGGGAAAATGCTTGCAAGCGACAAAGAATTGTTTCTCTTGATTTGAGTGACCCTACTACCATAAGCCTTCTTCAAAAAATTCATAAAGGTGTGTGTAAGGTTGATTTAAGAGTAAAGTGTGTTCAAGAACAATTGTCCTTGGTTGCAACAAAGTTTCCCGAGATCAAGGAAGATTTGAACGCAATTCAAGCATCTTGGAGTATCTCTGATGAGGAAGAAGATGAGTAATTCGTGTTTTAATTGTTGCCTAGTATGTCTTCTTTTTAGTTTAGTTGGAAGAATAACTAGTGCTTGGAATAACGATGATTGTGACTACACATAACTATTATTTTTCATCTTCTTGTTTCTTTTTTAGGTTTATTTGATTTAAATTCTAAAAATATTTGGAGGATGATGGTTTGCGGTATTTAATATTTATGATTTGTTATTTTATATTGGTGTTTATGTCCGTGAATTATGTTGTCCCATATTTTGTCAAAAGTAAAGTCGTTCATGATCGGTATTCATGTATTAATTTAAGGATGAATAGAATTTTGACATATACAAAAGTTAAGCCTATATTGTCAATTCTTTGATGGAAGATAGGTTAAAATATTTTGTGTTCAAGGATTATGTCTATGAAAAATTGTTATGCAAATAGTGATGGAAGATAGAAATGAATCCTTGTGTATTCCACAGTACTGATCTTCACTGATCCATATTTTATGTAATACTGTGAGGCTCCGTAATATGTCTTATGTTGAGCCCGATACAACCAAGTTGATTAATTTTTGATTAGATTTGTTGGTTGTTCCGTAAGGTACTTTATGTTGAGCATTCTTGAACTAAATTAATCATCTTGTTTGTTTATTCAGTTATTGCTCCATAAGTCTTTTTATGTCGAGCAAAACAAATGACAATTAAATTGGTTACTTTTGTAATTAGTTTGGTTGTGTATTCCAATTAGATTAATTATGGGTTATCTTTTAATTAATATAGTTGAGTATTTTCATACTCCGTAAGATTCCTCTTATGTTGAGTATATGAACGACTATCCTATTCATTTTCTAATGGTTATGTTAGTCGTATGCTTCGTAAGTTCTCTTATGTCGAGCATAATCAATTAAGTTGATCACTTTTGTGTTTAATTTGATTACGTATTTCGATTAAATTAATCATGGATTTACTTGTGATTAATTTGATTGAGTTTTTGGATATAGAAAATCATTCTCATGGGATAGTTCCCTTGGGAATGACATCAAATGGGGGAGAGTTCTTTTGAACTTGTGCTTAATGGTCATATCTTGAGGGGTGTGCGGCTGTGGAATTTTAAAGGGGTTATCTTGTATCTTTAAACTCCTTGATGAATGTTATTAGCTTCGACTATGTGACTGCATCTAAATTAGATGGTATGTATTTTATTTTAGTCATGAAATTTCTCTTACGGAAATTTCATTATGATCCCGTTCTTGTACCTTTGCCAATTTTATTGACAAAAAGGGGGAGAATTAATATGTAGTTCACACTACAAATACATATGGTTTTCGGATCATTGTGTAAGGGGGAGTGGTTTCCATGTGAGATAGAGTATTGACTAAGGGGGAGTGATACATATCACCATAGTATTATTGTTGAAGTTGTGATACAATTGAACTTTGACACTGTGTAATAATACTATGACACTGTATAACAATGATTGAGACTGATGCTTTCTCATTGTTATAGCTACGGATCTTCCACAACGGTGATGCTAAACTTACAACCTTTGGGATCATTGGAGTACTTGGAAGTGACGAAGATTTCGAGGAATGTTGAAGATTAGACATGTGGAATAGGAGATACTAAATTTTATTTATCTTTTTTGTATTCCATATGTATTGATAGTTTTGTCATTAAAATTAAAAAAGGGGGAGGTTGTTAGAGCATTGCTCGGTCGAACTCGCATGCGTTGCTATCTCAAGCATGTTTTTCAATGTTAGTGATCAAAACTATAAGTCTTGATTTCTAGTCTACTATAGCTAAGTCTCGGACTAGGATAGAAAGTGTAGTTGACCTCAAGGACTTCATGGAGATTCATCATACAAGAAGAAGAACTACTCAAGGAACCGGTGGAACTTCTCGACAAAAAGGTATGTTAAGACTTGAACTTATCTGTCACTCAAAAGTCTATCTACTCTATCTCCTACTTCTTGAGACAAAAAGTCGTATGATATATATAGATTTAGATTATACACATTTGGTATTTCGAGTCGAGTTTACCTCGCCTATCTATACCTCGAAATATGTGATGGTAAGTGTTTGGCTTCGACCATGTTTATCTTTACCTAGTGACGAAAGTCATGATATGTTTCAATCACTTTGAAAATTTCTTTGACGAGAAATGGTGTAACAACTATATAACGTCCTCTAAGAATGTTTCAATGGTTGGAATGAGAGTTTAGATTACATAACCAATGATGGACATAAGTATTGTTGTGGAAACACATTTATGTATAAGTCCTATTCCTTGAACCAAAGTTTGCTAACTTTGTTGATCAAGAGAAACCGGAAGAATGGCTTGTTGCCAAGTCCGCGAACTGCCGAACTTCTCATCCGAGAAATTCTGTTGGAGTTGAAAAACTTGTTACGTGAGTACCCGTCCGTGAACCCAGTCCGCGAACCGGCAGAAATTCTTTGCCGAGATTTTCTGCTAGAGTTTATAAACTCTGCCCGGTTGCTTAAGTCCGCGAACCTAGTGTGAGAACTTAAGAAGGTTATATATCTGAAGATGATTTCTAAACTTTAAATTATAAAGACTAAGGAATGCAATTTGCAAACCGTGGCTATAAAGTTCATGAACCAATTCGAGTGAATCAAATCATCTTTGCTTCAATTGGGTCTTGTGTAGTATATAAGATTTCCTTGCAATTGAACAATCTCTAACTAGTTCAATTGAGTCATTTGAACTAGTTATGGTGAAGAAGAATATGGTTGGTATGAAATGCTCATATGGCTAACCTTTTGGTTAACTATTGTTGAACCAAAAATATACACGTTTAGGTACGGTTAACAAACCTAGAAGTGTGCATTTCATTTGTGTATAACAAGCTAAGTTTTCGATCTAACGGTTGAGAAATATTAGCTTGAATCTAAATCAGGTTTTCATCTAACGATGGATATTGTTTGCTTTGTGACCAAGGCGAAACCCTGATTTGAAAGACTATATAAGGGGACATCTAACAACTCTGCAAAACTAATCCCCACACCTCACGTGTGATACTAGTTTGCTTGCTAGAGTCGTTTCTCCTTTAACCTTTGGTTTTCTTCTTCTAAAACCAGGTTAACGACTTCATTGGGATTGTGAAGCCAGACCGATACTACTTTTATCGTAATTGTGTGATCTGATCTTGCATCTTCTATCATACGAGTACAATCATATTGATTGGCTTGAGATTAATATCTCCGATAGGAAAGATATAAAAAGTAGTCACAAACATCTTCGTCTCATTGTTTGTGATTTCGCAACATCTTGTTTCGCTACCATACGATTAAGATTGTTGTGAGGTGATTGATTTATCTAGGCTGTTCATCGGGAATATAAAACCGGATTATCAATTGGCTCCTGTTCACCTTGATTATTATCAAAAGACGGAACTAAATCTTTAGGGTTTTTCCGTGGGAGACAGATTAATCCTTTGATAGACTTGTCTGTGTGAAACAGATTTTTTTATTGTCAAAGCCTATGATTTTGGGTCGTAGCAATTCTTAGTTGTGGGTGAGATCAGTTAAGGGAATCAAGTGCGTAGTATCCTGCTGGGATCAGAGGCGTAGGGAGTACAACTGTACCATGGATCAGTTTGAGACTTATTGGGGTTCAACTACAGTCCAGTCCGAAGTTAGCTTGGAGTAGGCTAGTGTCTGTAGCGGCTTAATACAGTGTATGTTCAATCTGGACTAGGTCCCGGGGTTTTTCTGCGTTTGCGGTTTCCTCGTTAACAAAATATCTTGTGTTTGTGTTATTTCAGTTTCCACATTATTTTTTTTATCTTTATAATTGAAATAATACAGGTTGTGCGTTAGATCATCAATTAGAGTAATCCAACCTTTGGTTGTTGATTGTCATTGATTGATCCTTGGATATCGGTCTTTGGTACCATCCAAGTTATTCCTTGTATTTGATTAGTACTCGCAGTTTCTGTTTGAGGAAATCAAATCAAGATAGAGAGATATAAACTCGTTGATGTACTTTTAATTGATTGAGTTCTGTTGATTCTCTTAAAAGTATATTCGAGTTTGTCCATACAGATTGCTAAGCGAAATATTGGGTGGTGTTGTTAGACCCCCGCTTTTTCACCTTCCAAGAGAGGTTGGGGAGTATCTTTCACAATAGCATTCAAACAATTATATCGTTGTCTTATGTACGAAGTTCAAAAGATAAGCGTTATACTTCGTATTGTATTCCTTAATACTATGTCTAACTAGAGTACATAATCATTCATAGCTTCGCAGTTATGTTTTCAATATGCACGACTTGAAAGATATATTAGGGAATGAAACAGTTCAAGTCAAATATTACTAACCTCAAGAGGAAGGATGATGTCGTCGTTGTAGCTCCTTACTTTTTCACATTATTCAAGTCTTCACGTAATACTTGTAATGTCTCATATCCTAATACTTTCAAGCTAACCTATACGAAGTTGACTCTAGCATATAATCAAGCGACTCTTTAAAATGAGTTTTGGTTCAATAAAATATGACAACCAAACTTGACATACCAACGCTTGGTGGGTTAAACCGAGCTATGCTCTAACAATCTCCCCCTTAGTCAATTTTAGTGACAAAAATCTTACATCATATGGATAAACAAATTACAAGAATTCATTACACATGCGCTTGATTCCCAAATTCAACAGCACAATAACCTGTATACATTCAATCCATAAATGCCGATGTTGGCATTATAATAACAAAGCTAATACTCCTCATAAAGGTAAGATAGGTAGATTTTCAATCCGCACGTCTTTGTTATTCCCTTTGTAGTCCATATAAGTACAAGTATCAATATGATATGTTACTCCCCCTTAGTCTATGCTTTACTCTTTTCGTTAGATAAAACGTTTAAGCACCATTGTCTTTTCCTTAGTGATACCAAATCAAAACAAATCAATATTAATATCACTTGTTTAATCCATATATTTCTCCCCTTTTTTTCACAAAATGACAAAGGTAGATAAAATAAAGGACAAACCGAAGGATCTTACAAATCTCAAAAGACTTTCAAACCTGTAAGAGTTAAGCACGAGGGTTCCACACCATTTTTGATAACCAATATCAAAACCGAAACTACAAAGTAATTTTGTTTTGATATGTTACCAAAGAAATAATTGACCGAAGCAATTTTCCCTAATAGTTTAGCAAAACAAAAATCGACTAAGCACCTTAGTTTCTTTGCTAAACCGATTGCACAAATACAATCGCTTGTTCAATAAGACCAAAAAAAGATCAGAACTAACTCTATTTTTCTCATCAGGCTCTAGTTATTCTCATCAATAACTTAGACCTTTCACTTTTAAACAAGAGAAGTACTAGGTTAGTTAACTAGCATTTCTTGTTAAGGCATTCAATTAGACTTGAATATCAGAAACCTCCACTTTCATAAGTCTAACTAAGATCAAAATTAACTTAGTTTCTCTTATCCGGAATCAAATTGGACTAAACAATTCATACCGAAAACCCTTTCTTTCGTTAAGCCATAAACAATTCATACAAACCAAATAAATCAACTTGCATAATTATTTATCTCAATCGGAAGCAATTGAAAAAATATAGACAATAAAGCATCGCAACTGCACCGTAATTTCGTAAGCCTAAAAAATTGATACCAAACCATAAAGCAAGATAACAATAGTTTTTCTTAACGGGAAACAATTGAATCACACATACACATCCATACATACATAATGGAATAAACATCAATTGTACCGAAATTTTGTTAAGCAAAAACAATAGATATATGCAATAAAAACAGGCTTTTCTTAAACAGGAAAACGATTAACTAACAAAGTCGTTACCTCAAATTCTGCATCCTATTATCCCCTTAGGATATGTCATTAAGCGCAAGTTCAAGTTGGAACTCTCCCCCATTAATATTGTCATCCTCTCGCAAGAAAAAAAAGAACAAAAACAACCAACCTTTACCATAGAAAGGTTGAAAACCGGTTTTAACTATTGCAAAGCAAAAGTTGAAACCCCGAAACACATATGCTTTTATGCTAAACCAAGACGATTCAACATATTGTGACTTTTTCACACATAAGTTTCAGTCGGAACCCCTTATGATCCTTTGATAAAGCCTACCAACATGGGATATAACTTAATCCCTCTAAACCAAAAAGTCACCCAAACCATAAGGGTTCACAACATATGAGATCGAATATCAAGGTTAGAAAACCGAAATCAAACATCCCATAAACATACATAGCAATAAGATAAAGCATTCAAGCACAGGTTATGTAAACGAAAAACTATCATAAGAAGAATTATAAACTGATAATTTTATTCATAAATAGTAGATAGTTTTATTCATAATAGATCTTATACAATTATTAAAGGAAATCAAAAACTGATGTATGTTTTCTTGATTAGGAGTTACAACATGTATCTTAATCTCTAGAAGTGCTCTCATTGTTCACCGAAGATTCCTCGGTGTTCTGAATATTAAGTCTTCTCTTTTCTTTCTGATGATTAATTCTTTGTTTCAGAAGATTCAATTCCACAATCAACTTCAAGAGGTTTGACTCGAGAAGTTTTTCATTCAAGACTGCAGTTTCCAATAGATCACGAGTAACTTCAAAATCTCCCATCAACATAGCATAAGCTCAAAAGAAATATGATTTTCTTATGTTCGTTTGAGAAGTAGCATTTGAACTCAACTGGAAAGGTTTCAAGTTTTCGAAGTTGAGATTCAATGTCAATAGTATTTTCACCCATCTTTGACCGCAGACAGAACATAGAGAAGTATCGGTCCTATAGATGGTTTATATAATAACTCAAACTTGATTTCCAAGATTGAAATACCTAATAACGGTATATTAAATATGAAAATATACACTTCGGAAACAACACAGGAATTTTTCCGAAACAGTATGATTGAGAGGATCCGAAAATATTTTCTCAAAATTTCTCATGAACTTTCCAAAGATCGAAAGTATTTTTCTAAAAATAGAAAAGGTATTCTAAATATAGAGAAACACTTTCGATGTTCATAGATAGGTTGTAATATACAACCTTCATATTCTTGTGCTCCTTTTAAGAACTTCCCATTTATTTTAATCGAGCACATCTAGGGAAATTCTATTTACCAACATCAGTTTTTGGGGTGAGCTTGTGGTAGCTCAGCTATTGTGGAACATGATCCATCATGATATTTTCGAATATCTTCCTCTTTGGGATTATTCCAAGAATAAACTTCTTTCAATAAGTCACAGCTGGAGTGATCTGATTTAACAGAATGATCAGTTCGATGAACATGATCATAAGCGTGACTTGAAGTTTTTTGAGTTGTGAAATAACCAGAACTCTCATATCGACCCAGGAATTCCTTGGAATATGACAACATCATTTTATGAGATTGTTTCCTGGATTCTATTTTGGACAGTTGATCAACAACAAAACAACATGATCTGAAAACATTTGTATTTGTATACATGAGTTAATCTTTCTCTCTGTTTAAGAGATAATCATCGTCAGATGATCTTGACTGGATATTAGTCAAAGGATTACCCCTTAAAACACATCTTTTTTGATTCTTGTAAGTGTTTAGACTATTAGAATCACGATGTTGTATATTAGTTAAGAGATTCTGGAGGTTATAATCACATATCCTTGTTTTAACTAATATACCCCCTTTGGCTTGAACAAATTTAAGTCCTTTAGATTCAACATCTTCATGAATCAAAGATTCTCTGACGATCTTCCCGGCAGATGGATAATGTATATTATCCTTTAGATTATATTTTTAAGCAAGCTTTATGAAAAATATAATTTCATTATTGTCATCTGAATCCGACTCGTTTGTCACAAGTATTTGTTTCCGTATTAACTCATCATGGTTAATATTTCCTGAGATGTGTTCCACTAGTGAACTAACAATGCTGAGTTGTTTATCAGGTTTCGAATACAAACATCCTTTCTGAAGTATATGATCTTCTTGCTCTACGTTAACTGAATCACTCATTAGATTCATTTTCTTATAGGTTGGATCGCACCAAACACCGATTGTTAGATCTTTTCGTGTTTTCCTGCTCTGATACCAATTGAAAATATAAGGGTACCCAAATATACCTCAATCTAAAACTTTTCTACCTGTAAGTCCTTTCCCCGGAAAGTGATTGTCTATGGACAGAGTCGAGACAATACAACTAATCAGTTCACACTTCGAATGATCGTCTATGGATACGAGATAGAGACAATACGACAACAAATAACTTATGTGATTGACTAAGGATACAAGATCGATACAATACAACAACGAAGTATGTTTACTTGATAAAAGGTTCGGACTTAAGCAAACACAATAGGGTTGCTATCAAGTAAATAGGAATTAACGTTTGTGTAATTTACTTTAAATTATAATAACAACAATTATAATTGTGGAAAATAAAAGTAAATAACACAACAAGATTTTGTTAACGAGGAAACCGCAAATGCAGAAGAACCCCAGGACCTTGTCCAAAATTGAATACTCTCAGGATTAAGCCGCTATACAAGATCTAAACCAACTTCGTATAGTTGAGAACAAGCAACTAAACCTATAGTTCACCTAGTTCCGTCTGTATCCCTGTGCCTCCAACTTGCAATAAGTCGCGCACTTGGAACAATTCCTTTGGTTCGTATTCCAAACAGTAAAGGAACAAAAAATTTGTTCGGTAACAACTCTTTTCAACCAAGTGATATGAGTTTGACGAAAGGCTCTTCCGATTATCCCAATAAACTCCTTCGTCAGGTCTTTAGATCTATCCAATAACAATTACCAAAGTAATTGTCAAGATTTTATAATCAATACTTTGAATCACAAAGAATTGTATTGATGCCAGTCTACTCAACTAATCAATCAAATCTATCACAAAGATAAACCTATTATAGTTGGATCCTTTTCCAGCCGAAACAAGTATTGTGCACACTAAAGATTATGAACTCAAATAAGATATCTTCAATTTCTTCTTTGTCTTCAAATCTTCTTAAATCTTCAATAAACATTTACACACAATCAACTTGAATCTCTTATGATCAATCACACACAGAACGGAGTCTGTTAACATTGGATTATCATAAGACGTATTTAGAACTACAAACAGTCTAAACATCCTCGTTGAAACTTCGTTCTAGTTTGAGTGAATCTTATATCAGAAGAGAAGATTCTCAAGCATAAACAAACTAGGTGCAATCAAAGTTCAACAACCGTTAGTCAATGAAATCAACCGAAAACTAATAATAAACTACTATTATCTAGTTTCCCACCAATGGTACTAATAGAGCTTCTCAATCCTAAATAAGTCTTTAAATCGAGCGGTCGTAAGAGATTTCGTCTAATTAGGTTACTTTCCTCTCCGACTAGGCGGCTCCACCAGTAACAACATAACTAGGTAGTTTTGTTGGCTCTAAGGATTAGTTTGCTCGAAATGCAAACTTCAATATTTATAGACCAAGGAATTTTCAAAACCGAATATTCTCAAAGATATGCAATAAACACCAAATCGGTTTTCATAATTCCTGGAAATGCCCTGTCCAATTAATGACTGAAATGTCAGTAGAAAATATTCAATTAGTAAATGCACATTACCAATTTTAACTTTCTAAAGATATGCATTTAATTGCTGGAAATTAGAAGCATATAAAACTAAAAACCTTAATTGCGGAAAATAAAAGTAAATGACACAAAAAGTTTTTGTTAACGAGGAAACCGTAAATGCAGAAAAACCCCGGGACCTTGTCCAGAATTGAATACTCTCAGGATTTGGAGGAGTTAGCAAAGTAGTGGGTGGAAAATTAACCAAGTCTCCGCATGATGAGCAACTGGTTTTGACAAGATTTCCCATTTCCCCACTCTTTGACTCCAGCAACTGTCACACTTTATGGGATCAAGGTGTTTACAATTCTGGCAATATAAATAAGTCTTTGAATCATGATTGAAAGGACAAGACAATCTCTCGTCAAGCAGACAAACAAGAGATTAAGAACCCATCGTTCAATCAATCATAACTTAACTTATTTTCTTCACGCCGAATACATACAACACACCTACAATCTTTGATCACCATTGATCCCACACATTTCTCAGCTTCCTTCCTACATATCAACCCATCCTTTCTTGTGACCGAATTAACTCTGGAATGGCCATTGTCTTGGTTTAGGCCGGAGTCTTACAGATCGATCTCTCGAACTTAAAGCACTCCCTTCTTGCAGTGCATCTGTGTGAGGTTGAGCATTTGCTCGGTTCAAGGAGTCTCCTCCGCACGGTTGTCTCCTCAATTACGTAAAAACCAGCAAATCGTTTTTCCCCATCTACAGATTGTCGACCACAATGGGATATCATTCTCTCGGTTGCAACTCACAATTTCATCAAAGATGGTCGATTATGGGGAGGTCCCAGAAACATCCAATCTCAATTTATTATCTCCCAGTACTGGCGAATTTCTTCCAATTACTACTAAACTTGGTTGGCCTGGTCAAGCTCCCACAGAGGCGATGAATACTCAAAGCTCAACCACCATTGATGATATGATGAAAATCCTAAATGATGTAGTAACAAATCAACCAAAAATTGTCAAGATACAAAACGAGGTGTTCACCCTTTTGAAAGTTCTTACAGATCAGTTATCAAGGGAACCAACATATGATCTCTCTAAAAAGAATGTTGCTGGAAATCCTTCCTATGTTACCACTGGTGTTGATTTATTTTCTAAGATCCATACCTCCACCAGCGATGACGAAGACAAAGTCCACACTCATGCTAAGCGCAAAAGGCTCCATCAATCTAGCTTGGACGTTCGTGAAACCTCGGAACAATTCTCACGAATTCCTAAAGAAGATCCGTCCGTTTTGGCGTACTTCGATCAAGACTCTCACGATGAAGGGATAATGCCATTTTATGAATCCCTTTTGGAGGATTTACATTCTCGAATCGTAGCCAAAGCAACTGACCGATCGGCTGCTGCTCTACTCAGCCAATCCGAGCCATTCCAGAATAAAGAAGTTTGCAAGGGTATAAGGAAATACGTGTATTCTTCCAATCCAAAACTCAACCTCCATCCTTCCATGAACGTTATTGCTGAAGGAAGTAAAATGAAAACCGAGGCACAACAGCACACGCATGCTTCTCCAGTTCAAAGGAAGAATAATCAAACCCGAAATGCTCAAATGTCGATTTGGCGTCAACAAAATGACCAAACAGACCCGGACTTCCCTCTTCCCATTGAAAAATTGGTCGAGTTTCTAGAAGTCTGGATCCAAGATGGTGCTATCAAATTTTCATACGTCAAGAAAAAGCCGACTGAAGAAGAAATGGAGAATCCTCGTTATTGTCGCCTTCATAGGTTCGTCAATCATCCAACAAGCGACTGCAAGGTTTTGAAGCGCATCTTCAACGAAAAGGTCGAATCAGGAGAACTTAACCTGGGGACTGAAGGGGTACACATGGATCCTCTCTCAGTCGGTACTTTCTCTCTCTGAACAACCTGTCAAAGAAGCGGTTCATGGTCGAACATATATGTTAAATGTTCTATCCATCGAAGTCACAAAGGAAAAACATGTTAACAACACTGAATCATATCTTTCTAGGGAGGCGATTGTCCATTTCCATAAATACTCCCTGGGCCTTCAGCCACAGACAAGGAGATGCACGACCGTAGACTGCTTACCATAGTCGATCTCAAAGGAAACAAAATTTGGAAGAATGTTGATCCGCCATCAATATAATTCCACTGACGACTCTTAGAGCCGCAGACATCACTCGAAAATAAACTACTCATGTTCCCATCTCAATCAAGAATCATGAAGGAACGCTCAGAGATGCTTATGGCTACATTACTTTCAAGATGAAAATAGGCTCAACCTATACAGAAGCCAAGTTTTTCATAGTCAAGGAAGATCCAGGATATGACATGATCCTCGGACGAAAATGGATCCATGCTGAAAAGATGGTTACTGACAAAACGCCTTTGGTTTCACATCTCTCCAACGAAGAAGGTTCGATCCTGGGGATTTGGTGAGCCCTCCGTCGTCATGGCACTGAGAGGAAATTATGATGAGGTTGAAGCAAGAACCTGAAGAAGGTGCATCGACATTTCTCAAAATATTCTGCACTCATGCAAGTCTCATTCCTCCTATGTCCATATCATATGTTCTCCTACATGCTCTCCTAGCATGGGGACTCAATTCTGCTAACAACTCAGCCGTTGCAAGACGTCATGAATGGATATATTCACCACAACAATATTTTACCAAGTGGTCGCACCTCTTCGAATTGAGAATCTCACTGGAATGTTCATTTTAGAGACGATATGCAATCATGACAAGGAATGTATTGGATGTACTCCTGTTCCGCATTCAGGAATGTCCACCGCCGAAGTATGCAAAAGTACTGACGCATGTACGAGCATGAAATCTCACACGTTGGAGGACTAGGAAGGAAAAGCCGAACAGAAGATATTCAAGGCCAAGACGATCATGCCTAAGACGTTCTCTTGAGGGATCTGATGCTTTGAACCTCAAGCATCTAAAGTTTGAAGCAGGATTTTCTTAATTTATTCGTGGTTTGATCAATCCCTCGAAAACATATGCAATACTTGCATTCAGTAATTGAATCTCTTTCAGCAATCAACATCAGTTTATTTAAATGAAATTTTTTATCAAACCAAAAGAAAATCCCTACAACTGTCAATCGCCTACTTTTCCAAGGCCAACTGAAAATCAAAAACCGCATCTCTCGGTACCTTATTCTTAGAAGCCTTCAAATTGTACTCCCAATCAAATAGTACATCTGACACCTCTAACTTCAGCACGAGTATTATTAAGGCATACTGATTCAACACCAAGACGATCAGCATAGCAGAACTACAATCGATAAGTCTTCATTATCCCCATGAAAAGACTTCTGAAGCAGATGCAACGTTGTTCATCCATGGATGGCACAAACTCCTTCAACATATATTGGGGACTTGACCTTATTGGAGAAATTGATTCAAATCTATCAATAAATGTTATCCACATAACAAGTTATTGCAGACTGATGTAATTCCATGAAACATCATCAACGGAACTTCTCTACATCATGAACCTTGCACGACCAAGGAAATTTTCTTCTCACATCCAGAATGGAGACTGTCGCTGCTATCTGCCACAACAATATCGATTCCCTGACGAAGACACTTTACAGTAAAGTCATATTCAGGAGAATTTGGGTTGAACTCTCAGTACAACTTCATCCTAGGAATTCTCAACTCGCCAATTAGTTCGTGAATTTAAAGGCTCGTCGGATGGAGGATCAAAGACTATGTCGATAATCATGGTTTTAATTTTTTGGCCTCTTAAGCAACTTCAAACATGGTATCAACATCAACAATGATCACTAGAGGAACTCCATTCATGGCCTCAGCATAAACGAGAATTTCTGGAGAGAATTCAATCGTGATCTCAGCATTAACAACAGTCTCAGGCGCAACATCCGGCTTCATCCACTGTGTATTCTTTAAAGCATTGCTCGATGGACTGTATTTCTTCAATCCCTAATGATTCATATAAATATGTGTAAACATGAACGGATGTTAACATGAATGTCTTCCCAAATCTTGCACGACGGACGGGCACGAGCCAAAGTCTTCCACAAGATGTTCTCATCGCCTCTACGAAGGAGATACCACGCATTTCAGGCCATGGGTTTACAAAAACATACCAATTGGTGAGGAATTGGACAATGCTTACTCAATGAAAGATGTTCGTCTATGTCTCTTATACAACATACCAAAAGGACGCATCAATCGCACATACGAGCTGAAAGATATAGCCTTTACCGCCAGGTTTACAAAATCTAAAAAATTTGTACGGGATTACAAATTACAAATGTGCATGCTTCGTTGGCTGACCTCTACAACTCCAAATTGAGTGATTCTTTTCTCATGTGATAACTTAGTCTCTTAGCTTCAAAATTTCTGGTCAAGCATCGAATTCCGATGTCGTATGAGGTTTCTACGGCTTCCAGAGCATACAACATGCAAGCAGAAATTCTTTGACGGGATTCATAACTTCCACAGTCGATCGGTGTCCATCAGGTCTTTCCACCAAGTCCTTCATCAAGTCCAAGACTCGTGGAACCGGGCTCTCCAGTCCTAATCATTCATATTAAAAGGAATGCTACCTCCGAGACATGAAACCATGATCATTACATCACTCCCTCTTGAGAGCAACCTCGGTTATGGTCTCGTGACCAGGGTTTCAGAAGTGATGTTTCTACGACTGACAGAAACAAGATGGCACTACAAGCACCATGCTCATGTATCAATCAAGGGGTCCTGATATCAAATGAATCAATGACATTAAAATCCTTCACCAACCGTTCAAGACATGAGAAAATAGTGTAGAAGTCATAAAAACAAGTTTTCAACAAGCTCAGATTTTACACTTCCCTGTATAAGACGACGAACTGGGAATAATTGGTAAGGAATCTAAGGTTGAGTGATACGTCATTCTTTTTGTATGGATGTCCTCTACAACATATCCAAAATTCATAGAAATTGGATAAACGAGCAAAAGGATGTCTCCGAAACTTTGGACCACATGACAGCTGAAAATTTCCTGGAAGTTTACTATTTCGTCAATTTCGGGACTTAAACATGCTCAAAAGCCGAAAATATTCTTTGATAAAACTTGGAAATTTTCTTAGGATGAAGAAACATGGGTAGATCATAAGAAACATACATCGTATAAAGATTCTACAGCATTTTCAATGAAGACCTAATTTCTGAATTTTCTGATGACGAAATTCTTCATTCATCCACATCTGAATCAGGAGTTGCACCATCAATGCAAGGCCGAAGTTCATCTTCAGACGTTAGTCTTACTTGTTGAAGCCGGCGGTGCTTCTGCTGCTGATGTATGAGCATATATCTTAACACGAATCACTCTCAGACGATCAAGAGACATACCATGCATCAGTTTTCCAACATCTTTGAGTGGTTTATTCACCTCGGCATGAGCATCTGCAGAAGTCTTCATCTTTGACTTTCTATTTTTGGAGCATTCCCAGAAGAGCCAGAAGAGTGGTTGTAACCAGAAGTCACCCCTATATGAGGCGAAAGACATGGAGTCATGGATATACCAATAACAAACGCGTAACAAAAATGGAAAAAATCCAACTCTTACCTATTTACAATTTCACTAGTTGTAGTGATTATAACTCAGAATTTCGAAAACTTGCTCGTTCCCTCAAACCTACAAAGACGAGTAAAATTCATTATTCAAATTCATGACTTGATTTTCATAAAACCGTGAACAACCCACGTGAATTTTAACATCCACTAGTTTTTCAAAAACTAGACAGACGTCCATTCTACAATTGTGAAAACTCACATACAAGCATTATTTCACCATGTATAAATGGTCTACTTTCAACAGTTGTTCAAAATCAAAACATGACTTTACAAAATATATAAATATTTAACGTGAAACTCACGTAAATTTGAAAAATATATCTATATATTTTTGCTCCCTCACACGAGCATCTGTCTTTGAAGCGAGAATATATTTTCAAAGATTTCTAAAAGCTCGAAGATAAAAAAAATTTCATGAAAGCTCATAAACAAAATTTTATTACTAACAGACGCACGTCTATTAAAAATAAAACTTTTCTCTCGTACGAGGATCCATCTTTGAAACGAGAGTTTATTCCACTTTGTGAAATCTCAAATATTTAAAAAAAATAAAATTTTGGTTTTCGTGAAAGCTCGTAGACAAAATTTTATATCATCAGACTGAGGTATATTTTGTTTGTTCCTTAAACTAACAAAAGAACGAGCGTATGTTCCTAAAACAAGGATTTATTTTCTTGGGCTTGAACCCATGAATCCTAAATCAACCAAGGTTCGATCACCAAATAAGCAATGCTACACCAATTTGCGCTCGATGCTCTATCATGCTACTAGGACCTTCGTTCAAGCCATGGTCCGTTCGTGCAATCGAAAATCCAGTAATATTCTATCTTACGACTAAGTTCAATTACTTATTTCGTTCGTAACTAGAAAATCACCATCCGGTGCTGACTGAGGAACATGATTGTCCCTCACTAAGCAGGGAACTTAATGTAGATGGTGGATTTTCGACAAAGGCTAAAATCGTAAAACCATAATCTTACATATTCTTGATCCCGCAATCAGATGAGTATTGAGGCTAATGTCTCTTATCGAAGCATGAAAGCTCATGCCACAAGAGTCTCTGACTGAGTATACTTCTCTCAGAGCATACATGAATATGCAGTCTCCAAACTGAGGCAACGACATATTTCATGGATACTGAGCAATTTCAGTAATCACTTTTATATAGAATCGAACGATTGGACTGCTCCTAGACATCTTTCCTGCTAGTATAGAGCGATAACGTCTTCTGGATGTAAAAATGTTTTCTCTGACTATATAAAAGACATGTGTATAGAATCTTAATGATTGGACGACTCCTAGACAGCTTGCCTGCTAGTATAGAGCGATAACATCTTCAGGATGCAACAACGTTTTCCCTGACTATACGTAATAAATATGATGCTTCAACTAGCTCATGTCGCTCAATTCTCGAATAATTAATGCTCCTAGACGATGTGCTGGTATAGATCCATCAATTAATTATTTCTAGTCATCAGATTCATTAACTGAATCTCTAGAAAATATTCTACGTTCTTCATAATATTTCATTACTTCAATTCATGGCTCTTACCAGAAGAATTCCATGGATTAGTAATAAATATTCAACGTACGGGCGTCTGAGCCGCTACCGAGTAAGCCCCGACCAAAATGGTGCAACTGTACTCAGCAATAATGCACAAGCGAGCACCTGAATACACGAACGAGCATTCCAAAACACGAAGGAACGATGAACCTATGCAAAATAGAAAGAAAAATAATAATAATAATAATAAAATATTAGCAAAGGCGCTAGGGGACTGGGCTCACCGGCCGGCCAGTCACGTCGTGGCCAGTCCCACGCCTAATTCTATATTTTATCGTATTTTATTATTTTTCCCTGATCTCATGAAAATCCCTTCATTTGAACAAATCTCATTCGTCTCAAGGAAACTCCCCAGTCTCATGGTGTTTCCTCGTATCAAAGAAATAATAATAAATTAGGAAAGGTGTCGCGGGACCTAGCCTACTAGCCGTGGCCGGTCCCACACCTCATGATTTCCTATTATTTTATTATTATTTCCCTCATCCCATGAAAGTTCTCTGATTTCATGATATTTCCCTCAAATCATGAAAATAATATAAAATTAGGGAAAAGCTCACGGGACCGGGCTCATTGTCCGGCCGGCCATGCCCTAGCCGTGGCCGATCCCACACGCCCTTATCTCATTATTTTAATATTATTTGTTTCCCTCATCTCATGGAAACTCCTTCACTTCAAGGAAAATCCTTAGTTTCAACAAACTCCTTGATTTTATGATATTTCCAATAATATAAAATTAGGGAAAGTGCCATGGGACCGTGCTTATTGGCCGGCCGGCCATGCCTTGGCCATAGCCGGTCCCACACTTCATGAATCCCTATTTTATTTTTATTATTTCCATAATCTCATGGAAATTCCTTAACCTCATGAAATTCCCCAGTTTCATGGTATTTCCTTCACATCAGGGAAAATACATAAAATTGGGAAAAGTTGTGGGACGAGCTTGCTAGCTGGACGACCATGCTCTAGCCGTGGCCAGTCTCACACCTTGTGATCCCCTATTTTATTAATTATTTTCATCATCTCATGACGATTCCTCAGTTTCAGCAAAACCCTGAATCCTTCATATTTTCTCAAAATGTTGCTCAAACGCGCATCAGAAAATATCGAAACTCTCAGGACTGAGACACGGACATTATGGTGACACGGGCATGTCTCCTTGACTGACCAAGGCCGGTCCTAGGGCTTGCAAAGAGCCGGTCCCACATGTTTTAACAATTTTGACCTAATTTGCTCAATTGCTCATATTGGGTTCAAACTTTCTCAAACAACTTGGTGTTTGCTCAAACGACCATCAGCTGGTCCCACGACCACCAAGGGCCGGTCTCATGCCCTCTTGGCCGGTCCCTCATCTCTTCATAATTAGGTTTCATCACCTAAAGCTGAGACGGGCACTATTTAAATAAATGATTAAAACAGCATTTAATCATCTTTTTACCTGGTCTTCAAGATACTTTGGTATTTGCTCACTCGAGCATGCAAGCACTACATGGACGGTCCATCATCCCATGTAGGCGGTCTCTCCTTCACTCCGTGATTGATTTTCACTAAATCATCAATTGATCAAAAATTAGGGTTTCGAATCCAGAGCTCTGCAAAAATATAATTCTGAGCAGGTTCAAACACTAATAATTTTACTTTTATCCCGTGATCAACACTTTAATTATTATGCTCGGCTCAGATGTCAACATCTTAAATTAACATTTTCATTTGGTATCGACACCAACAATTCATCAAACGAGCAACATTTGCTCAG
This sequence comes from Papaver somniferum, assembly GCF_003573695.1. NCBI lineage: Eukaryota > Viridiplantae > Streptophyta > Magnoliopsida > Ranunculales > Papaveraceae > Papaver > Papaver somniferum. The sequence goes on from NC_039368.1 coordinate 38,728,902, forward strand.
ATGAGCAATATTTGCTCAGACTAATATTGATTCAACTGTAAATATTCAACAATTCAGCAACATTTGCTCGTCTTAAGTTATCAACATTTATTCGACAATGAAACTTTCGTCTCAACAGACATGTTCAATTCATGAGTCTCAGAATATTTTCAAATCACGTTCGACTCAACATCGTCCCATAAAGTCAGCAACTGACTCCACAATCACGAGACATCAATCGTGTCACATGGGGGATATTAACTAGGGTTTTGGTCTGGCGGTCTACGGAACGTGTGTTCATACACACGACAAGAATGTGAGAAAGTCGTGCAATCAGTTGGAGGAGTTAGCAAAGTAGTGGGTGGAAAATTAACCAAGTCTCCGCACGATGAGCAACTGGTTTTGACACGATTTCCCATTTCCCCACTCTTTGACTCCAGCAACTGTCACACTTCATGGGATCAAGGTGTTTACAATTCTGGAAATATAAATAAGTCTCTGAATCATGATTGAAAGGACAAGAAAATCTCTTGTCAAGCAGACAAACAAGAGATTAAGAACCCGACGTTCAATCAATCAGAACTTAACTTATTTTCTTCACACCGAATATACAACATGCCTACAATATTTGATCACCATTGATCCCAAACATTTCTCAGCTTCCCTCCTATAGATCAACCCATCCTCTCTTGTGATCGAATTGACTCTGGAACGGCCATTGTCTTAGTTTAGGCCGGAGTCTTACAGATTTATCTCTCGAACTTAAAGCACTCCCTTCTTGCAGTGCATCTGTGTGAGGTTGAAAATTTTCTCGGTTCAAGGAGTCTCCTATGCATGGTTGTCTCCTCAATTCCGTAAAAACCAGCAAATCGTTTTCCCCATCTGTAGCAGCAATCACTAGTTCCTTCAGTTCAGTAGAAGTTCGTTCCCATCTCCCTTTTGTGCGGCTAAGTATCAGCTTTATCCTCTTCTCAATCCATCTCATACGACTTCACCTCCATTAATATCTCACAACATGTACAACTGATGGATCCATGTCTTCACTACCTGTGTTCTCAGCTTCTTTACTCCATGTTCAGTCTGATCGTACAACATCAAACCATTCTATGTCCATGTTCATTAGCTGCTGTCTTCTAAAATAACTCATTATAATATCCAACTCCACCAGTCGCAACCATTTGTATATAGTCACCACTGACTAACAACACTCCCGTTCATCTTCAGTTACAACTCAGAACTGCTCTTGTTTCCCCAGCTCCTTAAATTTCAGTTACGCCATTCGAACACTCCCGCTTTTGAATACAATAGCACCCTCAAGCTGATGTTGTTGTTATAGGCAACTAGAGAGACCACCTAGTTGTCTTGATAATGAGATGTAATGGGATGTTCGACACGTCTCCCATTTCTGTTTTTCACACCTCAGTAGACCACACGTGCTGTGAGAGTAAACAAAAGAATTGAGGTCCATGCAATGGTTTCTGCCGTGATATATAGAAATACCAGGCCAGCATATTTGATAATAAGTGCTGCTGATATATAGAAATACCAGGCCAACATATTTGATAATAAGTGTTGTTGATATATAGAAATACCAGGCCAGCATATTTGATAATAAGTATTGCTGACATATAGAAATACCAGGCCAACCCCATTTCATCATTGTGGTTGTTGATACATGGAAATACCATGCCAACCCCATTTCATCATTGTGGTTGCTGATACATGGAAATACCAGGCCAACCCCATTTCATCATTGTGGTTGCTGATACATGGAAATACCAGGCCAACCCCATTTCATCATTGTGGTTGTTGATATATGGAAATACCAGGCCAATTACATTTTGCCATTTTCGTCGCAAACACCATTAAGTCTCACATTTTGTTGTTTATTCGCTGGATGATCGAATTCACTTGTACTTTCTACAAAAGCACTAAAATAGTATTATTAACCAAAATATTGAGTTTTAGATAATATAAATATGGGTATAAAATGTAGCATTTACATGCTTATCAACACCCCCACACTTATATTTTGCTTGTCCTCGAGCAAAACAGAGATATTATGCAATAGATTTTTATTTATTTTTTCAAAAAGAAAGATCCTAACAAAATCGCCACTCCCCACACTTAAACATTACATTTTACTCAATGTAATTGAGTCATACAACGTAGAAATTAAGGTGGGAAATTCTAAAATACAATATGCAAAAACTAAAGAACTAAAAATAAAAGATAGAGTGCAGGGAACAAATCTAATGGGTTGACTCCCATGAAGCGAAAGGTATTTGTTTCCCTGCTTTCCAATAACATGTAGTCTCAAGCAAGGTGAGGTTGGTACCCCAAAGTAAGCTTCCAATCATATATATATATAGTCTGAAAAGTTGAGGGTCAATCCAACTAATTTGGTAAGTTGAAAACATGAACCTGCAGTAAGACTGTTTAGTATCCAGAGATCTAAAATTGAATTAAATCTTAGTCACAACATAATTCGAACCTGCCCAACCATATGTGGAAATGTGAAGTAAATCAGATTCACAGATAATTATTAAAGATTGTTTAAAGAATTGAACAGTTTTTATACTCCCTAAATCTGGTTCTAGGTCCGAGGAAATAATTCCGCGGTTGATATTGGTTCAAATTTAGAAAAATGGGACACACCAATATATGTTGGTTCAAATTCATCCGTGGAACAAGAGCTCAATGGAACAATGAGATCACGACTCATAGACCCATTATCATCTAAAACGGTTTCATTATTAATATCATCAAGACGAAAAAATTCAGAACTTAATGGATTAAGGGTCAATGTCGGAGCTTTCTCAACTGATGGAACTAGTCGAGACTCGGACAAAACTAGAGGTTCTAGTTTGGGCTTCCATTTATTAGTGTCTAACAGCGGTGTGGAGTCTAACAAAGCATTAACTTCACAAATAACACTATCTTCATCCAAATCATACCCAAAATGAGCTAAGCAAACCTCTAACGGATCTTCCAAGTGGCTCTTGCAAAAGCCTTGCGAGTGCATTCTTACTTTCTTTTCGTCCGCAAGGTACCTAATAATAAAAAAAATCAAATAAACTGCGTAAAAAGAACCAAAAGAAATCTAAAATAAAAATAAACATAAATTATGTACAAAAATAAAAAATAAGTTATGTACAAAGATATCAATTAGAGAGTATTTTGAAAATACTACAACTAACTAATACCAAAAACTAACAAATTAATAAAGTGATGTTTGACGATTTTTCAGATATTCGAGACAAAATGAGATGATAATAATTCTAACAATAAACAAATGGGAAAGGGTTGCTAAGGTTTTCGATTTCCACAAATTCAATCATATAAAACTCTACTAATTTATTTTTATTACTCAAGACAAATGTCGAACTCAATCTCATGTCTCGGAAGATGGTATGTTTAATTCTCAAAATATTAATAGTTTTTCCGCTGTAATCTCCTTCGCTTCATGGGTAGTAATTCTAAAGCATTACCTATCAATCCTAAAACATATCACGTCAAGGGATTTAACCAAAACACGAAATATCAATTGAAAAGCATAAATAATCAAGAAAATCACATAATCGATTAAATGCCTAGAAATATGAAGAGAAATTACTAGTCAATGAATTATTATTAGAAATATCATTGTAGAGTTTATAAAACTAAATTGGCTTCTATCTAAAACCTAAACTGAATTAGCTAGACATGGCTTTCTCAAAAGCCATAATCATATGTAAATCAAACTAGCTAAAACCAAAAACGAAATCAAAGAAGTGGAACTTCAAACCCTCGTCTCTGCTGCTCCGTCTCCTTCTCGATCTCTCTAATCTTTTGGTTTTGGTTGTGTAGCCGCAACCTCCAAGAACAGAACTCCATCCGGCCCCCTCTCTCTTCTGATCTTTTCTATTCATATAGGTGCTACTTCGAGACTCATAAGACCTAGAAACTTTTGCAAGGCCCAGTCCATTCGGTCCATTTAGCTCCAGCACCAATCGACACTTCCTATTCCTAACTCTCTCAGTCTCGGCACCAGTTCATAGCCAGCACCAATTTTTGTCTGTTCAGTCGAGCAGATCAACAATCTCCACAAATTCTCGGCACAAGACCAGCCACTCCACAATTCTTCTTCAACTGACTGCTTTCACGGCTTGAAATAGTTGTTATACTGCTGATTTCTCGAGCTCCATAGCAACTCAACGCTTCACAACTTTGTATCCAGATAAGAACAATCTAATCCTCCCTTTCCATTCATTGTTGAAAGCCATGAACAACCGAAGGCAGCAATCACTAGTTCCTTCAGTTCAGTAGAAGTTCAATGCCATCTCCATTTTGTGCGGCTAAGTCTCAGCTTTATCCTCTTCTCAATCCAGCTCATACGACTTCACCTCCATTAATCTCTCACAGCATGTACAACTGATGGAACCATGTCTTCACTCCCTGTGTTCTCAGCTTCTTTGCTCCCTGTTCAGTATGATCGTACAACATCAGACCATTCTCTGTCCATGTTCATTAGCTGCTGTAGCTTCTAAAACAACTCATTATAATATCCAACTCCACCAGTCGCAACCATTTGTATATAGTCACCACTAACTAACAGCACTCCCGTTCATCTTCAGTTACAACACAAAACTGCTCTTGTTTCCCCAGCTCCTTAAATTTCAATTACGCCATTCGAAAACTCCCGCTTTTGAACACAATAGCACCCTCAAGCTGATGTTACTGCTGTAGGCAACTAGAGAGACCACCTAGTTGTCTTGATAATGAGATGTAATGGGATATTTGACACGTCTCCCATTTCTGATTTTCACACCTCAGTAGACCACACGTGCTGTGAGAGTAAACAAAAGAGTTGGGGTTATTTTGTTTTTGGTACTCAGGTTTTGTCCAGCTTTTGAGTTTGGTCTAACATTTGTCCAGCTTGGTGTTTGGTACTTGAAAATAACGTTGACTCTTGACTTCTGTTTAAGATTTATTAAAATTAATATAAAATCTAATATTTGACTGAATTTACTATTATGCCCTTCATTTTAAACTGAAGAGGAGTAAAGTTTACCATATGTTTCCACCGAGTTTACATGATGTGTCGTTCGCCTCTCGCCATCCCATCCCATCACCGCCTCCGCCGCCGCCACCACCACCACCACTCTACCGCAATTATCACCATCAAGTTATAATGAAACCTTTTAAGGCATACTAAAGTTCAGTTACAACCCTACCAATCACTACCAAATCATTCCTACCATCACCCATCTCACAGTCGTTTCAGGAAATCAATTAACACATTCAAGATCCCCAAAACAAAAATCAAAACTTAAAAATTTCAACTCCTAAAGCAAAAAAATACAATTGAATCGAGATCCAAATTACAACAGCAACTCACTACCATTTGCAGCTTAAGTTCACTTGCACCATCGGGCAAATTCACTTAGACCACCTCTGCAATACTACTACCAGCACCAATACCCATCAGAAATCAATCAAACACAAACCAAAATCAAATCTGCAACCCAATTTTTTAATCAACAACACCAGCGTCTTGTTCTTCTCGATCTCAATTTCATGTTCTAATTCGTCACAAACCCTAACCTTCATTCTTCCTATTGATTCAGAAACACCCACTTTTCTGCTCTGTAACTTCAAGAATCATATGTTGAGTTTAATTTCTTGTCGTAGAACTAAATCCGACAACCTATAATCTATTCCATTACAACCATCTCCTCTCTGTGTTCTTCGATTGCAGAAACCATCATTATTACCACCCGTATCTTCTTGTTACTTGGATTCTTATCTTCTGTTCTTCAATTTCATCTTCATTCAACCAACAACAGCTTCAATCTCCCTGCTAATCTCTGTTCTTGATCTCCTTTCATAATTCCACTCGATTTCTCATCATAAATCTTCCCTCTCTCAATCTCTCTCTGTGTTCTCGATTTACTCTGTTTTGATCTAAGTTAACAGTAGAGGCGGAATAAACGAAGTGAAGAAATGAAAATAAAAAGTTAGGGTTAATAGATTGATCACGACCGTAGAATAAATGGGTTTATTAAAACCGTTGGATCTAATGTAAATATTAAGAAAGTGATGGGTATGATAGTAAACTCATCTAATAATTATATTTTTACCATTTTCTAAAAATTTATTTATTAATTCATTAAAAGAAGTCAAGCTATAACTGAGTCAATGCGGGTCAATTTCTTTTCCAAGTACCAAACACCAAGCTGGACAAATGTTAGACCAAACTCAAAAGTTGGACAAAACTTGAGTACCAAAAAAAAAATAACCCAAAGAATTCAGGTCCATGCAATGGTTTCTGCTGTGATATATAGAAATACCAGGCTAGCATATTTGATAATAAGTGCTGCTGATATATAGAAATACCAGGCCAGCATATTTGATAATAAGTGTTGCTGATATATAGAAATACCAGGCCAGCATATTTGATAATAAGTATTGCTGATATATAGAAATACCAGGCCAACCCCATTTCATCATTGTGGTTGTTGATACATGGAAATACCAGGCCAACCCCATTTCATCATTGTGGTTGCTGATACATGGAAATACCAGGCCAACCCCATTTCATCATTGTGGTTGTTGATATATGGAAATACCATGCCAACTACATTTTGACATTTTCGTCGCAAACACCATTAAGTCTCACATTTTGTTTTTTATTCGCTGGATGATCGCACTTGTACTTTCTACAAAAGCACTAAAATAGTATTATTAACCAAAATATTGAGTTCTAGATAATATAAATATGGTTATAAAATGTAGCATTTACATGCTTATCACTTAGCCACATCTTGTGAGGTAGAATCAATTACCTAGGTATGTCTGTAAGTTTTGAGGATCTTAAACCTTAATTATTGAGGTTTACTTTGACATCATCTTTACCTAGAGATCCCTTAAAGCGAATAGATATTACCTTGATTGAAAATATCTACATAAAAAAAAATTAAATGGGTGTCATGTTGGAGGAAGGGTAACACTAGTCTTCATGAAGGACTATGGAACAACTTCTAGTCCTAAAAAGGACGTCAATTTGGGGAATCACGTGCGTAGGGTCTTGCGAGATTCAAGATACGTAGGGGTACAACTGGAGTAAAATAGTTTAGAGGGTATATATCAATGGTCTGTAGTCTAATAGTGGGATAATATCTATAGTGGCTTAGTATAATATATGTTCAAAATTGGACGAGGTCCCGGGGTTCTCTGTTACATTGTATTTTCTCATTAATAAAATTATTGGTGTATGTGTCATATCCTTTTCGCATTATACTTTTTATTATCATAATCGAATATCACCAGTAGTATGTTAATCATCCTAGATAGTTTAACTCGTGAGTAAAGATCATATAAGACTTTTTCTCGTGGAATTCAATCTTGTAACACGGATCATACAAGACTTCATCTTGTTGAGTACAAATCTTGAAGTTTCGAGATATAATACGCCGGGCTTGTATTTGCAATCAAGAAAAAGGATGTTGTTAGTACTGGTTTTACAGTATAAATACCTAAACGTATTGTTTGTACATGGATTATTGTACATCCAGGTTCAAGAACGAAAAAGTTGGTGAGGTACTGGGTACCCTCTAAGTTTCAAGAACATCCAAGTTTGATGCATAGTTGACATTGAATGTAATAGTTATAGATGAAGGTATACGACCGTCATGATCAAATGTGCCACCTCAAAATCCATTTATATTATAATTTTTACCACTTTGAATCCTCCATGATTAGCACCAGAAAACCTCTATGAAACTGACTTTAATCTTGGTAGGGAAGTTGATTAGGATAAGGTGTGAAAAAGTATTTCTAAAACCATCGATTAGAGTTGTGATGAAGAACCAATGAATTGATGTTGTGAAATATTAGCTAATACAAAAGTATAATCCAGCATGAATTCATAATTAATATAAGACTCCTCTCAAAGAATAAGACCCATTAGATGCCCACACTTATAAAAAATTTCCCAAATATTTTAGAACCTGGAAATTTAAGGAAGTAAAACCTGAAAATTTACAGAAATTAAAAAAAAATTGAATTATGTCGAAATCCCGATGAAGAATGTGAAACAATAGATCTTCACCAGAGACAACACGATTAATTTGAGCAATCTGATGTGAAATTAAATTGATTTGTTAAAGTAAATCTGCATCTATTTTGGTAATTTCTCAAAATTTGTAACTCAGCATTCAATTGCATCAACTTAGTTCTCGTTGGAGCATTATAATCAATTTCCAATGTTTCCAATCTTCATATGAAAATTTATAACCAAGAACTTGAACATAACATTCATAAGTTAATACACTAGGTAACCATGATAAAATCGTTTGAGCTAATTTAACCAAAAAATGAAGAGAGGATTTTGAACTAAATCGGTAACAATTGAGTTAATTTCAGAAGTTGATCAAGTAAAAATAGTAGATGGAGGCAGACCCTTGGTAAGTTTTGGTGGAGTCTGAAATGAGCCCTCAAAAAATATGAACAAGTTGTAGTTACGAAAAAATGTGTAGTTTGTGATTTACTGATTGAATAATTTGTTGAAACATAAAAAAGGAAAAACCAGCTCGTTATTTCATATGCAATTTTTGATACATAAAAAAGGAAAAAGAATTATTTTTGATTAGCGATTTAAAAACCTTGAGAGTACCAATTACTTAACGATAGTAATAAAAATTACATGTAAAATCAGAACATCATTATCGTAGAAACAATTGTCGCAAATTAATAAGTTATTCAACTGGATAATAGGTCGGACATGAAATAAAAAAAAGGTTTGGTTTTGTGCATACTCTCTAACGAGCATGCATTTGACATTTTAATTTCCTGCACTGATTTAATTATGGGAGTCATGTAACGAGGATTAATACTCTAAAAATGAATGGTAACGAGGTCATCCATTATTTTTATTTTATTTATAAAAAAAAAATCTTTCCATTAATGGAAATTCGAGGTTATAATGAGTTTAAGATCAAAAATAAGAGAATACAAAGTAACAAGAACATACGGTAAAAACGTAATACCGAGAAGACCGACAAGAGAAAGAGAAGAATTATCAAAGTAAGAAAAATGCAAGTATAAATAAGATTCGATTAAACCGGAGGAATAATGATTTATCTCGGAATTAAAATCCAACCATTTAGTTTGTTTTTCTTCTTTAAAAAGATATGCTCCAAAAATAGGGGTGATTTGCTATAATCTCTTGTAACTAGTGATGAAGCTTCTGTCGTCAAAGAAATCATCGATGAAAATTACGTCGCCAGATAAGTTGATGATGAATATTCTGATGAATATTTCATCGCCGGAGAGAAAAAGATGAAGATTTCGTTGTTGGAGTGCAGCACTATTAATCTTAAAACTCAACCCAATAATCAAGAATCGCCCATTAAAGCGAAGATAAACCTTAAAAGAGTAGATAAAACCACCATAATGGTGTAATAAGTTGAAAACGTAATAAAATCAAAGTTAAAACTGCTAACTAACCTAGAAAGCAATAAATAATGAAGAAATATGTTCACATCCGGTCCAAAATCGACCAGATTCGAGCAGAGAAGGGTTGTCGTCGATGGTTTGGTTGAAGAAGAAAAAGAAGTGAGAAAGAAGAAGCAATGGGGGAGAGAAGATTCCATTATTTGGTTGAAGAAGAAAAATGAGTCAGGAAGAAGTGATAGAGAGGTGAGAGAGAAGAAGTTCCACGGCGTCCTTAACTAATTGCCCATTCAAATTACATGTTAAATTAAATATTGTTATAAACATGTAATTATGTTAAAAATATCCAGGATAAATATGTTTATTACTGGAATGTCCTTGTGTCTAGCCCTATAAATAGAGGCTCTAGTGTTTGTCTATGGTACACATCTAATGAGACTCTTTCTTCTTTCTCCCTTTTATTTTGTGTCTTTTCCCCTATTTCTCTATATTACAACACATTATCACGCACGTTGTTCTACCAACTGAAAGCACATAATCTACATCTATATCTAATATTTTTTTATTTTGATTTAGTTTTTTTCTTTTTATATTTCTTATAAAAGGATTCTAACTAAAATTTTGTTGGCAATGTTATAGGTCCGACACGAAATAAGTATAGAAGTGATCTTACTAGATCCCCAAGCTACAGTAACAACGATGGGCTTCATGGATGTATTCTAATTAAAGCTTCTAATCGGTTTCCATATTATTTTTGTTGTTGACTTATTCTGTGTTTTGTGCATGAACCAAAACGAATCTAAACAGTGACAATATGGCCAATAAGATGTTATGCCAACTTGTGGGATTGATATTGGCTGGACGAATACCACAATTAGGATTTATTATTTATTTTTAATAATAAAGTATAATGATTTGGTGTTATTGTATTTGTATATCGTTGCATATGGGTGATCACTTTGTAAATAAGTTTGATTTTTCTTCTTCTTTAATTCTCTTCATAGATAAAGAAAAAAACATATATATGGAAAGATGATTTACAGTTTTTATTCCTTTAATGAAACTGTGATCACCAAAATTTGGTATTATAGTAATCTAGATACCTTTATGGTAATTAATCATGTGCATGGTTGAAAAACCCCCGGCCGTTAATTTGGTATTTTTGTCCATTGGACAATGATCATGTGACTGGTAATTGGTTTCTATTCTTTACATAAATCATTCTTTTACCACGCTATGGATTTTCCATAGCAAACATCATTTTTTTTCCAGTCGTTGATACGATTTTGGAGGTATTAATTTTCTTCAAAAATTCTCTATAATGATATATAAATTGCCTTCTTAATATTTTTAGCCAATTTTTGGTTTCTAATTTCTATTCCTCCAAAAAAATCTTCATCAACCAAATACCAATAAAACAAATAATTGTTGCATTCTTGTTGGATATTTTTGTAATTTTAATTTTTCTCGTGGTAATTATCTCCAAATATTTGGATTATTACAATTGGAATTAGAATATTATCGGACACTTAAGATCAATGGGTGCCCACCGGGCTTGTTAGCCAATATCATTAGTCCTTGTAGTGGCTAAATTGATCCTGATTTAATTTTGTTTTGATAATGAAAGTGTCCATATTTTCTTTCTAAGTTAAACTATTTTATTTTCCGGTCCCATAGGACGCAAGTTATTTGAGATTAATTGTATTTGTAAATGTCTTTGGATTTAACCAATTTAAATTTTGGTTTTACAAAAGTAATTCATGGTTGATGATAAATAATTATAAGACTCTTGAAAGTCAGTATCGATGGTACATTAAGACCCAAAAATTATTATAATTATATGTCCTCGAATAATTCGGATAATACTTTACGAAACTGGTTTTCGTACATGTGACGAAAATACTTCCGCCATAATTAGGGGGAGATTATACACCATCACAAGTTGGTGTCCATTAACTTAAAAACTTATTTTTCTCTCCCGTCATAATCAAACCAAAATAGGCTGCCATCTCAAATCGGCGCGAAAATGTTTCATTTTGCTTTTATTAAGCTTTTTCCTCTTGAAGAGGATAATTAATCCAGTCACGTCTAGCAAGTATGTAGTTTATGAGTATGTGCTACAGATAATGCTCCAATAGAGTATATCAAAACAAGATTCATATTCTCCAAGTGAATATCTCTTCATTTTCCCGTTAAGAGCGTTGGTACCAGTATTTCTGTGATTTGTTCAAGATATACATACACTTGAGAATTTTGTGGGATCATGATAAGCTAAATATTGTCGAACATTCATTTACAGTATCTACTGAAATAAATGATGGTGGTTGTGAACCCCACTGCAGAGGAATATCGACATATGTGATTGGTTGGCATACAATCCAAATTAGATTGGATTGATTTCTCGATTAACGCAACTTTGGATCCAAGACTTAACACCTTAAAAGTGCCAAGCCTATTAATTACAGGTTGGTGCAGTCATATTGTGTTATACGAGAAGTATATTTGTTGTAAAACGATTTGAGGGTTTTACTTTTTGCTCAGACCCTGGGATTGGTTCAATAATAGTTCTTCTTATAAGACACATTTGGCGTGGTAGTTCGTGAAGGACTCGTACGTGGTCGGAGAACATATTCGAATTTGTGATCCTTGGAGGATTCAAATTATATTCACACAGCCACTTGACACGACTATGTCAGGTTTAACAATCCTTCGTGTGTTTTTTTAAAAATTTGGTACAAAACCAAGAATCCGGATTAATTATTTGATGATATCATCTTTATAGGTCTCTTGAGGAGTCCTTAAAAACACAAAAATCCACGCTTTAGCAGCATAATTTTTTTTTTTCGTTCTTTGTTTCTTAAATCTGCTGTTAGAATTATGCTATCTTAAACTCGTCTTTGAGATAAACTAGAGTTATTATTTTGATGCTTGTCTTCTGTAAACTCATATAGTTGAGTTAATTAGCATCCATATTTACGTCAAAATTTGTACTCTTTTCCATTCGTTTCAGGTTTTTGTCCCATCTGGTTTTCCTGACAAGGTTTTAACGAGGCAACATCTTGTTGACGTTTAATTTTCTTTCAAAAACGTAGATATTTTGCTCTTTTTTCCTTCGTCCAAATTTTTTCCCATTGGGTTTTACTGACAAGGTTTTAATGAGGCAAATTAATTCAACATGGTGGTCATCCAGGGGGGGTTGTATGGATTTTTTGGTTATTTGGTGGATTCCCATCATTAACTAGGTCATTTTGTTGGACCACATCAACATAACCATCTCCCATGAGTTTGCATATCATTATGATCCATAATATGACTATAAATTTTGTTCACCTATGGTACTGTAACTGTACTTATTGGCACCTTGTTGAAGAAACTACATCAACTACATATGCAAATCATCTATGAAGATAACAAACCAAGACGCAAGTTCTCAATGCATTTATAGAAGCTTGAAGATTCGAGTACACTACTATTAAAAGACAATACTTCTTGTGCAACACAAAAGAAGACTTCATCAACTATCCTACATCTTTATGAAAGCGCAATAATCTTCTGCATCCCAGAAATCCGTTCACTGAAATTGGGAAGTCTCGACTCAAAGATTTGCAAGCCAAGAATTTACTGAAGCACTCATTAGGGGGAGCACCATCACATAAGGTGAATTTTATTGGACTTATCGCGTTGTACTCTTTTTCTTTCATCAAGGTTTTGTCCCACTGGATTTTCCTTGTCAAGATTTTAATGAGGCAACATTTGTGTGTCCAAATCTTTTCTAAGTTTTGTTAATTATACTCTTTTCCCTTCGATTAGGTTTTGTCCTTTTGGAATTTCCTGACAAGGTTTTAACGAGGCAATTAGCTTAGACACACTATCATCAGGGGAAGTGTTATAAATGTGTAATTATGTTAAGAATATCTAGTGTGAATCTCGTTTATTACTGGGATGCCCTTATGTCTAGCCCTATAAATAGAGGCTCTAATGTTTGTTTATGATACACATCTAACGGGAACTCTTTCTTCTTTCACTTTTATTTTGTGTCTTTTCCCCTATTTCTCTATATTAAAACAAATATACATTTTTTAAAGGATTATGCACAAAAATAAATACCCGATCAAATAGCAGTCGGGCAAGTCAGTCGAGTCGATCATGACAAGCATAGGTACGATCAGATTTGATAAGTGCGGTGATGGCTTTCAACAATTCGGATGTTCTTTGGGTGATCAAGCATAGGTGAATTCAAGCAAAGAATTCTTATGATACTATTAATTTTGAGCATACTTATCGAGTGGCTAACTTTGTTGCTGATGATATGGCTAAAAGAGGTTGTTTGCTTCGAAATGGGGAAGGTCTTAGTTACGATGAAAGACTTTTTTTTCTATCTTTTATTGTTTATTTTAGATTCAAGTAGCTTATAAGCTTTTTTGGGGTCCCTTGACCCCTTTTTCCTGTAACCTCTTTGTACATGTTGCTATTGAGTCCTATTATTAGGAGGGAAAGAACGGATACGAGGAGGAAAGGATTGTGAGGAGGGAAATAAAAATTTTGAGGAGGGATTGACTTCTTAAATTAGTGATGAAATGTCTATTAAATCCTTTATATTTATTACATTTGTAGATACCATAATCTGCACCATCCACGTGGCGACCATCAATGACTAAAGCATGTTAATATGAGGCGAGACAGTGTACCGTATCATCCCAAGACTGCTTAAAAATAACGCCAAGGTCACTTTAGTAATGAACCAAACGTTTTTCCCCATATATAGAATGCGATTAGGTTATATTAGGAGGTCTTTGGTTGGCTCTCTCTCTTCTTCCCCACCGACAATTTTGGGAGACGTCTTTTTCCTGTCTTTCTCTCTATCCTCCTGAGATTCATGAACTCTGTAAGAGAGTTCTTCTTACCAAATGTACATACGAAAACATATAATGAATTTACAGATTTTCCTCCCGTGGACGTAGGCACTAGCCGAACCACGTTAAACCATTTGTGTTCATGTTTCTTTACATTTCTGCACTATATCTTTTCCTCATGATTTTAGTTTACATGTAATTTATCTACTGCTCTTTCATTTCGATTAATTGGTTGTGATATTAGAAATTAGTATCCACAATTTGGCGCTAGAAACTGAGAGTGGGGAAAGAATTTATTCTACCTATTCCAAATTTACTATCTTTCGAAGTTTTTTGTGTTTCTGAAATTGATTTTCAATCTGATAAAACCTCGATTTTTTCTAGAGTCCCACTAGGATTCTTCTTTACTTGATTTTCGCTTGTTAATTAAATGTTTGGTGATTTCTGTTTGGTACCCCTGATTACTGAAGGTTTAGAATTGATGTATCAGAAACAAAAGTTTTCATTTTCCAACTTAACTTTAATGTCGTACAAATTCATGCAAGTGCTTTTATCTTGTTTACCAAAATGATGCAACGAACAATTGCTCTTGGATCTATTTTCTATATAGCTTGGGGATGTGTTCCAGATGGTTTTGTTGGTTTCGGTCCCAACACCACTTGATTTTTCTCTTAAAATCCATACAGGTCTCTCTTGGTCCATATTACTTTCATATTTTGATCATCCAGGTCTCTCTTAATCCACCGTTTTCAAATCGAAATTTTGATTGGGTACCACCCAACTAAGAAACACAGTCTGAAAACATGTATTGCTACTTTTGAGTCTTTTAATAATTTTCCAATGTTCTTTTTCAATTCTTGTTCCAAATCTTCTAAACTAGTTAATTTTTGATTTGATAAAACAGTTCACCAGTCAAGTGAACCTTTGTTTTTATTACAAACAACAAAGATGAAATTGAAATTATTTCACAACTTATTTCATGTTTCTATCGGGATCGACCTCTGTATCTAATCCATTTTGTTTCCCTTCAATTTTTGTTTTATCCATTATCTTCGAGCTTGCAGTCGAGATGTTCGACAAAATGCCAAGCTAGAAGAACAGTGGAATATGACTAAAAGGGCGTGTAATCATCCCAGGCATTTTTCATTTGGTTTTTTCATTTCAGTTCTTTTTTGCAGTCACTGGAAGTGCTACCCTTCGTAAAAGCTAAAGGAGGCACAAAGTTTCCCGACGTACAAGCTACGCGATGACGATGATACAAACTCATTCCGATGGAGATGATCTCGAAGCGCAAACTCAAAGGCGACTGGACAAATTTGATGCCGATGGCCAGTCCAATGTTGCAGTACAGCCGCTATGTAACCGCAGCGTAGGCCGGCTCAAGTCTAGCGACGATGATGCAAAGCCGACGAAGAGGGTACAAAGCCTTACAACGAAGGATCAAAGTAGACAACGACGGTCCAGTCCTGATACCGATGACCCAGCTGACATGAAGTATATGGTGTCCCGAAGATGATGCAAAATCATACCACGATGGTCCATGCCTACGTTGAAGATACAAAGTAGAGGCTAAGAGGAGGCGCAGTTCATGTTAGGGAATGATTTCCCATGAGAATTTCAATCGATTCCTTGTCCCTTTTTTATGCAGGTTCGTGACTAATGGCCAAATGGGTTACCTGCCAAAGCAATTTAGCACGCTGTTGTTGTTGCTGCGATGTGGGAAGACCAACTGACGTATGCCGGCATGATTCAAAGAGGATAACAACGAAGGTTCCACCAACGCAGGCTCTGTTGACGAGGAACCAACAACGAAGGTTCCTCAACGGTGACATTCACCCGTTATTCTTCGACCATACTTCATAAAGAAACGAAGATGCTCTACACCAAAGAACAAAGTGAACCCGCACACTACGACAACCCTGATGACAAGGAAGATTCTAGTCTTCCCACAACAATCTGAAGCCTCAATCCGAAGACTCAACATCAAAGCCTCATTTCCGAAGACTCAACTCCGCAGCTCAATTCCGAGGACCAAATACCGTTCCACAAACTTCGATTCCACAACTCAATTCAACTCCGAATCTTCAGCTCAGGTTCAACTCCGCAGATTCAATTCCGCAGCTCCAGCTCCATAGGATATCACCCAGCGTAATCACAACCTCCTCGCAACAGATAAGTTTCATTTCCTTTTTCGTTTCATCTGATATAATTTAACATGGTTTGTTCAATCCATGTCTCTACTCTCTATGGATTATCTGCTCATGTGTGAAATGATCTACTCTTCTTATACATGTTCATGCTTACCCAAAGGCTGCAGGTTGATCTCAGTGGATGATCACTACTTGCACTGCATATAAGAGTTTGCTATCAGTGCTACCAATCAAATTAGGATTGTGAAAACTCTCACCCAAAAGTACCACACCATCATAGCAAGGGAAAGATCAACAACAATATTGTTTTAGGTACTGCACAATGGCTTGAAGTTCAGCACCTCAAGCACACCCGGAAAGGCACCACAAATGCAGATGGCCTTGAATCATCTACAAAGCTCTACATACCATTCGAATGGACAAGAGTTTGTCTCATTCAATGTCTCAGATGTATTATATTCTGTCGTTTTCTTTCATAAAATGCAGGGGTAGGATTAAGTGACGCCTCTTCTCACTTTAATACCTTCAACCATTTTCAGTAACATTAAATTACTTGTTATGGTAAAAGAGTCAAAAAACGCTAGACCTCTCTACCTTCTTGTTAGTTTATTCCAAGGTGTTATGAAATGATATTTTGAAGAGAACTGTCAGAGAATTTAGACGGTACTTAACAAGCAGTAGTCTGCAAAGCACGAGAGAACCACAATACACAAATCATCTCCGAGCATAAAATTAACCAGGGAACATTTTTACCTCCCAATATCTGATTCTTAATATTAACCATGAATAATATTTGCTGCCGCAATTCTTGGGAAGGTTTAGCCAAGTACAACAACATATGTTGCTTATTAGGACCTCTGATCGTTTGAGATTTCACAAGCTTACTGTTATCATTTTTATGTATAGCAAAACCGGGGGCATAAATGCAAAACTCAAGTTTGTGAAAACACCAACTTCTTTTCAGAAAAGATTCCTGTTTCCGTTCTGTTCTGTCGTGCAGCCAGTAGACCGCAGATCGTCATTATCGTCTTCAACGGCAAGTTTGCATCACGCAACATAGTCACGGCCTCATGGGAACCAATAAGTTTTATTTCCTTTCTGTCTCATCTATTTTAGTTTAACATGGTTTGAGTAATCCTTGTGTCTAATCTATATGATTTATTCAATCCGTAACAAGTGTTCAATTCTCTAGCTAATCTTTAATCCGCTAAAATGGCATTTTCTGTAGCTATTCTTCTTGACAATGCTGGGGGCAAAAAGCCTTCTTCAGGCATATGCAAAAATGATCTATAGCAGCTGCAAAAAGAAGCTAGTATCAGGTTCTTCTCAACTATCTGTGCTCTCTTGACAATCTTTATTGTTACATCATACTGGGGAAAGCACTTACATGCAATCTTTCAGGACTCCCCCGTAAGTGTCTATGAGTGTATGACCGGGGGGAAGGCTTCCAGAAGAAAGAGATACCCAACATGACACGCCTTTGGAAGCTCGGCAGAACGGGTGTTTGTTTATATTGCATACGCCACGTTACCGAGAGTTTCGGATCCCCACCGCTTGGTAATCCCCTGGCCAGGGTTTAGCCAGCGGGCTGACAGGTCCACACGTAACGCAAGGTAAAACCCCCTTGTGAGTTTACGAGATCAAACACTCATCCCACACTTACAAAACATGGACTTCAGCACCAATCGATGGTTTGATCCGCAACAGTCAAGACATAAAGCTGTCATGTACATATGCTGCTACTGCTGAGTGCTGGACATAGCTGTTAATACCCGTCAGTCACCAGCCATTTTTGCTGATGCACACAACAATTACGAGAAAGCATGTATCAATGAGAAAGGGTAAGATGCATTTGAGCTCTTTGTTTGCAGGGATGTTTCAGGACTTCGGTAAAGAATAGGGGAAGGTATTAATACTTCTGTGTATCATATTCTTTACCGAAATTCTTCTACAAAGAGCCCAAGCCATTCAACAAGGGGCAATACTTCTTATTACTCCTTATAAACGGTAAAGAGTGGTATTTCTCTCTTATACTTCATACTTCTAATTGGTTATACTTCGTGTACTTCATATTGGGTATACTTCATATTTCTTATTTAAGAATACTTCATGCTCATTATTGGTAGTGCTTCATACTACTCCAAGGATTGATAATTCTTATTTCGGCACTTTATACTTCTTACGCGAAGTATACTTCTTCAACAATTTATACTTCTTGCTTCTAGTACTTCATATACTTCTTATATGAGAAGAGTACTCCAAGTACTTCAAGTACTTCTTATACTTCATGCTTCTTGTCGAAGAGTACTTACTGCAGAGTCTTATTTTTATCATACTTCTATTCGTTAGTGATCATTGTTACTTCGTGTACTTCTATAATCACTCCACATACTTCTTATATGTTTTTCAACAATACTTATTTCATTACCTCTACACTCATAAAGCGCTATCAATCGGCAAGTATTGCTAGAATATATCCTTTAGACAGGAATCATTGGTTATTATTATTAATTGTGTTTCCATATGGACTAATTTGGCATACGCAGGAAAAACAAAAGGTGCAAGCGCCATTGTCTCCAGTCAGGACAAGGTGCTAGTACATACGAAGGAGAACTGAACTCGTTCGGCTTGTACAACTGTAACAGAATGATGCAGGCAACTTAACCCAACTCACATGTGTATGCATCCTGCAAATGTTAATAGATCAGTTTCAAGGTTTCTTTGGTTTTGCAGGTATGTAAGCCTAGAGTAGTACATCCATTCTACCCCAAATGGCCTTCAACAGGATACTTCGTACCACCATCACTACGCGCATGTGTACTACGGACGATGCGACTACAAACCTCCTCAGATTCAATTCTTGAGTCGACATTGATCAAGGATACCTCGGAATCCCACAAAGAATGGTAGCAAGTATATATACTCCATGCATTCTTATCAATGAATGCATCGGAATTCCTCATGCATCCTTATCGAAGAATGCTTGCTGCGGAATTCCTCATACTTCATGCATTCTTATCGATGGATGCTTCGGAATTCCTCATACCTCATGATAATGGTGTCCAATGATAATGATGATAAATGAAAGAGCATAACCAGGGTGTTTAATCAGAGTGTATGGCCCAGAGTTCAGTAAGTACAGAAGAATACTTGCTGTTACTGTTATGGAAGCCGTTACTGTGCATTTACCGCAGAGCCCAGCAAGTACTGAGCAGTTTTATTACTGTTATGGAAGCACGCCAAGGACCCGAAGCATGATCGTAATAATGAATTCCAAAGCATGTAGAGCCAACTTATGCAGAAAAGATCTCAGTTTATTAAAGCTTGCAAGCTGAGGACGATAATGCTGATAATTCAAACCGATGACAATGGCGAAGCATGGTCCGTCCGCTTCCCAGCTCAACTACGAAGATTCAAGCAACCTGAAGATCTAAGCTTCGCAGTCCAAGTGAGGGGATTACGACAAGTTCTTCCCGTTCATCTCTTTGCAGGTATACGACCAACAACCAAATATCTTCGTGGGAGCAGCGAAAATAAAAATCTGTTCATCCAACCCTACAATAAAAAGGTCTACAAAGCTGTTGTCCAGTTCAAGCAAAAAATCAAGCCACGGTCTTTTACAAAGATTCCCAGTTAAAAATTGGCAGTATCAGAAGTACACTACCAAGTGAAAGGGAAAAGGGAGGACTTTTGGGTCGACTAGAGGAAAAAAAGAGTGGAAAGAGTAAGAGACCTGCTATCTCTAAAAAGAGGAATATAGCTGGGTTGTTTTACTTTCTCCCTTCGTTTTTTGAAGACCTTTGTTGCTACTCACCTGCTGACGATGATGCATACAAAGTATGAACTACAATGGTCATTGACAAGTCATGTTACGATGTACATAGAGATAATCCTCGGGAATACTTCCAACCTAAATCGAGCAAGGGGCATGGCGGATGATGTCACGAAGCCATGTCACGAAGGGGCATGGAGGACGATGTCACGAAGCCATGTCACGAAGGTGCATGATTGACGACGATACGAAGACATGTCACGAAGCCATGTCACGAAGGTGCATGGCCAACTGCGGTGTTAATCCTTGCAGATTCCATGGGCCTTAAGAGTTACGCAGAGGCTGCAGTTCGAGCAAGGACGGTAATAATTCAAGTGAATACTACACATGTGTGCGTGCGAAGAACACAAAAGCTTTTCGACAAAGAGTAGATGAAGGAAACAACAACCGAAGCATGAAAGATTATGGAAAGAGTGATTTTTCTTAAGGACCGCTCATTATCAACCCTCAAGAAAAGGGGCAAATTGTAAATACCATAATCTGCACCACCCACGTGGCGACCATCAATGACTAAAGCAGGTTAATATGAGGCGAGACAGTGTACCGTATCAGCCCAAGACTGCTTAAAAATAACGCCAAGGTCACTTTAGTAATGAACCAAACGTTTTTCCCCGTATATAGAACGCGATTAGGTTATAGGAGGAGGTCTTTGGTTGGCTCTCTCTTCTTCCCCACCGACAATTTTGGGAGACGTCTTTTTCCTCTCTTTCTCTCTATCCTCCTGAGATTCATGAAATCTGTAAGAGAGTTCTTCTTACCAAATGTACATACGAAAACATATAATGAATTTACAGATCTTCCTCCTGTGGACGTAGGCACTAGCCGAACCACGTTAAACCATTTGTGTTCATGTTTCTTTACATTTCTGCACTATATCTTTTCCTCATGATTTTAGTTTACTTGTAATTTATCTACTGCTCTTTCATTTCGATTAATTGGTTGTGATATTAGAAATTAGTATCCACAACATTTAGGAACACTAACCAAACACCTCCCAAAGTCTCTCTCCGACGAATAATCTTATGATACAGAAAAAGAAAAAAAATCCTCCACAACTGTAATGGTGTGAAGATTACGATAGAAACCACAGTGGTTCTATCAACAACTAGATTGAAAAAGAGCAAATCTTCTTTTATGCAGTTGTTCATAGTAGTCACATTAGCAAGTCTTCCATATCAGTGTCAAGAGCAATGTGAACCACCAAGTCTGTAAATACATCCAATTCATCAATTTTCTGGTCATAAACTCATTGCTGGCTGTTTTTCAAAAGGGAGACTCAGTACTCTTAAAGTGAGGATTGGGGCTATCGCGTTTCATGTATATTTATGGATAAAGGGATGGAAAGGAATTGTTTAATTTTGATAGTCCTGCACCTTGTGTGTTTCTAGCCAGTAATGGAAATGCACTAAATTTCACTTTAATGTCTTTGTCTAGAACCGTGAGCTTTGGGTTAGCCATCATGTCAGTGTTAAACATCCCCTCATGTGAATAACATGTTACAAAGCTATACTTTACAAAAAAGAGAGAGTAAAACCTCAACACCAGTACATAGACACAAAAATATAAGATTATCATCGCCTGTGCATGACTCAAAGTAAATACTACAAAGATTCTTACTGAGCGGGAACGATGTCAATAGACATCGGCAATTACAGTAAAGAATACCCAACAAAATTTGTTTTGCAACAGGTTTTCATAAAAGGATAAGTTTTTTTTTTTGTTTTTTTAGAGGTTAGGGTTTTATTTTTTGGGCCAAGAGATAAACAAGAAGACGATGGATTCTTAGAATGCGGATCGAACAGTTAAAGGTTATCGTGAGTAGATCAGGTATTTTGAGAAAAATCACTTATTTTCATTGTATTTGACTTTGACCGCACATTGACTAAAATTTGGCTAAAATCCTTCCCTACTCGTATCCATTTTTTCCCTCGTAATAATAGTATTGTTGCTGTTTATTAATACAATTTGGATTTGCCCGAAACAAAAAACAAGTCACGCGTCTCCTAGTCCCATGGGGAGCAAAAGGTCACGGAGTACTTTGTCCACGTCTACCCCTACCAGTCTACCCCTGTGGTGCGTGAGCACTCCATCTTTACAATATTTACCCTTAACAATCTCAGTTAAAGCCATAATAAATCTAATCACGAGGGCAAGATTATAAATCCGCGCCTCTCCCCTTGTTGTTTTGCTCGATTGCACTCTTGCTCTGCTCTCTTCCTCTGCAAAACAGGAGGAATTTTGTTTGAGAGAGATGGAGTCAATGACCAAAAGCTGAAACACTAATTACTCTCTTCTTCTTCAAAATCATCGTATGAGTAGCAGTTTAATTCGACTAATAGAACTGTACAAGGTAAGGTTGTTGGAACCCTAGTTTATAGTTCTTCAATTCCTGCTAAATTGTATTGTATGGGCTAAAGCTTTAGTAAGAATGTAATCAATTTAATCTTCGAAAGGAGTTCAATATTTCCTCAATCTAGATAAGCAATCTATCCCTTGGATTGCTTCACTTTTAGTTAAGAATTTTGATTCAAGTTCTCAACTTTCTGAATTTGGGTTAAAATCTTAAATCTAGCAACGTCGTGAAGCCATAGTGCTCAAATTCTTTACTTGTCAGTTGATGATATGCTGCTTTTAGTCCTACATTTGACATTTTTTCAAGCCATTTCTTATGTATTTATACTGAGGAATGGCGCTGCTGATTTATACTTTAGGGAGTTTGGGGATAATAAATTTGTTTGGTTTTTGGAACCTAATTGGGGCAAGCTCTATCATTCATACACTAATTTTAGTATCAATATTAAATCTTAAGCGTAGATGAAATATAGATTGCTAATGTATGATATCCAAAGATTTTAACTTTTTGATAGTATATTGTTACGCCGAAGATTTCGAGAAAATGTGGGAGATGCCAAGGAAAGTGTAGCTGCATTCCTTTTTTGTTAATTTGAGATTTTCCCCGTGAAAGAACAGCTCTTTCTGTGACTAAAACATAAAACTAAGTCCTTGTCAACCAAACTGATGCAATAAATTAACCACTGAGAGATTAAATTTGAATCTCAAAACTTCTTTCTTCCTCTTCAATGTGCACAAACAGATTCCACATTTCGTTCGAGCTGTTCTGCTAGTAACTACATTAGTGGACTTGGAGTTTATTAATTATGCAATCTCGTTTAAGGGTATACAAATACAAACTTGATCCACATAGGAATTAATAGTTAACTTAGCCTCAGGTACATTAGCTTACTGTATATAGGGCTTTATTAGCTTCGGCAACCATACGATAACTACATTTAGTGCTTAAACATGCATTCTGACATTTGAGGGATATGATACAGAAAGACACATCATGGATGCTTGGTAACCTTATAAGCTCATAAAAACTTACTTTTTATCTGACTAGTCAGTGTTCAGCACAATTTTCATATTTTTTGTTATCATATTGTTCTAAACTGGGGAAACCATGATCACAAGGAATGGATTCCAGCGACTCGCAGCCAGAAGTAGACAACAAGGGTAAAGGAAAAGAGCTCCAGTGGACTCAAGAAATGGACGAATGTATGATAAAAACATTTGCTGAGCAAGCAACGCTAGGTCACAGAGAGGAGAAGGGATTCAATGATCAAGCCTATGATGCTGTTTCAAAAGTTTTGTCTGATAGGCTTGATGCTGATGTATCTAAGAAGTGTATAAATCATCGTCTTAAAACACTTCGAGCTGAACACCGCATGGTTAGGACGTTAAGGGAGCAAAGTGGATTTGAGTGGGACTCAACTAAAAATGAGATCATAGCTTCGGATTCTACTTGGAATGACTACATCAAGGTACAAATCAAATACGTCTTAAGTAGGTAAGATGAAATGAAAACTTCAACCCTAACGATTATATATGCATATCTTTTATATATGAACTTTTTGTTGTCTCTCGCAGGCTCATCCAGAGTCCAAATACTGTCGTGGCAGGTCATTCAAATGGGATTCTGATTCGTTGGATGTTATTATAGGTAATGATAATTCCACTGATGGCTTTGCTATAGTTGCTTACGATTCTGGTGCTTCAGAACCGGAAGTTGAAGAAGGAAAGGTTAGACAACTTAGGTGGACCCAAGAAATGGATGAATGCATGATAAAGATATTGATTGAGCAAGAGAAGTTGGGCCGCAAAGGGGACAGGGGTTTCAAAGATCAAGCATATAGTGCTGTTACGAGGGGTTTATCTGATTTCCTTGGTGTTGATGTGTCTAGAAGTCATATAGATAATAGATTAAGAACGTTCCGAACGGAATACCGAATGTTTCGTACTCTCAGAGAACAGAATGAGTTTGACTGGGACCCAGTAAAAAATAAGCTCACTGCCTCGGATTCGATATGGAACGAGTACATAAAGGTATACTTAGATATCCAATTTCATTAAGTATCTTGTTACATTGATTATATGTGGTAGTATCTTGTATATTAAACGTCTGTTCATTTGCAGGCACACCCAAAGTTCAAGTATTATCGTGGAAGAGCATGCAAATGGAACTATGAATCATTGAGTATTATTTTAGGCGATAATCCTGCTACAGGAAGCTTTCCCTTGGCTTGTATTGATTCTAGTGACTCACAACCAGAAGTAGACAATAAGAAGAAAGGAAGACAACTTAGGTGGACTCAAGGAATGGACGAGCGCTTGATTGAAACTGTTGTTGAGCAAGTAAGATTAGGTGGAAAAGGTGAGAAGGGCGGGTTTAATGATCAAGTTTATAATGCTGTTAGCAAAGTTCTGGCAGAGCGGCTCGATGTTGATGTTGGTAGGAAGCATATAGACAATCGGCTTAGGACACTTCGCACGGAATACAGATTGTTCAGTACTTTGAGAGGGCAGACTGGATTCTGTTGGGACCCCGTTAGAAGTATGATTACCGCGCCAGTTGGTGTATGGAATGAGTTCATTAAGGTACGAATTTAATTCAATCAAGTTTTGAGAACTGTTCTCTTTCGTTGTATACACCGGTTACACTTCTCCTTGTGTCCCATTACAAGCTGATACCTACTTATTCTGGTGAAGTTGACATCGTCTAGTGTAGCTAGTCCTCATAAGAATATTACATAGTTTTAAAACTTTTAGCCCCATCAGAAGTTAGTAGAACGAAGCCACCAACTCTGCGTATTCAGTAGTGTACTTGTAGTGGTATAAACAGTAGCTGTTCAATATAAGTTTTTAGTTTATGATGAATGGAGTTATAAGGCTGGCTGGAAGTATTAATTCATGTATTGGATTTTCTGTTGTTTTACAGGCACACCCAGAATTTAAGACATGTCGTGGCAGGTCATGCAAATGGGATTACGAGTTTTTGGCTATTATTTTTGGCAGTGATCACCTAGTAATCATGAAATCAAGTTACCGATAGCTTTTCCATTGATGGTGTTGATACTGATATTACCTCAACTCCAGTTGAGGGTATAGGAGATGCTGATGAGCTTCCACTGATTTGAGAGGATTTGTGCTTAGATAACATCAATGAGGAGGCGGACAGATCAAGCCAGGACTTAAGCAGGAAACAAACGCCTATACAACAGAGGCGGTTCAAGAAGCCACATACATCTGATATTGTGAGGGAGGTAATGGAAGCAGTGAAAACCCAGATAAGCGGGTTAGCTAAATCAATGGACGGGTTGTCATTTGCGAAAAAATTGTATTCAGATGTCATGAATGTAGAAGGATTTAGTCCTGACTTCTTAGACCGTGCTTTCGAGATTTTGAAGAGGGATGGACATGGTGCAGAAATATTTCTAGTGAGGAATGAGATTTATAGGAAGCGAATGTTGGAAGAATTATATCAGAAATATGCTGACAATTGTGGAGGTAGTAGCCGGACAGACCAAATTTGAGACCCTTGTCCGGTTAATCTGCCATGTTTGCGAAGTTCTGTAGATGTAATAAATCTTTTTCTTTTTTGGAAAAACGAATACATAAAATTTCCCCATCTTCTTATATTTCCTTAAGAATTGCGCAAAATGTCCTTCTACGAGGGATTTTGAGAAGTTCTTAACAAAAATCTCCGTCTCGTAGACATTAATTCCAGGATGTTTTATCAGTCTCTCCCACAGTTGACAGTGATTTTGTGAATGTTTCAGAGTGCATTCAGAATCTCCTACGGCGGAGTCGGCTGACCTCTTTCTTGCTGGGCTTGGATCGAAACCAAATGGAACGTGGCCTTAAAAGCCCGAAGCAGAATTATCACGTAGCATACCACGTCCACGTGTTATTTAGTGTATAGCTGTGTTTTCACGAGATCTTGATTCAAACAAAATAAATAACCAAAAAAAATAAAAATCTAAATTGAAAGCTTGGGGTGAGCTCATTTCTAAGTTCTCCCTTGTCAGACAGTATAAACTCAAGTTTTAGTAAGTGGGTTACTTTAATCTCACTTCTTCCTTATACATTAGGTAGATCCACAACCTCCCTCTCTCTCTCTTCACTTCAGCTGAACCCTGAATTCACAGATTGGAAGGAAGAAAGGAAGGTCAGTAAACATCCTGAAAACTTATACAAATTTCCAAACCAACAAGTTTTTGGTTAGAGC
This sequence comes from Papaver somniferum, assembly GCF_003573695.1. Taxonomy (NCBI): domain Eukaryota; kingdom Viridiplantae; phylum Streptophyta; class Magnoliopsida; order Ranunculales; family Papaveraceae; genus Papaver; species Papaver somniferum. The sequence continues at coordinate 38,755,716 of NC_039368.1, forward strand.
CTTCTTCTACAACTGCTAAAGCTTTTCATTACAGTTTATTTTCTGGGTTTAGATTTGAGACACCATTAGATTTCCTATCAAAAGTTAGGGGTTGTGAAAACCCTAATAAAAGATTTCCACATGAAAGAAACCAGTACTGAAACAAATCCAATAGGTCAGAACATTATAAAGCTCATTAGTAATGTTTGTTTCTCAGTTTTTGTATTTTCAGTTCTTATCTTTACAGTAATTGCTGTGACTTACCAACCTCCTGATCCGTGGTTTCAATCCTCTCAAGCTCTTACTAAGACTTTCACTCAAGTTGAAAATGCTACTTTCAAGACTGATAATTCTGTTGTTAAAACTGGTGAAGATTTGAGTATGTCACCTGCTTTATCACCCACTGCTTCACTCATCACAGAAGCTACAATTGAGATATCTGAAGAGAAAATGGTGAATTCCACTTCTTTGCCAGTGTGTGAAGAAGATTCAAATTCTATTAATTGTTCAGATCCGCGGGTTCTATTTGCAATCGAGAAGTTTAATCTTAAGACTTTTAAGTCTATAGTGTTCTTAGATTACCAAAAACCTGTAGATGGATCTAAACCTAATGAGTGTGATGTAGCATGGAGATTTAGGAACAAAAAGGAGAAATCATGGCGGAGATACCTAGATTTTAGGAGATTTAGACTTGGTATAGGACACAATTGTACCTACAAGGTGACTAATGCACTTCGGTGGCATTCAGGTTTGAATGCTAGGAGGCCTAGAAGCAGGTTTAATTCAACTAGGAGCATTGGTTCTGCTAGGATTTCTCCTCCTACTACTCCTGACGAAGAGATCAATGACACTATCCCCATCGTAGGATCTGAAACTGCTTTCAAGAAGGGGAAATATCTGTATTACTCGCGGGGAGGAGATTACTGCAAAGGAATGAACCAATTCCTTTGGAGTTTCTTATGTGGTCTTGGGGAGGCTCAGTATTTGAATCGCACATTCGTGATGGATTTAAGTATTTGTTTGTCCGGGTCTTATAGTCAGAGTCACAAAGATGAGGAGGGAAAGGATTTTCGCTACTATTTTGATTTTGAGCATTTAAAGGAAACGGCTTCAATTGTTGAGGAGGGAGAATTCATGAAGGATTGGAAGAAATGGGATAAAACTCGGAAGAGTAAAATTCCTGTTCAGAAGGTTTCAACCTACAAAGTCACACCAATGCAACTCAAAAAAGATAAGAGCACGATTATATGGAGGCAGTTTGATGCACCTGAACCAGAGAATTACTGGTACAGAGTTTGTGAAGGGAAAGCTGCGAACTACATTCAACGGCCATGGCATTCTTTGTGGAAATCTAAGAGGTTGATGAAAATAGTTACCGAAATTGGTGGGCAGATGGACTGGGATTTTGATGCAGTTCATGTTGTCCGAGGAGAGAAAGCGCAGAATAAGGAACTTTGGCCTCATTTAGATGGTGATACTTCCCCAGATGCTATCCTTGCAAAGGTGAAAGAGATTGTTCATCAATGGAGAAATCTTTATGTTGCAACAAATGAGCCGTTTTATAATTATTTTGATAGATTGAGGTCTAGTTACAAAGTTCATTTGCTTGATGATTACAAGGAACTGTGGGGAAATACGAGTGAGTGGTACAATGAGACAATGTTGCTAAATGATGGGAAAGCAGTTGATTTTGATGGGTATATGAGAGTTGCAGTGGATACTGAGGTTTTGTACAGAGCAAAAACTCAGGTCGAGACATTCTATAATTTGACAATGGATTGCAAGGATGGAATCAATACATGTTGATTATATAGAAGCATAACAAAGGCGTGGAAATTGATTATAATTTGCGAGTTTCTTATCTTCTCTTCACCAATTGTATGTTCTTTGATTCATTTTGGAGTGAAATGCTAGCTCACCTTCAAGCTATATGTGGTTGTAACTTCTGTTCATTTGTCGTTGTATCAATAGTTTATATTTTTTTTAATCTACTCTTCTTTTTTCCGTTTGAGTTGTTCATCTCGGTCAATAATCTGATTGATTGATTTACATTCAATCCATGTGATTATCTGAGGTCCTATTTCTCTCTACCATTCCCTGCCCCCCTTTGCCATGGTTACTCACTAGTGAACAAAGAGAGAGCAAAAGGTCGACAGGCCTCAGTTCAGCCACAGCACTAAAGAAACAAAAAACACAAGAACAGCTTGGGTGTCAGCTGCAGAATATGTCTTCCTGAAAACTGGAATCACTGGAACTGAACGTAATGGGCCAACAACATAATCAGTCGATTTACTTGGTCTCAGGCAGATTTAAACACTTCTATGCTTGATGAAGATTACTAATAGTGTCGGAATATATGATTACACTTTCTGTTTCAAGTGAGACTGCCTATCGACTGCACACTCTGTGAAAAGCTACTGGTACTTGATCTAAACAGACAACAGTGGCAAAATCTAAGCCGTCCAAAGGCATCTGAACACAATCTCGTCCGTCCTTTGGCTATCAATCCCATCCGTCCCTTGCCTTGACCGACCAATCTCATCCGTCCTTTGACTTTATCATAAGACAAAGGCAACGTTTTTTTAAACTATTGATGTCCGCAGGTCTCAAATTCGTCCCATCATTCGCAAGGAGACCAAGATCTACCTCTTTTCTTGCAGCCGCACCAGCACGGTAACACATGTCGATTAAGGTGTCTTGAACAAGATCAAACTTTGTCGATTAAGGTGTCTCGAACACATTTCGTTAATCTTGACAATTTGGCGTCATTATTTTTTTATCAAATCCAATCGACAAAAAGCTTGAAGCTTATTTTTTGATTACACGTTCTTCTTATAAAGTTCTACATTCCAATCAAAGTGTATTCCGAGATGTATAAGTCATTATCTACCATTTTGAATATCAATTGTTGAAGATTAACCACTTTGTGGATGGTAAAGCTCTGTATTTCAGAATACTTATTTTTGACAGGAATTGAAAGCTTTATATGTTACTAAAAGATATACTTCACATTCAATGCCGTGAAAGGATTATTGTCACATCAGGCAAGGGAATTGCTTAAATTAGAAGGAAAGAAACTGACTGATGAGGAATTACAATGGAAAGCTTAAATTAGACAGGAATTTAGGAAGTCGTCTGAATAATATTTTAGTTCTGTTTTTTCCGAGTATAACTACTATAAAAAAGAACTGAGTTCTTTTTATCTCCGGTTGAACTTAACTTTGTAACCAACAGACTTATCTGTAAACGGTAGAAGAGTTGTATTCAATCTTCCTGTCTAATGATAAAGATTAAAGACATTATTTTACCGATCACTCAGATCCACAAAGACATTTAATAAGCAGCAAGCAAAGAGCAAATACTTAGGTTCGAGAACAACAAGAAAACACACTTGAATTTGATTACACCATTATATACATTCACAAGAAATATTTATAGCTGCTGAACCCCCGTACTAGCTATTGCTACTTCCTCTTAATTAAACTTGAACTGCACATCAAAGACGCATCACTACGGTGTTCAACTCTAACCTGTTCATCGAACTCCATAACATTACTTTCTATCATACAATCTATCCTACTACTGCTACCAAGGCAACATGATTCTTGATCTTCTTGATCCAGTATCAACGTCTTCATCAAAACTAATTAAATCGCTCAATTGGTCAACCATCACCTGTTCCTTGGGTACTTCACGGTTGTTTGAACAATTTGAATCTAACAAAGAAAAATTATTTTCACAAAAGTTGTTTCTTTCTAGTCTATGGATCCTAAACATAAGAGCAAGATGAGATATGCTCAGCCAACCAAGCTTAGCAATGAGCATGTAAAGTGTTGATTTAACAACTGCGTTTATTATGTCTGAGCAGATGATCTGTATTGTCTTCCCCAGATTGATTCGGCAAGGCTTCCATGTCGCTTTGAAAAGATGGTTGCTGGAGAGTCCCTGTCTACAAGGTACGAATAGAAACATTTAGCTACTTAACATTCTCTGCTCTTTTGTTTAATGGAATACTAACATTGAAAAAGAAAAACTTACACGAGAAACAAGAAATTGATATCCAAATGCAATCACCACACCAAGGATGAAGCAAAAGACTCCAATCAATGACACTGAAGTCAAACCTAGCTCTGTGAGACAGGTCATAGATAATTCAGATAATCAGTCATTATTAATTTAGTGGCGATCTGAAGCAATTAACTAAGATACAAATACAAATCAAACTAATAATACCCCGAAGCTAAATTAATCTGTATAATACATGAAAGGTAAAATCATACATTTAAAAGTTAAAGATGCTTCCAAGTCCTAGCCACTATTCCTAATCCAAATTGAAGTTATTGATTAATTCCTAGCCAGTATTCCTAACCCAAATCGAAACTACAGGGGGGGAAGGGACGCAGAACCTGCTCAAACTTAACAAAACAACGGAAGAACGATGTGTATGACAAGATCAATGAAAGCAAAAAGCTACAAGGATACAGAATGTACTCAAGATAGCAAAGAAAAACACTTACTTGACTGAGAATCAAATGTACAGTCATTTGGCTTCAAACTTATTTGACGAACCAATCTACTTCCTCGGTCAGCTATCAATAAGGCGCACAATTTCGGGACAAAGAACAGTTCAAAATCTTCTGAGAATGATGCATTTTGAGCAGGGCCATCTGCCTTCCCCGGCTTCCTTGAATATCCTCCCGCAATTGTAACCACACCTGCAAAAATATTATCAATAACACCACAAGTAATTGAATGGTTGATGGTTGAAATAATCATGAGAAAATAATGTTCGATCCTTGCCACGGTGTATCCATTTACTCACCCATCTGGTTACCAAAAAAAAAACGATATAATTAATTATCAAATGCACTTGTACTACATATGGACGTTAATCCATTGACAATATTAGTGTTAATTGCCAAAAAACCTTAAAAATAAATATTAGCCAGAGGATTGATTGATTGATTCAGTTAAAATCTTAAGTTTAACCCCTTCCTCCTCCACGCAACAACATGGTCTTTTTCAAATTGCTTTAAAGAATAACTACTTTTTCTTCCAGAACTAGTTTTATATCTCAAGTCACCAAAAATTCGTTTTATATCTCAAGTCATCAAAAATACATGACGTAACACAGTTGGGCAAAAAAAAGAAAAAAGAAAAAAAAGAGGGGGTTTAGCTGGCATAAAACCCTGCATATATCTTCCTGAGTACTGAATTTATTGCATTTTAGCCAACGCTCATGTCACACTATAATGTCAGAAAGACAGAAAGAAAGAAAAAACATCATGGGTTTGCAATACAAAAGTATCAAAAAAAAAAACATGCATAAATGAGCTCTGAGTATGTTTTGGCAAATCCAACCCCTTTGAAAATGAAAATAACAGAAGCTCACTAATTACAAAATGCAGTACAATAGACACTTGGCAAAAAATAAGACCACACAGATGTTAGGTCCACTATAAGTTACAGTCATTCTAACACCACCGATAAGATCCTAAAAATGAATTTTGAAACTAATTGCCAAGTTGAGAGTTGGCCTACTATGAGTGTGACATAAGTTAGATCTTATGTAACATAGTTGATCTCGGGCTCACAAAGAGAGTGGATGTTTCCTCTCTACTAAGATTCTGGTCAACTAAAGCTTCTAATCTCGTACTCAGGGATTGCATATACCAAATGGTTCAAACACTATATGTAACATAAGGTGGGGTGATTTTCTGCAAACCAGAAGATCGTCATCGAAAATCAGCAATTGGGTCATCTCACAGAGCTAAAAGAACAAGCCCTTGCATCTTCACCTATAAGCTTAAACTTATTTAACTTAAATCAGTTTCAATTTTCAAACATAAGTCAATAATCTAAGGTAGTTTTATATAATATCTTAAAGTCACAAAGAAAATTGAATCACCTTCTCTAGTAATTTTCCTGATGGCATGGTTGTTTTTATCAGCTACATAAACATTGCCCTTCAAATCAACAGCAAAACTTCGTGGTCTATCGAACATTGCAGAACCGAAATCTCCATCTGAGAATCCAGCCACTCCATTACCGGATAATCGATTAATCTCCGAATCTGCACAAAAAAAAAACTAAATAACAAAAATCTCAAGTAAAAGAAAGAAAACTAGAGAGTAATAAACAGTTAACCTTGGGAAATAGGGACTGATACGGTGTAAAAAGAACTGCTGGGTGTATCAAGAATAATAAGTTGATCATCTCTAGGAAGAAGAGATGAAGGATTTATAATGTTATTCAACTTATTCCCATCAAGTATGGTAGTGACTTGGTAACCGTCTTCCAATACAAGCTTCGAAGAAACTGGACAGAAAACAAAAATGGTAATTATTTAGGGTTTTAGTGAAAGTAAAATATTAGGTTAAGAAAATTTTGAGTTTGATTATACTAACCTTGCTGGATTGATGAAGAAATACAAGTAAGAATGACAAACGAGACGACGTAATTACGATAACAAGACCCCTGATGTGCCATTAAAACTTCAAGTTTTCGATGTGATTTAAGAAGAACAAGGAAAAGTGATCGTAAAGTAGCAGGGGTAAGAGTTATATACAGGACCGAATCCCATATGAAAATGTGATTCTTTTCATTACTTGACAACCGCACCTATAGAGGAACCCTGATTTTGGGCATACTCAAATCTTACTGCGCGTACCGTATGAAGACAAAAAAAGTTGTGAAATAGCAAAATCAAATTACCTCTTAACCCATTTTTTTTTTAATGGCAAATATGTTCTTGCGTATTAGTGTTAGTAATATTTATTGGTTATTATATATTTTATTTAGTGATTAAAATAATTTTCAGAATTATAAAGGTTGTTTAGATGATTTTTTGGATCATGGTTCGGCGAAACAAGTTGAGGTTCGGCTCACATCTATGAGCCGAATCTACCAATTGATGAACGGTTCGGCTCACTGAATCTTTTTACCGCATGCGCCGAACCTATAATTTTCAATTCCAACCCTTTTGCTAGACACTAGTTCGGCTTATATGAAAGTTTCATAGTAAGCCGAACAACATCCTGAATAGCCCGGAAAAAAAAATAATTACTGGTTCGGCTTATATTTCGAAAATCGTATGAGCCGAACATCAATTTGTTATTTTTTGGGTTAAAATATTGTTATTGGTTCGGCACATATTGAGAATATTGTAATAGCCGAACCTCGTAAATGTGCTAGGTTCGGCACATATTATGATTATCGAATACGCCGAACCCCTATGCATCTCTATCTGTGACTAGGTTCGGCTTGAAATTTCATGAAATTTCATGCCGAACTGTTCATATACACTTACAGGTTGATTTTGTGAAGAACAGTTCGGCTAAAAGCGCAACTCAATTTTGAGTCGAACCCAACACTGTAACCGTCATTTAATCGATGAAAAACAACAAATAGGAGATTGGGTTTGTAAAACTTACTTTCTTATCCTCATTTCCGGAGATGGAGATGCAGTTGGTTCAATTGGTGGTTCATTTTCAGTTTCTACACCTTCATCTTCAATTGGTTCTTCTTCTTCAATTGATGGATTAGAAGACGATTTGGTTTGCCTAGTCCCTGCTTTTCTTTGTATGAGTCAGGTTGAGTTTTATCGACGACCAAATTTTTACGAATCGATAATTAATCACGATGATGAATTTTTTTTTCGCAGGAGGGAGAAGAGTTCGCTAGAGGAGGAGGAAGAAGAAGAGATGTTAAGGGAAACTGATTTTGATTTTTTAGAAAACTGATTTTAGATTTTTGTATTAAGGGTATATAGGTAATTGAACTACCCATAGGGTACTCCTTATAAGGTCACCCAAGATGGGACTATTGTTTTGTATACCTAGAAAGACTTAGGTATGCCCAAAATCAGGGTTCATATAGAGGGTCCATTTGTGTTATTATATACGGGGCCGGATTTAATTGACTAAAGTATTACCCATATGGACCAAAAAGTGTTAGAAATCCATAAGTGAAATATTTGTCATTGTTGTAAAACTAGAAAATAGAGAAGGAGACATAAAGTAGAGGTGGAAAATAGAGAGAAATTCTTTCAATATGTGTAGAATTACGATAAGTTAAGCCTCCAGCTATATGTTAAGAAGACTTGTTACTCAAGTTACGTGGAAACCCTAAACTTAGACAAAAGCGGTTTATAACATTCCCCTTGATGACCACTGTGGCAAAGTCATTACAAATATAGCAGGAAAACTTAAAAGAGAAAAAACTGAAATTGCACAAGCATGTAAAGACTCAGACAGTGTTGGACATGCATATGTTGTCTCGTTAAAACCTTGACAAGGAGAACTTAGTGGGACAAAACCTTGACGAAGAAAAAAGAGTACAACGCGATAAGTCCAGTAAATGTACCTTTGATGATGGTGCTCTCCCTAATGAGCTCTTTAGTTAAATCTAGGCTTGCAAATCTTTAAGGCGTGACTTCCCAATTTGATGAACGAATTTCTTGAATGCAGAAGATTCTTGTTCTTTGGTGGAGAAAGTTGCTACTTGATGGAGTCTTCTTTTGCGTTAGTCTTATAATAGTAGTTTTCCCGAGTCTCCGTGTTTCTCTAAATACATTGACGACTTGTGTATTGGGTTGCTAGGTTCTCGCAGATGATTTTTATAAATAGTTGATGTTGTTTTTTCAATGAAGTGCCAAGATATAGATACATTATCGTAGATGAACAAAATTGTATTTATTAACACACCGTATTGGGTTCATAAGGACATCCAAATTTCTTGAAGATAGTTATGTTTATTTGGTCTAACAAAATGACCTAGTTAATGGTAGGAATCCACCAAAAGAACAAAAATTGATACAACTCCCCCTTGGATGACCACCATGTTGAAATAAGTTGCCTTACTAAAACCATGCCTGTAAAACCCAATAGGACAAAATTTGGACAAAAGAAAAGCACAATATCAACATTTTGAACTTAAACGTCAGTGAGATGTTGCCTCGTTAAAACCTTGTCAGGAAAACCACATGGGATAAAACCTGAAACGAAGGGAAAACAGTACAACTTTTGACGTAAATATGGATGCTAACACAACTATATGAGAGAAGACAATCATCAAAACAATAACTCTAGTATATCTCAAAGACGAGTTTAAGCTAGCATAATTCTAACTGCGGATTCAAGAAACAATTAAAAAATATACGCTATGTTGTTAAAGCGCGGATTGGTGTTTTTAAGGACTCCTCAAGAAACCTAAAAAGTTGATATCATCAACCAATCCGGATTATGATCGTTTTCCCGAGTTAAAGAAAAACAACACAAATAGGATTGCTAAACCTGATATAGTGGAGTCAGGTAGTTGCCTATAGTTTGAAATTTATAAGGATTACAAATTGAATATGTTCTCCGAGCATATTTCTTATGTGAATGCAATAAGAGTCCTTCAAAGACTACCACGCCAAATACATAATATATGGAGAATAAAATATTATTGAATCAATCCTCGGGTCTAAGAAAAATAAAACCCTCAAATCATTTTAACAACGAATACATTTCTCGTATAACGACGCACTATGACTACATCAACCTGTAGCTAATGGGCTTGGCATGTTTGAGGTGTTAAGTTTGGATCCAAAATTGCGTTAATAGAGAAATTAATCCAACCAAATTTGGATTATATGCTAACCAATCATATATGTCAATAATTCTCTGTAGAAGGGTTCAAAAGCGCCGTCATTTATTTCAATAGCTATTTTAAATGAATATTCGACAATATATTAACTAATTACGATCCCACACAATTCTCAAGTGTATGCATATGTTTAAAAACAAATCACAGAATTGATGGTACTAGCGCCCATGAGCATTATAATCTCCTCCTCTTCAAATGAGGAGATAATAACTTTGAGAATGTGAATCATGTTTTTGGTGCACTCAATTGGAGCACTGCCATTAGCATTTATAGAACGCTACTTATTTACTAGATGTGATTGGATTTTACTCTTAAAGAGGAGGACGCTTATGTAAAAGCAAATGCGACATTTCACGCCTAGTCAATAATAGTTTTTTTCAATTTGATCATGATAGGAGAGAAACTGTTATAGCATTCAAGTTAATTAACACCAACTTTTGCTGGTAGTGTGTAGTGTATCCCTGATTATGGCGAAAATATGTTCATCTCATGTAAAGTATTATCTGATTAATTCGAGGACACATGCTCATAATAATTTCTGGGTTTTAACGACACCAGGTTGGACTGTAGATAAAGTCTTTAAAAGCCATAAGAAATTGTCCAAGTCATGCATATTTAGTCCCCGACATGTTTTTCTTTCGCATCATTTGCCCCGTTGGTAAGGCTACGCAGCTATAAATGAGGCATAAACATCATTTATGCTCTTCTAACTAAGTTATGAAGCTTACTTGGCGCGTAGTCCGCATATGCAAATTCAACCAACTCCTCCTCCCTATATATGTTTTAAAGACATTTTTACAACATGAATTAGGGGAGGAAAACCACATTCACCAAGTCTACTTTTGAGGTGCTTCCTTCACTATTCATGGATGTTGCCATGTGTTTTCTGAATAACCGATCGACAATGATTGTTGAGATTCCATTCTTCCCCATAGTCCAAACTTCAATATTGTGTAATATTCTCTTGGCCAGCTCGTTCTGGCATATTGCACAAATGTTTTGCAATATTGTCTCTAGGCCAACAAACTGCATAATGCGCTACTATAGCGTTACAACGCTCAAGGCCATGTACCCAACTGCCTAATGCATCATTTGATGCAAGATTGACCTTTGACCAATATAGCTAGCAACATGATATTGGCCAATATGCCAAACATAATGCGCCATTTTTTCACGATATTAGCCTTGGGCTAATGGATAATTTTAGAAATATACCCTTGATTAGTGAGATAGCTCAATTGTTTGTGGGACAAAATTAAAAACCAATTAGCTCAATTTATTTGGGATGGAGGAAGTATATTCACGATAGGTTATCTGAATCTCATTTATGATAATGGTAATGCATCTTAACCAACTAATATATAAATCTCAATCTTGGTGATGCTTGAATAAACCAACTCCCTGTACACATATGTTTTCAGTTTTCCCCACCAGTCTACAACAAATTAGCATTTTGGACCGGAAAAATGGCAACATAAATCCATGATAACTTCTCTTGTTTCACTTGTACAAATAGTGTTATTACTTTCACACCAAAACAAATGTCTAATTTTTGGACAAAATATAAGTACCAAACACAAAATAACCCTAATAGTTTCCACTTATTCATTTCTCACAACAAAGACGTCAACTATTTTCTAATCTAAGGCCTATTTAGTAATTACACGTAAGACTAAAAGGCAAGAGGGGAGGAAAAAAAGAAGGAGAGTAACACAAGTCAATAAAATTCTAAGTGAAATAGGAAACCCTCACAAAAAATAGTTTTAATACTGTTAGATCATTGCTCGGACGAACTCACAAGTGTTTCTATCTCAAGCTTGTTGTCAAATTTAGTTGTCAAAACTGATTTCTAATCTACAATTAGTTAAGTCTTGGATTAGGATAGAAGATGTAGTTGAGAAACGAACATCACGGCAGTCATCATTGCGTTCTACCGTTTGAAGGCGAAGATCAACCGCAACTTTTGGAGAACTTTCTCAACAAAAGGTAAGTGAATACTGAACCACCTATTTCTCAAGTTATTGTTAGAGAATTGCTCGGTCGAGCTCGCATGCGTTGCTATCTCAAGCATGTTTTTCAATGTTAGTGATCAAAACTATAAGTCTTGATTTCTAGTCTACTATATCTAAGGTCTCGGACTAGGATATAAAGTGTAGTTGAGCTCAAGAACTCCATGACAATCATCATAAAAGACGAAGGACTGCTCAAGGAACTGGTGGATCTTCATCGACTAAAAGTTATGTGGAGACTTGAACTTATCTATCACTCAAAAGTCTATCTACTCTATCTCCTATCTTGAGACAAAAGTCGTTGTGCTATATAGACTTTGATTATAGACATTTGCTATTTCGAGCCGAGTTTATCTCGCCTATCTATTTCTCGAAATATGTGTTGGTAAGCTTTCGCTTTGGCCAAACTTATCTTTACCTAGTGACGAAAGTCATGTTATGTTTCAATCACTTTAAAAATGGCTTTGATGACGATAGTCGATTCTTTATGTCTAACGACTATTATAACATTATAGAAGAATGTTTCAATGATTGAAATGAGAGTTTATATTATATAAGCAATGGTGGATATAAGCACTGTTGTGGAAACACATATATGTATAAGTCCTTATTCCTTGAACTGAAGTTTGCAAACTTTGTTGATCAAGAGAACCAGAACAAGAGCCGCGAACTCAGTCCGCGAACTTGAGTTAGATTATATCTAAAGACGATTGTTTGTGAACTCATGTTTATATAAACTAAGGAATGCAAGTTTGCAAACCGTGGCTATAAAGTTCATCAACCGATTCGAGTGAATCAAATCGTTTTTGCTTCAATTGTGTCTTGTGTAGTTACATAAGATTTCCTTGCAATTGAACAACTCTCTAACTAGTTCATTTGAGTCATTTGAACTAGTTATGGTGAAGAAGAGATTGGTTGATATGAAAGTAATCATATGGCTAACCATCTGGTTAACTACTATTGAACCAACAAATGTACATGTTTGGGTACGGTTACACAAACCTAAAATTTTACATTTCACTTGTGCGTAACAAGCTAGGTTTTTCGATCTAACGGTTGAAAGACATTAGCTTGAATCTGAATCAGTTTTTCATCTAATGGTGAATACTGAATGCTTTGTTACCAAGCTAACATTGATTGCAAACCCTGATTTGAAAGACTATATAAAAGAGAACTTTAGCAACTGGGAAACCTAATCCCCACACCTTTCGTGTGATACTAGTTGCATATATATAGTCGATTCTCCTTTAACCTTTGGTTTCTTATTCTAAACCAAGTTAACGACTTAAAGACTTCATTGGGATTGTGAAGCCAGGCTGATATTACTTTCTCGTAGTTGTGTGATCTGATCTTGCATATTCTATCATATGAGTACACTCGCAAGGATTGGATTGAGATTAATATCTCCTATAGGCAAGATATAAAAGTAATCACAAATATCTTCGTCTCATCGTTTGTGATTCCACAACATCTTCTTTCGCCGCGTCGATTAAGATTGTTGTGAGGTGATTGATAATACTAGGATGTTCTTCGGGAATATAAGTCCGGTTTATCAATTGGTTCCTGTTCACCTTGATTTATCAAAATACGGAACAAAACTTGTAGGTATTTCCATGGGAGACAGATCTATCTATACAGATTTGTTTATTAAAGTCTTCGACTTTGGGTCGTAGCAACTCTTAGTTGTGGGTGAGATCATCTAAGGGAATCAAGTGCGTAGCATCCTGCTGGGATCAGAGAGGTATGAGCATAACTATACCTCGGATTAGTGTGAGATTGATTGGGGTTCAACTACATTCCAGACCGAAGTTAGTTTGAATTATTCTAGTGTTTGTAGCGGTTTAATACAGTGTGTGTTCAATCTGGACTAGGTCCCGGGGTTTTTATGCATTTGCGGTTTCCTCGTTAACAAAATTCTGGTGTCTGTGTTATTTCTATTTCCGCATTATATTGTTTATCTTTATAATTGAAATATCACAGGTTGTGCATTAGGTTCAAGCAATTAGAATATCCAACCTTTGGTTGTTGATTTTAATTGATTGACACTTGGATATTGGTCTTTGGTACCATCCAAGTTATCTCTCTTTGATAAAGACTCGCATATTTCTATTTGCTTGAGTATAGATCAAATCGAGACATTGAGATATAAACTCTTTGATATACCTTTTATCTAAATTGAGTCTGACTGTCTAGTTGATTCTCTAGAAAGTATATTGTAGTTTGCCCATACAGATTGCTAAGCAAAATATTGGGTGTGGTTGTTAGACCCCCGCTTTTTCAATTGGTATCAGAGCAGGCAAACACATTAAAGACCTCATAAGTCTGTGTTTGTAGCAATCTGAGTATATGGACAGTAGTGCTATCTCAATAAATGCACCACCAGATCCATGGATTGCAGAAGTTTCTTCTATGACTGATTTAATAAAATCTTTAGAAGAAATTTTATTTAAACCTCCACCAGGTTTAAAATCCTTGAAGTGTTTTCAGGGCTTGAAAAGATACTTGAAAGCTTATATCTTGATGTTGATTTATACCTCCAGAAAGAACAAGAATCTCTTAACAAGCTAAATCAAGTTATGAGGAATAATATTCATGTTGAAGTCGACATTGATTTACTAATCAATGAGATCAATGCTCCTCCTATGCGTAATTCAATTAATTGTAACAAACTAAACGAATTACAAGAGGAGTTTAAATCTCAGTCATCTGAGTATATCCCTTCAAAGCATGAATCGATTCATTGCTCAATTCCTGACACTTATTATCAAGATAGTAGTATTGTCTTCTTTTATGAAGAAGCTAGGACGTCTCTTTTTATCAAAAGAGTGTCCCTTCGCAGTACTAAAAACTATCTACATAAACTGTTTTTTATAAGTTGGAAAACAAGAAATCAGAAACACAAATCTTTTTGGGTTCTGTTGAAGTTCTTTGATAGACTTATAAAAACAGTTCCTTGGGTGTTTCTCAACACTATAAGATGTAAGAGTTGCTGGAAAGAAACTCTTTCTTGGTGCCATGGTGATTAATGATTTTTCGTGGGTTGTAGTAATGAGGTTCAAACTCTCGGACTTGTGAAGATTAAATTTAAAGATTTAATAAAATTGTATAAAAAATTATTAACAATGGGTGCGAGAGGTAACCAAGACACTAGATTCCACTATTATGCAAAATTGAATGATAAATATTTCAAAACTCTATTCAATTCTTAAGTCCTCTTTTATCTTTAATTCACTATCAATCATACAGATTCTCAAACATTATTTGTAAACCTTAAGCATAGATTATCAAGAGATTAAACCAAGCATAACCTATCAAACTGAATAACAAATAATTAAGACAATCATTCAAACAATTTAAAACTCTGCAAAAGCAGCGATTAGGTGAATTATATAATTAAATGAAATAGTTACCCATTTATGTTGCGTGAATAGCTTCCTCCATTGCCTTGGTTACGAGGGAATTAGCTCATCATAGTATAAATGCTCTCAAAATAATTTATTATGGCTCAAAAATGGTTTACAAATGATGAGAAGAACAGAAAATGGTGTAAACAGCTAATGTGCGACCCACAGGAAGTGTCACACAAGAACGATAAATATGAAATGTTGTAGTCTTGGGAAACTACGACCCACACTCCACTGTCGATGTCACTGTTGAAGAACGACAGTCTCTTACAGTTTATTGTTCTTCGTGTTCATCTTCATGCAGCAGCAGAAACAGAGTTTTATTAAACTCTGATTTCGTCTTCTCTAGCTCTCCCTAGCTCCCAAAACTCTCGACACCCTTCTATGAGACCCTAGGATGCTATTTATACACAACAGGAGCAACGAATCACTCACAATAACTCCACATAATTCTCATTTACTCGGAAAATATTTTTTTCATTTTCTTCACTGTCAGCCGAGATACGATCTTTTCCACCTCTTCTGCCTGCGCAAATGAGCTGTAATACTTCCATAAGTCACATACAAACTTTATAAGAGAAGATATCTTCCCATGTTTGTCCACAAACTTTCCAAAATCGGCTCACAGTGCACCCGATAATATCTTCCCCTGTTTAACTTTGATTTCCTCCCACGGCTTATCTGGCCCATTTTGATCGATCAAATTGCTTACAATAGCCCTGTTTAGCTCTATCAAGTTAAGCCCAACTGATTCTTGGTATTGAATCTCTTTAGAAATCTTCCAAAATCAAATCGAAAATTCAACAACGTCTGCATGCATGTTTCCCGCCATTTTGAATTTTCAAATCGTGAAGAAGGGTGTCCCCCTAACCACTGTTGGGTGTCCCCTTAGCAACTGGGGTGGAAACATCCTTTTTGGGGTGTAAATATCCATGGGGTGCCATTATCCAGCCAAGGGGTGCCTTTAGCAATTCTTCTGGGATATTTTCCGCACTTTTTCGGGGTTCCTCCGGGACATTTCCGGGGTACTTCCGGCACACTTCTGGGGCGCTTCCGGTATACCGTCAACGGAGCTCCAAACGCCGCATTTTTAACCAATTTCGCCGCAAAACCTTATTTTTCCAAAAACACCTATAAATAAATAAAACACCATAATAAGTACAAAAACAGGCACTAACAGTATATACAAATGAGATATATTAGACACATAAATGCGTCTATCACATGGTGAGCAAAACTTTGTTCACCTCAACACAGCTTGATTGTGTTGAAAGTGCATCCTCACCAAGAAATGCCATGTTACGTATACGGTGAGGGAAGCACAAGAACTTGGGCACACATATTAAGTTGGGTATGATTTTGAATGTTTGGTAATGTTTTAGAATTCGATCGGATTCTTCTAAAAAGGTATGTCTATAAACTTGAGCAAGTTTTGTGTTTGCTTAGTGTAACGATCCATGTATCTTTCTTATCGTTCATTTCTACCTAACTTGATATATGTTTAAGGTTCTTAAACGTTTAGGTTTGAAAATAGTAATTCGGGATGTTTGGACTTCATGGTACACCTACCAGTATGAATAACATCTTTGAAAATCAAAATCTAGGGGTTTAAGTTAGCGGACTTGAAAATTCGTTTACAAACCAGTATGCATACTTAACGTCGATATTCAATAAACTTGTTTTGGCCGTAACTTCTTCGTCCGAACTCGAAATGACCTCATTATTTTTGCATTATCTTTCTCTTTGAATTATATTCAAAATGAAGACAAGAAACCTTGAATTTGGATGAGTTAAGATTGGTATTTGTTCTGTCTCTTGTTTTTGAGTGTTTTGCTCCGTTTCGTCGCACTTGTTCCACTTCTCCTGGACTTGGGCACTTGGATTCTTGGAGTAATACTTTTCTAAGATAATTTGTGGATTTTAAAAGAATATTGTTTGTGAATCACAAAGAAGAAAGTTCAAGAATGGGCAGTTGTACGCATTGCTAAGGGATTCTTGAATGTTCACAATCATCCTTTGTGAACTATGGTGCATAGTCGTTAATGACTTTGTATGTTCTTCTTTGTTAAGAATTTTTTTTAATATGCCTTTGGTAGTTATTCTTGGTGTAAATCCGCGCGAAAAAGATTGATTCTACCCTCTAAGGACAAATCATCTTATATGTGCATTATGAGTTTGTCTTGATACCTAGGAAACTTCTTATGAGAATTTATTCTTGTTTTTGAGAAGAATAACTAGAGTTTGGAATAGACATTATTGTGATTACACATAACCATGTCCAACGTTTTCATCTTCATGTTTTTAGATTTATTGGTTTAAATTCTAAAATTGTTTGGAAGATGATTTTTGCAATATTAATCTTTATGGTTTTATATATTGCAATTCTTATGGATATGTGTGTTTGCGTCCGTGAACTATTATTGTCCCGTATCTTGTCAAAAGTAAAGTCTTTCGTAAGTCGATATGCATGTATTGATAAAAGAATGAATAGACTTTTTACAAATACAAAAGTTAAGCCTATTATGTCAATTATTGATGGAAGATAGGTTAAAATCTTTTGTTTACAAGGATTATGTCTATTGTATATTGTTATGCGAATAGTGATAGAAAATAGGATGAATCCTTGTGTATTTAGCAGTATCAATCTTCCCTGATCCATAATCTTTTATGTATTAATGTGAGGATACGTAAATTTTCTTGTGTTGAGCACTAACGATTGAGTTGATTATATTAACTTAGTTGTTGCTCCGTGAGAATCCTTAAAGATTGAGCATGACCAATTAAATTGATTACTTTTTGTGGTTAATTTGGTTGTGTACTTCGACTAGATTAATTATGAGTTCTCTTGTGATTAATCTAATTGAGTATTTTTGAGTCTCCATGAGTTCACTTATGTTGAGCACTTCCGATTAAATTAATCATAGGTTCTCTTTTGGTTAATTTAATTGAGTATTTTTGGATTCAAATTCATACTCGTATGTGATTAGTTTTGTCCAAGGAAATCTTTCTTTTATTTCGAAATTAAGGTCGCTCTTGTTGTTCTTTCGGGAATAACATCAAATGGGGGAGAGTTCTTTTGAACTTGTGCTTAATTGCCAAATATTTGTGGGGAGTGCGGCTGTGGAATATCATAGGGGTTATCTTGTATCTTTATAAACTCCTTGATGAATGCATTTATCTTTGGCTTTATGATTGCATCTAAACAAGTTGATATGTGCTTCCTTTGGTTATGAAATATCTCTTACGGAAATTTCATTAGGATCCCGTTCTTGTACTTTTGCCAATTTTATTGACAAAAAGGGGGATAATTAATATGTAGTTCACACT
Organism: Papaver somniferum; assembly: GCF_003573695.1. NCBI lineage: Eukaryota > Viridiplantae > Streptophyta > Magnoliopsida > Ranunculales > Papaveraceae > Papaver > Papaver somniferum. The sequence goes on from NC_039368.1 coordinate 38,774,083, forward strand.
ACAAATACATATGGTTTTCGGATCATTATGTAAGGGGGTGTGGTTTCCATGTGAGATGGAGTATTGACTAAGAGGGAGTGATAATATCACCATAGTATTTTTGTCAAAGTTGTGATACAATTGAACTTTGATACCGTGTAATGATACTATGCGACTGCATAACAATGATCGAGAACTTTGTTTTCTCATTGTTATAGCTACGAATTTTCAACAACGATGATGCTGAACTTACAACCTTTGGGATCATTGGAGTACTTGGAAGTGACGAAGATTTCGAGTAATGTTGAAGATTAGGCATGTGGAATAGGAGTTACAAAGGTTTATGTAATTTTTTTATATTACATATGTATTAATAGTTTTGTCACTAAAATTGACAAAAAGGGAGATTGTTAGAGCATTGCTCGGACGACCTCGCATGCGTTGCTATCTCAAGCATGTTTGTGAATGTTAGTGATCAAAACTATAAGTCTTTATTTCTAGTATACTATAGCCAAGGTCTCAGACTAGGATAGAAAGTGTAGTGAAGCTCAAGAATTCCCTGGTGATCATCATACAAGACGAAGGAATGCTCAAGGAACTGGTGGATCTTCGTCGACTAAAAGGTATGTGGAGACTTGAACTTATCTATCACTCAAAAGTCTATCTACTTTATCTCCTATCTTGAGACAAAAGTCGTTGTGCTATATAGACTTTGATTATACACATTTGCTATTTCGAGCCGAGTTTATCTCGCCTATCTATTTCTCGAAATATGTGTTGGTAAGCTTTCGCTTTGGTCAAACTTATCTTTACCTAGTGACGAAATTCATGTCATGTTTCAATCACTTTGAAAATGGCTTTGATAACGATAGTCGATTCTTTATGTCTAACGACTATTATAACATTGTAGAAGAATGTTTCAATAATTGAAATGAGAGTTTAGATTATATAACCAATGGTGCATATAAGTATTGTTGTGGAAACACATTGTCGATGGTGGATTTTATTTCAGGGCTAAAATTGTAAAACTGATTTTAATATACTGACATCTGCAAAGGATAAAGCCATTTGGTAAGCAATGAGCGCAGAGAACCTCTCGCTTTTATTTATTTGAAGCAATTCGATAAATATACAAAATTCACCTAGAATGGTGAATGTATCAACAATCCCAAGTATTCTGTGAATTTATAGCATTATAAATTAGCCTAGTGTTTCTTGTGTTGTTCCTAGCCGAGCTCTCATTATTAGCATGACATGACGACTGAGTGTTCACTCTCAGCAGAGTAACATGAATCTCCAAGTGCCAATTTTGAGACATGCACGAAATACTCATACAAGCTGCATCATTCTCTGTCAAAGAGAATTTCGAATCGATACGCTTTCAGCTCGATCGAATGTATTTAATTTACTTAAGGGAAAATATGGATCAGTCTCAGAAACGATCATGGATACACAAGTTGGCCACATGATTTAACCAGCCTAATCGAACCCTAGCATGAGTAGGCGATCATTGTGATGACCACCGGCGGACCCGCTTATGCCCTAGTCGGTCGAACATCACACGAACTCCACCCAGCACGTCAAACGCCAGTCCTAAAATAGGGTGGTTGCTCTGCTTTGGAAGAAGCTCGACGAGCTTAGACTGTTCATGGCAGTCTTAAAATCATCACGACCGTCCAACTTCACCAGTCTAGTTGGACGGCTTAGATCATCCCATGAATGATCAGTGAGGCGCTAATGCACACATTGGTGAACCCACTCCTCACATACTCGATCGACTCTCTCACGGCCTGGCCATAGAGCAGAAAACACTTGCTCGAAGTGAGGCTGGCGTGATGCTTAAAGAGTCGTGGAAATTCCACTAGCGTCTTAAATCGATCACAACCATCCAATTTCGCCAGCATGTTTGGATGGCTTAGATCGCGCCTAGGACCATCGGACAGGTACACATATATTCACCGTCGACCCAACGTGGGCCCCACACGGTCAGTCTCCTCAAAGGAGGAGCATAGCCTGCCAAACCGCTTAGCTAAAGTCACGCACACGTGACCGGCCCAAAACCCTAATTAGGGTTTGCGGCATGGCATATGTGTCGCAGTTTGATCACGACCATGCATCTTCGCCAGCTTGGATGGAGGGTGTATATATAGACTTAAGAGGTACCAAGAGGATCAACGTGATCACCGTGGGCCCACCTATGCGTGTTACCGACCGGCCTAGGCCAACCATGGACGAACGCCTCAAAACGCACGCCCAAAGGTGGCATGTCCCGCGGCTTCCAAATCCTTTGTGGCAATGGATTTCTATCGCAAATCGATCACGGCCACTCGTCTTTGCCAGTCAACTTGAGAGGCCTAGATCAAGCCTTCATGAGACAAAGTGGTACGGACATTCACACCGGCAGGCCATCTACACGCATGCCCTGTCGGTTCTACCAAAAACGTTGTCCATGCTTGATTTTGGTCAAGCTAAAGAATGATATTTGCACACCTCTTTAAAACTCTAAAAATCCATCAACGGTCGCAAATATGTGCCGTAGATCATCTCGTCCGTCCAACTTTGCCATCTTGGTCAGACAGCCTAGTTTAAGAGTTAAACAGCCAATGAGGCACCTTGGTGATCACCGTCCGTACTCTACCCCAGGGAGTGATCGTCCAAAGGATGGCCCGCCCATGCGGCCTTCAAACGATCCCTTGAAGATGTCTGAACATGCTGCTATTTTAAGACGCTTAATCCGCGACTTACTCCATTAAGCTCTAAAATAGCGATGCTTCATACATATTGATTATATTCGATGCATTATATGCATAGAATATACACGATATTTTATGAATATCGATTTCTTAAATAACTTAGTTATCTAACCTAATAGCATCACGTGCTATTTCCTACGGGTCCCACGACTCGGCCCACTCACTCGAGACATCAAACATGTCACAAACTGGGGGATACTTACTGGGGTATTGGTCTGGCGGTTTACAGCGTGCGACGTGCAACGCGCCCATATATAGGCATGGATGGTTAAGATGATGAGGGAAGTGGGCTAAGACGTGATCGTGCAATCACCTACACGACCCCACTACTCCATCACTCAACTTCCTCCACTTCCTACGAGATGGGGTTTGCGCTCATTGATTTTTATAAATAGGTCCTTCACCTATTTCCGAAAAAAACACAGAAAAACCAAGTGTTGTCATCAGTATCCAAAAAACACCAGAACTGATAGATTTCATTGTGCAAGCCAGTTCATCATTCAGATACAAGTCATAAACAGCAAACACCTTCATAATCTCAACACCTTCTTCGCTTCCCTCCCTAAGATCAACCCCATATCCTTCACTTTGTGACCGAAGCAAGTCTGGAACGATCATTTCCTAGTTTAGGCCAGAATTGTATAATTGATCTCTCGAATCAACAGCACTCCCGTGCAGTGCATTTGTTTAGGATTTAGATTCGTTTCTCATCCGCACACACCCAAATTTACCAAAACCAGCAGAAAATTTTCACCCATAAACAATTGGCGACCACAGTGGGAGATTAATCTCTCGGTTGCAAGATCAATTTTCAATTTCATTTCAATTTGTTCAAATTTCAAGATGGTAGAACTTAGGTCAGGATCAGCGATCAATTCCGATGGAACTAGCGCTGACAACACTCTCGGTGTCGATGTCCCTGTCAGTGGAGCTTCCGTGCAGAATATGATCAATACATCTCGTAGAGCCGTCTCCCCTACCACCAACACCAGCGGAGCAGGAGATATTCGATTGGAACTGACGCCTCCTGTCACCAGAGGCATAGCAGCCGCAAACCCCGGCATTTCTTCAAGTGTAACGCCTCCAGTCGTTACCCGAGCAACCGCCACTCCCCCATCAGGGCGAGGGGCTGGAGGGACAAGAGCAGGACAACCACCTATTACCATGGTGGATTTGATGGAAAGGCAGGAAGTTCTTGCCAAGGCTCAGACGGACATGGCTTCAACTCAAAAAGAGGTACTTACTTTACTCAAAACATTAACAGAACGCCTGCCGCAAGAGTCACCACGCCCCTGGAGCCAACAAGGAGCACCTTTAACGCACCCGGAGCAGGACTTCAACGCGGGCCTACATGGACGAAGAAACTCGTGTTGATCCTGAACGCCCAAGGTAAAGAGCCTATCATCCAAGTTCATTACGCGTAAGGACCTGGAGCGACTCCTCCAAATCCGGAGCAAAGGAAATTCAATGGACATACACCAGCATCAACCTCCATCCACTCAAGAGGTACAACGGATTCCTCTTCCAAGAGGATACACCTCTCCTCAATTCTCTCTTTATGATGGTACTGGTAACGCTCGTGAGCATATCTCTCGATTTTTAGAATCTTTAGGAGAACATGAATATAATCATGTTCTCCTACTGAAAGAGTTCTCGAAGTCACTTATTGGAAGAGCATACACCTGGTACAACAATATCGCACCTAGCAACATACCCAATTGGAGTGAGATGGTCAGTTCCTTCTACAAGAAGTATTTTTTCGTGTCTGAGAAGATCACCTTTTCAGACTTGGGAATAATCTTTCAACGAAACAACGAGCATCCAAAAGACTTCTTTAAGAGATTCAGGATTCAAGCGTTGGATTGTCATGATCCGAATGTCACCGAACGCCAGTTGGTGGAGTTATGCATTAATGGAATGGTTCCCATATACCGTGCTTTGTTAGAGAATCTGGGCTTTCAAACATTTTCTGAGCTCCATGAAGCCGCTAAGCGTTCGGCCACAACAGATCCAGAATTGCTGGAAAGAACCAGAATTGTTCGAAACTTATATACACGTGAGAACCGAGGAAGCAGGCGTCTCATCAATAAGCAATATAATACTGGTCCTTCTGTGAGCGTGGTGGGCAAAGAAGAAAAAAGGAAAGCTTCAGCAACGGAACAACAACCCAAGCGTGCAACTCCAGTGCAGACAACTTCATCTCGAAAGGGAGCCGGAAAAACCCCTATTCAAGAAGATGGAGATACCGTATCGGACTTCCCATTTACCATGAATGAAGTCATAGAACTCTTAGAAGCGTGGATTCAAGATAACGCGATCAAGCTACCTCCTATCAGACGTCCGCCGACCGAGGAAGAGATGGCAAATCCCACTATACAGTCTACGATGGAGCATTTGTGTGAAATCCTGTATTTCTCCAAGGCATAGCGTCAAGACATATTTGCAGCCCTCAACCGCACTGTGTCAGGCAGGTGTTTGTATCCAGAAGGGGAAACAACGAAGCCTCAGTCTTTCCTGGAAGATGCAACCAGCAAGGGGAACTGGGGACTTTTGACCGTCACTCATTTGAAGGATGTCGAGTTCGATAACACATTGATTGATACAACCTCCGAATTCAACATCATCATTGTCAAAACTCTGAGAGCCGCAAAAATTTCAATACATGAAGTTATTCGTAGCCCAACCGTGATCAGGAGCTCGGAGGGAGAATTCAGAGACGCCTATGGATGCATTGACCTTGAAGTTAAAATCGTTGATGCTCCAACACAGGCTAAATTTTACATAGTCAAAAAGTATCTGAATTACGACATGGTCCTGGGACGCCCTTGGATACACGAAAACAAAGCAGCACTGGGAGTGTGTCCTTTGCCGATTTCAATACCTGAAAGAATCTCCAATCAACCGTCAAATCCTGAAGATTGTTTGTTTCCGTATCAACAACTTACAAATGTGACGCAAGTTCCTGGAGAAAGCCCGACGTCATACCTTAAAAGGTTCCGAGCCCAAGTAAGTCTCGTTGAACAAATTTTTTTACAAATAGTAAATCCTCTACCTGCTGAGACCGGGGACTTGTTTCGATCAAAAACCTAACCGCCACTAAGAGATGTGAGTGGGGCGCCGGTCTTTTCAAGCGTTTTTCCAAGAGCTTGGAAGCAGTCAGAGACAACGTGTCCCGGAATCAAGGTGTTGTGCCGATCCCAAATCCGTTTCAAATTGGAGATATGGTAACCAAGATGACCACGTTTCAAGTTGGAAACGTGGAGGTGAAGATGACTACCCAATCTGATTTTCCAGTAACAAAATAAGATGAACCGTATTTGGTAGCATATGTCCTCCTAGGCGGATATTGCAAGATCATCAATGCCGACAAGCTTGAGGGCGTGACAATTCACTCACGATGGCTCAAGCCCTACAATACCTAAAAGTGTTGTACTACCCTTTTCCTCCACTGTTCTCCGTAGTAGTTCCTCCAACAATTTCCCTTTAATGCAATGTTTGTAATTCTTCCAAAATGATTGCACTATTTGCATTCATAATTATCAGGGTTTCAATTTTTAATCAAAGTACTATTCCCTTTTAGGAATTTCTTTGCCTCTCAAAACATGACACAGAATTCTGAGTCAGCCTAAATCATTACCAGATTAAACCAGAAAGAAAAACCTAAAAGAAACATTCTGTATCCTCTAGAAAAAACGTTGTGATGAGTGCCAAATATTGTATATATTTACACCTTTTTATTGGCATTTAACTCATCATTTGTGCACTAACGCTCCATTTTATCCCATATTCTGTGTTTTCGTTGTTTTCAAGAATAAATACTTTTCTCGATTAATTTTGCATTCTTAGGTACTAAATAAAGCCTGGTTAATTCACGGAGCGAAAAGAGCAAAGAAACGGCAAAGACTCCCGCAGAAAGGCAGCGAAGAATGATGTTTGCAAGAGCCGGATCAACTAGAAGTGGGCTTGAAGAGGAAGAATTGTCCTTAAAGAAGATATGGGCTTGGCATACCCAAGTCCCAAAACCCTTACCCAAATCCATTTCCATTATCCATACCCATTTCTATGAGAGCCGTCAGATTGGATCCATCTCATCATCCAACGACCACCTCATCATTGTGCTTCAAAATCCGAAACTCATGTCAAACACATAGTACCTAACTCCATATGAAGCCGTCAGTTTTGTTGTATATCATAATCCAACGGTCGCTACATACCTCTCCATCGTAGCCGTTCGATTGAATCTATATGGGATCATCCAACGCTCTTTACTCGTTGTGCATCAAAGTTCGCTACTCCCGCTCAACACCCAAACGCCAAACACCTACACCACAAACCAAACATCCCCTAACCCATTCTTCATCGACCTCTTCTCCTCTTCTCCCCAAATTCCTCTCTTCCCTATCACCTGCAACTTCCGCCACCACCATCTCCTGCCATCACTGCCACCACCAGATCTCGAACCACACCACCACCACAACCACCCGACAAATCCACCATATCTCTACCTAGCCTAGGTGTTTCATCAAATTCACATCCCACTGACCTAGGGTGTGGAGTTGATGAGACGACTCGAGCTAGGGTTCACAGTTCACAAAGAAGAGCAGCAAAAGCAGCAGAACAAGTGGGAAGAACAGAAGAAGGTATGGGTCGAGGTGAAATCACAAGTGGGTACGTCAAATTGAAAATCCCTAAATCAAATTTTAGGTTTTCAAAAATTAGGGTTTAGAAATTTGGGGATTCTGCACTATAAATAGAACATGGTGTGTGTAATGTTGGGGGTATGCTCGGATTAGCCGGTGCACCAAGTTGTAGTAGTATATTGTGTTCATCATGTTCTAATTACTTTTGCTAGGGTTGAGATGAAACCATTAATTTACTGCTAAGTTTGATTCATGTTTCTGATATTGTTCGTGTTGTGCTTTACTTGTTTAGGATAAATATAATCTGAGCTCTTCATCATTTTACTTTCACAGTGTATGCCATGCATCCATTGTAGTTAGAATACTTCTGTGATGAATGTGCTGCAATTCATGCTTCATTGTCTGTTATTGATCCCTTGACTAATTGTTCCCTGAAAAGACAGTTAGTGCTTTGGAAAGATACCCTAATTGCGATTAGAATATCCATCTTAGGAAAGGTTTAATTATCTAAGTTATCAAATTGATCTGTGATTAGTTGTATTGTGAGAAGACAGCTAATACCAGGGATTAGTTAGTTGGCTTAGTTGATATTAATCCATCCATTGAGACCCTGGATAAACGGCAGACTTGCATCTTGTCCGGTGTCCATAAAAAGGGACAAGAACATTATTGAAACTGAACTGACTTAGCTTAGATTAGGTGGTGGATTCGACTGCCCTAGTGCCTTTTAATATGCATTCTTGTTTTCTATTTTGTGTTACATAACCAACATCTAGTCGTATCGGCAAACAAAACCCCCTATTTGTGTTACTTCTTGTTCTGAAATCAGTTGTAGTGAGACCATAGTTTCAAATCTACACCCACCTTGTCCCTGTGGATCGACCTGTGCTTGCCCTGTGTTACATTGTGACATTGTGCATTTGCAGTTCGACATAGTCGTAGGTACTCTTTCAAGTCCTACCAAGTTTTTGGCGCCGCTGCCGGGGACTTGGCTGCTGTGTGGTTGAAGCTTTGTGTATCTTGCATTGTTGTTTTCTCTTTTCCTTGCTGTTCATCTTAGTTTTTCTTTACTTACATCTTAGCTAACTTACTGTGCATTTAGTGTAAGCATATTTGTTGTTTTTCCTGTAACTGCATTTTAGTTTCTCATCTGTAGCTGCACCTGCATCTCATACTCTTTGCTCAGTGTTTTCTCTTGATCTTTACTGTCCTGTTCTTGCTGTACATTCCCTTGTATTGCTGTTTCTTGCATCTTATTTGCATTATATCATCTTGCAGTCTTCACTGCATCATTTTCTTGCATCTATTCATCACATGCTTCTATTGCATTCTGGTAGCATATTCTTTGTTGTTTACAAAAAATCATTTCATTTCATTTGGCATAACTTGTAAATACATTTGCATCATTCCTGCATAACCTGCTGTTTCTTTCACCTTCATCTCACTTGCTCCATCTCACTCCTGTTACTGCTTGCATCTTCTTTATCCTTGCTCTATTGTTCACTGCATAACTGTCACTACTTGCATATTCTTTTGCTATTGCATTTTGCTCTACTTGCATCCTGTTACATCTTGCATCCCCTTCATTACATACTCTTCATCTGTCATTTGCACTGTCAACTTGTTTTTGCACTGTTTTTCACTCCATCTTAGCAGCGCATCTCCATTCTTAACTCTTAAGCTGATCTTGGTCCTTCTCTTCTGCTGTTGGGCCAAAGACCATGACATGTTGCTGCTGTGGGCTGTGAGCTAGCCTACTGCCATTGAAGAGGTGATCCTGCTGTTGTTGGAGTTGAAAGATTGAACAAGGCCCAACTGGGCTGTGCAACAAAAGAAAAGGGGATAAAAGCCCAACTAGGCTTCCCTCCGAAAACAAGTAAGCATGAACCCATTAGCAAAGCCCAACTGGGCCTTCTTTATTGTCTGTTGGGTTTATATTTTTTTCTGGGCTTGTAATATTATTTTAAACCCAACAGTGGGCTTGTGTTTTTGGACTTTTGGGCTTGTAATTTTAATTGGACTGTGGGCTTATAATTTTGAACATTAACTGGGCCTTGTACTCAAAACAACAACTTTGGAACTTTGAGAACAGTGGGCTTAAAATCTTTGAAAATCTATCAAGTTTTCCAATTTCAAAAACTCCTGTTGGGCTCCTCACTTTCCAAATAACCTGTTGGGCCTCCTGAAGCCTACTGGGCTATGCTTTGGGACATGTTAAAATACCAACTGGGCCTGTTCAAAACTTCCTTTTGGGCTGCACAATTCTCCCACCAATGTGGGCTTGCTCCTAACAACAAAACCAAATTTTTCTCCCAACTCAAAACCAAATTCTTGCTCCACCAATGTGGGCTTGCTCCCAATTTTAAAACCAAAGTTTTTCTCCCAATATTAAAAACCAAATTTTTCTTTGTATCTCCCAATTAAAACCAAAAGTTTTCTCCCATTCAAAAACCAAAAATTTTCTCCCTCTTTTTAACCAAAAATCCCAAATAGGATTTACCTTTAAAGCCTAAAAACCAAATTTTTGAAACCCATAACTGAAAAGTGTGGGTCTTATTTCTCTTTTTGAATTGTGTGATTGTTTGATAAACATAACATGTCTGGATTTTGGTCTGCCACTAGGAATAAATCTATTAGAAAAGCTTACGGGCAAGATTCACCTTATGAGCCTCCCACAGACCATGATGTCAATAGTTATAGGGATTATTATTATGGACCTTCTGTAGGTCATGAACCTCAATATGCAAACCCTAATGACTATTCACACATGTATCATCCACCATTGAGTGAAAATGAACATCTAGACAATATCCAACTCACACATTCGTCACTTGTGAATCAGTTAGAGGCTCGGATCACTGCTTTAGAAATGCAAACACATGAGAAATCTGTAGCATCTAGTTCACATAGACGACCTGAAATCTATGCATGTACCTTATGTGGTGGTTTAGACCACCCTGATAAATATTGCTATATTTTGCATGATTATAGGCAAATTAGAGAATCCCATGAAAATCCAAATTATGAAATGCCCAAAAATTGTGAGGATGGTAGTCATTGGGACCATAATCAATCCTTTGAGGGTTGCGATCAATCTTTTATAAACCCTAATGACCATGCACACATGTACCATTCACTACAATTTGAACATGAAGAATTTTGTACTCCCATGAATTTAGACTCCACCACAGAAGCTTTCAGACTCAGTGAGCAAAACTTTGCTAGATCTACATCACGAATTCAGGCATATTTAGATCAGATTTTGCTTCACCTACAAAAGGAGGAAATTCATGAGGAAATGTATGTTGTCCCTAATGAAGTGTCTAGTCCCATTCATGTAAATGATGTTGAATATGAACCTAATTTAGAGGAACATGAATCGACTAATAACACCACCACTGTTAATGAGGACCAATATACATGTTACCATGTTGATGATTATGAAGATTATGATGATAATGATGTTATGTTAGAAGAACATGAAAATATTGTGGAACCTTTTGGTTCAATAACATATGGCTTCTCGCCCTCGACCTTCATGAATGTTGTTTCTTCTAATACTCATAGAAAATCATATGATTTTGATATTGATATGGTACTTGTACAATTGTTCTTCGAAGATGAGCATGACATAGGAATAGTTGAATCTTCTGTAGACAATAATGTTAATATGCATGAAAACAAATTTGATGTGTCTGATTCCTTGCCTAAGTCACAAAATGTTATTTCTTCCGATGTTGATTTGAGTACTATGGACAATCATGATACCGATTTAGGTCTTGATGTTTTGTTCGATGAATGTGAGCATGATTTACCAATTTCTGATTTAGGGGAAGTATGTGTTGGTACTATTGATCTTATCCATGAAAATAACTTAGAAGTACCAACTTTCTTACCTAAATCGCATATTGAGATTATTCCACCCAACCTAGATTTGGTTTGTAACAAAACTTTTAAACCAACTTTTCTGAAAATTCCCAACCTAGGATTGGAACTGTGTGCCTCCCAAGTCCTTTTGGACTATTTTGCATCAAAATACAATACTTTTAAGGAGCCACAATTGGAATACATTTCTTTGCCCATCCCGCAAAAAGTCCATTTTGAGTTAGACCTGGTGAATCCCGAACCCCCAAAATTGCTAGATTTTGTGCTTAAAAATAAATCTGTTGAAAAATATAGGTTTGGGGGTGATTCATCTGGTTTTTCACTCTCACTCGCATTTCAGTCCAACTATAGTTGTTTGAAACTGTCTATGTTTCAACACTTTGTCTTTTGGGTTGATCCTCAACTCTTTAGACTGTATGTATATAGTGAATTGTTTGTATATAATCTGGTAGGTAATGTTTAGTGGAATCATATGTTTCTTGTATATATTGTGCTAACCCAATGTGAATTCAGTTGAGTTAATGTTGGGTTTTTCCTTGAATAATGGAGTTCAAAACTTGCTTTCGCCAATATCCGGTAATCTCTTTCCTTTTTCTACACTTAGCATCGTTCTCATGGTATGTGTTATAATCATGTTTATCTTTTGAAACATTGAGGACAATGTTTAGTTTAGGTTTGGGGGTGAAAAGTAGATACTTTGATAACATTCTATAATTGAAAACAAAACTCCTCCCTCTTTTTGAAAAATAAAAAATCAAAATAAAAAATTGAAAAATTGAAAAAAACATAAAAATGGAGCTCATTTACCTTGAAATGTTGACTCTTGTGCATGTATGTAAACATAAGGATTCTTAGTATAGATATTTAGACACCCTGATTCTAGCAAAATTCACATAGTGATAAGAAACTTGCACGCGCACGATCTACCAATACATGTATAGCCTCATCCTTGAGGTGTTCTATCGGAAGTCACGATTGCCAATCACTTTAGAATACTGAACGAAACTTGACTAGCTTGTTCTTTGGTTGGTTGGGATAGAAGGTGGAGGTTACATTAAGAAAGACAACCATCGAATTTAACTGGGTGCATCAAAAAGGGCTACCTCTTGCAAAGTGTCATGTAATTTTTTGTTTCTTTTTGCTTATGTATCAAAAGTTCATCACAAAAAAAAAAATAAAAAAAAATTCATGTATTTATCAATTCCATTCTCTCTTGTTCCAAAAATAAAAGAGAGTAGTCAATGTAAATAAGAGTCATGTAAATAGTCATTTTGTTGTTTCATTGTAATAAGCAAGGAAGGGTGTATGCCATTAATGTACAACGCGAGTAATTGTGAAATACCTCCAACTCATTCACAATTCTCGTAAAGTCCGGACAGCTAGCTAGATTTCGACCTCGATTCTTAGCCTGAGAAACATCTCTTGGTGATTAGTAGTCATAACATCCGATTTTTCTTTACACATGTGTAGATACACTTTACACTCTTATCACATGTCTTTATTTGTTATCAGTGCTAGGATTGTGCCTTTGATAGCTAGATTGACATCTCCATTTTGTTGTGAGCTTCTACTGTCTTGCACATGTCACATTTCATGGAATATGAGCTTATATTTTGTCCTAGAAATTTGTAGGTACGTTCTAAGCAAACCTTCACGAGACTTGAACTCGTCCACTAGGGACACTTAGTGGTTTAAAAGGCTTATTGCATTCGCTAAATGAAATCGAGAGACCAGCGACAGTGGTATAGGTAGGATTTCCTTAGTTTTGTTTTACTTGAGGACAAGTAAAATTCAGGTTTGGGGGTATTTGATGAGTGCCAAATATTGTATATATTTGCACCTTTTTATTGGCATTTAACTCATCATTTGTGCACTAATGCTCCATTTTATCCCATATTCTGTGTTTTCGTTGTTTTCAAGAATAAATACTTTTCTCAATTAATTTTGCATTCTTAGGTACTAAATAAAGCCTGGTTAACTCACGGAGCGAAAAGAGCAAAGAAACGGCAAAGACTCCCGCAGAAAGGCAGCGAAGAATGATGTTTGCAAGAGCCGGATCAACTAGAAGTGGGCTTGAAGAGGAAGAATTGTCCTTAAAGAAGATATGGGCTTGGCATACCCAAGGCCCAAAACCCTTACCCAAATCCATTTCCATTTCCATGAGAGCCGTCAGATTGGATCCATCTCATCATCCAACGGCCACCTCATCATTGTGCATCAAAATCCGAAGCTCCTGTCAAACACATAGTACCTAACTCCATCTGAAGCCGTCAGTTTTGTTGTATCTCATAATCCAACGGTCGCTACATACCTCTCCATCGTAGCATTTCGATTCAATCTATATGGGATCATCCAACGCTCTTTACTCGCTGTGCATCAAAGTTCGCTACTCCCGCTCAACACCCAAACGCCAAACACCTACACCACAAACCAAACAAACCTTAACCCATTATTCATCGACCTCTTCTCCTCTTCTCCCCAAATTCCTCTCTTCCCTATCACCCGCAACTTCCGCCACCACCATCTCCTGCCATCACTGCCACCACCAGACCTCGAACCACACCACCACCACAACCACCCGACAACTCCACCATCTCTCTACCTAGCCTAGGTGTTTCATCAAATTCACATCCTACTGACCTAGGGTGTGGAGTTGATGAGACGACTCGAGCTAGGGTTCACAGTTCACAAAGAAGAGCAGCAAAAGCAGCAAAACAAGTGGGAAGAACATAAGAAGGTATGGGTCGAGGTGAAATAACAAGTGGGTACGTCAAATTGAAAATCCACAAATCAAATTTTAGGTTTTCAAAAATTAGGGTTTAGAAATTTGGGGATTCTGCACTATAAATAGAACATGGTGTGTGTAATGTTGGGGGTATGCCCGGATTAGCCGGTGCACCAAGTTGTAGTAGTATATTGTGTTCATCATGTTCTAATTACTTTTGTTAGGGTTGAGATGAAACCATTAATTTACTGCTAAGTTTGATTCATGTTTCTGATATTGTTCTTGTTGTGCTTTACTTGTTTAGGATAAATATAATCTGAGCTCTTCATCATTTTACTTTCACAGTGTATGTCATGCATCCATTGTAGTTAGAATACTTCTGTGATGAATGTGCTGCAATTCATGCTTCATTGTCTGTTATTGATCCCTTGACTAATTGTGCCCTGAAAAGACAGTTAGTGCTTTGGAAAGATACCCTAATTGCGATTAGAATATCCATCTTGGGAAAGGTTTAATTATCTAAGTTATCAAATTGATTGTGATTAGTTGTACTGTGAGAAGACATCTAATACTAGGGATTAGTTAGTTGGCTTAGTTGATATTAATCCATCCAGTGAGACCCTGGATAAACGGCAGACTTGCATCTTGTCCGGTGTCCATAAAAAGGACAAGAACATTATTGAAACTGAACTGACTTAGCTGAGATTAGGTGGTGGATTCGACTGCCCTAGTGCCCTTTAATATGCATTCTTGTTTTCTATTTAGTGTTACATAACCAACATCTAGCTGTATCGGCAAACAAAACCCCCTATTTGTGTTACTTCTTGTTCTGAAATCAGTTGTAGTGAGACCATAGTTTCAAATCTACACCCACCTTGTCCCATTGGATCGACCTCTGCTTGCCCTGTGTTACATTGTGACACTGTGCACTTGCAGTTCGACATAGTCGTAGGTACTCTTTCAAGTCCTACCACGTTGGAGGAATAGAATATGTGCAGAGGAAAAGATGGAAAGCGCTTTGAGAAGTCTACTCCGACGAAAATCAGGCAGACCTCATGTCAGGAGCACAGGCAGGTTCGTGGTGTTTCATTATAGCATTATTTTTCATCACATGAATAACGTGCAATCACATGAACCTGAGAAGAATCTGATATACCCATATTGGAAGATTTATATCAAAACAATATGAAACCCTTATTCAAACAAGAAAGCAAAAAAGGAAGACCTTGAACTCAGCTGCCACTGAGTACAAGGAAGAAGTGTTCACAAATTACGAGAAGATACTCGTCCAAAAAAAAAAGGGAAACAGGAAGATTTAGTAATCAAGGAGATGTGCCTTCATCATCGCCGGAGTATGCTTCAACACCGTTGTCATAGGCCGGGACCTTTTCTTCCTCCGGATCTGCCTCAATTTCCCTCTCGGATATTTCTGCAACATCAGCGACGTTCTCTGCTTCAGCATCCTCAGCGGGAACAGCTTCCGTATCTTCCTCAAGGGCCACTGCAGCGTTGGAAATTGTGTTGACTACCTTTGGGCACTCAGGTTCATCCGTATCGAGGATTATCACGCCATCTTGGATCATATAATCGCGCTTATCTTCACTCGGAGTCCATTCATGTCAATCCTTCGCCTCTTTATCCGTGATGCAAACCTCTCGGCTCTTGAGCTCACCGGTGATTGCGATGCTTCGTCATGCCTATGTTTTTCTTCCCTGTCGATTGAATACAAAAGAGTTTGAGCGCGTTTTCGAGCGATGCGCATATGCAGAATGGACATGCCACGTACAACATGATCAGCCTCGCGAAGCGGAAGATCAATTTTAGCCATCACCTCCTTGAACACATCAGCCTCAGGTTTGTCGACTTCAAAGCTTCTCTTCGGAGAGGTACCAGAGTTGTCATCACAAGAAGCCTCCATAAGATTCTGCAGGAAGAGGTTATGATTATATTAACAAAAAAAAATAATCATCATCAATCGAAAGATCAAGTCGTGTGACGAAAGTTATACCTGAAATAAAGAAGGAAGCAATTCTGTGATGGAAGAAAAGTTTCAGAGTCTTCTTAATACTCCACAAGCCAACAGGATCCCGGGAAGAAAATGAGTCTCTACTTGCCGTGTATAAAGCCTACAGATGCGGGATAGCAATCAGCGGATCCTTATCGAACCTGAGTATTTGAAAGCAGTTATCGTGCGATAAGAAGAAATGCATATAGTCCAAGAAACGGGCCAGACTACATCCGGGTAACACGAACTGAAACCTTTCATGTGAATTTATTTTATTGTCACCATCTAATGCCTACCCCGCAATAGTGCAATTATTACGTGCTAGGCAGGGGACTTAATATTGATGGTGGATTTTAGTTCAGGGCTAAAATTGTAAAACCGATTTTAATATGCTGACATCCTGCAAAGGATAAAGCCATTTGGTAAGCAATGAGCGCAGAGAACCTCTCGCTTTATTTATTTTAAGCAATTCGATAAATATACAAAATTCACCTAGAATGGTGCATGTAGCAACAATCCCAAGTATTCTGTGAATTTATAGCATTATCAATTAATGCATGATTAGCCTAGTGTTTCCTGTGTTGTTCCTAGCCGAGCTCTCATTATTAGCATGACATGACGATTGAGTGTTTACTCTCAGCAAAGTAACATGAATCTCCAAGTGCCAATTTTGAGACATGCACGAAATACTCGTACATGCTGCATCATTCTCTGACAAAGAGAATTTCGAATCGATACGCTTTCAGCTAGATCGAACGCATTTAATTTCCTTAAGGAAAATCTGGACTATCCAAATCAATCTCAGAAACGATCATGGCCACACAAGTTGGACATATGATTTAACCAGCCTAATCGAACCCTAGCAGGAGTAGGCGATCATTGTGATGACCACCGGCGGACCCGCTTATGCCCTAGCCGGTCGAACTCCACCCAGCACGTCAAACGCCAACCCTAAAATAGGGTGGTTGCGCTGCTTTGGAAGAAGCTCGGCGAGCTTAAACTGTTCAAGGCAGTCTTAAAATCATCACGACCGTCCAACTTCACCATCCTAGTTGGACGACTTAGATCATCCCGCGAATGATCAGTGAGGCGCTAATGCACACATTGGCAGACCCACTCCTCACCTACCTGATCGACTCTCTCACGGCCTGGCCATAGAGCAGAAAACGCTTGCTCGAAGTGAGGCTGGCGTGATGCTTAAAGAGTCTTGGAAATTCCACTAGCGTCTTAAATCGATCACAACCATCCAACTTCGCCGGTATGTTTGGATGGCTTAGATCGCGCCTAGGACCATCGGAAAGCTACACATATGTTCACCATCGGCCCAACGTGGGCCCCACACGATTAGTCTCCTCAAAGCCTACCAAACCGCTTAGCTACCAAACCAATTAGCTAAAGTCACGCACACGTGACCGACCCAAAACCCTAATTAGGGTTTGCGGCATGGCATATGTGTCGCAGTTTGATCACGACCATCCATCTTCGCCAGCTTGGATGGAGGGTGTAGATATAGACTTAAGAGGTACCAAGAGCATCAACGTGATCACCGTGGGCCCACCTATGCGGGTGACCGACCGGCCTAGGCCAACCATGACCGAGCGCCTCGAAACGCACACCCAAAGGTGGCATGTCACGCGGCTTTCAAATCCTTTGCGGCAATGGATTTCTATCGCAAATTGATCACGGCCACTCATATTTTCCAGTCAACTTGAGTGGCCTAGATCAAGCCTTCATGATACAAAGTGGTACGGACATGCACACCGACGGGCCGTCTACACGCATGCCCAGTCGGTCCCACCAAAAACGTTGTCCATGCTTGATTTCGGTCAAGCTAAAGAGTGATGTTTGCACACCTCTTTAAAACCCTAACAATCCATCAACGGTCGCAAATATGTGTCGTAGATCATCTCGTCCGTCCAACTTTGCCAGCTTGGTCAGACAGCTTAGGTTAAGAGTTAAACAACCAACGAGGCACCTTGGTGATCACCGTATGTCAATCTACCTTAGCGAGTGATCGGCCAAGGGATGGCCCACCCTTGCGGCCTTCAAACGATCCCTTGAAGATGTCTGAACATGCTGCTATTTTAAGACTCTTAATCCGCGACTTACTCCATTAAGCTTTAAAATAGCGATGATTCATACATATTGATTATATTCGATGCATTACATGCATAAAATATACACGATATTTTATGAATATCGATTTCTTAAATAACTTATTTATTTAACCTAATAGCATCACGTGCTATTTCCTGTGGATCCCACGACTCAACCCACTCACTCGAGACATCAAACATGTCACAAACTGGGGGATACTTACTGGGGTATTTGTCTGGCGGTTTACAGCGTGCGGCGTGCAACGCGCCCGTATATAAGAACGTGTCAGGAGGCATCGACGGTTAAGATGATGAGGGAAGTGGGCTAAGACGTGATTGTGCAATCACCTACACGAACCCACTACTCCATCACTCAACTTCCTCCACTTCCTACGAGATGAGGGTTTGCGCTCAATGACTTGTATAAATAGGTCCTTCATCTATTTCCGAAAAAACACAGAAAAACCAAGTGTTGTCATAAGTATCCAGAAAACACCAGAACTAATAGCTTTCATTGTGCAAGCCAGTTCATCATTCAGATACAAGTCATAAACAGCCAACACCTTCATAATCTCAACACCTTCTTCGCTTCCCTCCCTAAGATCAACCCCATATCCTTCACTTTGTGACCAAAGCAAGTCTGGAACGACCATTTATTGGTTTAGACCATAATTGTATAGATTGATCTTTCGAATCAAAAGCACTCCCGTGTAGTGCATTTATTTAGGGTTTAGATTCGTTTCTCATCTGCACACACCCAAATTTACCAAAACCAGCAGAAACAGTTTTCACCCATAAATACGCATATATGTATAAGTCCTTATTCCTTGAACCGAAGTTTGCGAACTTTGTTGATCAAGAGAACCGGGACAAGAGCCGTGAACTCAGTCCGCGAACTCAGTCAGCGAACCCAGTCCACGACGGAAGTTCTCGACCCGAGAAAATCTGCTGGAGTTTGAGAACTTCTTCCGGGAACTTAAGTCCGCGAACCCAGTCCGCAAACTTGAGTTGGGTTATATTTAAAGACGGTTGTTTGTGAACTCATGTTTATATAAACTAAGGAATGCAAGGATGCAAACTGTGGCTATAAATTTCAAAAGCCGATTCTAGAGAATCAAATCGTTTTTGCTTCAATTGTGTCTTGTGTAGTTACATAAGATTTCCTTGCAATTGAACAACTATTTAACTAGTTCATTTGAGTCATTTGAACTAGTTATGGTGAAGAAGATATTGGTTGATATGAAATTACTCATATGGCTAACCATTTGGTTAACTACTATTAAACCAACAAATGTACATGTTTGGGTACGGTTACATAAACCTAAAATTGTAGATTTCACTTGTGTGTAACAAGCTAGGATTTTCGATTTAATGGTTGAAAGATATTATCTTAAATCTAAATCAGGTTTTCATCTAATGGTGAATATTTAATGCTTTGTTACCAAGCTAACATTGATTGCAACCCTGATTTGAAAGACTACATAAAGGAGAACTCTAGCAACTGGGAAACCTAATCCCCACACCTTCTGTGTGATACTAGTTGCATAGCTAGAGTCAATTCTCCTTTAACCTTTGGTTTCTTCTTTTAAACCAGGTTAACAACTTAAACACTTCATTGGGATTGTGAAGCCATACCGATACTACTTTCTGGTAGTTGTGTGATCTGATCTTGCATATTCTATCGTACGAGTACAATCGCAAGGATTGGCTTGAGATTAATATCTCCGATAGGCAAGATATAAAAGTAATCACAAACATCTTCGTCTCATCGTTTGTGATTCCATAACATATTATTTCGCTACGTCGATTAAGACTGTTGTGAGGTGATTGATAATACTAGGCTGTTCTTCGGGAATATAAGTCCGGTTTATCAATTGGTTCCTGTTCACCTTGATTTATCAAAAGACGGAACAAAAACTCGTAGGTATTTTTGTGGGAGACAGATTTATCTATTACTATAGACTTTTCTGTGTGATACATATTTGTTTATTAAAGTCTTCGACTTTGGGTCGTAGCAACTCTTAGTTGTGGGTGAGATCAGCTAAGGGAATCAAGTGCGTAGCATCCTGTTGGGATCAGAGACGTAGGAGCATAACTGTACCTTGGATCAGTGTGAGATTGATTGGGGTTCAACTACAGTCCAGACCGAAGTTAGTTTGAAGTATACTAGTGTCTGTAGCGGCTTAATACAATGTGTGTTCAATCTTGACTAGTGTAGATGGGGAAAAACGATTTGCTAGTTTTTATTGAGGAGACGACCGTGCGGAGGATACTCCTTGAACCGAGCGAAATGTTTAACCTCACACAGATGCACTGCAAGAAGGGAGTGCTTTAAGTTCGAGAGATCAATCTGTAGGACTCAGGCCTAAACCAAGACAATGGCCGTTCTAGAGTCAATTCGGTCACAAGAGAGGATGGGTCGATATGTAGGAGGGAAGCTGAGAAATATATGATTAATGGTGATCAAGGATTGTTGGTGTGTTCTGTATTTTGCGTGAAAATAGTTTCTGAATGATTGAGTTTACTCAGTTCAGAGTAATTGTTAAGACGATGAGTTCGTGTAGACGAAAGACTGTCTATCGAAAATTGTTTGTTGTTCCAATCATGATTCGGAGACTTATTTATATTGATACAATTGCAAAACACCGTGATCCCATGATGTGTTACAGTTGTTGGAGTCAAAGAGTTGGGAAGTGGAAATCGTGTTAAAACCAGTTGCTCATCGTGCGGAGACTTGGTTGATTTTCTACCCACTACTTTGCTAACTACTCCAACTAATTGCATGACTTGCTCACATTATCGTTGTATGTATGAACACACGTGTCGTAGACCACCAGAACAAAACCCTAGTTAATATCCCCCATGTGACACGATTGATGTCTCGTGATTGTGGAGCCAGTTGCTGACTCCATAGAACGATGAGTCCTTGTATTGCTGAGTCGAACGTGATTTTTAAATGTTCTGAGACTCATGAATTGAATATGTATGTTGAGACAAAGGTATCGGATAAATGTTGATAACTTAAGGTGAGCAAATGTTGCTGAATCGTTGAATATTGATAGTTGAACCAATATTCCTTAGTCGGAGCAAATGTTGCTCGTTTGATGAATTGTTGGTATCAGGATCAAATGAAAATATTAATTTAAGATGTTGACATCTGATCCGAGCATAATTATTAAATTGTTGATCACGGGATCAACGTAAAATTATTAGTGTTTGATCTGCTTAGAATTATGTTTTTGCAGAGTTCTGGATTCGAAACCCTAATTTTTGATCAACTGATGATTTATTAAAAATCAACCACAAAGTGAAGGATGGACCGGCTACATGGGATGACGAGTCGACCATGTAACTCCCAGATGCTCAAATGAGCAAAATACCAAAGTCTCTTGAAGACCAGTTGGTGAAATGATGATTAAATGCTGGTTTAATCATTTATTAAAATGGTGCCCGTATCAGCTTTAGGTGATGAAACCTATTTATGAAGAGATGAGGGACAGTCCAAGAGGGAATGGGACCGACCCTTGGTGGTCGTGGGACCAACTGATGGTCCTTTGAGCAAACTCCAAGTTGTTTGAGAAGAGTTTGGAACCAATATGAGCAATTGAGCAAATTAGGTCAAAATTATTAAAACATCTGGTACCGGATATTTGCAAGCCCTAGGGATGGCCTTGGTCGGTCAAGGAGAATGCCTGTGTCACCATAATGTCCGTGTCTCAGTCTTGAAAGTTTCGATATTTTCTGATGCGCGTTTGAGCAACATTTTGAGAAAATGTGAAGGATTCAGGGTTTTGCCGAGACTGAGGAATCTTCATGAGATGATGAAAAATAATTAATAAAATATGGGATTATAAGGTGTGGGACCTGCCACGTCTAGGGCATGGCCGGACGTCTAGCAAGCTCGGTCCCGCAACACCTTTCCCAATTTTATGTAATTTTAAGTATTTTCCCTGATGTGAAGGAAATACCATGAAACTGAGGAATTTCATGAGGTTAGGGAATTTCCATGAGATTATGGAAATAATAATAATAAAATAGGGAGTCATGAAGTGTGGGACCGGCTATGGCCAAGGCATGTCTGGTCGGCCAATGAACACGGTCCCATGGCACTTTCTCTAATTTTATATTATTTTCATGATTTTAGGGAAATATCATGAAATCAAGGAGTTTGTTGAAACTAGGGAATTTCCTTGAAGTGAATGAGTTTCCATGAGATGAGGGAAACAAATAATATTAAAATAATAAACAAAGGGCGTGTGGGACCGGCCACGGCTAGGGCATGGCCGGCCGGCGAATGAGCCTGGTTCCGTGAGTTTTTCCCTAATTTTATGTAATTTTCATGAGTTGAGGGAAATATCATGAAATCAGGGAATTTTCATGGTATGAGGGAAATAATAACAATATAATAAAGAATCATGAGGTGTGGGACCAGCCACAGCTAGGGCACGGCCGGCCGACCGGCTAGTAAGCCCGATCCCACGACACTTTTCCTAATTTTACTACTTCTTTGGTACAAAGAAACACCATGAGACTGGGGAGTTTCCTTGAGACGAAGGAGATTTGCTCAAATGAAGGGATTTTCATGAGATCGGGGAAAAATAATAAAATATATAATTGGGGGCCGGACTGGCCACCGCGTGACCGGCCGGCAGGCAGGCCCAGTCCCCTAGCGCCTTTGCTAATATTTTATTACTCATCTGATTGCTGGATCAGGAGCATTATAATTATGGTTTTACGATTTTAACCCTTGTTGAAAATCCACCATCTACAATGATATCACAGGGATAATGGATATTTTTATTGATTATCTGGAGTTTTCAAGTATTTTAATAAGAGACATTTTTAGTTTAATAGTTTTAAAATTATTTTTCTTAGTTTATGAATTTTGGAACATCATTAGTGATTATTATTTGGAACCTCTTTATTTGGAATTTAATTTGGAAAGATATTAGGTAATATCATCTTTATTTATTTTGTATTTTTACTTTGTTTTATTAGTATTCTTTCAAAAAAAAAATAGCATGTTTCATAGTCATGCCTCAAGGATCCGGTCATGCTAGTTGGGTTGGAATTGATCCATTGGGTCAAATCCGTCTCAATAGAAGCCCGAATTTTTGGCGGACGTGACAGTTTGGTATCAGACCATGGTTCCGATTTACTCGGACTGTGCGTGTGTACTCACTAGTTTTGAAAGTCTTGTTTAGAAAAAAAAACCTGCACTTTGATTTATTTTATTTATTTTTTTGCGACTTTTGGATTCAATTTTTTTTTTGAAAAGTGCGTTATGTTTCTTTTTATTTTATTTGGAAAATTAAATTTATTTAGTTTTCATCGGATTCTTGGATGTTTTAATTTGCATTTGTGGTTTGGGTAAATAACTAAAAGCCTTATAAAATAAACTGTTGTGTGTATTAGTTAAATTAGGTTTTCGACTTAGATATTAACTTTAGTGCGTGTTTCTCTTTATTTAGAAGATGTTGCATCGCCGTGATGTCAACGGTCCTCAACCAAATGGAGAAGAGGGAGAGGACAGAAGGGAACGCATGGAAGCTACTCTTGACCGAGTTGTTGGGACATTGGGAACATTGATACAAGTTGTTGAGACCCAACGCCATGGTAGAGTGGACTTAGAGAAGTTCTTAAAAGTAGCTGAAAGGAAAGAATTTAAGGGGACTGAAGAACCTCTTGAAGCAGAAAGGTGTTTAATGGGGATACAAAAGGAGTTCCTAGCCTTAAGAGTGGAAGAGAATGACAAGATCCGCTTTGCTACGTATCTTTTCACTGGAGTTGCTGATTATTGGTGGGATTCGATAAAACGAGTCTGAAATGTTACAGTTTGGGCAGAGTTTGAAACATTGTTCTTTGACAAGTATTTTCCTGAGACAGTCAAAGCCCAGATGTGTGCTGAATTGGCAACCTTAGGTCAGGGAGACATGACGGTTTCTCAACTATACAAGAAGTTCAGTGAATTGGAACGTTTTGGGGATAACTTGGTCAATACGCCGTTACGAAGAGCAACAAAACTTCAGGACCACTGAAACCTGCCATCTGTGCTAGGTTAGTACCATGTCACCTCACCACTTATGATGATGTTCTTGATACTGCATTAGCTATAGAAGCAGAATAGATCAACAACCAAAAGGAAAGGTAGCCGAGAGATCCCAAGAGGAACCAGAAGACGTACCCATCGAATCATCGAAAGCGTCCGCGTACAGATAACCCTGGGAAGGTCGTTGCACCAAAACCTTTTTTTCACTGTGGAGTTGTGGGTCACTACGCGAGGGATTTTCCTAAATCAAAGCCACCTGGACAACTAAATATAATCTCGGGGTGTTATAGTTGTGGTAAGAATGATCACTTTGTAAGGGAATGTCCTTTACCTGCACCACCTAGGCCTCCAAATCAGAATCAGTTTCTGAATTCCCCAAGGCCGAATTTCCAAGCACGACATCCATACCAGCCGCGAAACAATGCACCAGCCTTCCAGCCAAGGCGTCATCCAAATATTCCGGGGCAGCTGAACCATATTTCTACTGTTGAGAAGAGGACAGAAAATACCGCGATTGAGGGTAACTTCCTGATCTTTAGTTCTTGTGCTAAAGTTTTGTTTGATTTTGGAGCTACTCATTCGTTCATATCATTACATTTAGCTGCTTATCTTGGTTTGAAACCTCTACCCATGGGGTTCACTTTGAATGTCTCTTCACTGCTAGGAAATGTAGTTTCCCTTAGTAAATGTTGCAAGGATTGTGAAATAACTTTTGGTGACTATAGAGTGAAAATAGACTTGATACCGATGAGTCTCCAAGTTATGATGTCATTATTGGTATGAATTGGTTGTCACAAAACCAAGCTATCCTGGAATGTTTTGAGAAGAAGGTCTCTTTCCAATCGTCTGATGGAAGTCGAGTGTCTGTCAAAGGAGAAAGGTGGAAAGTTATAAATCCATCCTTACCAGAGATGAAGAGGCAAGACGAAACTGAAGAACACATAGCTTATCTTGCTCACCTGAGTGAAGAAGAGGATATCATTGTGGTAGATGAAGAGTTACCGGTGGTTCGAGATTTTCCCGATGTTTTTCCAGAGGCATTACCTGGATTACCACCAAAGAGAGAGATTGATTTTGAGATCGAAGTGCAACCGGGAACCATGCCAATATCGATTCACCCATATTGTATGGCACCCAAAGAGATGAAGGAGTTAAGGAAACAAATTTATGAGTTGGAATAACTGGGATTTATTCGACCAAGTACGTCACCATGGAGAGCTCCTGTTCTCTTTGTGCTCAAAAAGGATGGATCAATGAGGATGTGCATTGATTATCGACAACTGAACCAAGTTACAATCAAGAATAAGTACCCCTTGTCGATAATTTATGACCTTTTTGACCAATTGAAGGGAGCATGTTATTTAGCAAAGATTGACCTTCGATCTGGGTACCATCAGATGCGTATCAGAGAGGAGGACATTCGTAAAACCGCATTTGGAACTTATTACGGTCATTATGAATTTCTCGTGATGTCGTTTGGGTTAGAAAATGCACCTACAGTGTTCATGGATCTGATGAACCGGGTTCTTTGACCTTTTGTGAACAAGTTTGTAGTAGTGTTCATTGACGACATCCTCATTTATTCCAAGACTAAGGAAGACCATGAGGAACATCTGAGGATGGTTTTACAAACTATAAGAGAGCACAAGTTGTATGGAAAGAGGAGTAAGTGTGAATTCTGGATGACGAAAGTATTATTCCTCGGACATGTTATTTTTAAGGATGGTATATCTGTTGATCCCGATAAGATATCGGCGTAACAAAATGGGAACCCCCAAAGAGTACTTTTGAGATTCGAAGCTTCTTGTGTTTGGAAGGATATTATCAAAGATTTGTTAAGAATTTTTCGAAGATAGCAGTTCCTCTTACTCGTTTGACTAAAAAGGGGGTGAAGTTTGAGTGGACTACTGAGTGTGATAAAGCATTTGAGGATCTGAAGTGACGATTGACTACAACACCCATCTTAGTTACTCCGGAACCAGGATTAGGTTATGATGTTTATTGTGATGCTTCAGGAAGTGGTTTGGGTGGAGTTCTTATGCATAAATGGAGAGTGGTAGCTTATGCTTCTCGACAGTTAAAGAATCGTGAAAAGAATTACCCAACTCATGATCTGGAATTAGCACCTGTGGTGTTTGTGTTAAATCTTTGGAGGCATTATCTTTACGGAGAAAACTTTATGGTATTTTCGGACCACAAAAGTCTAAAGTACATCTTCACTCAGAAGGATTTGAACATGAGATAGAGGAGATGGCTCGAGCTTCTTACTGATTATGAATTTAAATTGGAGTACCATCCTGGGAAGGCGAATGTTGTAGCAGATGCACTTTGTAGAAAGGAATTTGGATCCATAGCATTATTGAGAATGGTGAAGGTTGTGGAAAAATATGATTTCATTATTGAGTGGAACGATGAAAGGGCATACTTGGCGCATGTTGTTTCAGTACCTGAGATTGTAGAGAAGTTCATTCAGGCGCAGGCGTTAGGCGACAGTTTGCAAGAAGTAAAAGAGAAGATGGGTACCACGGATCAACAAGAAGGATGGACATTGGGATTCAATGGGGATATTCGTTATAAAGGTTGGTTATGTGTACCAGATGTTGAAGAGTTGCGAAAGGAAATTTTGACCATGGCTCATAAGTCTATATTGACACTTCATCCGGGAAGCACAAAGATGTATAAAGATTTGAAGCGTCAGTTATGGTGGAAAGGTATGAAAAGAGATGTCGCACTGTTTCTCTCCAAGTGTCTTACTTGTCAGCAAGTGAAGGCTGAACACCAGCGACCAGCAGGACCTATTCAGCCTTTATCAATAGCTGAGTGGAAATGGGATTTCATTGCCATGGATTTTGTCATAGGATTACCTAAGACCCAGCATGGAAAGGATGGTGTATGGGTGATCATTGATCGTCTCACAAAATCGGCACATTTTCTTCCAATTAGGCATACAAATGCTATTCCTATTTTATGTAACTTGTACATCAAGGAGATAGTTAGGTTGCATGGAATTACAATATCATTTCCGACAGAGATCCTCTTTTTACAGCCAAGTTTTGGGGGAGTTTTCAAAAATCAATTGGAACAGGATTGAATATGAGTACTTCTTACCACCCTCAGAGTGATGGTCAGTCCGAGCGAACGATTAAAATTTTAGAGGATATGTTACGAGCATGTGCGATCGACTTCAAAGGTAATTGGCGTGATCACTTATCCCTTATCGAGTTCGCATACAACAACAATTATCATTCCAGGATCGGTATGGCACCTTATGAGGCGTTGTATGGAAGACCATGTCGTACACCGTTGTATTAGGCTGAGGTTAGTGAAAGAAGTGTCATAGGACCTCATATGGTTCAAGAGACGACAGAGAAGATAAGGATTATCCAAGACCGTTTGAGAACGACACAAAGTCGACAGAAGAGTTATGCAGATGTAAGAAGAAGACCATTGGAATTCCAGGTTGGGGAGAATGTGTTTCTAAGAGTTAGTCCTACACCGGGTATTATTGGGACACACTATATTGGGTCATTTGAAATTCTTCAACGAATTGGAGAAGTAGCATATCGACTAGCTCTACCAACAAAATTTGCAGCCATACACAATGTGTTTCATGTATCCATGCTTCGTAATTACAATGTTGATCCGTCCCACATCATCGAATGGAGAGACTTGCAACTGAACGAAAATGTTTCTTATGAAGAAAAACTGTTGCGCATAGTCGAATCAAAGGAACAAGTTCTTCGGAGGAAAACCATCAAAACTGTAAAGGTGCTCTGGCAACATCATGGTTCTGAAGAGGCAACTTGGGAGCTGGAGTCTGAGATACGAGACAAATATCCGGAATTACTGAGAGGTAATTCTTAAACTGAGCTACGCCTCGAATTTCCGGAGAAATTATTTTTTTAGAGGTTAATAGTATAATACCTGGTATTTTTGAACCCGGGCTTAAAGCCCGTTTCAACTCATAAGAGTTGGCATAGTGATTTGTATATATGTGGATGTACAAATCCTAGTTCATTTATTATAATTTTGTGATGGTTTTTGGGGTGCATATAGCTTAAATTAGTGGGTGGCTAAAAGAAATGGTTAACACATGGAATGATGGGGTCACTACCTAGTAGAGCACATGATTTTTATGGTTAGTAATACGTGTGGGAAAAAGAATGAGTCTTTCTCTCTTTTTGCATCTACTTTTAGGGTTATTGATATTATATATTGTTTTGTCATTTTCCCAAAACCCTAGAAAATAAAAAGAGACCATCTCTTTCTTCCTCTTTTCATCTCTGCTACTTTACAAAAACAAAAAAAAAAGAATCTATTTTGTTACTTTATCTGCCTGGAATACTGCTTGCTTGGATTGCTAGGATATCAGAATTTTTACTTGGATTGCGTAAGAGGTAGGAGTTTCTCGTAATACTAAAAACTAAACTTTTTCTCATGATTTAATTTGCTGATTTGCTTTGTATAATATTTTTAAATAATATTTATTTTTATCTCGTACATAGATGTCAGACGTCCATTACTTTTCTGTAAGCCTCGTTTATAAACAAAATTCACTGTTGTGTTCTGAACCTGGTCAGTGTGTTTGATGTTTAAACTTTGAATAATGACAACCGTTTGTCCACTGGTTCATGGAGGAAAAACATTTTGAAAAAAAGGAGGATCATCTATACACTATGTCTGTCTCTACCTACTACGCCTATTTTTCCTTTCCATCCGTCAGCCAAAATGGTAAGATCCAAGATATAATAGAACAAAATCCATAGCCTTTGTTTTGTCAGTATGTTTTAAAAAAAAAAAACACTTAAAATTCCACTTACCTGTATGTACTTATGAATTTTGTCTTCTAGCCCTGTTTCCAACAAAATTAATCCAACTACTTTGACTTCTTTGATGTTCTCTGATTTGTGGCATTTGAATAAGTATTTTTTTTAAATTCTAAAAAGGAACCAAAGTAATAATTGGATCAAGTCTTTATTTGTTCAACTCATGTGATACTACTGTGTACTGTTTCCACTAGCAGGTACAATAACTTGTTTCGGATTTTACTGTGAACCTCTTACATTTTTATCCTGTTAAATTTTCTTACGCTTCTTTATATAAAATGGATATCCCTCCAAGTTCACGCAAATTAAAATTATTGGTATTTAACAGAGAGTCAAAACCTCCTCCCGTCTTTGTGCAAATATTATTAAATAATTTTAAAATCATTCCTATTTGAGTCAGTGTTTGCATAGCTGTTTCCAAATTGATGGGATTTGTCTACGTAATACGGGGTAAATGCATCTTTACGGATAGCGGTTTTGTGGGTGCAGATGATTTCTGGTTGGGAGGGTAAATGTATTTTTGTCGGTTATTATAAATATTATATAAATGCATTGATTAAATTTTACCGGAATATGGGCGTGTTTGAGTTGTGAACAGAATTGAGTGTACTGGTAAGAGATAAATTTTTGATACACATATCACTGCTGCTGCTGTTGGTGAAATGTCAGGCCTTTATGGCATCCCACCATTGGTGGCTACCCTGGGAAGATTGTTCGAGGAACAATATGGTTTGTTATCGGAATAACTCTGACACTAGATTAGGAATCTACAATTATAGGTTGGCTTATGTGAGTAAAGTGATTAAGTAATTTCAGAAGATTTTGACTTGCATGGGTTTTATTATTTTATCCGCTACATGGTTTAACTTTCGATGCACTATATTATTTTTTTTGAAATTCCTACTGAGTTGTGGTTGCTCACCCCAGATTCCTTTTCCTCTCCCACAGAGTTTGAGGAACAGTTAGCGCAGTAAGCGGACTTGGAATCTTACGACATAGTACTCAGATGTTAGTATTCTCGCAAGACACTACTATATGATATCACAGGGATATTGGGTATTTTTATTGATTATCATTTTTATTATTTGGAGTTTTCAAGTATTTTAATAAGAGACATTTTTAGTATAATAGTTTTTAAATTATTGTTCTTACTTTATGAATTTTGGAACATCATTAGTGATTATTATTTGGAATTTAATCTAGAAAGACATTAGGTAATATCGTCTTTATTTATTTTGTATTTGTACTTTGTTTTATTAGTGTTCTTTCAAAAAAAAAAAAAACTGTTTTATAGTCATGTCTCAAGGATCGGGTCTTGCTAGTTGGGTTGGAATTGATCCATTGGGTCAAATCCGGCTCAATAGAAGCCCGAATTTTTGGCGGACGTGACAGCCTTAACAAGAAATGCTAGTTGACTAACCTAGTACTTGTCTTGTTTAAAAGTGAAAGGTATAAGTTAAATGGATAATTAGAACCTGATGAAAAAAATAGAGTTATCTTTATTTTGGTCTTATCGAATAAGCGATTGTATTTGTACAATCGGTTTAGCAAAGGAACTAAGGTGCTTAGTCGATTTTTGGTTTGCTAAACTATTAGGAAAAATTGTTTCGGGCAATTGTTTTCCTTGGTAACATTTCAAAACAAAATTACTTTGTAGTTTCGGTTTTGATATTGGTTATCAAAAATGGTGTGTGGAACTCTCGTGCTTAACTCTATAGGTTGCAAGTCTTGTGAGATTTGTAAGACCCTTTCGGTTTGTCCTTTATTTGCTCGTATCTTTGTCATTTTGCGACAAAAAGAGGGATAAATATATGGAGTAAACAAGTGATACTGGTATTGATTTATATTGATTGGTATCACTAAGGGAAATGCCATTGTGCTTAAACGTTATATCTAATGAAAGAGTAAAGCATAGACTAAGGGGGAGTAGCATATCATATGATACTTGTAGTTATATGGACTACAAAGGAATAACAAAGACGTGCGGATTGAAAATCTACCTATCTTACCTTTAGGGGGAGTATTAGATTTGTTATTATAATGTCAACAACGGTGTTTATGGATTGAATGTATACATGTTATTGTGCTGTTGAATTCGGGAATCAAGCGTATGTGTAATGAATTCTTGTAATTTGTTTATCCATATGATGTAAGAGTTTTGTCACTAAAATTGATAAAGAGGGAGATTGTTAGAGCATAGCTCGGTTGAACCCACCAAGCGTTGGTATGTCAAGTTTGTTTGTCATATTTAAGTGAACCAAAACTCATTGAAAGAATCGCTTGATTATGTACTAGAGTCAACTTCATATAGGTTAGCTTGAAAGTATTAGGATATGAGACATTACAAGTATTACGTGAAGACTTGAAGAAGTGAAGAAGTAAGGAGCTACAACGACAACATCATCCTTCCACTTGAGGTTAGTGATATTTGACTTGAACTGTTCCATTCTCTAACGTATCTTTCAAGTCGTGCATATTGAAAACATAACTGCTAAGAATGAATGATTATACTATAGTTAGACGTAGTATTAAGGAATACAATACGAAGTATAATGCTTATCTTTTGAACTTCGTATATAAGACATCGACATAATCTTTTGTATGCTATTGTGATTATGTATGGGTATGAGGTGAAGATTTCGTCCTAGGAAACCATGTTTTACATTCGTTTAAAGGAAGTAAATTCATGAACTTGTTTCGTGAATCGAAAGGGAAATCGCTAGGCTTATTGGTATTGTTATTCATTGCATATCTTTTGAACTACCAATATATGTGATTAGTATAACCACTCATGACTTGTTTATGTTCTTAGTAAAACTATTCACAAGGCCTGACTTTGTATTGGTATGACTTTTACTAGTGAAACCGATATTAAGTAATCACCTGAGATGGTATGATCGATTTGTTGTAATTTATATGACCAACTCTAGGCAAACGGGAATCGATCCTAGTAAGAGGTGCAGCCGATCACAAGAGGGGAATAGATCCTTGTATGAGGTGCAACAAGTTTCTAGATATTGGGAACCGATCCTATGAACATGTACAACACGTTTTTAGATATTGGGAACCGATCCTACGAACATGTGCAACAAATACAAGTCAGATACCATATATATGTGGGAACCGATCCTAGTACCTAGTCAACAGAATTTTGGAAAGCTAGTGTGACTAATTCCAGTACCCACATAGAGGTAGAACCGAAAATTGTTTTGGTAGAACCGTGAAACCCATGTTTGGTGATTGAGTTTTGGTAGAACCGTCAAACCAACATTCAATCACAATCATGGGTTTACGGTTCTACCAAAAAAAGTTTCGGTTCTACCTCCATGTGATTAATGTGCATAGTCACACTAGCTTTCCAAAAATTCGGTTGACTAGGTACTAGGATCGGTTCCCCACATATATATGGTATCTAACTTATATGTGTTGCACATGTCCATAAAATCGGTTCCCCTTTTCCTAAAAACGTGTTGCACATGTCCATAGGATCGGTTCCCCTTTCTGCTATAAACCTTCCTGCACCCCATACAAGGATTGGTTCCCTTTGATGTACTTCACCCCTTACAAGGATGGGTTCCCCTTTCCTTTTAATTGGTCAGATATACAAAATCCGATCATACAAAGGTGATTACTTAAGATCGGTTTTACTAATAAAAGTTATACCAATACATAAGTCAGGCCTTTGTCAATAGTTCTACCAAGAACAGAACAAGTTGTGAGCAGTTATACTCTACCACACGTATTGGTTGTTCATAAGATATGCAGTGAATAACAAAACCAATAACACCTGGCAATTTCATTTTCGGTCCACAAACAAGTTTATGAACTTATTTCTTTAGAACACATGTAAACATTGTTCCCTAGGATGAAATCCTCACCTCATACCCATACATAATCACAATCGCATTCAAATTATTATGGCGATGTATTATCTACAAAGTTTAATGGTTACGCAATAAACCTCGTATTGTATTCCTTAATACTATGTCTATCTAGAGTTCAAATATGCTTCACAGTTATGTTTTCAATATGCACGACTTGAAATATACGTTAGGGAATGAAACAGTCCAAGTCAAATATCACTAACCTCAAGTGGAAGGATGATTTTTGTCGTTGTAGCTCCTTGCTTCTTCACATCTTCAAGACTTCGCAATACTTGTAATGTCTCATATCCTAATACTTTCAAGCTAACCTATACGAAGTTGACTCTAGTACATAATCAAGCGACTCTTAACATGAGTTTTGATTCACTAAAATATGACAACCAAACTTGACATACCAACGCTTGGTGGGTTCAACCGAGCAATGCTCTAACAATCTTCCCCCTTGTCAATTTTAGTGACAAAACTCTTACATCATATGGATAAAAAAATTACAAGAATTCATTACATCCGCTTGATTCCCGATTCAACAGCACATTAAAACGCTTACATTCAATCCTTGAAAATGCCGCTGTTGACATTATAACAAGCTAATACTCCCCCTAAGAGATAGGTAGATATTCAATCCGCACGTCTTTGTTATACCAATTATATGACATGTTACTCCCCCTTAGTCTGTGCTTTCACTCTTTCGTTAGATAAAACATTCAAGTACCAATGTTCTTTTCTCTAGCGATGCCAATCAATATAATCAATGCCAACATCACCTGTTTACGCCATATATTTCTCCCCTTTTTCACAAAAATGAGAAGAAACGAAAAAATAAAGGACAACACGAAAAAATCTTACAAATCTCAGAATAGACTTGCAAACCTGTAGAGTTAGGCACGAGGGTTCCACACATCATGTTCTGATAACCAATATCAAAACCGAAATTACAAGTAGTCTTATTTTGATATGTTCCAAGGAAACAATTGTCCGAAACAATTTTTTCAATTTATTTTAGCAAAACCAAAAATAACTAAGCACATTAGTCCCTTTGCTAAACCGATTGTTCAAAAACAACGCTTAATTCGATAAGACCGAAATAAAGATAAATGACATTTTTCTCACCAGGTTCTAATTATCCATAAACTTAGACCTTTCAATTTTAAAACAAGAAAA
The DNA here is from genome assembly GCF_003573695.1 of Papaver somniferum. Classification (NCBI taxonomy): domain Eukaryota; kingdom Viridiplantae; phylum Streptophyta; class Magnoliopsida; order Ranunculales; family Papaveraceae; genus Papaver; species Papaver somniferum. The sequence continues at coordinate 38,808,086 of NC_039368.1, forward strand.
GTACTAGGTTAGTTAACTAGCATTCCTTGTTGGCTGCATTCGATTAGACTTGAATAACCGAAAACCTCACTTTGATAAGACAAACTAATATCAAATTAACTTAGTTTCTTATCCGGAATCGAATTGGACTAAACAACTCATCCCGTACACAAATTATTTCGTTAAGCCATAAATAATTCATACAAAACAAAATAAATCAACTTGTATAATTATTCACCTCAATCAGAAGCAATTGAAACAACATAGACATTAAAATCACCGCAATTGCACCGTAATTTTGTAAGCCTAAACAATTGATACCATACAAAAGCAAGATAACAATGGTTTTTCTTAACCGGAACCAATTGAATCACACACACATCAATTATACCAAAATTTTGTAAGCCTAAACAACTGATACCACACAATAAAGCAAGATAACAATAGTGTTTCTTAACCGGAACCAACTGAATCACACATCCACACACACATCATGGAATAAATATCAACTGAACCGAAATTTTGTTAAGCAAAAGCAACAAATATATATAATATAAACTCAAGATTTTCTTAAACAGGAAAACAATTAACTAACAAGATTGTTACCTCAAATTTCGCATCCACTTCTTCAATATGATAGCATCTTCGTCCAGGGAGAATTGATATCGAAATATCACCACGTTGTCATCCTTATGCATAAACAAAAGAATAACAACATACCTCAACCTTTACCAGAGAAAGGTTGAAAACTGGTTTTAACAATTGCAAGCAAAAGTTGAAAACCTTCGAAACACATATGCTTTTATGCTAAACCAAAACCGATTCAACATATTGTGACTTTTTCACATATTGTTTCTATCAGAACCCCTCATGATCCTTCGATAAAGCCTACCTACTAGGGCTAGAACTTAATCCCGCTAAATCAGAAAGTCACCCAAACCATAAGGGTTCACAATATATGAGATCGAATATTAAGGTGGTAAAACTGAAATCAAACATCCCATAAACATACATAGCAATAAGATAAAAGCAATTAAGCACAGGCTATGTAAACCGGAAACTATCACAAGAAAAATTACTAATCAAATAATTTTATTCATAATAGTTTTATTCATAATATACCAATACAATCAATGAAAGAAATCAAAAACTGATGTCTATTAAACTAGATTAAGTATTACAACAAATAACTTAATCTCTAGTGGTGCTCTTGTTGTTCACCGAGGTCTCTTCAGTGTTCAAACTCTTAACGCATGTCTCAAGAGACTTGTCTGCTACCACTTTATATTTCATAAGATCTTCCATCTGAAGCTTCAAGTTATCAAGCTCACTTTTTTCCTCCTATAGACTTTCTTTCAGTCTATCTCGATCTTGCATCAAGGAGAAAAGACTTCTTATGAGTTAATCAAACCCATGCATAGTTTCGTGCATACCATCAGTGGAGAACCACTTGGAAGAATCTGAATCATTGATCGCAAAGAGACTTATTTCGTCTTGAGAGAGAATTATAGGAGACATCTTTATTAAGGGAAGACAATACTCTTAAGAGAGAATTTTTTTGAACCAGGGTTTTTCGAAATTATATACATATATGTTTTTCGAACTTCTCTTTTTATTGAAAAGTAGAAAAAAGATATTCCAAGATATCTCTTATTACTAAAAACTTCCTTTACTATGTGCCCCCCCCCCCCATTTTTTTACGTGCTTTTCTCATCCAATATTAAGAGCACGGTATGGGATGAGAGTGCACAATTTCGATACAACTAAGTTACATAAGAGTAAGCTTTTTCCAGCTTACAGTGAATATCAGAAACATAATTCATGTTTCTTTTAGGGAATTTCTTCCTAAAATATTTTCTCCCAAGACAGTGATCTTTTCTAACTCTAGAGATATGATCATGTGGAGAAAATGTACTAATGTGAGAATTCTTGGAGACAGCAAGATCTCTCTTAATTCTTTCAATGAGATTTTCATAAGATTTTCTCATTCTAAGGACTTACTTATTATTCACATTAGTGTGATCATTTGAAGCAATACAATCCGATTGTTTCTTTTGGCGGAGATTCTCTCTTTCCCTTCCTTCTGAAGTCGTTCCTCATCAAAACCAGAACTGTTTCGATATGTGTGCGGAGGAAACTTTTTCCAGAAGCGATTACAACTCTTTCCTCTGACTCCTTTGAGTTGATCTTATTAGGATGTAGTATAATCTGTCTTTATAATGAGGAATAATCTTTCAGTTTTTTAACACAAGAAACTTCTTTCAAAAAATTTACCACTGAATGTTGAAGAAGTATAAGTTTCCTGTCAAGTGACTGAAAATTGTATTCCTTAGAGTCATCACAGAATCGGTTCAAAGTTTCCTTTGGATAAGATTTCGTTTGATCATCAGTAGATCTAGAAGCTGGTTTCTCATCCTTCTCTAACTTGATGTAGTTAGGCAAACTACCATCATCTTGATATGTTTCAGATGTGATTAACACAGTTTTGTCACAATCTGTAAAATTCGAGCAAGGACTTTTAGTTTCCTCATCATAAGAAATCACAACAACATCATTAGTCAGAATCATAGGACGTGTCTTTTTATCTGTAAGAGATTTACCAAGAGCTTCTAGTTTGACGACGAGATCCATTTTCTCTTTGGATAGACAGTTCAATTGAATGTCTTTTTCTCTGATCTTTTTCTTAAGAAGATTTGACTCTGTCTTTAAAATAAACACTTTAGAAGACAAAGATTGTATAGGCTTTAAGAGTTTTACAACCTCTTTATCAGCATCTTCTTTTTCCTCAGAAAAAGACATAGATGTTTTCGTAACTCCTGGATCATGAGTCAACGAAGTATTAACATCTTCAACTTTTGAGCATTCAAACTCTTGCATAACATTAACTGAATCAGACATTAGTTTCAATTCTTATAGGTTGTATCGCACCAAACACAGACTGTTAGATCTTTTCGTGCTTGCCTGCTCTGATACCAATTAAAAAGTCTAGGGTACCCAAATATACCTCAAGCTAAAACTTTTCCTACCTATAAGTCCTTTTTCCAAAAGTGATTGTCTATGGAATGAGTCCAGACAATACAACTAATCGGTCCACACTTCGTGTGATTGTTTATGGATACGAGATAGAGACAATACAACAACGAAGTATGTTTACTTGATACAAAGGTTTGGACTTAACCAAACACAATAGGATTGCTTATCAAGTATATAGGAATTAACGTTTGTGTAATTTACTTTAATTATAATAAAACAAATATAATGCGGAATATAAAAGTAAATGACACTGAGAATTTTTGTTAACGAGGAAACTGCAAATGCAGAAAAACTCCGGGACCTAGTCCAGAATTGAATACTCTCAGGATTAAGCTGCTACACAAAATTACACTAACTTCGTATAGTTTAGACCAAGTAACTAACCCTATAGTTCACCTAGTTCCTTCTGTATTCCCACGCCTCCAAATTATAAATAAGTCACGTACTTGGAACAATTCCTTTGGTTCGTATTCCAAACACTAAAGGAACAACAAATATGTTTGGTATCAACTCTATTCAACCAAGTGATATGAGTCGGACAAAGGCTCTTCCGTTTAAGCCAACAATACCTTTAATCCGAAGAATCGTGTTGATGCCGATCTACTCAATTAATCAACACAATCTACCACAAGGATAAACCGATTATTAATTGGATCCTATTTTACCGAAACAAGTATTGTGCACACCAAAGATTATAAAACCCAAGTCAGATCTTCAATATCTTCTTTGTCTTCAAATCTTCTTAAATCTTCAATAAAAACATGCACACAATCACTTGAATCTCTTGTGATCAATCACGCACAGAACGGAGTCTGTTAACAATGGATTATCACAAGATCGTCTTTGGAACTAACAACAGTCTAAAGATCCCTGTCGAAACTCTGAATTAGTTTGAGTGAATCTTATATCAGGAGAGAAGATTCTCAAGAATAAACAAACTAGGTGCAATCATATTTCAACCACCGTTAGTCAATCAAATCAATCGAAAATAAAAGATAAACAGTAATCATCTAGTTTCCCACCAACGGTACACGCTAGAGCTTCTCAATCCCAAAGAAGACTTTAAACTGAGATGCCGTAAGAGATTTCTCCTTATTAGGTTACTCTCCTCTCTGAATAGGCGGCTACACCAGTAACAAAAAAAAAGAGTAAATCTGTTGTTACGAAGGATTAGTTTGCTAGAAAGGAAAACTTCGTGTATTTATAGACAAGGAAGTTTGGACACCAAGGAATTTCCAAAACCGAAAATATACTCAAGATATTCATAAAAGCACAGATTCGCTTTTCATAATTCCTGGAAATGCTCTGTCCAAAAATAACGATCGAAATCTCTCGGAAAATCTAATTAGTAAATGCACATTACTAATTCTGTAATTTCCCTACAAAATGAAATTAATAACCTTAATTAAAAGATTATTAACTTACTTATGTTTCGATCCTGGGATTCTCTTCCCTTAGCCGTTAAGGAATATCTTTGAACAATTAAAGAAATAAACATTCACATCACGTGTTCAAAGTTTGTCGACATCTTTACTTTGTAAGTTCTCTTTCACACTTACAACCTTGAAACCGATTTTCCACACTTCCAAACAAGTTTAAAATTGGTTCATCTGACTTTCAAGAACTATGTGACTGATCAAACCAACATTCAATCACAATGATGGGTTTACGGTTCTACCTCCATGTGAGTACTGTGCATAGTCACACTAGCTTTCCAAAAATTCGGTTGACTAGGTACTAGGGTCGGTTCCCCACCTATATATGGTATCTAACTTATATGTGTTGCACATGTCCATAGGATCGGTTCCCCTTTGCCTAAAAACTTGTTGCACATGTCCATAGGATCGGTTCCCCTTTCTGTTATAAACCTTCATGCACCCCATACAAGGATTGTTTCCCTTTGATGTACTGCACCCCTTACACGGATCGGTTCCCCTTTCCTTTTAATTGGTCAGACATACAAAATCCGATCATACCACAAGTGATTACTTAAGATCGATTTTACTAATAAAGTTATACCAATACATAAGTCAGGCCTTTTTGAGTAGTTCTACCAAGAACAGAACAAGTTGTGAGCGGTTATACTCTATCACACATATTGGTTGTTCATAAGATATGCAATGAATAACAAAATCAATAACACCTGGCAATTTCCTTTTCGGTCCACAAACAAGTTTATGAACTTACTTCCTTATAACACATGTAAACATTGTTCCCTAGGATGAAATCCTCACCTCATACCCATACATAATCATAATAGCATTCAAATGATTATGGCGATGTCTTATCTACAAAGTTTAATGGTTAAGCAATAAACCTCGTATTGTATTCCTTAATACTATGTCTATCTAGAGTTAAAATATGCTTCGCAGTTATGTTTTCAATATGCACGACTTGAAATATATGTTAGGGAATGAAACAGTTCAAGTCAAATATCACTAACCTCAAGTGGAAGGATGATTGTTGTCGTTGTAGCTCCTTGCTTCTTCACATCTTCAAGACTTCGCAATACTTGTAATGTCTCATATCCTAATACTTTAAGCTAACCTATACGAAGTTGACTCTAGTACATAATAAAGGGACTCTTAACATGAGTTTTGATTCACTAAAATATGACAACCAAACTTGACATACCAACGCTTGGTGGGTTCAACCGAGAAATTCTCTAACACATACCAACTTATTTAGATACAATCGTAAAGCCGAAGCTAAATGCATTCATCAAGGAGTCTATAAAGATACTAGATAACCCCTATAATATTCCATATCCGCACTCCCCATAAAGATTTGGCAATTAAGCACAAGTTCAATTAAGAACTCTCCCCCATAATATGTCATTCCCGAAAGAACAACAAAGAAGACCTTGCTTTTACAAGAAAAGAAGGATTTCTTTGGACATAACCAAATCACATGAAAACATGAATTTGAATCCAAAAATTCTCAATTGAATCAACCACAAAAATGATCAATTGAATTGGTCATGCTCGACATAAGAGAACTTACGGAGCAACACAGTATGTGCACAAAAATGTGGATCGGAGATCGACCAATACTGCGGAATACACAAGGATTCATTCAATTTTTCATCACTATTTGCACAATGACATATAATAGACATAATCCTTGTAAACAAAAGTTCATCCTTTCTTCCATCAAAATTTGCATAATGACATAAAAGGCTTTAACTTTAATTTGTTTGTCAAAAGTTCATTTTATCTTTTATCAATACTTTCATACCGACATAATAGAGATAACTTTTGAACAAGTATGGGACAGTCACAGGTTCACGGACGTAAACAACATATCCCATAACAATTTGCAATATATAAAATCATAAAGATTAAAATTGCAAACATCATCTTCCAAAAAACTTAGAAATTAAATAAATAAATCTAAAAACATGAAGATGAAAACGTTGGACATAACTATGTGTACTCACAATAATGGCTATTCCAAACCCTAGTTATTCTTCTAAAAACACAAGAAATAAATTCTCATAAGAAGATTTACTAGACTAAATAAAAAAAAAACTCTAAAACCAAAGGATAAAGCACCAACGACTAGTTATCATCTTCACCATCGGAGACCATAAGAGCGGCTTGAATCCTATCCATGTCATCCTTGATTTCCGAAAACTTAGTAGAAATCACAAGTAGTTGTTCTTGGACACACTTTTACCTTGGCATTAATATTATCAACACCTTTAAGAATTTGATGAGAAGATTCATGGAGGTGGAATTACATGTGCTATCAAGTGTGTCGCTTCTTTGTCTCTTGCAAGCGTTTTCCTTCATACGTTTGAATGTACAAGGACGGACTAGCTTGGGAGTTCCGATAGAGTTTCCAATCGGATCTATAAAGAAAGCGTGACAAATTCTCTCAATCAAGCAAGGGTATCCTAGATTCTTGTTGGAAGACGTCATCAACATCATTTGATATATGATGAACCCGCAAATGTCGAGACCTTGAGTTCCCAAAACAAGAAAATATACCAACTCCGCAAACTCACGACTCCAACGAGAATTCTCAATCGAGGGATAAAGTTTTGATATACCAAGTTTACCAAAGGACATCAAGGAAAGATTAAGATTATTAGTAGGAAACTTTCCTTCATTCCAAGCAATACTCTTACCACAAAGACCAATGAAGATGGTTTCATAAGAAGGACGTTCATGACTATGTCTTGGAAGGTGAAAATTCCCAATGAGAATATTAGTAATTCTTGAAATTAACTCTCTAGTTACATGAATCCTTTGTCTATTAACCATGGTCTTGAATTTCATGTCGTCATGATTAACATCATAGATGTTGGCATAAAAGATTCTTTTAAGAGAGTCAAAACCTTCACCAAGACCATCAAAAATATTCCAAGCTTGAATTTTTCAAAGCAAATTAAATCCTCTTTATGTCCACTAGAAAAATCCAATTTCTTTTCTAGAATAAATCCATTAGATGAAATCCTTTCAAAGAGTCTAGCACAAGAATCATTGACAAATCTAATCTTAAGAGAATACTGATCTATAGGAAAATTCATGCTAGAAGATAAAGAACCCAAGTTTTTTGAAATTCTTTTTGAAACCTTGAAATTCATCATGAGATAAGAGGAAATCACTTACTTGGAATGAACCTTGAACAACCCTTTTTCTTTTTTTTTTCTCCAACGATGTTTTAATGGAGGAAATAAATGAACCCTAGACGTTCACGTACGCGGACAAGATGGGAGGAGGAAGAAGGTACGCGTACCGCTCCTTTTATATACCCCAAAATGGGCTTGGACCCGTTCCTGAACCGCGACCCACAAAGGGAATGTAGGATTTCTCAGGTGTTCCAACACAGAAGTTGTGCAACCCGTGAAAACACACAGACGTGCGAAAAGACGGTGCATAAGAAAGTTATTTTACATAAAGTAAAATCAACACTAACCCGGGTACAAACAAATCAAACCGTTTCTTGCCCCATCTCAAGTTATATACAAATGGGGTAGTGCCAAGAAAGTTACCAAGTGGCAAGATGTGAAGAGAGATCCTCATGCACTATTTCCGGTTGATATTTGTGAGCACTACCAGTGATTTAATCATGGTAATGACGATAATCAGGGTTAACATAGCTTTATATCTTCGTTTTCATATGATCAGAAAGGAGATTTTTTCGATATCTTAAACCAGTATCAACAACATAAGAATACGTTTCATTGGACCTACTTGTGTTGATAGTATGTTTAGTTCGTACATCATGATTGCCTGATTTGACACGTACATAACTTTTATCGTAACAATTCTTTTTCTTAACAGAGTTAAGCTTTTCTAAGAATCTAAAAACGTTTTCAAATGCTCTAAATAGGTGTTTGTCAATTTACCCATCATGATAGTATTCCTCAAAAAGATTAAGGGCTAATCTAGTGAGTTTACTATCTTGAGCATAAAGAACGTTTTCTCAACTTTCCTTTCTTTTTAATTTTTTCTTTAGATTGTTTCACATCATCTAAGTTTTCCAAAGTCTTAGATGTAATGGGATTATCATGAGAAACCATAGGTTTGATGTATAATAATCTCTGAACAATCTTTAAGGAGTTCTGGCGTGCGTTACAGATGCCAAAAGCAAGTTTTCCAAAGAAATTTCCCATAAGGGCAAACTTTTAAGAATCGGTCAAACACAAACTTATTAGGTTTACAGTGTTTGCCTGCTCTGATACCAATTGAAAATGCGGGGGTTGATAGGCTCGGAAACCTACAATAAAATACTGCAAGTGCACAATGTCTAACTAGTAGACAATGGCAAGTACAGCTCGTTCCCTCGAGAAGTGTGAAAATATTAATACTAACTAATACCAAAAATCAAATAATCAGATTCAATATTTCAGAAATTCGGAGCAAAGTGAGAACAAAATGAAACAATAATAATTCTGACAATAAACAAAATGGGAATGGGTTATTAGGATTTTTAATTTTCCACCAATTAATTATTCAAACTCTACTAATCTTTAAAAATAAATTCCATGCATTTTCATATATTGTTTCTCCGCTATAGTTTTCTTCGCTTCATGGGTAGTGATTCTAAAACATTACTTATCAATCCTAAAGCATATCACGTCAAAAGATTCAACCAAAGTATGAAATATCAATTGAAAAGCATAAATAATCAAGAAAATCACATGAGAAATTATATACCAAGCTATATGAAGAAAAGATATTAATCAATCAAATCGTTATTAAGCATATCAATGTAGAGTTTTCAAAATCAATTGGTTTCTACCTAAACCCAAACAAACAATCTAGTAAATCATGGAGAAAAGGAAATCAAAACAGCAAAACCCCATTCTCTGTGAACGGCCGTAGCCGCGCCTCTGCAAAGAATCCCAGTCCGTCCCCCATTCTTTTCTGTTCTTTTCGTGTCTTTATAGGTACTACGAATGTGAACAAATGTAAGCAAGACATAGCCAAGTACCAAGGCCCAGTCCAAAACCCATATCTCGTATCCTTCCAAATCCGGCCATAGCACCTTATGTCCATCCCTGGCCATCTCAGAGTCCGGCTAATGCCTGACCGTCCAACTCCTAACTCAATTCGATATAACACTATTGCTGGCAGACAATCCAGTTACTTGTAATCGTACAGTCTCCGACAATCATGTCTTGGCTTCCTGGTTCTTTCATGTCTCAACAACTCCATACAACACCAATTCAGGCTAGCCACCACTGATTTCTTCCGCTTGCCATTAACCCAATCGTCACCACCAGCATTTGCTATCAACCGAAACCACTGTTGTCTTCAAAATCCCAGCTTAACCTTCTCGTATAAAGCTCAACACCATGGAAGTTGATCACCTAGTTCTTCCATTTTACATCTGCAGTTTTAAGTACGGCCACCATCTCTATCACTCGACTTCATAAGCATCTTCCTCCACTCAAGACACAGTCCGTTAAAGAACCACCAACTACACAACTTAACTGCCATGTTAACTGGTCCGTATTCATCATCACAAATTCAGACAAGCCGAAACAGAAGTACACTTTTTTTGCTGCTCGAACACACCGCAGATCGTAGCCCAAACTCAACCCATCTCCGTGGAGAAAAACCACTTGGTTTGATGTTGCTCGATCTCCTCACTGCTGCTTCATTTACCTCCGCCATCTGAGATCGAAATTCTTCCACTGATTCACAAAAATAAACAGCAGCAAACCCATTTCCATATCACCAATAAAGCAGCCATGCATGCAATGGCAACAACATCATTTAACACCTTCAATAGATCCATTTCTTCAACACCTTCTGCAGCTCACATGTTTTGGAAACCAAATACATTTCTTTATTCCATTAAATCGGGTGGTGGCGAGTTGGCTTATGGGCTGCTGATACATAGAAAATACCAGGCCAACTACATTTTGTTATTGTGGTTGTTGATATATGAAAATACCAGGCCAACCCCATTTCATCATCGTGGTTGCTGATACATGGAAATACCAGGCCAACCCTATTTCATCATTGTGGTTGCTGATATATGGAAATACCAGGCCAACCCATTTCATCATTGTGGTTGCTGGCATATGGAAATATCAGGCAAACCCGGCTGCTGGTACATGGAAATACCAGGCCAGCATAATCAGTGGTGCTGATATATAGAAATACCAGGCCATCATAATAAGTGCTGCTGATATATAGAAATACCAGGCCAGCATATTTGATCATCGTGGTTGCTGATGTATGGAAGTACCAGGCCAACCACATTTTTCTATTTTCGTCGCAAACACCATTAAGTCTCACATTTTGCTGTTTATTCGCTGGATGATCGAATTCATTTGTACTTTCTACAAAAGCACTAAAAAAGTATTAGTAACTAAAATATGTATCCTAGCTAATATAAATATGGGTATAAAATGTAGCATTTACATGCTTATCAACACCCCCACACTTATATTTTGCCAGTCCTCGAGAAAAATAGAGATATTATGCAATTGATTTTTTTTAAATTCCTAAGAAAAGTGAAAATCTGCAAAAAAAAATGGATAATTATTCACTCCCCCACACTTAAAACATTACATTGTCCTCAATGTAATTGAGTCATCCAACGTAGAACTTAAGATGGGAAATGTAAAAATAAACAATAAAATAAAATAAAATAACAAATAGAGTACAGGGAACAAATCTGATGGGTTGACTCCCATGAAGCGAAAGTTATATGTTTCTCTACTTGCGAGTAGCACGTTCTCAAACAATGTGGAGTTGGTACTCCATGGTAAGTTGCGAATCATATATATAAAGCCTGAAGAGTTGGGGATCAACCCAACTAATATGATTAGTCATAAATATGAACCTGCAGTACGAAATATTAGTATCCAGAGAGATAAAAATGAATTCAATCTTATTTAAAATATAATTCGAACCTTAAATATGAAGTAAATCAGGTTCACAGATAATTAGTAAAGATTGTTTAAAGAATTGAACAGTTTTGTACTCCCTAAATCAGGTTCTAAGTCACCGGAAATAACTTCCACGACTGATATTGGTTCAACTTAAGCTAAATCGGGCACACAAACATATGTTGGTTCAAATTCACTCGGCGAACAAGGCCTCATTGGAGCAATAGTATCACGACTCCTAGACCCATTATCATCTAAAACGGTTTCATTATCAATATCATCAAGACAAAAAAAAAATCAGAAATTAATGGATTATGGGTCAAGGTCGGACCATTCTCGACTGATGGAACTAGTCGAGACTCAGATAGAACTAGAGATTCTAGTTTGGGCTTCCATTTGTTAGTGTCTAGCAGTGGTGTGGAGTCTAATAAGGCATTGACTTCACAAATAACACTATCATCATAAAAATCTTACCCAAAATGAGCTAAGAAAACCTCTAGTGGATCTTCCAAGTGGTCCTTGCAAAAGCTTTGCGAGTGCATGTTTTCGCCTGTAGCACTTCAGACTAAGGTACCTGGAAAATATTCAAACGAACTGCGTAAAAAGAATTAAAAGAAATCTAAAAGAAAAAGAAAAATAAATTATATACAAAAAAAATAAAAATAAGCTATATACAAAAATTAATATTAATCAGAGTGTATTATGCAACCACTCCCCGACAACAGCGCCAAAAACTTGATAGGCTCAGAAACCTACAATAAAATACTGCAAGTGCACAGTGTCTAACTAGTAGACAGTGGCAAGTACAGGTCGTTCCCTCGAGGAGTGTGAAAATACTACTACTAACTAATACCAAAAATCAAATAATCAGATTCAATATTTCAGAAATTCGGAGCAAAGTGAGAACAAAATGAAACAATAATAATTCTGACAATAAACAAAATGGGAATGGGTTATTAAAATTTTCAGTTTCCACCAATTAATTACTCAAACCCTACTAATCTTTAAAAATAAATCCATGCATTTTCAAATACTGTTTCTCCACTATAGTTTTCTTCGCTTCATGGGTAGTGATTCTAAAGCATTGCCTATCAATCCTAAAGCATATCACGTCAAAAGATTCAAGCAAAGCACGAAATATCAATTGAAAAGCATAAATAATCAAGAAAATCACATGAGAAATTATATACCAAGCTATATGAAGAAAAGATATTAATCAATCAAATCGTTATTAAGCATATCAATGTAGAGTTTTCATAATCAATTGGTTTCTACCTAAACCCTAACAAACAATCTAGTAAATCATGGAGAAAAGGAAATCAAAACAGCAAAACCTTATTCTCTGTGACGGCCGTAGCCGCGCCTCTGCAAAGAATCCCAGTTCCCCCCCCCCCCCCCCCCCCCCCACATTCTTTTCTGTTCTTTTCGTGTGCTTATAGGTACTACGAATGTGAACAAATGTAAGCAAGACCTACCCAAGTACTAAGTCCCAGTCCAAAACCCATATCTCTTATCCTTCCAAATCCGGCCATAGCACCTTATGTCCATACCTGGCCATCTCAGAGTCCGGCTAATGCCTGACCGTCCAATTCCTAACTCAATTCGATATAACACTATTGCTGGCAGAAAATTCAGTTACTTGTAATCGTACAGTCTCGGACAATCGTGTCTTGGCTTCTTTGTTCTTTCATGTATCAACAACTCCATACAACACCATTTCAGGATAGCCACCACTGATTTCTGCCACTTTTCATTAATCCATTTGTCACCACCAGCATTTGCTATCAACCGAAAGCACTGTTGTCTTCGATATCCCAGCTTAACCTTCTCGTATAAAGCTCAACACCATGGCAGTTGATAACCTAGTTCTTCCATTTTACATCTACAGTTCTATGTACGGCCACCATCTCTATCACTCGACTTCATAAGCATCTACATCCACTCAATCCACAGTCCATTGCAGAACCACCAATTACATAATTTAACTGCCATGTTAACTGGTCCGTATTCATCATCACAAATTCAGACAAGCCGAAACAGAACTACACTTTGTTTGCTGCTCGAACATACCGCAGATCGTAGCCCAAACTCAACCCATCTCTGTGGAGAAAAACCACTTGGTTTGATGTTGCTCGATCTCCTCGTTGCTGCTTCATTTTCCTCCGCCATCTTAGATCAAAATTCTTCCACTGATTCACAAAAATAAACAGAAGCAAACCCATTTCCATATCACTAATAAAGTAGACATGCATGCAATGGCAACAACATCATTTAACACCTTCAATAGATCCACTTCTTCAACACCTTGTGCAGCTCACATGTTTTGGAAACCAAATACATTTCTTTATTCCATTAAATCAGGTGGTGGCGAATTGTCTTATGGGCAGCTGATATATAGAAAATACCAGGCCAACTACATTTTGTTATTGTGGTTGTTGATATATGGAAATACCAGGCCAACCCCATTTCATCATCGTGGTTGCTGATACATGGAAATACCAGGCCAACCCTATTTCATCATTGTGGTTGTTGATATATGGAAATACCAGGCCAACCCATTTCATCATTGTGGTTGCTGATATATTGAAATATCAGGCAAACCCGGCTGCTGATACATGGAAATACCAGGCCAGCATAATAAGTGGTGCTGATATATAGAAATACCAGGCCAGCATAATAAGTGTTGCTGATATATAGAAATACCAGGCCATCATATTTGATCATTGTGGTTGCTGATATATGAAAGTACCATGCCAACCACATTTTTCCATTTTCGTCGCAAACACCATTAAGTCTCACATTTGGCTGTTTATTCGTTGGATGATAGAATTCATTTGTACTTTCTACAAAAGCACTAAAATAGTATTAGTAACTAAAATATGTATCCTATATAATATAAATATGGGTATAAAATGTAGCATTTACATGCTTATCAACACCCCCACACTTATATTTTGCTAGTCCTCGAGCAAAACAGAGATATTATGCAATTAATTTTTTTTTAATTCCTAAGAAAAGTGAAAACCTGCAAAAAAAAAATATGGATAATTATCCACTCCCCACACTTAAAACATTACATTGTCCTCAATGTAATTGAGTCATCCTACGTAGAACTTAAGATGGGAAATGCAAAAATAAACAAAAAAGTAAAATAAAATAACAGATAGAGTACAGGGAACAAATCTGATGGGTTGACTCCCATGAAGCAAAATTTATATGTTTCCCTACTTGCCAGTAGCACGTTCTCAAACAATATGGAGTTGGTACCCCATGGTAAGCTGCGAATCATATATATAAAGCCTGAAGAGTTGGGGATCAACCCAACTAATATTATTAGTCATAAACATGAACCTGCATTACGAAATATTAGTATCCAGAGAGATAAAAATGAATTCAATCTTATTTAAAACATAATTCGAACCTTGAATATTAAGTAAATCAGGTTCACAAATAATTAGTAAAGATTGTTTAAAGAATTGAACAGTTTTTGTACTCCCTAAATCAGGTTCTAAGTCACCGGAAATAACTTCCACGACTGATATTGGTTCAACTTAAGCTAAATCGGGCACACAAACATATGTTAGTTCAAATTCACTTGCCGAACAAGGCCTCAGTGGAGCCATAGTATCACGACTCCTAGACCCATTATCATCTAAAACGGTTTCATTATCAATATCATCAAGACAAAAAATTCAGAACTTAATGGATTATGGGTCAAGGTCGGACCATTCTCGACTGATGGAACTAGTCGAGACTCAGATAGAACTATAGGTTCTAGTTTGGGCTTCCATTTGTTAGTGTCTATCAGTGGTGTGGAGTCTAATAAGGCATTGACTTCACAAATAACACCATCAGAATAAAAATCTTACCCAAAATGAGCTAAGCAAACCTCTAGTGGATCTTCCAAGTGGTCCTTGCAAAAGCTTTGCGAGTGCATGTTTTCGCCTGTAGCACTTCAGACTAAGGTACCTGGAAAATATTTAAACGAACTGCGTAAAAAGAACTAAAAGAAATCTAAAAGAAAAAGAAAAATAAATTATATACAAAAAAAATAAAAATAAGCTATATTCAAAAATTGATATTAATCAGAGTGTATTTTGCAACCACTCCCCGACAACAGCGCCAAAAACTTGATAGGCTCGGAAACCTACAATAAAATACTGCAAGTGCACAGTGTCTAACTAGTAGACAGTGGCAAGTACAGGTCGTTCCCTCGAGGAGTGTGAAAATACTACTACTAACTAATACCAAAAATCAAATAATCAGATTCAATATTTCAGAAATTCGGAGCAAAGTGAGAACAAAATGAAACAATAATAATTCTGACAATAAACAAAATGGGAATGGGTTATTAAAATTTTCGGTTTCCACCAATTAATTACTCAAACCCTACTAATCTTTAAAAATAAATCCCATGCATTTTCAAATACTGTTTCTCCGCTATAGTTTTCTTCGCTTCATCGGTAGTGATTCTAAAGCATTGCCTATCAATCCTAAAGCATATCACGTCAAAAGATTCAACCAAAGTACGAAATATCAATTGAAAAGCATAAATAATCAAGAAAATCACATGAGAAATTATATACCAAGCTATATGAAGAAAATATATTAATCAATCAAATCGTTATCAAGCATATCAATGTAGAGTTTTCATAATCAATTGGTTTCTACCTAAACCCTAACAAACAATATAGTAAATCACGGAGAAAAGGAAATCAAAATAGAAAAACCTTATTCTCTGTGAACAGCTGTAACCGCGCCTCTGTAAAGAATCCCAGTTCGTCCCCACATTCTTTTCAGTTCTTTTCGTGTGTTTATAGGTACTACGAATGTGAAAAAATGTAAGCAAGACTTACCCAAGTACTAAGTCCCAGTCCAAAACCCATATCTCGTATCCTTCCAAATCATGCCATAGCACCTTATGTCCATCCATGGCCATCTCAGAGTCCGGCTAATGCCTGACCGTCCAACTCCTAACTCAATTCGATATAACACTATTGATGGCAGACAATCCAGTTACTTGTAATCATACAGTCTTGGACAATCGTGTCTTGGCTTCCTTGTTCTTTCATGTCTCAACAACTCCATACAACACCAATTCAGGATAGCCACCACTGGATTCTGCCACTTTCCATTAATCCAATCGTCACCACCAACATTTGCTATCAACCGAAAGCACTGTTGTCTTCAAAATACAAGCTTAACTTTCTCGTATAAAGCTCAACACCATGGCAGTTGATAACCTAGTTCTTTCATTTTACATCTACAGTTCCATGTACTGCCACCATCTCTATCACTCAACTTCATAAGCATCTTCATCCACTCAAGCCACAGTCCATTGCAGAACCACCAACTACATAATTTAACTGCCATGTTAACTGGTCCGTATTCATCATCACAAATTCAAACAAGCCGAAACAGAACTACACTTTGTTTGCTGCTCGAACACACCGCAGATCGTAGCTCAAACACAACCCATCTCTGTGGAGAAAAACCACTTGGTTTGATGTTGCTCGATCTCCTTCTTGCTGCTTCATTTTCCTCCGCCATCTGAGATCGAAATTCTTCCACTGATTCACAAAAATAAACAGAAGCAAACTCATTTCCATATCACTAATAAAGCAGCCATGCATGCAATGGAAACAACATCATTTAACACCTTCAATAGATCCACTTCTTCAACACCTTGTGCAGCTCACATGTTTTGGAAACCAAATACATTTCTTTATTCCATTAAATCGGGTGGTGGCGAGTTGGCTTATGGGCTGCTGTTATATAGAAAATATCAGGCCAACTACATTTTGCTATTGTGGTTGCTGATATATGAAAATACCAGGCCAACCCCATTTCATCATCGTGGTTGTTGATACATGGAAATACCAGGCCAACCCTATTTCATCATTGTGGTTGCTGATATATGGAAATACCAGGCCAACCCATTTCATCATTGTGGTTGCTGATATATGGAAATACCAGGCCAAACTGGCTGCTGATACATGGAAATACCAGGCCAGCATAATAAGTGTTGCTGATATATAGAAATACAAGGCCAACATAATAAGTGCTGCTGATATACATAAATACCCGTCCAACATATTTGATTGTTGTGGTTGCTGATATATGGAAGTACTAGGCCAACCACATTTTTCCATTTCCGTCGCAAACACCATTAAGTCTCACATTTTGCTATTTATTCGCTGGATGATCGAATTCACTTGTTTCTTTCTACAAAAGCACTAAAATAGTATTAGTAACTAAAACATTGTAAACTAGATAATATAAATATGGGTATAAAATGTAGCATTTACATGCTTATCAGGGGTCTAACAACCACACTCAACAATTCATTTGGCACTCTGAGAGGACTTACTCCAATATACTTTCTAGAGAATCAATTAGACAGTTATACTCAATTTAGAAAAAAGTATATCAAAGAGTTTAATATCTCTAACTCTTAATTCAATCCGCAATCAGCAAATATAAATTTGCGAGCCCAATTGAATATAAGAGGAGTAACTTGAACGGTACCAAAGACCAATGTTCAAGTGTCAATCAATGTAAATCAACAACCAAAGGTATAATATTCTAATTGATTGATCTTAACGCACAACCTGTGATATTTCAATTATATACAAAATATAATGCGGAAAAGAAATAACACAGACACCAGAATTTTGTTAACGAGGAAAACCGCAAATGCAGAAAAACCCCTTGACCTAGTCCAGTTTGAACACCACACTGTATTATGCCGCTACAGACTCTAGCCTACTAGCAATTAACATCAGACTGGACTTTAGTTGAACCCTAATCAATCTCACACTGATTCAAGATACAGTTGCGTTCCTTACGTCTCTAACCCCAGCAGGTTACTACGCACTTGATTCCCTTAGTTGATCTCACCCACAACCAAGAGTTTCTACGACCCAAAGTCGAAGACTTGATAAGCAAATCTGTCTCACACAGAAAAGTCTATAGATTGAATAAATATGTCTCCCACAAGAGTTTTTGTTCAATCTTTTGATAAATCAAGGTGAACAGGAACCAATTGATAAATCAGACTTATATTCCCGAAGAACGTCCTAGTATTATCAATCACCTCATAATAATCTACATCGACTAGCGAAACAAGATATTGTGGAATCACAAACGATGAGACGAAGATGTTTATGATTACTTTTATCTTTCCTATCGGAGAAATTAATCTCGAGTCAATTATTTCCATTATACTCAATACGATAGAATCGGGCAAGATCAGAACACGCAACTACAAAGAAAATATTTGGGTCTGGCTTCACAATCTCAACGAAGTCTTTGAAGTCGTTAACCTACAGGGTTTCGATAGAAACCTAAGGTTAAAGGAGAATCGACTCTAGTTTATGCAACTAGTAACACACATGAGGTGTGGGGATTAGGTTTTCCAGCTGCTAGAGTTCTCCTTTATATAGTTTTAAAATCGGGGTTCGCAATCTAAGTTACCTTGGTAACAAAGCATTCAATATTCACCGTTAGATGAAAAACCTGATTCAACCAAGCTAATATCTTTCAACCGTTAGATCGAACTTAGCTTGTTACACAAAAATGAAATGTACCCTCATTTAGGTTTATGTAACCGTACCCAAACGTGTACACCATGTTGGTTCACAAATAGTTAACCAAGGTTAGCCATATGATTACTCTCATATCAAACTTATTCATCTTAACCATAACTAGTTCAAATGACTCAAATGTCACTAGTTAAAGAGTTGTTCAATTGCTATATTCTCGTAGAATTATACAAGAGCACAATTGAAGCAAAATCGGTTTGATTCACTCGAATCAATCATGAAAATTATAGCCACGGTTTGCAAAGATTGCATTCCTTATTATATAAATGTTTATGTTCATGTTCATGACCGATTTTAGAACTTTAACATAAGATTGGGTTTCACCAGTACGCAAACGGGTACGCGAACTTTCTATCCCAGCAGAAATTCTCGGACATAAACGTGTACGCCAGTACGCAAACGGGTACGCATACTTAGGTTCCCGGATTTCTCAAACCAACAGGTACGCAAACGGGTGCGCATACTATGGTTCCCGGACATGGATTACATATGTGAAAGAGTGCACAACATGACATATCCAACAATGGTTAAGTGTTCTAAACTCTTATTTCAATCATTTAAACTTTCTTAGAGGATGACAATAGCCGTTTTTCACATACTATTAGCATCAAAGCAATTTTCAAGTTATTGAAATAATCATAACGAAACATTCCAAGACAACACCAAATGATTGTATCACACAAACCATGTAAGATGTTACTCGGCAATTTTCACATGATATAAGATGAACTTGGTCGAAGCAAAAGTTTGCCTACACATATTTCGAGAAATGTAAGCGAGATAAACTCAGATCGAAATCTCAAATGTGTATATAGAAAGCTATATCGTAATACGACTTGTGTCTCAATATAGGAGATAGAGTAGAAATAGACTTTCCAAGTGATAAATGAGTTTCAGTCTCCACATACCTTTTGTCGATGAAGTTACAGAAGCTCCCCTTAGTAGTTTTTGTCTTCAAATGATGAACGCCGTGAAAACTAAGCTCAACTAAACAATCTATGTTCTAGTCCAAGACATCTATAAATAGGCTAGAAATCAAGACTTATAGTTTTGATCACTAACATTGACAAACATGCTTGAGATAGCAGTGCATGCGAGTTCGACCGAGCAGTGATCTAACATCAGTGTATTGTTATAAATTTATCTCACAATCAAGAAAAGTGTTGTGATGGGTCAATTTCTGATTATGAACAATGTTATATCGATAAATCTGAAAGGTCTGTAAAGAGAAAAAGGTTTCGAATGAAGAGAAAACTTCAAACTATTCCCTTTCCTTCAAAGATGATGTTGCACCTAAAATAAGTGTTCTTGATTATATTCACATCAATAATCGTATTTCGGAACTCAAGATCAATATCAACAGTCCCAAGCGCAAGATCAAGAAGGCGAGAAAAGCAGTTGGTTTAGGTAACTCTTGTCCTTCTCTTGTTAATTATTTTGAAGTTTCACACAAGGCTTATGTTTTTTGTCAAGGAAGTGAAAAGGGAAATATCAATACCCCTGATGAGCTTCATGTTCATCATACTACAACTTGACCATTTCCTGGTGTGTATCCTCTGTAAGACCATGAGATGATGCACATAAATCTCAAGAATATGTTTTTTTCTTGACAAATGGTCTGTGTTGTATTCTTTTGTTTGATCCTGATCCTTTTTTTCGAGCCCTGCTCCGGACAGTTGTTATGCTTTGTTTATTTGATGCTTTGTTTAAAACTTTAGATTGTTCTTCCTCAATGACAGTTGATTTTTAACTTTGCGTTGCACTCGTTGTGAGCCAAAGTTTCCTGTCATGTGTTTAGAATGTGTTTTTTTTGGAAAAACATGTTCCTAACCGTTAGCTCCTCTGGTTCCATGGTTTTTGATTTTTGGGCCATAACCATGAACTTTGTGCACCCGACCTGTTACTGAACGATTACAAGTAACCCTAGGGTTTCCTTGTGAAAAATCACTAAAATGTATATCAAGGATTTCTTTTGATATATACTTGATCGGTAACGTCAAGACCTCTCTTAGTTGTTTTTTTTGGTGTGCACAATAGAAGGATGAAATAAGGAAGACAAGTTTGATGATGCCAAAGCTTTTGAACTCTACGAAGAACCCGTCTCCATAATCTGCTTTCAAGCAATTGATCATGAAAAAGATCTTCCAGTTCAAATGTCTCTTCAATTGGTTGGAAACCTTCTTCAAGATTTTGAGGTCGTTTGTGAACAACTTGAAATTGCATCAAAGAACCTTGCGTTTCTGAAAAACGAGCTAAAGAAAGCTTCTGATGAACTCACCCTTGTCCATTCTTTGGTGGCTGACCATAACTAAGTTTTTTTTAGTTGTTTTTATTCTTTTGATTAATGTCTAGGAAACTTCTTATGAGAATTTATTCTTGTGTTTTTAAGAAGGATAACTAGGGTTTGGAATAACCATATTTGTGAGTACACATAGCTGTTGCCAACATTTTCATCTTGCAATGTTTTTAGATTTATTTATTTAAATTCTAAGTTATTTGGAAGATGATTTTTGCAGTATTAATCTTTATGGTTTTATATATTGCAAATTGTTATGGGATATGTTGTTTACGTCCGTAAACCTTGACTGTCCCATATATGCTCAAAAGTTAACTCTATTACATGTCAGTATGAAAATATTGACTTTTGACTACAAAAGTTAAGCTTATTATGTCATTATGCAAATATTGATAGAAGATAGGATAAACTTTTTTTACAAAGATTAAGTCTATTATATGTCATGGTACAAATAGTGATGAAAAATAGAATGAATCTTTGAATATCCCGCAGTATTGGTCTTTTCCTGATCCACATCTTTGTGTATGTATTGTGCGGCTCCGTAAGTTCTCTTATGTTGATCATGGCCAATTGGATTGATCATTTTCCTTGTGGTTAATTCAATTGAGTTTTTTGGATACAAATTCATGTTTCATGTGATTTGTTAATGTCCAAAGAAATCCTTCTTTTCTTGTAAAAGTAAGGTTGCTTTTGTTGTTCTTTCGGTAATGACATTTTATGGGGGACAGTTCTTAATTGAACTTGTGCTTAATTGCAAAATCTTTGTGGGGAGTGCGTTTGTGGAACATTTTAGGAGTTTTCTTGTATCTTTATAAACTCCTTGATAAATACACTAAGTTTCGACTATGTGAAATCATCAAAACAAGTTGATATGTTGTTCTCTTTTGGTCATGAAGTATCTCTATGAAAATTTCACGAGGATCCCACTAGTTTTCGTACCTTTGCCAATTTATATTGACAAAAAGGGGGAGAATTAATGTGTAGTTCACACTACAAATACATATGGTTTACAGATCATTATGTAAGGGGAATGGTTTTCATTGTGAGATGAATTATTGACTAAGAGGGAGTGATACATATCACCATAGTATTATTGTCAAAGTTTTGATACAATTGAACTTTGATGTTGTGTAACGATACTATGACATTGTATAAAAATGATTGAGATCAACTATTTCCTCATTGTTATTGCTACGGATCTTCAACAACTATGATGCTGAGTTGAGCACATTTAGAATCATTGGAGTACTTGGAAGTGACGAAGATTTCGAGTAATGTTGAAGAACCAAGGAGATCAAGCATTTGGATGAGAAGCTACAAAGTTTATTTATTTTGTAATCCATATGTATTGATAGTTTTGTCACTAAAATTGACAAAGGGAGAGATTGTTAGAGCAGTGCTCGGTCGAACTCGCAACCATTGTTATCTCAAGCTTGTTTGTCAATGTTAGTGATCAAAACTATAAGTCTTGATTTCTAGTCTACTTATAGTGATGTCACGGACTAGGATAGATTGTGTAGTTGAGCATTATACTTCACGACGTTCATCAATTGAATACGAAGAACTACTAATGAGATCTTGTGGAACTTCATAAACAAAAGGTATGTGGAGACTAAAACTCATCTATCACTTGGAAAGTCTATTTCTACCGTATCTCCTATATTGAGACAAAAGTCGTATTACTATACAATATTCGATTATGCACATTTGAGATGTCGATCTGAGTTTAATTCACTTACATATTTCTCGAAATATATGTTGGTAAGCTTTCGATTTAACCAAGTTCATCTTATATTCTTGACTAAAGTCAAAAGATGATCATGTGAAAATCGTCGAGTAACATCTTACATGGTTTGTGTGATACAATCATTTAGTGTAGACTTGAAACGTTTCGTAATGATTATTTCAATAACTTGAAAATCGCTTTGATGCTAATAGTTTATGAAAACAAATATTGTCATCCTCTAAGAATGTTTCATTAATTGAAATAGAGTTTATAAAAATTAACCATCATTGGATTATAAGTATAGCATGTGTTCTTGCATTTATGTGATCCATGACCTGAACTATAGTATGCATACCCGTATGCCTACCTGTGAGTTGTGAAATTCCAAGTGCCTAAATACGCATACCCGTACGCGTACTGGCGAAGGGTTTGGGTCTGGGAATACTTCCGTGTTTGGAAGTATGCGTATCCATTTGCATACTGGCGAACCCAAACTCAGTACGGCTACTTAAGTATGCGTACTCGTTTGCATACTTGAGTGTTTAAAGTTCTAAAATCGGTTTGTTCATGAACTAATGCATTTATTTAATAAGGAATGCATTATATGCCAACCGTGTATATAATGTTCATGAAATTATTCGAGTGAATCAAACTGATTTTGCTTCACGTCTATGAGAATATAATAATTGAACAACTCTATAACTAGTTTTATTTGAGCCATTTGAACTAGTTATGGTTAAGATGAATAAGGTTGATATGAGAGTGTTCATATAGCTAACTTTGGTTAACTAATATTGAGCCAACCTAGAGTACACGTTTAGGTACGGTTACTCAAACCTAAATGAATGTCCATTTCATTTGTGTATAACAAGCTAAGTTCGATATAAAGGTTGAAAGATATTAGCTTGAATCTAATCAGGTTTCATCTAACAGTGAATATGGAATGCTTTGTTACCAAGGTAACTTAGATTGCAAACCCTGATTTGAAAACTATATAAGGGAGAACTCTAACAACTGGGAAACCTAATCCCCACACCTTATGTGTGATACTAGTTGCGACTATAGTCGATTCTCCTTTAACCTTAGGTTTTTCATGAAACCCTGTAGGTTAACAACTTGAAGACTTCATTGGGTTTGTGAAGCCAGACCCAACTATTTTCTCTGTACTTGCGTGTTCTAATCTTACTTTTACTATCGTTATTGAGTATTATCTTTGTTAATATTTGCTTGAGATTTATCTCCGATAGGTAAGATTAAAAGTGGTCACAAACATCTTCGTCTCATCGTTTGTGATTCCACAATATCTTGTTTCGCTTCCATATGATTAAGATTATTGTGAGGTGTTTGATAATACTAGGCTGTTATTCAGGAATATAAGTCCGGTTTATCAATTGGTTCCTGTGCACCTTGAATTATCAAAATACGGAATAAAACTCATAGGTATTTCCGTGGGAGACATATTTATCTATTCCAATAGACTTTCCGTGTGAGACAGATTTGTTTATCAAGTCTTTGACTTTGGGTCGTAGCAACTCTTGGTTGTGGATGAGATCAGCTAAGGGACTCAAGTGCGTAGAATCCTGTTGTGGTTCAGAGACGTAAAGATCGCAACTGTACCTTGATGAATGTGAAATTGATTAGGGATCAACTACATTCCCGTCGAAAGTTCGTTGGTAGTAGGCTAGTGTATGTAGCGGCTTAATACAATGTGGTGTTCAAGTCTGGACTAGGTCCTAAGATTTTTCTGCATTTGCGATTTCCTCGTTAAAAAAAATTCTGGTGTCTGTGTTATTTATTTTCCTCATTATATTTTTGTTATATAATAGAAATATCACAGGTTGTGTGTTAAGTTCAATCAATTCTTGAATCCAACCATTGGGTTGTTTATTGAATTGATTGACACGTAGATATTGGTTTGTTATACCGTCCAAGTTATTTCTCTTATTCAATCGGGCTCGCAAATTCCTATTTGTTTGATTGCAGATTGAATCGAGAAATTGAGATATAACTCTTTGATATAATTTTCTATAGACTGAGTCTGAGTGTCTAGTTGATTCTCTTGAAAGTATATTGGAGTTTGTCTATTCAAATTTCCGAAAGAAATATTAAGTGTGGTTGTTAGACCCCCGCTTTTACAGTATTGTTATTCATTGCATATCTTTGGATTACCAATATGTGTGAGTTAGTGGAACCGATCATAACTTGTTATGTATCTTGGTATAGCTAATCACAGTGTAACCGATTTTTATTAATTAGTGTAAACGATCCTAAATAATCACCTGAGATGGTATGATCGATATTTGTAATTGGTGTGACCAATCTTAGTAATTGGTGTGACCGATCACAAAAGAATTGTGTAATCGATCCTTGTAATTGGTGTAACCGGTCCTAGTAATTGGTGTAACCATCCTAATGACTTGTGTAACCGATCACAAGCAATACCATGAGAATATGGTAACCTGTCCTGGTAATTGACGTAACCGATCCTGGTAACTGATGTAACCGGTCCTAGTAACTTGTGTGTTCGATCACAAGTAATCCATATTGAGGTAGAACCGATCCTTGTGATTGGTAGAACCGATTTAAACCATGATTGTGATTTGACACTTGATCAATCACATAGTTGTCTTGGAATACAAATGAACCAATTCTAAACTTGTTTGGAAGTGTGGTATAATCGATTCCAACATTGTAAATATGAAAGAGGATTTACAAAAGATGTCAACATACTTTGAACACGAACAATAACTCTTATCTTTTATTGTTCAAAGATATTCCTTAATTACTCAAGGAGATCCCGGTCCGAAATAAATAAAAATCTTTTAATTAAGGTTGTTAGTTTTATATGCTTTAATTACCAGCAATTAAATGCATATCTCTAGAGAATAAAAATTATTAATGTGCATTTACTAATTGGAGATTTTCTATTGAGAGATTTCGGAAAATATTGGACAAATCATTTCTAGGAATTATGAAAACCGATTTGGGCATTTATTGCATATCTTGAGAATATTCGGTTTTGGAAATTCCTTGGTGTCCAAACATCCTTAGTATATAAATACTTAAGTTTTCATTTCTAGCAAACTATCCCAAGAGATTGGCAAACTTCATCTTTTTGTTGTTTCTGGTGGAGCCGTCTATCTGGAGAGGAAAGTACCCTAATTAGGCGAAAACTCTTACGACCGCTCGTTTAAAGACTTTTGTGGGATCAAGAAGATCTATGAGTACCGTTGGTGGGAAACTAGATAATTGTAGTTTATTAGTTTTTGATTGATTTGATTGACTAACGGTTGTTTTACTTTGATTGCACTTAGTTTGTTTATTCTTGAGAATCTTCTCTTCTGATATAAGATTCACTCAAACTAGATCGAAGTGTCGACGGGATCTTTAGAACTGTTTGTAGATCTAAAGACATCTTGTGATAATCTATTGTTAACAGACTCCGTTCTGTGCGTGATTGATCACAAGAGATTCAAGTGGTGTTGTGCAGGTTTAATTGAAGATTAAAGAAGATTTGAATATGAAGAAGATTTCTGATTGGTTTCTCATATCTTTGTGTAGCACAAACCTTGATCGGCTGGGAACCAACTAGAATCGGATTTATTCGATTGATTAGTTGCGCTAGATCGGTATCACCTTATAGTTCCTTGTTGGGTTCTATATTGATTGATTTCAAATCTAAACGCTGCTACTTCGGTGGTTGTTGGATAGATTGATTTAACAAGGCAAAGGAGTTTATTAGTTTAAACGGAAGAGCCTTTGCATATGACTTGAGATATATTCATATGAAAGAATCAACAGAGTTGTAACCAAAAAGATTTGTTGTTCCTTTACTGTTTGGAATATGATCCAAAGGAATTATTCCAGTGCGTGCACTTATTGAATGTCGGAAGCGCAAAGTGAACTAGGTTTAGTTGTTTGGTCTCAACTATACAAAGTTTTGGTTTTATTGAAGGTGGTTTTTAGCTTAGGGTTAAAATCGTAAAACCTTGCATCTGATGTGACGCCACTCTGTAAGGAAGCGGAGCCATGAGTGTCAACCTCTTCACTAGCATATTTATTGAGCCGTTCAACATAATTACGTGAAATTTATCCAGACTGGCGCATGTAGCAACAATCCCAGATGCTCTGTAAATTTCGGCGCCTTGCCTATATTACTTATTAATATAAGACTCACTGAGTACCTTTCCTGTGCAATGTTCCCCGGAAGAACCCTTAATATCGGTATGGCATGACGGATTTGTGTTCACTCGCAGCAGAGTAACACGGATCTCCAAGTACCAAAGTTAAGGCCCTTGCAGAAAATACTCAGTCAGAAAGCGTACTGCACTCTGTAAATAAAGAATTTTGTTCCAGCACATAGAATTCAATCAATTTTGTGATAACTCACCAAACTCGTGAACCTGACTAATTTACAAAGTTAGGGTTTTTGCGCCCTGCGCAGTATATCAGACCCCGTCGGTCGAGACTATGCTTAAACAACTAAGAAATTAATCCGCGGTGGATTAGTAGGAGCAGGGTCCTACCCAAAATAAGAATACAAAGAATAACGGAACCGCGGGGTAGGAGCAGAAATAAAAGGGAGCGTGGCCACGCCATAGGCTAGCCAGCGCCGCTTGGCCACGCCCCATGCTACTCAACCGGCCCTTATTCCTTTATCGACCAATCATGTCGCATTAAACCTGCCACGCACACCAAAAGGGTAGCCGCGCCCATGCTTGGCCGGCCCCCTACTTTCATTGACCAATCAAGTTGCTTTAAACCTGACACAACCTTAAAAGAGGTGGAAATTGTTTCAAGAGGTCTCCATACTAAGTTGGCTTTCCAAAACCGTGCCAACATTCCAAAACAAGCATGCCAGGCGCACATGCCAAACACGCCACTTACCGCGACAGCATGCCAAAACTTGCCAACCCACTCTCCGTGCGTGACCAGCTTCACATCGGACTTCAATTTGGCTAGCCTAAACCCTAGGCGCGGCCATGCTCTAGTGGCGGTGGAAGAAACCCTAATTTCTAATCGTGGCACAAAACTATGCCACCTCAGGACCGCAACATGCCATATATGCTAATTAGGGTTTCGACATGCCAAACCCTAATTTAGGAAAAGTTGACGCGCCAAACGAGCCAAACAATGTTCCACAGAACATGGGGATCAATGTGGCCATTGAAACTGATGTTTCCACACCACGTTTGAGTCTAACACCAACATGCCAAAATTTCAGTGGCCATGGATACGACAGGCGCCACTTGCACCATCGTGCCGCTGGCATGCACAAACTATGCCAGCCATTCCACCGTGCCATTGGCATGCACGAACTATGCCATCCATGCTGCAATGCCGCTGGCATGCACTAAAGGCGCCATTGTGCCACTATCAGGCGCCAACATAAGGTAGCCATAATCAACGACTACCCTTCCTCATGAGATGCAATCTCAGCCGTCCAAGTTCGCCACCAAGATGGCAGGCTTGTGGGAAGTTTTGGGAGACCAGCCACCTAAATCTAGTGGCCATGGCTACGCCAGGCGCCACTTGCACAACCGTTCCAGTGGCATGCACGAGCCATGCCAGCCATGCCGCACTGCCACTGGCATACACCACAATGCCATTGTGCCATTATCAGGCGCCAACACAAGGTAACCATAATCAACAGCTACCCTTCCTCATGAGATGTGATCTCAGCCATCAAAGTTTGCCACCGAACTGACAAACTTGTGGCAAATTTTAGGCGACCAGCCAAGACGAGCCTAATAGCATCACATGCTATTTTCCTACGGCAAGCCTCTTGATTTTAACTTTCCACAAGTAGAAAAGTGCTACATGTTTTCCACGAAAACACTCGAGACATCAAACATGTCACAAACTGGGGGATACTCATCAGGGTATTGGTCTGGCGGTTTACAACGTGCGGCGTGCAATACGCCCGTTACAAGAAAGTGTCATAAAGTGGGGCGGTTAGTAATGGAAAGAAGTAATGGTGTAAATGGATCCTTCATTATGGAAGTATAATTCCTGACGTTACACGTTACTCCACTCTTCCACCACTCAATCGTTTTCCACTTCCTACGAGGCCAGGGTACGTTTTATTACGACTTGTATAAATAGGTCTCACCTATTTCCACCAGACAACAAGTTTTGGTCGGAGAACAACATAGTATCCAGAAATCACCTGGTAGCTTTCCATTCGGCTAGCCAGTTCTACTTTCTGATACAAGCCATAAGCAACCACACCTTCAGGATCAACGATTCTGGTCTCAACACTTTATTCGCTTGCCTCCCTAAGACCAAACCTTCTCCTTCACTTTGTGACCGAAGCAAGCCTGGAACGACCATTTCTTGGTTTAATCCAGGATTGTACAGATTGATATCTCGAATCAAAAGTACTCCCGTGCAGTACATTGTTTAGGGTTTAGACTCGTTTCTCATCCACACACACGAATTTACCAAAACCAGCAGAAACCGTTTTCGTCCTCAAACAATTGGCGACCACAGTAGGAGATTAATCTCTCGGTTACAATATTAATTTCCAATTTCCAATTTCATTTTTCAACCCTAGTCTCAAGATGGTAGAACTCAGGTCCGGATCAGCAACAAACCCTGAGAGCATTAGCGCTGGAATCATCCTCGGTATTAGCACTCTTTCCAGTGGCATTAATACGCCACCTGCCAACACCAGCGGCGTGGAAAGTGTTCCTTCAGGCGTTACGCCTCCGATCATCAGATCCAGAGCCGCTGATGCTAACCCCAACGTTTCTTCAAGTATGACACGTCCAACCGTCACCAGAGCCGCTGCTACTCCACCATCAGGGCGAGAGACTGGAGGAGCTAGAGGAAGCCGATCCTATATTACTATTGGTGATCTGATGGAAATACAATAAGTTCTTGCTAGAGCTCAGACGGACACGGCTTCGACTCATAAGGAGGTGCTTGTTTTCCTCAAGACACTAACGGAGCGGCTATCACAGGAATCACGCCAACCGGAGCCAATGAGGAACACCTTCAATACCCCTGGCACCGATACCTCAGCAGGGGTACTTTTACAGATGAAGAGACTCGTTCAGGAGAGGAATCAACCATCCAATTTCTTCAGACGAGAAGATTTGGAACGACTCCTTCGAAACCGAGACAAAAGAGATTTTGCAGGCATGCATCAGCATCAACCCCCGCACCCTTCTGAAATACAAAGAATCCCTCTTCCGAGGGGGTACTCTTCCCCTCAATTATCCCTGTATGACGACACCGATAATGCACGTGAACATATCTCTTTATTTTTGGAATCCTTGGGCGAGCACGAATACAATCATGTTCTCCGTTTGAGAGAGTTTTCGAAGTCACTTACCGGAAGAGCATACACATGGTACAACAACATTGCACCAAACATCATCTCCAAATGGTGTGACATGGTTACAACTTTCTACAAGAAGTACTTCTTTGTGTCTGAGCAAATTACATTCTCAGATTTAGGAAGGATGTTCCAACGAAACAATGAACATCCAAATGATTTTTTCAAAAGGTTCATAATTCAAACGCTGGATTGTCACGACCCAAACGTGATCGAACAACAATTGGTGGATTCTTGCATCAATGACATGGTTCCCATCTACCACGCCTTGATAGACACATTTTTGTGTCTAATTTGATCTCAATACTATATATTGTTGGCACTCGATTTTGTACTAATTTTGGTATTTTATGTGTTTGTAGGCATTTTTGGGAAATAAAAAATTTGGCTCAAAAAGTTGATTTTGGCACCCGGAGGGCACATGTTATTCGGACTCTCAGTTTTGGATAAGTGGCACCTCAATTTATAAGGTACACCTCAGTTGGAAACATGCTATTTACACTCCACGGATGGTTAAGAGGCACCCATCTTCTCCAAAGTCAAACTACGGCTTTGGCGGGAAATAGTTACAACGGAAGAACATGATCAGGGTTCGAATTTTGGAGTTATTTTAGAGAGATTCAATGGATGAGATTCTTTGGGATAACTTGGTTAAGCGTAACAGGTGTGGTATGATTGGTCGTTTCGACTGAATTTGGCTAGCTAATCCAACAGACGAAATCAGCGCAGTTCGTGCATGAGAGATTATCACGGGATATTTGGATGATACCTATCGCATGGGAGAATATTTTCCTATTTATTCAATAAGATTCGACCAATCAAGCCAAGATAAACAAGGGAAATCCAGCCCAGAACACACGTGCAGATATTAAAAAGGAAATTATTCCCGTATTGTGCAAAGAAATAAAAGAGAAGATTCGGAGCAGTTATGAGGGAATATTTGATCGCTTTCGAGTATATAAAGGGTGCCTGTGTTCATAGGATGGGGACGGAGTGATAGGGGAGCGAACAGAGGGTTGAGGATGGAGAAAAATCAAGTTGCAGAGATGAACCAGTTCTGCTGGTGAAGAAGAATACGAAGAACATTAGACCGCAGAAGACAGTCGTATTCCTACAGCGCCAACGACACTTCATATTTATCGTTCTTTGTAACAGTTTTATTTGTAACAAATATAATTGCTACAAACCCGGTTTTAATTATTTCTCACCTTTTCCATCATTTGTAAACACCTTTTTGAGCAATGAAAAATTCTTTTGAGTGTGTTTTCACCATACGGAGCTAGACCCATCACTGGGACGACGGAGGAGGCTGTGTTTTGTTCATGTGGTAATTAAAATAATTCTTTTATAACTATTTGCATAAAATTTAATTGTTTTAAGATTTATATTAATTATTTGTTATTTTGTTTGATGTCGCATGCTTGGTTTTAATTACTGTTGATGCGTCATGCTCACAACTT
Organism: Papaver somniferum; assembly: GCF_003573695.1. Classification (NCBI taxonomy): domain Eukaryota; kingdom Viridiplantae; phylum Streptophyta; class Magnoliopsida; order Ranunculales; family Papaveraceae; genus Papaver; species Papaver somniferum. Next base: position 38,839,882 of record NC_039368.1, read on the forward strand.
ACAACTAATGTTTTACGAAATCTACTTTGGCAAAGAATAAAGTTATTGTTTCTTTTTTTTTGAGCTATAAATGTCTAGAATTAATTTATGAACCCCATGAACATGAAAAGCAGTGGAGTCCCGAGTCTTAGTAAATTCTTCATCCCGTGACATATTTTGTATATAATTTCTTATGTTTAGTATTTTTATATTTAAGCCTAGAATTAATTCAACAAAGTCCGAGTGAACGACAACTCTATTTACCACTATCAAAATTTCGATCATTTTGGCTCCGCCGACGCGGATTTGTTTATAGATTTGTTCTTAGGTTTTATTTTCTTTGTTCTTTTTTACGTGTTTTGGTATTTTTGTTTGTTTTCATATTTGGAGCTAAGTTAAAGGAAAAGAGAAAGTGTTGAAAAGAAAGGAAAAGCCCAAAAAGGAAAGAAAAGAGAAATCCAAAAGGAGTGAAGAAGAAGATTTTATAAATATTTTTTTTTATTTTTTTAGGAACTGTAATTAAGGTTTTTATTTTTGTAATATTTTATTTTTGGACATTTTTTTTCTTCCTCTTTTCTTTTGGACATTGAACATTGGACTTTATTTTTAAAACCCTACGGAAGGGTAGTTTTAAATAAACTGTTTGCAGAGAAGGAGGGCGATTACAATATCGCCTCGGCCCCTCAGGTTCGTACATGACATAGGAGTTGTGGCCCGAGTCGACTTCAACGGTTCATCCCCCGTCTGGAACGGGAGGTAAGAATTCTAAACACCCGCGAATCCCCTGTCAGCGGGTTTATTGGATGATTTCGTATGCATATATGTTGAGGACCTGAAATCGGATTTAATTTTCTAGTAAAGGGCAAGGCCTGGCCAAATCAAGATAAGGACTCGGATTTCATGACCGTTTCCTTCTTGCCCGCCTTAGGAACACGTAACCTACGCGAACCTAAGCCTTAAAATTTGGACTAGAACGAGATCGATAGGGTAACGAGCTTATTAGGAAAGTCGTTCGGAAAATATTGGTTACTCTTTTGAGCATACTTTGAAGTTCATGATGGTTTCTGTGAGTTGAATACGCCGCCTTGTAATGGCCGTGAAGCCTTGGGTATCAAAGCTCCACTGAGCTTCCCTCGTCTCTATTCAACTTACTTTAACTCGGATTGATTCCAGAAAGGTTTGCTCAGATTGTAATGAATTCCTTTTCGAAAGAATAAAAGATGGTCTAGAAACAATCTAAGGGAGCCATCATGCTTTTTGTTTGCTAGATAAAATAGGCTTGTTGTGGTCGAGTCAGGCTTCTTTGTGTTTGTTTAGAATTCCCTTGCAGTTAGGTTGTCGAACTGGTATAACCAATACAATGATTATTCGACTGAGCAACATGAACATTATTCTTTTTATGACCATAGTGTGAATAGTGGTTGGGAACACCAAACTTTTGAAGGTTATGGGTCATACCATGGTGAGCCCAATTACTATCCACATGCCCACCGGTCATACGAGCAAAATTACTATAATTCCTCTTTTCTAGATGAGGCACGTAAGATGCTTGAGTCAACGCGTAAGTTACATGAGTTGACACATAATCAACGGACACAGATGACTTAGTTATAGACGAAAGAACTGTAACAATGAGTGAACCTTCTTTAGAAGATAACCTCAGGAAGTTAGCTGAGTCAACATGTAAGTTAACTGAGTCAACACGTGAGTTTGCTGAGTCAACACGTAGGCTTGAATTAGAGACGGAAGAAAGAGAAGCTCGAATTACTCGTGATTGCTAATACATTCTTTCCTATATCACCCGTGAAAATGAAGATAATTTTTATAATAATCAAGATGAAGAGGTTAGAATTGGTAACACTACTTGTTTAGATGAGGTTCGATCATTTTCATGTTATTATAATGATGATTATGATGGGGATAGTATTGGTGAAGAACATGAAATATGTAGGCATAGTGATCAGGAATTTGTTACTCCGATTGAGCTTTATAATGATAGTTTTGTTTCTAGCACAAATCCAAATAATTTTAATAATTATTCACCTATTCAAAAGGATGAGGATTTGACTAGGGATACCATTGTTTTAGTTCATGATCCCTTTAGCCCGCAGTGTGTTGGATAATCCATTATTAGATGTGCCTATCAGTGAATCGGAGGAAGTAACTTTGATTAACACCTTAGTTAATGAGCCTTTACTAGAAACTTTCTCTGATAATCCTTTATATGATTGTGATGATGGTTTAGAAGAACGAGTTTATTTTGAGTCTAGCGATTTAGAAACAACAGTCTTAGACAAAGAAATTGAACTCGTAAAAATGAGTGAGGATGCACCTGATTACAACTTAGAAGAATCAATTGACCATTTTCAGGAATCTAATGATTTAAAAATTAGGGAAATTGTGACTAGTCTACCTAGAGACACTGAAAAACACTAAGTTTGAAGGTGATTATCACTTTCCTGGTGCCTTACCTTTAACTCTTAGAAAGTTCCCTCGTGTAGGACTTGACATTTGTGTCTCAACCATCTTACAAGATTATCTTCATACACTTTTTCCTGGACCTAGTTGTGTCCATAAGAGAGCTCAGTTGTTAGAAACCCATTCTCTAGTTGATGTGGTTAACCCAGTCTATGATACCAAGATTGACTTTGTTTTCCCACCAAAAACTTTTCTTCCAATTGTGGGAACATATGATTTTCAAATGTGTCGGTTATTAAGTTTCGAGACTAAACCTAATTACTTTAGGAGAATAGGGTCGACATATTTTCTTAAGGAAGACCACCTCTTTCATTGTGGTCAGCTGTGTGAGTCAAATCTGATTGACTTAGAGGATCCCCAATTATTCAGGGTTTTTTTATGCGCTTCTAAGTTCTTAGTTGAGTATTTCCAGACTCTTCAGTCTGATCTTCAGAATGCCTTTGAGGAAATCCAAGCGATGAAATCTTTTTATTTAGACCCTTTTATAGAGCCTGAACCTGAACCTGAACCACAACTAGATGTAGTTGTCTTAAACAAGGGTATGTTCGATGTATTCTTGGTTTGTTGTAGTTTCCTCTTCTTGTGGTTTAGAACTTTTTGATCCAGATGACCCACAGTTATTCCGGCTACTGCTATATGATCCAATGAGGTGACTAATTCTTCCAATGTATGGCTGAAGACTCTAAACTTAGCACTTCTTGGGAGGTAACCCAATCTCATGCAACACGGTAATATCTTTCCTTAACTCTTTTGCTTCAAGTGGTAACCGTTTCTCCTTGTTCATGTTTTTAATTTTATCTTTAGAACATTGAGGACAATGTTAGATTTAAGTTTTGGGGTAAGGGAGAAACTTTTTAGTTGCAATAAATAAACTCCAGAGCCTATAAATTTATGCTTATTAAGGATGGCATTAACCAATCTAAGTGGATGGAAGCATCTTGGTTGTAGGAGTTGAGGAACCAACCTGACTAGATGGAAACATCTAAAGAGTCTATTCATAAAAGCATAGAGCTCAGGTGTTAGAATTAAAAAAAAAATGGTAGTTTCGCCATATCTCGTTGAATCCTAATCCTTATGTTTTTATTTTTTTAAGTGATTTGGTGGGGCACACGATTCAAGTTGTTACCATCGCTAGGGTGAAATAGAGTGATTGAGATACCAAAAAAAATTTGAGACCAGACCATCAGACCAACCAGAATAAATTCAATAAAGTCGACTACTGGTGCCCTTGTATATGCCAGTTGTGTTGACCTAGAGTTAGGTTTATCGACCACTGGTTCCCTTGTATTTGCCAGTTGTTTTGATATTAATCAGACAAGTATCTCAGTCCATTAGGATAGGTTCATATTGGCAGAGGCCTTCAGACAAATATGGGAAACACCGTTCACTTTAAACCATCTATTTTTCTCTTTAACCATCGTCTTAATCTTTCCATGTGATTGGTTGACTCCGGTTATGATGTCTAGAAACTATCTGAGTAGAGTTCTATCACTTATATATGAATTATAGTATGCTGAGTGCAAACTCGTGTACAACAATGGAATTTCGCCTCAGGGTACTTCCTCATATAGTCAATGTTTGTACGCCTACCAAGGAGATTCTTTAGTGCCTTCCAGGGTTCTACGTAGATAGTTAGGGTCTGGAGTAAAGGTTTTATGGTACACCTCTGGTAAACCCTCCCGAGACTATAGCTCGGTCACTAGGGACACCTAGTGAGTTTGAATTTTCTTTTCTAGAATAAATTTGCTCGAGGACTAGCAAATAATAAGTTTGGGGGTATTAATAAACACATTTTTGTGTCTAATTTGATCTCAATACTATATATTGTTGGCACTCGATTTTGTACTAATTTTAGTATTTTATGTGTTTGTAGGCATTTTCGGAAATAAACATTTTTGGAAAATTCGGCTCGAAAAGTTGATTTTGGCACCCGGAGGGCGCATGTTATTCGGACTCTCAGTTTTGGGTAAGGGGCACCTCAGTTGGAAACATGTTATTTACACTCCACAGACGGTTAAGGGGCACCTATCTTATCCAAATTCAAACTACGGTTTTGGCGGGAAATAGTTACAGCGGAAGAACATGATCAGGGTTCGGATTTTGGAGCTATTTTAGAGAGATTCAATGGCTGAGATTCTTTGGGATAACTTGATTAAGCGTAACAGGCGTGGTATGATTGGTCGTTTCGACTGAATTTGTCTAGCTAATCCAACAGACGAAATCAGGGCAGTTCGTGCATTGGAGATTATCACGGGATATTTGGATGATACGTATCGCATGGGAGAATATTTTCTTCTTTATTCAACAAGATACGACCAATCAAGCCAAGATAAACAAGGAAATCCATCCCAGAACACACGTGCAGAGATTAAAAAGGAAATTATTCCCGTATTGTGCAAAGAAATAAAAGAGAAGATTCGGAGTAGTTATGAGGGAATATTTGATCACTTTCGAGTATATAAAGGGTACCTGTGTTCATAGGATGGGGATGGAGTGATAGGGGAGCGAACAGAGGGTTGAGGATGGAGAAAAATCAAGTTGCAGAGATGAACCAGTTCTGCTGGTGAAGAAGAACACGAAGAACATTAGACCGCAGAAGACAGTCGTATTGCTACAGTGCCAACGACACTTCATATTTATCGTTCTTTGTAACAGTTTGGTTTGTAACAATTATAATTGTTACAAACCCGGTTTTAATTATTTCTCACCTTTTCCATCATTTGTAAACACCTTTTTGAGCAATGAAAAATTCCTTTGAGTGTGTTTTCACCATGCGGAGCTAGACCCATCACTGGGACGACGGAAGAGGCTGTGTTTCGTTCATGTGGTAATTAAAATAATTCTTTTATAACTATTTGCATAAAATTTAATTGTTTTAAGATTTCTATTAATTATTTGTTATTTTGTTTGATGTCGCATGCTTGGTTTTAATTACTGTTGATGCGTCATGCTCACAACTTACAACTAATGTTTTACGAAATCTACTTTGGCAAAGAATAGAGTTATTGTTTCTTTTTTTTTGAGCTATAAATGTCTAGGATTAATTTATGAACCCCATGAGCATGAAAAACAGTGGAATCCCGAGTCTTAGTAAATTCTTCATCCCGTGACATATTTTGTATATAATTTCTTATTTTTAGTATTTTTATATTTAAGCCTAGAATCAATTCAAAAAATTCCGAGTGAACGACAAATCTATTTACCACGATGAAAATTTCGATCACGCCTTACTAGAGAATCTGCGATTCTAGACATTCTCTGAACTTCATAAGGCTGCTAAACGGTCGGCCACAACAAAACCAGCATTGTTGGAAAGAACCAGGCCAGCCAAAGGTGAAGATACACGCGAAACTCGAGGAAATAGACACCTCATCAACAAGCAATATAACACTGGCCCCTCTGTGAGCGTGGTAGAGGAAGGAGGAAAAAAGAAGGCTCCAGTGGCAGAACAACAATCCAAGCGCGCGGCGCCAGCACGTCAGGCGGCTCCACCGCGGAAGACTACATCCAGAGCTCTTGCGCAACACCAAGAAGCCAGAGAAAATACCTTAGATTTCCCGTTCCCAATCGAGAAAGTAAACGAACTCCTGAAGGCATGGATCCAAGATGACGCCATCAAACTGCCTCATATCAAGCGCCTACCAACAGAGGAGGAAATGGCAAATCCCAAGTATTGACGCTACCACAGGTTTGTCCATCACCCTACCAGTGACTGCAATAGATTAAAGCATATCTTCAAAGAAAAGGTGGATGCAGGGGAACTTGAACTGGGAAACAAGGGAGTTCACAGAGATCCACTTCCAGTCAGGAGTTGAATGCTCTCTGGGGACTCTGTTCACGAAACCGTGCAATCCATCATGCAACATGTGTGCGAAATCCTCTGTTTCTCCAAGGCACAGCGTCAAGATATATTTGCAGCCCTTAATCGTGTTGTATCGGGCAAGCGAATTTTTCCTATTACAGAGGCCACGCCATAATCCCAAGATCTCTCAGGAAGCTGTGCTGGAAAATGCAACTGGGGACTGCTCACCACAGCTTGCTCGAAGAATACCGAGTTTGATAGCACGTTGATCGACACAACCTCTGACTTCAATATCATTACCATCAAGACCCTGAGAGCCGCAGGAATTTCGAAACAGGAGGCTACCCACTCCCCAATCATGGTCGAGAATTCGGAAGGGGAAGAAATGAATGCATACGGCTACATTAACCTCGAAATCAAGGTGGGAGATGCTCTAACACGCGAAAAATTCCACATTATCAAAGAATTCCTAGAATATGACATGATTCTAGGATGATCGTGGGTACATGGAAATAAAGCAAAGCTGGGAGTGTCTCATTTGTCGGTGCCCATACCTGAAAGAATCTCCAACAAGCCATCCAGTCCTGGAGATTATCGGTTGTCGTATCAACAGCTCGCCAATGTAACCGAAGTACCTGGAGAGAAACTGCCGACGTTCGTCCGCAAATTCCGAGCACAAATAAGTTTTATTGAACAACCCTTTCTGCAATCAACCACTTCTCATATCGTCCGGACTTGGGGACTCGATCCGATCCTTAACCCGGGCGCCATTAAGAGATGTGAATGGGTTTCCGGGCCTTTCAAGTGTTTTCTCAAAAATCTTGAGGATGTCCTAGCCGAGAAAATGGATCCGGAGATCAAGCAGCCACGCAGCCTCAAAACCCCTTCCAGGTCGGAGATATGGTGGTGAAAATTTCCGCTCAGCCTCCTTCGTCCAAGCCCGCGAACGAACCTTGCCTAGTAGCATAAGTCATTTCAGGAGGCTACTGCAAGCTCATCAATGCCGACAAGTTGGACAGTGTAATAATACATGCCCGCTGGCTCAAACCCTTTAAAACTTGAAAGTGTTCCACCGCCTCTTGCCTCAAAATTCTCCTTATTATTTCTTTCAGCAATTTCCCTTTCATTCAATATTTGTAATTCCTCCCAAAGCGATTGCACTGCTTGCATTCATTGATAGGGTTTCAATTTTAATTAAAAACATTTTCCCTTCAAAAATAAGCTTTCCTGGATTATTTCAAGAGAAAAAAAACGATTAAATCCAAACCCTCACAAAAACCATTGTCCATCAAATCAAAACCAGAAAACTCAAAGCCTACAAGAAATACCTTATTCGAAAACACCGAAGAAGAGAATATGCAAGAAAGATAATCATCAAGTGGCGGAACAGATATCTTCTTCGAGGATATCTAGCTTCAAATCTCAGCTGATGCTCCTCTATTTCTCGTGGCGTGCGATAACTGTGCTACTACAAGAGGGATCCAAGAAACAGGTCAGTCAAACCTTTAACCATTATTATTATTTCCCCTGTTTTGGGTCGTTATGGATGGTGCCGGCACTCAGAGGTGTTAGCTGCGAAAAAAACATGCTGGCCAGCACGCGTGGCAATTCCATCCATATTATTTGCATACGATGTCCTTCCATTTGCTAGATGGTCTAGGGGAATCGAGGAACTTATTTTCGCAAGAGGGGTTTCAGATTCAAAGATTTTGTTCATTCATTCAAAACGTGAAACTACAAAGGCTGAATGAAAGAATATTACTTGGCGAATCCCTAGCTCTGTCATATAAACGAGAAAATAAAAATAAATGCTTGAAAGCATCAAAAGCGGCTACATGCCAAGAAGAATTAGCAAAAGTGAAAAAAAAAAACTAGTCGTCAATGACAAGCAATGACGCCTCCATCAGAGCTTTTTCAAACACTTTCTCCAGCACCCTCTCCGACAGCAAACATTTCATCCAGAAGCCGCTTCAGCAGCAACTTCAGCATCCCATCCAGAAGCCGCTTCAGCAGCAGCTTCAGCATCCCATCCAGAATTCGTTTCAGCAGCGGTCCCGGCATATGTTTCCACAGCTTCTCCAACGGCTTCAACATATGTTTCCACCGCCTCCCCATCTGCCTTGACGGCATCCTAAGCAGACGCTCCGACTTCCCCAACAGCAGTTTCAGCGTCCACTCCAGAAGCTGTTTTAGTCTCGCAAACTGTGTCGACATCTTCCTCAGGAACTTTTCCAACAGCCTCTTGAGGATGCTCCGGCTCGTCCACATAAAGATCAAGGATTATGATACCGTTATGGACGTGGTAATTAAAATGGCTCTCACCTAGAAGTTTCCTGGATTCAGTCCTTCGCTGTTTTACTCGAGAGGCGAATCGCTCAGCCTTGGCGCTGGATTCAGTCCTTCATCACATTGAGACTTCCCGACGCGCTGGGATGCTTCATCATGTCTCCACTTCTCCTTCCTGTCCATCGAAGCCATGAAATCCCGAACACGTACCCGCATGATGCGTAGATGGGTGAGGGACATGCCTTTTATAATCTCGCCATCCTCACGGAACAAAGAATCGATTTTTTCTAATACCTCCTCATGTGAAGAAAACTTGGGTTCGTCGATTTCAAAAATTTCTTCGAAGAGTCAGAGGTACGGTCATCGCAGGAAGATCCCATTATATGCTACAAAAAAAATTGACATTATGTCTGCATCGGCAATCTACATGATGAAGAAGACAAAATTGAGAACTAGGAGAAGAGACACGAGACATTACCTGTGAAGAGTATGGACGCAATTCTATGATGATCTATATGAACGAAAGGTTCAAGATCGCCTCTTATATTGAGCAGATTGATGAAGACTGAGAAAGAAAACCCTTTTACCAACCGTGTATTAAGGCTCCGAACGCGGGATACTAGATGGATTAGATACATGTCTATACGGGATAATTAGAGTTTGGAATCCAGGTCAGCATCCATCCCTGCCATTCCGTGACCTAGCCAGCTCCATCTTCTCCGCTTCATAGCCAGCCAAAGTCCAGCGCCATCTTCTCCACTCCACAGCCAGACAAAGTAGCGCCATCCTCTCCATTCAAAACAGCGCCACGGCTCCAGCACTCCGTAGCCAAAGCAGCGCCATCCACCTTCCCGTAGCCAGCCAGCGCCCGTCCGCGGACCAAGTTGCAGTGCCACCTCTGCCGATCAGTATCCAAAGTTGCTACGCTGACGCCAACACCCTATGGCCGAGCCAAAGTTATGCAAAGCCGCCAAATGCAAGGATCATAGATTCTTCATGCCTTCTGACAAAGGTTAGCCAAATCTTCCTGACAATCTCTTCATGACTTGTCGTATTGATTTTATCCTTGTCTGTCACCATCTCATGCTTACCCCGCAACAATGCCACTGTCATGGGCTAAGCAGGGGACTTAACGTTGATGGTGGTTTTTAGCTTAGGGTTAAAATCGTAAAATCTTGCATCTGATGTGACGTCACTTTGTAAGGAAGCGGAGCCATGAGTGTCAACCTCTTCACTGGCATATTTATTGAGTCGTTCAATATATTTACATGAAATTTATCCAGACTGGCGCATGTAGCAACAATCCCAGATGCTCTGTAAATTTCGGCGTGTTGCCTATATTACTTATTAATATAAGACTCACTGAGTACCTTTCATGTGCTATGTTCCCCTGCAAAACCCTTAATATCGGTATGGCATGACGGATTTGTGTTCACTAGCAGCAGAGTAGCACGGATCTCCAAGTACCAAAGTTAAGGCCCTTGCATTAAATACTCAGTCAGAAAGCGCACTGCACTCTGTAAATAAAGAATTTTGTGCCAGCACATAGAATTCAATCAATTTTGTGATAATTCACAAAACTCATGAACCTGACTAATTTACAAAGTTAGGGTTTTTGCGCCCTGCGCAGTATATCAGACCCCATCGGTCGAGACTATGCTTAAACAACTAAGCAATTAATCCGCTATGGATTAGTAGGAGCAGGGTCCTACCCAAAATCTAAATACAAATAATAACGGAGCCGCGGGGTAGGAGCAGCAATAAAAGGGAGCGTGGCCACGCCATAGGCTAACCAGCGCCGCTTGGACACGCCCCTTGCTACTCAACCGACCCTTATTCCTTTGTCGACCAATCAAGTCGCATTAAACCTGCCACACGCACCAAAAGGGTAGCCGCCCCCGTGCTTGCCGGCCCCCTACTTTCATTGACCAATCAGATTGCTCTAAACCTTCCACAGCCTTAAAATAGGTGGAAATTGTGTCAAGAGGTCGCCATACTAAGTTGGCTTTCCAAAACCGTGCCAACATGCTAACGGCATGCCAAACATGCCAAAACAAGCATGGCAGGTGCACATGCCAAACACGCCACTTACCGCGACATCATGCCAAAACTTGCCAACCCACTCTCCGTGCGTGACCAGCTTCACAACGGACTTCAATTTGGCTAGCCTAAACCCTAGGCGCGGACATGCTCTAGTGGCGGTGGAACAAACCCTAATTTCTAATCGTGGCACAAAACTATGCCACCTCGGGCCCGCAACATGCCATATATGCTAATTAGGGTTTTGACATGCCAAACCCTAATTTAGGCAAAGTTGCTGCGCCAACCGATCCAAACAATATTCCACAGAACATGGGGATAAATGTGGCCATTGAAACTGATGTTGCCACACCACGTTTGAGTCTAACACCAACGTGCCAAAATTTCAGTGGCCATGGCTACGCCAGGAGCCACTTGCACCATCGTGCCGCTGACATGCACAAACTATGCCAGCCATTCCACCGTGCCACTGGCATGCACGAACTATGCCAGCCATGTCGCAATGCCGCTGGCATGCACTAAAGGCACCATTATGCCACTATCAGGCGCCAAAAGAAGGTAGCCATAATCAACGGCTACCCTTCCTCATGAGATGCAATCTCAGCCATCCAAGTTTGCCACCAAATTGATAGACGTGTGGAAACTTTTAGGCGACCAGCCACCTAAGTATAGTGGCCATGGCTACACCAGGCGCCACTTGCACCATCGTGCCGCTGGCATGCACAAACTATGCCAGCCATTCCACCGTGCCACTGGCATGCACGAACTATGCCAGCCATGCCGCAATGCCACTTGCATGCACTAAAGGCGCCATTACGCCACTATCAGGCGCCAACAGAAGGTATCCATAATCAACGGCTACCCTTCCTCATAAGATGCAATCTCAACCATCCAAGTTCGCCACCAAGATGGCAGACTTGTGGCAAGTTTTGGGCGACCAGACGCCTAAATCTAGTGTTCATGGCTACGCCAGGCGGCACTTGCACCACCGTGCCACTGGCATGCACGAGCCATGCCAGCCATGCCGCACTGCCACTAGCATACAACAAAACGCCATTGTGCCATTATCAGGCGCCAACACAAGGTAGCCATAATCAACGACTACCCTTCTTCATGAGATGTGATCTCAGACATCGAAGCTTGCCACCGAACTGAAAAACTTGTGGCAAGTTTTAGGCGACCATCCAAGACGATCCTAATAGCATCACATGCTATTTTCCTACGGCAAGCCTCTTGATTTTAACTTGCCACACGTATCAAAGTCCTACATGTTTTCCACGAAAACACTCGAGACATCAAACATGTCACAAACTGGGGGATACTCATTAGGGTATTGGTCTGGAGGTTTGTAGCATGCGGCGTGCAATACGCCCGTTACAAGAAAGTGTCATAAAGTGGGGCGGTTAGTAATGGCAAGAAGTAATGGTGTAAACGGATCCTTCATTATGGAAGCATAATTCCTGACGTTACACATTACTCCACTCTTCCACCACTCAATCGTTTTTCACTTCCTACGAGGACAGGGTACGTTTTATTACGACTTGTATAAATAGGTTTCACCTATTTCCACCAGACAACAAGTTTTGGCCGGAGAACAACATAGTATCCAGAAATCACCTGGTAACTTCCATTCGTCTAGACAATTCTACTTTCTGATACAAGTCATAAGCAACCACACCTTCAGGATCAACGATTCTGGTCTCAACACTTTCTTCGCGTCCCTCCCTAAGACCAACCTTTCTCCTTCACTTTGTGACCGAAGCAAGCCTGGAACAGACATTTCTTGGTTTAGGCCAGGATTGTACAGATTTATCTCTCGAACCAAAAGTACTCCCGTGCGGTACATTGTTTAGGGTTTAGACTCGTTTCTTATCCACACACACGAATTTACCAAAACCAGGAGAAATCGTTTTCACTCTCAAACAGGTTTATATTTTGTATAGCGGCTTAGTTCTGAGAGTATTCAATTCTGGACTTGGTCCTGGGGTTTTTCTGCATTTGCGGTTTCCTCGTTAACAAAATATTGTTGTGTCTTTTACTTTTCTATTTTCGTAATTATAATTGTTTATTATAATTAAAAGTAAAATACACAAACGTTAACTCCGTATTACTTGATAGTGATCCTATAGAGTTTGGTTAAGTACGAACCTATTATCAAGTAATCACACTTTTATTGTTGTATTGTCTCGATATCGTATCCATAGACGATCACACAAAGTGTGAATACCGATTTGTCGTATTGTCTCGACTTTGTCCATAAATAATCACTTTCGGTAAGAGGACTTATAGGTGGATAATTTAAAGATTGTGGTGTATTTGGGTACCCTCGTATTTTCAAACTCTCTAGTTGTTTCAAGTACAAGCATAAAGTAAGATATGGAAACAAACTTCAACGGAGAGCAAATTGATTAACAAACAAGCTCAAACTTTTTCGGAAGTCGTCTGAGGTATGTAAATTCAACTCTTCTCCAAAGAAGTTAATTTCTAAAGAAAAAGTTAGACCACTACAGCAAAGAACATGATCTAAACATTCTTTGAAAGAGGAATTTATGAACTATATCTAAAAAGGTCATGGTGGACATATTATTGTTCACCCCAACACAACTTAATTGTGTTGGCTATGCATCTTGTCTCAAGTTCCTGATCCCAAAGAGACAAGAGTTAAGCATTTTCAGACCTTAAGATTTTTTTTGGTTTGGATTTCGGTTGATCTCTTCATATCCTAGATTGATACTGAAAAGAGGTTTCCATGTTTTGATTTATTAAAAGAGGGTTAAAATAGACAATTCTGCCTTCTTTAGGGTTGAGAGTTGTGCGTACATGAATCTTCTTACTTTGTATAAAGGTTCCGTAACCCTGCATTCTTTTTTCTTTCCTTGAAAATCTCTTTTTATCACAACTTTGCTTGTAGAGCTTGCTTTGTGAATTTCTCTCACGAACCCATATTTGTATGGAGTCTCCAAGCATTATGACTTCTGATTGAAAATATGGTAATATGATTGTTAAGCCATCAATCATGAAGGAAAAAGATAAATCTTCATTACCCTCTTCCTTGAAAAAAAGAGAGGAGGAATGTGAGGAAGCCAAGGGATGTCCCTTCAAATCTTCATAAGTTTTCTGGTGTTCTTGAAGAGTTGAAGGAAACAAGAAATGAGATGCATCAAATAAAGGCTATTGTTTATAAGAATCTTGAAATTCAGAAGGCCCTGGTTCAGCATCAATCAAGAAGGTTTGCTGAAATTGACTCCTTTCTTCATGAATCTTATATTCCAATGGTTGTTGACGACAATGAGTTCGAGGACGATAAATAATTTTTCAAAGGTCTTAATGTCTAGGAAACTTCTTATGAGAATTTATTCTTGTGTTTTAAGAGGATAACTAGGGCTTAGAATAACAATTATTGTGAGTACACATAGCTATTGTCAACGATTTTCATCTTGCAATGTTTTTAGATTTATTTATTCAAATTCTAAAGTTTATTTGGAAGATGATTTTGCAGTATTAATCTTTTTTGGTTATGTATATTGCAAAAATAATTTTATGGGATATGTGTGTTTACGTCCGTGAACTATAATTGTCCCATATATGTCAAAAGTTGAGTCTATTATATGTCATTATGCAAATATTAATGGAAAATAGAATGAACTTTTAATAACAAAGATTAAGTCTATGGTATCATTATGCAAATATTGATGAAAATAGAATGAATCTTTGAATATTCTGCAGTATTTTTATAACTACGGATCTTCAACAACTATGATGCTGAATTGAGCACTTCAGAATCACTGGAGTACTTGGAAGTAACGAAGATTTCGAGTAATGTTGAAGAACCAAGGAAATCAAGCATTTGGATGAGAATCTATAAAGTTTATTTATTTTGTAATCCATAAGTATTGATAGATTTGTCGCTAAAATTGACAAAGGGGGAGATTTTTAGAGCATTGGTCGGTCGAACTCGCAGGTGTTGCTATCTCAAACTTGTTTGTCAAGTTTAGTTGTCAAAAGTATAAGTCTTGATTTCTAGTCTACTGATAGCTAAGTCTCGGATTAGGGTAGAACGTGTAGTTGAGCTTTCGACTTCACGGCGTTCATTGATTGAAGACGAAGAACTACTAAGGGGATCTTGTAGAACTTCATCAACAAAAGGTATGTGGAGACTTGAACTCATCTATCACTCAAAAGTCTATTTCTACTTTATCTCCTATTTGAGACAAAAGTCGTATAGCTATATAGAATTCAATTATACACATTTGATATTTCGAGATGATTTTAACTCGCTTACATATTTCTCGAAATATGTGTTGGTAACCTTTCGCTTTAACCAAGTTCATCTCGTATTCGTAACGAAATTCAAAGGACGATCATGTGAAAATCGCCTGGTAACTTTTTATATGATTTGTGTGAGACGGTCATTTGGTGTAGACTCAGAATGTTTCGTATTGATCATTTGATCACCTGAAAATTGCTTTGAAGCTAATAGTTTGTGTGAGACAGCTATTTTCGTCTTCTAAGAACGTTTCAATGATTGAAATGGGAGTTTAGAATAATTAACCATTAATTGGATATAGCACAGTATGCGTACTTATATGATAATTGTTGCAAGTTATTCCAAGTCCGGGAACCATAGTGTGCATACCCGTATGCTTACTGGTTTGATAGTTGAAGTCCAGGAACTTAGTATGCATACTCGTATGCGTACCGGCGTAAGTTCAAATCCGGGAATTCAACTGAGTTTGGTGGTGTACGACAGTATGTGTACCCGTTCGCATACTGGCGAACCCAGACCAAATCCGGCTACTTAGATATGCATACCCGTTTGCATACTTGAGTGGATTAAGTTTTTAAATCGGCTAGTTCATGAACTAATACATTAAATATGGAATGCAACTTTTTGCAAACCGTGGATATAATGTTCATGAATTGATTCGAGTGAATCAAAATCGATTTTGCTTCAATTGTGTCTTGTATACTTCTATGAGAATATAAACAATTGAACAACTCTATAACTAGTTTCATTTGATTCATTTGAACTAGTTGTGTTAAGATTAACAAGGTTGATATGAAAGTGTTGATATGGCCAACTTCGGTTAACTATTGCTGAACCAACTAAGTGTACACGTTTAGGTACAATTATCCATATCTAAATGAAGTCACATTTCATTTGTGTATTACAAGCTAAATTCGATCTAACGGTTGAAATATATTAGCTTGAGTCTAATCAGATTTTTCATCTAACGGTGAATATTGAATGCTTTGTTACCAAGGTAACAGTGATTGCAAACCCTGATTTGAAGACTATATAAGGGAGAACTCTAGCAACTGGGAAACCTAATCCCCACACCTCCTGTGTGATACTAGTTGCGACTAGAGTCGATTCTCCTTTAACCTAGGTTTTTCCTAAAACCATTATAGGTTAACGACTTAAAGACTTCATTGGGATTGTGAAGCCAGACCCAACTATTTTCTCTGTAGTTGCATCTTCTGATCTTACTTTGTTCTATCATATTGAGTATTATATTCTCTAAGATTTCCTCGAGATTTAATCTCCGATAAGTAAGCTAAAAAGTAGTCACAAACATCTTCGTCTCATCGTTTGTGATTCCACAATATCTTGTTTCGCTACCATATGATTCATCTTATTGTGAGGTGACTGATATTACTAGGTTGTTCTTCGGGAATATAAGTATGGTATATCAATTGGTTCTTGTTCACCTTAATTTATCAAAAGACGGAACAAAAATCATATGTATTTCTGTGGAAGACAGATTTATCTATTCAATAGACTTTTCTGTGTGTGACAGATTTTTTTATCAAGTTTTCGACTTTGGGTCGTAGCAACTCTTAGTTGTGGGTGAGATCAGTTAAGGGAATCAAGTGCGTAGAGTCCTGCTGGGATTCAGAGGCGTAAAGAACGCGACTGTACATTGATCAGTGTGAGATTGGTTAGGGCTCAAGTACATTCCAGTCTGAAGTTAACTTGCAGTAGGCGAGTGTCTGTAGCGGCTTAATACAATGTGGTGTTCAAATCTGGACTAGGTCCCGGGGTTTTTCTGCATTTGCGGTTTCCTCGTTAACAAAATTTCTGATGTCTGTGTTATTTTTTTTCCGCATTATATTTGTTTATATGATTGAAATATCACAGGTTGTGCGTAGTTCAATCAATTAGATAATCCAACCTTTGGTTGTTGATATAAATTGTTTGACACTTGAACACTGGTCTTTGGTACCGTTCAAGTTATTTCTCATAATAATCAGGCTCACGGATTCTATCTGTTCGATTTGCTGATTACATTGGGAAACAGAGATACAACTCTTAGATGTATTTCCATTGATTAGTCTGATTGTCTAGTTGATTCTCTTGGAAATTATATTGGAGTTTGTCCATTCAGATTGCCTGAACGAAATATTGGGTTTGGTTGTTAGACCCACGTTTTTTCATCTTCTAAGAATGTTTCAATGATTGAAATGTGAGTTTAGAACAATTAACCATGATTGGATATAACACAGTATGTGTACTTGTATGCTAACTTTTGCATGTGTATTCCAAGTCCGGGAACTTGGTATGCATACACGTATGCGTACTGGTTAAACAGTTGATGCCCGAGAACTATAGTATGCATACCCGTATGCGTACTGATTTCAACCGAGTTCCGTTGTGAACGACAGTATGCGTACCCGTTTGCATACCGGCGAACATACCAAGTCCGGAACTCTAAGTATGCGTACCTGTTTGCATACTTGTGTGGGTTAACTTATAAAATCGGTTGTTCATGAAGAAATACATTTATACAATAAGGAATGCAATATTTGCAAACCGTGTCTATAATGTTCATGAATAGATTCGAGTGAATCAAAACCGATTTTGCTTCAAATGTGTCTTGTATACTTCTATGAGAATATAAATAATTGACAACTCTATAACTAGTTTATTTTAAGTCATTTGAACTAGTTGTGATTAAGATGAACAAGGTTGATATGAAAGTGTTCATATGGCTAACTTCGGTTAATAATTGTTGAACCAACTAAGTGTACACGTTTAGTTACGGTTACCCATATCTAAATGAAGGTACATTTTATTTGTGTGTAACAAGCTAAGACAATCTAACGGTTGAAAGATATTAGCTTGAATCTAATCAGGTTTTCATTTAACGGTGAATATTGAATGCTTTGTTACCAAGGTAACATTGATTGCGAACCCTGATTTGAAGACTATATAAGGGAGAACTCTAGCAACTGGGAAACCTAATCCCCACACCTCATGTGTGATACTAGTTGCGACTAGAGTCGATTCTCCTTTAACCTAGGTTTTTCCTAAAACCATTGTAGGTTAACGACTTAAAAACTTCATTAGGATTCTGAAGCCAAACCCAACTATTTTCTCAGTACTTGCGTGTTCTGATCTTACTTTGTTCTATCGTATTGAGTATTAACTTCTCTAAGATTTGCTCGAGATTTATCTGTCTCCCACAAAAAAGAAGCGTATTTTTGGAGAAAATATTAGTTTTCTTAATTGGTTATATATTTATATTTGATAATTTTGGAAACATGATTTATTCAAACAATTAATATGCTAAACACGTGTCAACATCTCATTTGAAATATAACAGGTTGTGCGTAGTTCAATCAATTAGATAATCCAACCTTTGACACTTGAACATTGGTCTTTGGTACCGTTCAAGTTGTTTCTCATAATAATCAGGCTCGCGGCTTTTGATTTGATGATTACGTTGAGAAACATAGATATAACTCTTGGATGTATTTTCGTTGATTGATTATGACTGTTTAGTTGATTCTCTTGGAAATATGTTGGAGTTAGTCCATACAAATTGCCTAAACGAAATATTGGGTGTGGTTGTTAGACCCCCGCTTTTTCACCATGTAATTGGTGTAACCGATCCTAGTGACTGGTATGACCGATCACAAGTAGATACCATGTGTAGATGGAACCGAACCTTGTAATTGGTGTGACCGATCCTAGTAACTGGTGTGACCGATCACAAGTAGGTACCATGTTTAGGCAACGATCCTAGTGATTGGTATAGCCGATCCGAACCCATATATGTGACTTGGAAGGACCGATCACAACTAACTATTGTGACTTGGTATAAACGGTCACATAGTAGTCTTGGAATACTGGTAAACCAATTATAAACTTGTTTGGAAGTGTGGTAGAACCGATTCCAAGAAGCAAATCCATGTAAATACGAAATAATAAGGATTTGCAGTGAAAATATGTCAACATACTTTGTACACGAGCAGTAACTCTTATCATTTATTGTTCAAAGATATTACTTGGTACTCAAGGTGATCACGTGCCGAAATAAATTAAGAATCTTTTAGTTAAGGTTTTTGGTTTTATATGCTTTAATTACCAGCAATTAATGCATATCTCTAGAGAATAAAAATTAGTAATGTGCATTTACTAATTGGAGATTTTCTATGAGAGATTTTGTAAATATTGGACCAACATTTATTGGACTCAGGAAAACCGAATTTGGGCATTCATTGCATATCTTGAGTATATTTTCGGTTTTGGAAATTCCTTGGTGTCCAAACATCCTTGGTCTATAAATACGTAAGTTTGTATCTTTAGTAAACTATCCTAAGAGCCAGACAAACTTCATTTCTTGTTATTTCTGGTGGAGCCGTCTATTCGGAGAGGAAAGTATCCTAATTAGGTGAAATCTCTTACGACCGCTCGTTTAAAGACTTCAGTGGGATCAAGAAGCTCTACGAGTACCGTTGGTGGGAAACTAGAAAATTTCAGTGTTATTAATTTTCGATTTGATTTGATTTGATTGACTAACGGTTGTCGAAACTTTGATTGCACCTAGTTTGTTTATGCTTTAAATTTTATCTTCTGATATAAGATTCACTCATACTAGATCAAAGTATTGACGGGATCTTTAGAACTGTTGTCAGATCAGAAGAGATCTTGTGATAATCCATTGTTAACAAAATCTTTTTTACGAGTGATTGATTACAAGAGATTCAAGTGCTGTTGTGCAGGTATTTTAAGGCGATAGAAGATTTGAAGACGAAGAAGAATTCTTATTAGTTTTTGTATCTTGTAGATTTAGTGCACAAACCTTGATCGGCTGGGATCCAACTATAATCAATTTATATTTGATGGATATGATTGATTAGTTGCGTGAGATCGGCATCACTTTATATTTTTCTTTGAGATCTATATCGATTGATTGTGGATCTAGACTTGACTATTTCTGTAGTTATTGGATATATTTATCTAACCAGACAAAGGAGTTTATCATATTAAACATAAGATCCTTTGTCAACAACTCATCATAATCTTGTATCAAGATTGATAAGAGTGGTTACCAAACGTATTCTTCCTTTGTTGTTTGGAATACGATCCAAATGACTTGTTATTCACGTGCGTGACTCTAGAAGTCGAAAGCGCAGGGATACTGAGGGAACTAAGTATCTAGGGGTAGTCTGCTTGGTCTCAACTATATGAAGTTGGTATTATATTTTGTATAACAGCTTAATTCTGAGAGTATTCAAAACTGGATTAGGTTCCGGGGTTTTTCTGTATTTAGGGTTTACTCGTTAACAAAATCTTGCAGTATCTTTTTCTCTTTTTTTTTTCCGCATATAATTGTTATTATAACTAAGTAAAATACACAAATACGTTAACTCCGATCAGGTGCACTGGAAGTAATTGGATAAGTAACAACCTCTCCATATGTGGCGGATATAGTCTGTACCTCCCAAGAAAATGGTGGCATAGTTGACGATGAACTTTGAGAAGGATATGCAAATGCGTCGCCCGTCTCTCGTGGAGGTTGAGAAGGAATATAATCATCAGCAAATGGCATCCTACCTAAAGCTGGGAAATCAACTCGACCCAAACTTTGCGGTTGCATAGCAATATTGGGCTTGAAAATAGTGTCAAACCAAAATAGGTACTCATTTCTATCCGTTGGTTCCTGGATCAATTGATCAGCTTCTTGCCAATGATGACCTTCCCTTCACAATTTGAAGTAGTCATCTTCAGAAACCTCAGAACTTTGGTAGGGGTTGACGGATATGACTGATCTTCTTTACAACTGAAGAAGTTGTCTTTCACCATAATACCAAACACCCTTTTGAGAAATAGAGTTGTATAACACGATCCTTGTAAGGCTTAGCTGTAACATTCTCTGAGCTTGTTCTTCTTCGAACTCAGGTATTTCTTCATACGGCTAGGAGATAAAGTTATGGCTTGTTCTACTCAACTGTTGAATCTTATGAACAATAACAGTACGTTGACCATCTTCAATCTGTACAGGTTGCCAATTCTCGGAATCGTACTTCCTTATGATCGGAAAAACATTGGTATGAATCTTAAGAGAAGGTTCCGCAACACGGAACCATGTATACCACCAATACTGCAAATAATAACATTATTGGTTAATAAATTTTCCATGTGAAAATAACAAACAAATATTTGGAAAAATATTGGTTCTTACCTCCAGAACTTCCCAAAAAGCATTAAAACTATCTTTGACACACGTCGATTTATCACCAAGTGCCATGTAAATCTCTGATAAAATAGCAGACCCCCAATCATATGTTGGTGCTTGTTCTAAATCTTCTAATGCTTCGAGAAAACCAATTAAGACCACTGAGCTAGCATTTGGAAATATACATTGTCCTAGTGTCCACAAGACAAACACCCTTTCGATCTCCTCATAATGGTTAGGTAACAAATATTTATTACCAGCTTACATGTTCTCCTCCATATTCCTAGCATAACGTTGTAAAAAAAATTCTACCCAGCCACTTTTAACCCATGCGCTTTTATTTGTCTATGTGCTGGATTTCATTCTAATTCACTAGAGTATAAATGAAGTCTTTGTTTCCATTTGTCTTCTATCAACCATTTTAGTGTGTTAAATGGAAGTAAAATTTCCTCACATGGAATTCCAGTTAACATGTACAAATCTAGCGGTGAAACTCCTATTAACAACAATTATTCATAATTAGAGTTTGTTGATTTTTATTAAACAAAATACGTAATTTAAAAAAAGAAATTACTAGAAAAAACTAATTTACCGCATTCAAAGTCCTTGAAAAAGAACGTGTTTGTAGTCTTCCACCATCTTTCAAATATAACTTGAACTCCTTGAGTCCTGTGGTTTCTGGGTTGAATATGATATAGATGTCGCCAAGGATATCTTTTAACTCTCTCTTGAACAACAGGGGGAAGTAATTCATATAACGTATTTAACTCAGTCCATCTACCTCTTAGATTTACCGAATTAACTCGCTCTTTATGGTCAGATAGGTGATAAGAGAAGATACCTTCACTGGCTACTTGTCTAACATTATTGAACTCATAATTTGTATCCACAACAAAACTTATTCCACTGGCCGGGGTATTAGTATATCCTTTGGCTTTTATGTTTCTTTTTTTCCTCTCCATATTTTTTTAAGAAGTGATTGTGTTTAAGAAGGAAAGAATGGTTGAGAAGGGAAACAGAAGAGTTGAGAAGGAAAAAGAAGAGTTGAGAAGGGAATTGTGAGTGTAGAGTTGTGAAGGTGCGATATTTATAAGCGTTAGAATATCACACGCTGGCGACATTGATTACAACGCCATCGACCTAGTTTATATCGACTTTATCGCTGGTGATATAGTCAATATCGCTCGGTAGAAATTCTAACGCCAATCTGTTTTCTCATAATGGCACAAATGGTTTGTCATGCCACCTGGTATGCCAAACACCCATGTGCATACGAATAGGCCTTATCAGCCTCCTGTAGATGGGAATAAAACTGAAAGTCCTCCTTGGAACTAGGCTACGTTTACCGAATCAATCCTCTCCATTTCTGGATCATTTATTAACAAATTCCTTCCGTCTCTCTCTTCACCTGACTGCCCAGCCCGTGTGTTTTGAGTATCAGGAACAAAAAAAAGAGGAGGAGGGAAGGGAAGAATAATTCAGGGTTTTGTTTCAGGTATTTAATTTTGTTTACCTTTCGATTTGATGCTCTGCTATTAAGTGAAAATAAAGAAACAAATGATCATTTTTTTTTCATCACAAGGAAAGGAGAACAAACAATTAATTAGCGTTTTAAAAAATAATCTGGCATTGAAATGTAAATCAGTTCTAATTTTCTGGAGCAGTTTTCATGATCATTGTGTTTCTAGTAATTCTCAAATTTTTTGTTGATTTCATGAAGATGTTACTGACTTAGCCTTAAGAACTCTTTTGAAATTGGGTCTGATCAGAAAAGAAGGATTCTTATATACCTTTTATTTGAGTGATGATGATAAGATACGTGTAATTGGGTAAAAAGCACGTATCTTCTTAGATCAAACCATCAAACCGTAATGACATGTTTCTTGTATTTTGTTCGATGATTGTAATCTCATTTTTGTTATGCAATAGACTTAATCTTGTTTCGTTCTCCCTTATGCGACATGGTAATTATTTTCTTATTTTGAACTGTATTCTTATGAAATGTAATTCTATTAGTCGGAGATTGTCATGATTGATCAAACTAGACCCTAATAAGATAAACAACCAATTGCAAAACAATAGAACTAAAGGTTGCTTAATAAGAATGTAATGTCATGTGATTAAAGAAAGACTTTTACAACCTTACCTTTCAAGGTTACCTTACCTCAGGCTCTGTATCTGTCTATATCATTGACCTCAAGATTACCAACTTTAGCTTTCATAGTTACGTTACCTTGGGTGTTGCGTCTCCTTTCATCCTATTTCCTCTCTGGATTTGATTATAGTGAGATCCATCCCCCTCTATATGTACCTATTAGCACACTATTTGTAGACTAGAACTAGTAAAACTCTTTCCGGATTTGTGATTTTCAGGAAATAGAGAGCTCTAATTCTTCCCTTTGGAATTTGATAGAGATTAGGTTTGCTTACAAGTCTTCACTTCCATTGGTTCATCTCTAAAATGAGGAAAATTGAAGAAAAAAAATAATCTGCAGAAATAGGTTGGTTTATATTGAAGTTTAGACTCTTGAAATTGGCGTTAACGTTGTTTGGACAGGTGACTACCTCTGTGATGTCTACAGTAGGAAATTCTACAAATATTTTCTGGCATGAATGCGGGGTTGGAAAACCTGACAGGCAGAAGCTGCTAAATCAGAAGGGATGTGTTGTATGGATTACGGGTCTTAGCGGAGCAGGTCAGTTAAGATATGAGTTCACTTGAATTCTATCATACCCTAATTTAAGATATGAATACATATCTTTTTAGGCAGTTCTCGTTTGATGACTGATTATTCTTTGGATATCTGAACCTCCTGACAAGCTTAACTTTGTGTTTGTTCACTATAAATTAACAGCCTTGAAGTGTTATAAACAACTAAAATGCATGCATCGTGCATCACTTTTCTGAACAATTAGTCCTGCTGTTGTAGGAAAAAGTACGGTAGCATGCTCACTAGGTAGAGAACTACACAACAGAGGAAAGCTCACATACGTGCTTGATGGTGACAATGTTAGACATGGTTTGAACAAGAATCTTGGGTTTTCAGCGGAAGATCGTGCAGAAAATATACGTAGGGTCGGTAAGAATTCTAAAGCACTAATATATTATACATTCTAAACGTAAAATAAGAAAAATAGGATATCATGGTAACCATGTTTCCAGGTTTCTGAACTTTGTTTTGCTTGTTGATTATCATTGTGGTGTATAGTATTTGCTTTTACTTAAACTGTGCCTAACAGCTTAAGTTAAACTTCCTATCTGATAATCTTTGCGGTGAACAGGGGAAGTAGCAAAGCTCTTTTCTGATGCGGGCTTAATATGTATTGCTAGTTTAATTTCTCCTTACAGAAAGGATCGCGATGCTTGCCGTGCTTTATTGCAAGATGATAATTTTATCGAGGCGAGGGTTTTCACGGCTTCTTAATATAACTTTCATTACCCAACTGAAAAGCATGATTCTTGAAGCTGGGATGTGCGACTCATAACCTACTTTAACAGGTTTTTATGAATACGTCTCTAGAAGTTTGTGAGGAAAGGGATGCAAAAGGCCTCTACAAGCTTGCACGTGCTGGGAAAATTAAAGGTATAAACTTATTACCCAATTCTGAAATAGGAGTGTGTGACAAAGTTTTCCTAATGGCATGACATGCAAATGCAATAAGATGCACCCTTGCTTAAGAAAAACCATTACTTTTGAAGTCTGTTAACAGATTACCGTCTGGCGTGGAATATGTGACTCATGTTTAAGAGCTTTCTCGACCTTGTTTTTATAGAATGAGGTTGATAATCACAACTTGAAGTTTATTAAAACATCATTTCAAGTTAAGAAAGAAAAATTTTGTTTGGTAATTTTCGAGATGATAAAAGGAGCCATTTTGTACGTAGGCTTTACTAATTAATGGCAGTCATCGTTAAAGCCTAGAATATAAACCAAAGTTAGAATTATTGTAACACAATTTCAGTAAGATGAGATGTTAATAAAAAAAGTGAGTTTGTTCTGGCTGACATGATTCACGTGTTTGTCATCATTTCTGGTCCACAAGCTTAAGTTAGTTACACCAACTGCAGAAATTAATTTTCTTGCACCACATTAAAAAAGTTGTTGCACTAAACTAGCGTGCATTTGAAGTTGTATCAGTAATGGTGTCCGATGCCATAGGCACATTTAGAATTAGTAGAAGCAAAGCTATAGCATCCCTGAGTTTTTGGTTTGTCCCACAGGTCTCTGAAAAATAGCAAGTGGAACGCGAATAACTATATGGTATTTCTTAGAAGACATGACCTTACCAAGAGAAAAATCAGTAACTGAGGCATTCATTTGAGTTCCTAGAAGATATGACCTTACCAAGAGAACTGAACCTTAAATATGAAAACATCAAATCAGTAACAGAGGGTTTTCATTTTGAGTTCAAGTGTTACTAGACGTCTTTTACCTTGTAGATTCATCTGTAATTTTAACCTCCATAAAAAAAAAGGCTCAACTGGGTTCACCAACAACGTACAATATGTCCTAAAATGGGTCCCTTCTTATTTTCAAGTGTTTACTCCGAGTCTTTGAAACCTTTTTAAAGCTTAATTTGTTGCTTAAGTTTCTGTGACGAGTAAAATATAAACGCACTTACTGTAAGTGCAAAACAATTGCGAATAAGTTGGGCTGCGTGGGCATTCGTAGTTGGTTACAATGATCCTTGGTAGAACCAGAGCAATCATCCTTATCTTTTCTCTTAGATGAATGTGGTCAAATCTCTACGATATGAAATATCCTCCTTAATTAGGATCTGTTTCACCTTTTCTCTTTTTCATGGTGTCTTCTCTTGTTACTGTGGTGCTGTAGTAGCTGATAAGGGAGTGGAAAGCAAAACAAGGCTATATGGTATATGACTGTGAGATAATGATGGAAGAAATATCTTGAAATTGTGCTTGTAAGAGTAAATATTGGAGAATATTGTTACAAATTCAGTTGAGCATTGGGATTCCCCCAGAATGTGTATCTGTCAGAACTCAGAAGGATGATTCAAAACTTTTGGAAGATGAAATGTGAAATGGAAATACAAAGAAACATTCAGGAAAACGTTGTGGTGCTGCCACATCTGCTTTGAAATGAAAATAGGTGTGCCACTGTGCACTTGAGTTGTAGATTAGTAATGGAAAAAAGTACGTTGTTGAATAGAAAATTAGGTTTCATTCAGCCAGCCCAATTTATTGACTTGATACAGAGTTCTGATGATGATTACTGTTGGAAGTGGTATCTGTAATATTGCTATTCTGTTGTTTTTTATATCTTTTTTGAGGCGGCCGCTGACTGACACACTTTTGTTATTAATGATATGCAGGTTTTACAGGGATAGATGATCCATATGAACCACCTCTGAATTGTGAGGTATGCGGCTCTAGAATCATTCAAGCATGCTAATGAGATTCTACCGTGTTTTTTCCACACTAATAAAATGATTGAAATAAATTTAATAATGCCTACAGACAGGCCTATTTTACTTTGAGATTTGATCATTTCCAACTTAGAAGGATCTAATTACTTTTTTTTTTGTCTCTCTTTGACATGCCTGATTAGAAAAGAACAAATGGAATCATCTTGTCAATCCACGGGAATGGGATCCTAGGAACTTGTAAAACAAAAATAACTTTTTCCTGTACGAGTGTGACACATACCCATGTTATGTCAATTGTCAAGGCAGTGCAACGTTCATTCGGAAACACGGTCTCGGTTGCATTGCGTTCAGATTTGTTAGGCATTCTTCTTGCAATTTCATAATTGGAGGGAATTTGTCTAGTTAACAAAATCAGTAATGTACCAATAAAACGTATAGCAAGAACATGATAAGTTTATCCCAAGCTAACATGGGCTAGCGACTAAATCTACTTGTAGTGCAAAAGGTGATATGTTAATGATTCGTTTGCTGGAATGTTCCGAATCATTAGTTAACTAAACTAGGAAATAACACAGGACACTTTCTCAAGTCAAATTTCTCGCTAGCTATTTTGTATCTATTAAAACCTTCCTATATTTTGCATTATCTTGTGTTATTCCTTTTCCTTATATTTTCCTTGTTACCAAATAAAAAATTGTCTTTCTATTTATTAATCAATTGTTTTTTTCATCTTCTCAGATAGAAATACAGCAACAAAATGCTGAAAATTGCCCAAGTCCAAGTGCCATGGCAGGACAAATTGCATCTTATTTGGAGGATAAGGGTTTTCTGCATGATAATTGATATCAATCTATTTTTTCTTACTCTTTTTGAAGTTCTGTAATTTTACATCTTTTTGTCTGCCATTTATAAACCATCCATTGATTCTTCTTGAGATTCAGTCGTTCTTTGGTTGTATAATAACACAAAAGTGAACTCAAACTTGCTTGTAAAAAATTGAGATTGAGTTGACCTGTTTCGATGTTAAAAATCCTACTGAAAAATACTTCTTGCACACCATGTTGATGATTCCGTTAACCTTGCGTATTCTTGCGTCAAAAGCCCTTATTGTTCCGTGAAAACGCAGGGTACCAAAATACAAGATAAATTTTTGATGGGGGCGTTTTTTGATGGGTGCATGGGGGACGAATTATATGTTGACATGTGTGTCTCTTCAATTAATTGTTTGGTGCTGATTTTGTTTCCAAAAACAGAAAATAAATGTATTTTCGGAGAGGATATTTGTAATAAAAAAACACCCCATCAAAAATTTATTCATACACCACCAACTTTTTCTTAGGCAATCTGTACGGACAAATTCAAACTCAATTCCGAAAATTCAACGTAATGAATCTCAATCAAAGAATAATGTCTAGAGTTGTATCTCTTTCTCTCACAATTACAAAGTTTTCAAAGAACCAGATCTATGGGTGAGAGTACTTGGGTGATTCCAAAGATCAATTTCTCAAGTAATCAATCAAGTCGTATCCAACAAACAAGGATGGATGTATCTACTTTGATTGATTAACGCGCAACCTGTGATAATTCAATTATAAAGATAAACAATATAATGCGGAAAACAAATAACACAAACACCAGAAATTTTGTTAACGGGGAAACCGTAAATGCAGGAAAAACCCCGGGACCTAGTTCACTAAATTGTATTAAGCCGCTACAGACACTATCCTACTACCAATTAACTTCAGACTGGAATGTAGTTGAGATTTAAACCCTCACAGCAATTCAGTTAAAATCGCGCTCCTTACGCCTTTTGAATCCCAGCAGGACTCCGCGCAATTGATTCCCTTAGCTGACATCCTTTAAAGCCTAAGAGTTGCTTCAACTCAATTGAAGACTTTAAACCAATCTGCCTCCCACAGATAAGCCTATATGTGTGATTTCCTTTTTGATCGTAGATCAAGGTGATTGGAAATCGATATCAATAGACAAAGTCTAGCTAACCTCAAAATCCGGACTCATGCAACCCGAAGTGCAGCCTAGATTATTATTCACCTCACAAGTATTAAACTTATGGAATCAATCAAAGTATGAGACGAAGAGTACTTTGATGATTTTGTATATATCTTGTTCAGGTGAGCAGCTCAACAATCGAACAAGATCAAGATACTCGAGATATCAAATAAACAATAACTGGACATGGTTTCACGAGTCCCTATGAAGTCTTTGTAGTCGCTAAATCCTAAAAGGGTTTTAGGAAAGGATGACTCTATTTTTGCAACTAGGAGACAACAAGAAAATAGTGTCAGGATTCAAAGACTCCAGTTGCTTGAGGTTCCCCTTTTATAGACATTCAAAGCATATATTGCTTTAGATTTAAGCTAGGATAGATTTGGAACCAAGTAAACAATATCCACCGTCAGATGAATCTTTGAATCTGATTTACATAACAAGATATACACTATGGATAGAATGAACCGTAACCGAACCATGTAGAAAGACCACGCTCATGAATGGTTAGTCAAAACTAGCCAACTAAACTATAATCTTGAGAATTTTCATAGAACACTTAAGACTTGACTCGAGCCACAATTATGTGATCAAATATGTCTATGGTGTTTTTAGAGATCGTTCAAATGCTAATTATCTCGTAGAAATAATTTATGTGCATATGAATTTAATCGACATGGTAAGTAGATGTACAAGGTTAAAATAATTAACCTATTCATGAACAGTTACAAAGTAGTGTACCGGTATGTATACCTTATAACATGACCGAGTTCCGGAGTTCACAGAACTTTTCAGGTACGTGTACTGGTATGGATACCTTAAGACAATAACCAGTTTCGGAGTTCACGTAAGTTTTTAGTACGTGTACCGGTATGGATACCAAACTGGTTTCGGGACCAACAATTCTTTTGTAGTACGCGTATTGGTTTACGTATCGATCCGTGTTCACTAGTTCACAAACTTTTTAAAGTGTGCATACGGATATGCATACCAAAAGTTGTTTGTCGACATATAAGTACTCTGTTACGTGTACTACGTACATGTACTAGGACTTCAGATTTGTAACCGTTTTCCCAGTTTGTAAAACTGATATGTATACCGTCTTATATCTGAATCTACAATAGTTCTATATTTCTCTCTAAATCGATTTGAAACATTCCTAAATAACATGAACGACACATATCACTGTTCCATGTTATTTTCGAATGATAATTCTTGAATCATGATTTTAATTACGAACAATAAATTGTTTTTTACCGAAATTCATCAAGTATGAAATGTTCATTAAGCTTAGTCATATTTCGCAAACTAACTACAAGACTTGATCTCGAAATTATTTATATCCTTACGATAATCTAATTAGTTACACGACAACGTCTCATAGATATAAAGGTGAATATAACTGAAAAAGCGGGGGTCTAACAACCACACCGAATATTTCGCTTAGCAATCTGTATGGACAAACTCCAATATACTTTCTAGAGTATCAACTAGACAGTCAGACTCAATCTAGATAAAAAGTATATCAAAGAGTTTATATCTCAATCTCTCGATTTGATCTATACTCAAGCAAATAGAAATCTGCGAGTCTTTATCAAATAAAGATAACTTGGATAGTACCAAAGACCAATATCCAAGTGTCAATCAATTTAAATCAACAACCAAAGGTTGGATATTCTAATTTATTGAACATAACGCATAACCTGTGATATCTCAATTATAAAGATAAACAATATAATGCGGAAATAGAAATAACATAGATACCAGAATTTTGTTAACGAGGAAACCCCAAATGCAGAAAAACCCCTGGACCTAGTCCAGATTGAACACACACTGTATTAAGCCGCTACAGACACTAGCCTACTTCAAACTAACTTCGGTCTGGACTGTAGTTGAACCCAAATCAATCTCACACTGGTACAGTTATGCTCATACGTCTCTGATCCCAGCAGGATGCTACGCACTTGGTTCCTTAGCTGATCTCACCCACAACTAAGAGTTGCTACGACCCAAAGTTGAAGACTTTAATAAACAAATCTATATCACACAGAAAAGTTTATAGTAATAGATAGATCTGTCTCCCACAGAAATACCTACGATTTTTTGTTCCGTCTTTTGATAAATCAAGGTGAGTAGGAACCAATTGATAAACCGGACTTATATTCCCGAAGAACAGCCTAGTATTATCAATCACCTCACAAAAATCTTAATCGACGCGGCGAAAGAAGATGTTGTGGAATCACAAAAGATGAGACGAAGATGTTTTTGATTACTTTTATATCTTGCCTATCAGAGATATTAATCTCAAGCCAATCCTTGCGATTGTACTCGTACGATAGAATATGAAAGATCATATCACACAACTACGAGAAAGTAGTATCGGTCTGGCTTCACAATCCCAATGAAGTCTTTCGTTAACCTGGTTTAGAAGAAGAAACCAAAGGTTAAAGGAGAATCGACTCTAGCTATGCAACTAGTATCACACAGAAGGTGTGGGGATTAGGTTTCCCAGTTGCTAGAGTTCTCCTTTATATAGTCTTTTAAATCAGAGTTTGCAATCAATGTTAGATTGGTAACAAAGCATTCAATATTCACCGTTAGATGAAAACCTGATTTAAATTCAAGCTAATATCTTTCAACTGTTAGATCAAAAAACCTAGCTTGTTACACACAAGTGAAATGTACGATTTTAGGTTTGTTTAACCGTACCCAAACATGTACATAGTTGGTTAAATAGTAGTTAACCAAATGGTTAGCCATATGAGTACTTTCATATCAACCAATCTCTTCTTCACCATAACTAGTTCAAATGACTCAAATGAACTAGTTAGAGAGTTGTTCAATTGCAAGGAAATCTTATGTAACTACACAAGACACAATTGAAGCAAAAACGACTTGATTCACTCAAATCGGTTTATGAACTTTATAGCCACGGTTTGCAAACTTGCATTCCTTAGTTTATATAAACATGAGTTCACAAACAAACGTCTTTAGATATAACCTAACTCAAGTTCGCAGACTGCGTTCGCGGAATTAAGTTCCCGGAAGGAGTTCTCAAACTCCAGCAGATTTTCTCGGGTCGAGAACTTCTGCTAGTTCGCGGACTGAGTTCGCGGCTCTTGTTCTGGTTCTCTTGATCAACAAAGTTCGCAAACTTTGGTTCAAGGAATAAGGACTTATACATATATGTGTTTCCACAACAATGCTTATATCCACCATTGGTTATATAATCTAAACTCTCATTTCAATCATTGAAACATTCTTCTATAATGTTATAATAGTCGTTAGACATAAAGAATCGACTACCGTCATCAAAGACATTTTCAAAGTGATTGAAACATAACATGACTTTCGTCACTAGGTAAAGATAAGTTTGGCCAAAGCGAAATCTTACCAACACATATTTCGATAAATAGATAGGCGAGATAAACTCGGCTCGAAATATCAAATGTGTATAATCAAAGTCTATATAGCACAACGACTTTTATCTCAAGATAAGAGATAGAGTAGATAGACTTTTGAGTGACAGATAAGTTCAAGTCTCTACATACCTTTTAGTCGATGAAGATCCACCAGTTCCTTGAGCAGTCCTTCGTCTTGTATGATGATCGCCATGGAGTTCTTGTGCTCAACTACACTTTTTATCCTAGTCCGAGACCTTAGCTATAGTAGACTAGAAATCAATACTTATACTTTTGATCACTAACATTGAAAAACATGCTTGAGATAGCAAGACATGCGAGGTCGACCGAGCAATGCTCTAACAATCTCCCCCTTTGTCAATTTTAGTGACAAAACTATTAATACATATTGAATACAAAAATAATTACATAAACTTTTGTAGCTCCTATTCCACATGCCTAATCTTCAACATTACTCGAAATCTTCGTCACTTACAAGTATTCCAATGATCCCAAAGGTTGTAAGTTCAGCATCATTGTTGTTGAAAATCCGTAGCTATAACAATGAGAAAACAAAGTTCTCGATCATTGTTATACAATGTCATAGTATCATTACACAATATCAAAGTTCAATTGTATCACAACGTTGACAAAAATACTATGGTGATATTCTCACTCCCCCTTAGTCAATACTCCATCTCACATGGAAACCACTCCACCTTACATAATGATCCGAAAACCATATGTATTTGTAGTGTGAACTACATATTAATTCTCCCCCTTTTTGTCAATAAAATTGGCAAAAGTGAAAGAACGGGATCCTAATGAAATTTTCGTAAGAGACATTTCATGACCAAAGGAATCACATATCAACTTG
The DNA here is from genome assembly GCF_003573695.1 of Papaver somniferum. NCBI lineage: Eukaryota > Viridiplantae > Streptophyta > Magnoliopsida > Ranunculales > Papaveraceae > Papaver > Papaver somniferum. The sequence goes on from NC_039368.1 coordinate 38,872,606, forward strand.
TTTAGATGCAATCATAAAACCGAAGCTAAATGCATTCATCAAGGAGTTTACAAAGATACAAGATAACCCATATAATATTCCACAGCCGCACTCCCCACAAAAATTTGGCAATTATGCACAAGTTCAAAAGAACTCTCCCCCATTTGATGTCATTCCCGAAAGAACAACAAGAGCGATTTTCGAAAAAAAAGAAGGATTTCTTTGGACAAAACAAATCACATACGAGTATGAACTTAAATCCAAAAATACTCAATTAAATTAACTAAAAGAGAACCCATGATTAATTTAATCGGAAGTGCTCAACATAAGTGAACTTATGGAGACTCAAAAATACTCAATTAGATTAATCACAAGAGAACCCATAATTAATGTAATCGGAGTACACAACCAAATTAACCACAAAAAGTAATCAATTTGATTGTTCATGCTCAATCTTTAAGGATTCTCACGGAGAAACAACTAAGTTAATACAATCAACTCAATCGTTAGTGCTCAACACAAGAAAACTTACGGAGCCTCACAGTAATAGATAAAAGAATATGGATCAGGGAAGATCAATACTGCGGAATACACAAGGATTCATTCTATTTTCCATCACTATTCGCATAACTATATACAATAGACATAATCCTTGTAAACAAAAGATTTTAACCTATCTTCCATCGATAATTGACATAATAGGCTTAACTTTTTTATTTGTCAAAAGTTTATTCATTCTTTTATGAATACATGCATATCGACTTACGAAAAACTTTACTTTTGACAAGATATGGGACAATAATAGTTCACGGACGCAAACACATATATCCCATAAAAATTGCAATATATAAAACCATAAAGATTAATACTGCAAAAATCATCTTCCAAACAATTTTAGAATTTAAACCAATAAATCTAAAAACTTGAAGATAAAAACGTTGGACATAGCTATGTGTAATCACACTAATGGCTATTCCATAAGAATAAATTTTCATAAGAAGTTTTCTAGGTATCAAGACAAACTCATAATGCACATATAAGATGATTTGTCCTTAGAGGGTAAAATCAATCTTTTTCGCCCGGATTTACACCAAGAATAACTACCAAAGGCGTATAAAAATATTTTCTTAACAAAGAAAAACATACAAAGTCATTAACGACCATGCACCATAGTTCAAAAGGATGATTGTGAACATTCAATAATCCCATAACAATGCATACAACTGCCGATTCTTGAACTTCCTTATTTGTGATTCACAAACAACATTCTTGTAAAAGCCACAAATTATCTTAGAAGAGTATTACTCCAAGAATCCAAGTGTCCAAGTCCAGGAGAAGTGGAACAAGTGCGACGAAACGGAGCAAAACACTCAAAAACAAGAGACGGGAAAAATATCAATCTTAACTTATCCAAATTCAAGGTTTCTCGTATCCATTTTTAAGATAATTCAAAGAGAAATAGAATGCAAAAGGAATGAGGTCATTCCGAGTTCGTACGAAGAAGTTACGGCCAAAACAAGTTCACCGAATATCGACATCAAGTATGCATACTGGTTTGTAAACGAATTTTCAAGTCTGCGAACTTAAACCCATGGATTTTGATTTTAAAAGATGTTATTCATACCTGGTAGGTGTACCATGAAGTCCAAACATCCCGAATTACTATTTTCAAACCTAAATGTTTAAGAACCTTAAACATAGATCAAGTTAGGTAGAAATGAACGATAAGCAAGGTACATGGGTCGTTACTCTAAGCAAACACAAAACTTGCTCAAGTTTATAGACATATCTTTTTAGAAGAATCCGATCGAATTCTACAGCATTACCAAACATTCAAAATCATACCCAACTTAAGATGTGCGCCCAAGTTCTTGTGCTTCCCTCACCGTATACGTAACATGGCATTTCTTGGTGAGGATGTACTTTCAACACAATCAAGCTGTGTTGAGGTGAACAAAGTTTTGCTCACCATCGCACCAAGAAAGAGTTTCTTTCCAGCAACTCTTACATATTATAGTGTTGAGAAACACCCAAGGAAGTGTTTTTATAAGTCTATGAAAGAGCTTCAAGAGAACCCAAAAAGATTTGTGTTTCTGATTTCTTGTTTTCCAACTTATAAAAAACAGTTTATGTAGATAGTTTTTAGTACTGCGAAGGGAAACTCTTTTGATAAAAAGAGACGTCCTAGCTTCCTCATAAAAAAGGATGATACTACTATATTGATAGTAAGTGTCAGAAATTGATCAATGAATCGATTCATGCTTTGAAGTGATATACTCAGATGACTGAGATTTAAACTCCTCTTGTAATTCGTTTAGTTTGTTACAATTAATTGAATTACGCAGAGGAGGAGCATTGCTCTCATTGATTAGTAAATCAATGTCAACTTCAACATGAATATTATTCCTCATAACTTGATTTATCTTGTCAAGAGATTCTTGTTCTTTCTGGAGGTATAACTCAACATCAAGAGACAAGCTTTCAAGTTTCTTTTCAAGCCCTGAAAACACTTCAAGGGATTTTAAACCTGGTGGAGGTTTAAATAGAATTTCTTCTAAAATTTTTATTAAATCAGTCATAGAAGAAACTTCTGCAATCCCTGGATCTGGTGGTGCATTTATTGAGATAGCACTACTGTCCATATACTCAGATTGCTACAAACACAGACTTATGAGGTGTTTAATGTGTTTGCCTGCTTTGATACCAATTGAAAAGGCGGGGGTCTAACAACCACACCCAATATTTCTCTTAGCAATCTGTATGGACAAACTCCAATATACTTTCTAGAGAATCAACTAGACAGTCAGACTCAATCTAGATAAAAAGTATATCAAAGAGTTTATATCTCAATCTCTCGATTTGATATATACTCAAGCAATAGAAATATGCGAGTCTTTATCAAAGAGAGATAAATTGGATGGTACCAAAGACCAATATCCAAGTGTCAATCAATTTAAATCAACAACCAAAGTTTGGATATTCTAATTGATTGAACCTAACGCACAACCTGTGATATCTCAATTATAAAGATAAACAATATAATGCGGAAATAGAAATAACACAGACACCAGAATTTTGTTAACGAGAAACTGCAAATGCAGAAAAACTCTGGGACCTAGTTGTAGATGGTGGATTTTCAACAAGGATTAAAGTCGTAAAACCATAATTGTAATGCTCCTGATCCAGCAATCAGATGAGTATTGAGGCTCATGTCTCTCATCGAAGCATGAATCTCTGACTGAGAATACTATCTCTCAGAGTATACACGGATGTGCAGTCTCTCAGCTGAGGGAACGGCGTATCTCATAAATACTGAGCAATTTCAGTAATTGCTTCTATATAGAATCGAAAGATTAGACGGCTCCTAGACGACTTACCTGCTAGTATAGATCAATAACGTCTTCAAGATGTAACAATATTTTCCCTGACTATGTAAAGAAAATTTGACGCTTCAACAAGCTCATATAACTCAATTCTCAGATAATTAATGCTCCTAGACAGCATGTCTGCTAGTATAGAGCCATCAATTAATTATTTATAATCTTTAAATTTATTAGCTGAATATTTGGAAACATTTTATGTTCTTCATAATATTTCATTACTTCAATTCATGGTTTTCCCAGCAGAATTCCATGGGTTAGTAATAAATATTCAACGAACGGGCATCTGAGAAGCTATCGAGTAAGCCCCGACCAAAATGGTGCAAGTGTACGCAACAATAATGCACAAACGAGCACCTGAATGCACGAAAGAGAATTACAAAACACGAATGAACGATGAACCTATGCAAAATAGGAAGAAAAATAACAATAATAAAATATTAGCAAAAGCGCTAGGGGACTAGGCCCACCGGCCGGCCGTTCACGCCGTGGCCAGTCCCATGCCCAATTATATATTTTATTATTTTTCCCTGATCTCATGAAAATCCTTTCATTTGAGCAAATCTCCTTCGTCTAAAGGAAACTCCTCAGTCTCATGGTGTTTCCTCTTATCAAAGAAGTAATAAAATTAGGAAAAGTGTCGTGGGACCGGTCCTACTAGCCGCTCGGCCGTGCCTTAACCATGGCCGGTCCCACACCTCATGATTCCTTATTATTTTGTTATTATTTCCCTCATCCCATGAAAATTCCCTGATTTCATGATATTTTCCTCAACTCATGAAAATTACATAAAATTAGGGAAAAACTCAAGGGACCGGGCTCATTGGCCGGCCGGCCATGCCCTAACCGTGGTCGGTCCCACATGCCCTTCTTTTATTATTTTAATATTATTTGTTTCCCTCATCTCATGGAAACTCCTTCACTTCAAGGAAATTCCCTAGTTTCAACAAACTCCTTGATTTCATGATATTTCCCTAAAATCATGAAAATAATATAAAATTAGGGAAAGTGCCATGTGACCGTGTTCATTGGCCGACCGGCCATGCCTTGACCATATCCGGTCCTACACTCCATGACTCCCTATTTTATTATTATTATTTCCATAATCTCATGGAAATTCCCTAACCTCATGAAATTCCTCAGTTTCATGGTATTTCCTTCACATCAGGGAAAATACTTAAAATTACATAAAATTAGGAAAGGTGTTGTAGGACAGAGCTTGCTAGCCGGCCGGCCATACCCTAGCCATGGCCAGTCCCACACCTTACAATCCCCTATTTTATTAATTATTTTTCATCATCTCATGAAGATTCCTCAATCTCAGCAAAACCCTGAATCCTTCATATTTTCTCAAAATGTTGCTCAAACGCGCATCAGAAAATATTGAAACAATCAGGACCGAGGCAAGGACATTATGGTGACACAGGCATGTCTCCTTGACTGACCAAGGCCGGCCCTAGGGCTTGCAAATAGCCGGTACCACATGTTTTAAGAATTTTGACCTAATTTGCTCAATTGCTCATATTGGGTCCAAACTCTTCTCAAACAACTTGGAGTTTTCTAAAACGACTATCAGCTAGTCCCACGAGCACCAAGGGTCAGTCTCATGCCCTCTTGGCCGGTCCCTCATCTCTTCATAATTAGGTTTCATCACCTAAAGCTGAGACGTGCACCATTTTAATGAATGATTAAACCAGCATTTAATCATCCTTTCACCAACTGGTCTTCAAGAGACTTTGATATTTTGCTCATTTGAGCATCTGGGCGTTACATGGTCGACTCGTCATCCCATGTAGCCGGTCCCTCCTTCACTCTGTGGTTGATTTTCAATAAATCATCAATTGATCAAAAATCAGGTTTCGAATCTAAAGCTCTACAAAAACATAATTTTGAGCAGATTCAAACACTAATAATTTTACGTTGATCCCGTGATCAACACTTTAATAATTATGCTCGGCTCAGATGTCAACATCTTAAATTAACATTTTCATTTGATCCTGATACCAACAATTCATCAACGAGCAACATTTGCTCATACTAAGGAATATTGGTTCAACTATCAATATTCAACGATTCAGGAACATTTTCTCACCTTAAGTTATCAACATTTATCCGAGACCTTTGTCTCAACAGACATGTTCAATTCGCGAGTCTTAGAACATTTGAAAATCACGTTCGACTCAGCAATATAAGGAGTCATCGTTCTATGAATTCAGCAACTGGCTCCACAATCACGAGACATCAATCGTGTCACATGGGGGATATTAACTAGGGTTTTGGTCTGGCGGTCTACGACACGTCTGTTCATACATACAACGAGAATGTGAGCAAGTCGTTCAATCAGTTGGAGGAGTTAGAAAAGTAGTGGGTAGAAAATCAACCAAGTCTCCGCACGATGAGCAACTGGTTTTAACACGATTTCCACTTTCCCACTCTTTGACTCCAACAACTGTCACACTTCATGGGATCAAGGTGTTTTTAAATTCTAGCAATATAAATAAGTCTCTGAATCATGATTGGAACAACATATAATTTTTGATAGGGCAGTCTTTCGTCTACACGAACTCATCGTCTTAACAATTACTCCCAACTGAGTAAACTTAATAATTCAGAAACTATTTTCACGCAAAATACACAACACACCAACAATCCTTGATCACCATTGATCTCACACATTTCTCAGTTTTCCTCCTACTGATCGACCCATCCTCTCTTGTGAATGAATTGACTCTAGAACGACCATTGTCTTGGTTTAGGCCGGAGTCCTACAGATTGATCTCTCAAACTTAAAGCACTCCCTTCTTGCAGTGCATCTGCATGTGGTTAAACATTTTGCTCGGTTCAAGGAGTCTCCTCCGCACGGTCGACTCCTCAATTCCGTAAAAACCATCAAATCGTTTTCCCCATCTGTAGATTGGCGACCACAGTGGGAGATCATTCTCTCGGTTGCAATCTCACATTTTCACAAGATGTCTGGTCTTAGGTCTGGGTTAGTTACGAATGAAAACGATGCTAGCACTAGCAACAATAAAAATGATGGTATTCCAGAAACTATTCCTGGTTCTGACAATGGTGGCAACGTTACTCCTCCTCAGCCCAATGCTGGAAATCATCCTCTCTTTGGCCGGCATCCTGAGGAAGTTAGAGAAAATCCGCCTACCATAAAAGTGCAGGAAACTCTTGCCAAGAATAAGGTTGATATGCTGCCACTCAGAAGGAATTATTCAATTATCTCAAGACTCTTACAGACAAGGTGTCAGAGAAAACTCAGGAGAAAGGAAAAGCTAAAGAAACAACTTCGGATGCTGATCCTGAAGTCACTCCGATCCATGAAGTAGATGAGGAGGAGGTTCCTAAATCTAAAGCTGCAGAGTCGAAGGAACCGACCAGTTTCATCACCCGTGAATACTTGGAGCGCCTCTTGGAAGATCGTGTAAAGGATAAGGCGTCCTCTTTTGTTCACCGTCACCAACCCCATACCCTGCCGCTACACAAAGGATTCCTCTGCCAAAAGGTTATGTTTCTCCAATGTTCACCCTTTATGATGAAACATGGAATGCTCGAGAACATGTTTCTTGGTTTCTGGAACCTTTGGGCGAACATGAACATAACCATGTTGTCCGCCTCAAGGAATTTTCAAAATCTTTGAAATGCAGAGCACACACCTGGTACGACAACATCGCACCAGAAACTATCAAAATTTTGGGAGAAATTATTAATGCTTTCTACAGAAAATATTTCTTCGTTTCAGAGCAAATCACTCTCTCTGACCTCGGAAGGATGTTTCAAAGAAGCAACGAACATCCTAATGATTATGTGAAAAGGTTAGGGTTCAAGCCATGTACTGTCATGATCCAAATGTCGCAGAGAAGCAACTTGTAGACTTGTGCATCAATGGAATGATCCCGGTCTACAGATCTTTACTGAAAAATCTCCGGTTCCAGACCTTTTCAGAACTTCATGAAGCAGCTAAGAGATCAGCAACTAAGACACCTTCTTTACTGAAAAGATCAAGCTACAAAAACTGAGGAACCACGAGAAACTCGAGGTAACAGACGTTTGATCAACAAATAGTACAACCTCCAACCTTCCACAAATGTTGTTGCATAAGGGATCAAATGGAAAGCTGAGTCACAATGAAAGCACGCTTCTCCAGCTCCTCTGAAAGCACCAAAGAAAGATAACCAATCTTGAAATGCACAAACCTTGACCCGGCATCAACGAACGGGGAAATGATCAGACAGACTCAAACTTCTCTCTTCTCATGAAGGAGTGATCGAGTTACTGAATGTTTGGGTTCAAGATGGTGCAATCAAATTGTTGCTCATCATAGAGAGCCAACTGAATAAAAAATGAAGAATCCCAGGTACTGTCACCTTCATAGATTTATCAATCATCCGACAAGTAACTGCAATGTTTTGAAGCACGTCACCAAAGAGAAGGTTTACCCACAATAGCTTCAACTGGGACTGAAGGAGTACACAAGAATCCTCTCCCAATCATAACCTTTACACTCTCTGAACAAACTAGAGGCAGTTCAATCCTTGGTCGAACGTGAATTGCTCTATCTGTCGAAGGCACAAAGGAGAGACATGTTCACAATACTGAACCACATCGTGTCAATCCCATTCCAAAAATACTTCTTGAGCCTCCAACCACATACCAAGAGATGTATGACTAGGGACTGCTTACCACAGTTAATCTCATAAGAAACGAATTTGGAAGAACGTTGATCGATGCTGGCACCGTCATCAACAACATTCCACTGAAAACCATTGGATCCACGGGCATCACTCGACAAGAAACTACTCATGCTCCCATCTCAATCAGAGACCTTGAAGGAACGCTCGAAAATACTTATGGCTACATCAATCTCAAAGTGAACATAAGTTCAACCTGGACATAAACCAAGTTTCACATAATCAGGAAGATCCAGGATATGACATGTCCTTCAGACGAGTGTGGATCCACGTTGAAAAGATGGGTACTTACAAATCGCCTTTGGTTACATATATCTCCAACGAAGAAAGTTCGGATCCAGAAGATTTGGCGGACGTTCCATCATCAGAGCACTTGGAGGAATTTAGAACTTTGACGAGGTTGAAACAAGAACCTGCAAAAGATGCATAAACATTCATCGAAAGGTCCTGCACTCAGGCAAGTTTCATTCCTCCCATGTCTATGTCATTTATTTCCTCACATGTTATTCTAGCATGGGGACTCAATTCTGCTAGCATCTCTGCTATTGCAAGGCGCTATATGTGGATAATCTCACTTCAGCAATATTTTAACAAGTGCTTGAATCTGACATTTCTCCGAATCGAGCATCTCACTGAGACATTCATTACCGAGATGATGTTCAAGCACGAAAAAGAACAATTTGGGCATTTCTCCATAGCCTTGCAGGAGTGTTCATGTGTGCCACAAAACCAAAAAACTATGATGTCTGCACAAGTGTTGAATCCCACTACCGCGACTAAAGGAATGCTGAATCAACAGAAGATAGTTGGGACCCAAACGATCAAACCTAAGACATGCTCAAGGGATATGACGCTTCAACGCTCAAGCATTTAAGAAGCCTTCAAATTATACTCCCAATCAAAGAGTACACCTCCTATAACGATGCATATAGCTTCAGCACAAATATCTCGACGATGACACACTGATTCAACACCAGCGCAATCAAAGTGTAACTAAATTACAATCGCTAATTCTTCATTATCCCATGATAAGACTTCTGAAGCAGATGCAACATCATTCATCCATGAATGACACAAACTCCTTCAACATACACTGGGGACTTGATCTTATTGGAATTTGCACTCTGATGTGATTCCATGAAACTTCATCAACGGAACCTCTCTACATCACAAGCCTTGCACGACCAAGGAACTTTTTCTCCTCACATCCAGAATGGAGATTGCCGCTGTTATCTTCCACAACAGCATCGATTCCCTAACGAAGCCACTTCACAGTAAAGTCATATTCTGGAGAATTTGGGTTGAAGTCCTAGAACATCTTCATCTTAGGAATGCTCAACTCACCAACTAGTTCGTGAAAGGCTCACTGGATGAAGGAGCAAAGGCTATATCGATAATCATGGTTCTAGCCTTTTTCGGTGTCTGGAGAAACTCCAAACATAATATCGGCATCAACAAGGATATGTGTAGGAGCTCCGTTCATGGTCTCAGCATCAACAAGAATTTCTACAGAAATTTCAATCGTGATCTAGCATCAATAACGGTCTCAAGAGCAACATCCACATGACAAGGCTTCATCAATTAACCATTCTCTGAAGTATTGCTCGACGAAGCGGACTTCTCCAAGCACTAATGATTCATATCAAGGTGTGTAGACATGAAGTATGTTCACATGTATTTCCGAAGCTTGCACGATGGGCGGGCACAATCCCAAGTCTTCTACAAGATGTTCTCATCACCTCTACAAATGAGATACAACACACTTCAGGCCATGGGTCTAGAAAAACGTACCAATGGGTGAGGAATGGGACAATTCGTCCTGAACGAAATATGTTTGTCTATGTCTCTTCTACAACATACCAAAAGGGAACATCAATCGGATATAGGATCTGAAAGATATGGCCTTTTCCGTCAGGTCTACGAAATCTGAAAAATTTATACGGGATTACAAATTACAAATGTGCATGCTTCGTTGGCTGACCTCTACAATTCCAAATTGAGTGATTCTTGTCTCATGAGATAACTCAGTCTTTTAGCTTCAAAATTTGGGGTCAAACATCAAATTCCGACGTCGTATGAGGTTCCTGCAGCTTCCAGAGCATATAATATGCAAGCAGCAATTCTTAGACGAGATTCATAACTTCCACATTCGATCGGTGTCCACCAGGTCTTTCCACTAAGTCCTTCATCAAGGTACCTTCAACTTAGACCACATAGGTGTTTACATAAATTTTTCGACCTGTGTCCTTTATCTAAGTCTTGTCAGAAGAAGAGAAAACGAAAAGGAGAGATTTAACAATATACTGGGGACTGACAGTCCACTGATCGTGATGATCAGTTTCACAGTCCGAGACCCGTGACACCAGACTCTCATGTGCTAATCATTCATCATAAAAGTAATGCTACCACCAGGACATGCAACCATGGTCATTACATCACCCCCTCTTGAGAGCAACCTCAGTTATGGTCCCGTGACCAGGGTTTCAGAAGTGATGTTTCTACGACTGACAGAAACAAAATGGCACTGCAAGCACCATGCTCATGTATCAATCAAGGGGTCCTGATCTCAAATGAATCAATGACATTAAAATCCTTCACCAACCTTTCCAGACACAAGAGAATGGTTTAAACACACAACATGAGTGTTTTACAACAAGCTCGCCTGAGATGATTTTACACTGTCACGCACAAAGCAGCGAGATGGGAGAAATTGGTGAAGAATCTAGGTATGGATCATATACCATTATCTTCGTATGGATGTCCTATACAACATAGCCAAAATTCATAGCAATTGGAGAAACGAGTAAAAATATGTGGACAAAACATTGGACTACATACCAGCTGAAAATTTCTGGAAGTCTCCTGGAAGTTTACTGTTTCGTCAATTTCGGCCCTTAAACGCATTCAAAATCCGAAAATATTCTTTGCTAAATCCTGGAAAATTTATGGGGATGAAGAAACATGGGTAGATCATGAAAATCCGACATCGGGCGAAGATTCTACAACATTTTCAATGAAGATTTGACTTCTGAATTTTCTGATGACGAATTATGACGAAATTCTTCATTCATCTACATCTAAATCAGAAGCTATGCCTTCCGCGCGAGATCAGACTTCATCTTCAGCAGCTAGTCTCATTTGCTGAAGCCAGCGACGTTTTGCTGATAAGCTGCAAGCTTTTCATCTTCAGCTTTCCTTTTCAGTAATAACTCATCTCGTCCCTGCTTTTCTTCTGCATCCTCTAAGGCTAAGAAAGCGTTGATTCCATCACGGACGATTCCCAGATGATCGAGAGACATACAATGCATCAGCTTTCCAGCGTCTCTGAAAGGTTGATTCACCTCGGCATGAACATCTGCAGAAGTTTTCATCTTTGACATGATATTTCTGGAGTGTTCCCTGAAAGGGCCAGAAGAGTGGTTGTAACCAGAATTCACCACTATCTGAGGCGAAAGACATGGAGTCATGCATATACCAATAACAAACGCGTAACAAAATGGTAACAATCCAACTCTTACCTATTTACAATTTCACTAGTTGTAGTGATTATAATGTCAGAATTTCAAAAACTTGCTCGTTCCTTCAAACCTGCAAATACGAGCAAAATTCATTATTCAAAATCATGACTTGATTTTCATAAAACCGTGAACAACCCACGTGAATTTTAACATCCGCTGGTTTTTCAAAAACTAGACAGACGTCCATTCTACAATTGTGAAAACTCACATACAGACATTATTTCACTATGTATAATGGTCTACTTTCAACAGTTGTTCAAAATCAAAACATGATTTTATAAAATATATAAATATTTAACGTGAAACTCACGTAAATTTGAAAAATATATCTATATATTTTTGCTCCCTCGCACGAGCATCTGTCTTTGAAGCGAGAGTATATTTTCAAAGATTTCTGAAAGCTCGAAGATAAAGTTTTTTCATGAAAGCTCATAAACAAAATTTTATTACTAACAGACGCACGTCTATTAAAAAAAACACTTTTCTCTCGTACGAGCATTCACCTTTGAAACGAAAGTTTATTCCACTTTGTGAAATCTCACATATTTAAAAAAAATAAAATTGGTTTTCGTGAAAGCTTATAAACAAAATTTTATATCATCAGACTGAGGTCTATTTTGTTTGTTCCTTAAACTAACAAACGAACGAGCGTCTGTTCCTAAAACAAGGATTTCTTTTCTTGGGCCCGGACCCATGAATCCTAAATCAACCAAGGTTCGATCACCAAATCAGCAGTGCTACACTAATTTGCGCTCGATGCTCTCTCATGATACTGGATCTTCGTTCAAGCCATGGTTCGTTCGTGCAATCGAAAATCCGGTAACATTGTATCTTACGACTAAGTTCAATTACTTATTTTGTCCGTAACTAGAAAATCATCACCCAGTGCTGACTGAGGAACATGACTGTCCCTCACTAAGCAGGGGGATTAATGTAGATGGTGGATTTTCAACAAGGGTTAAAATCGTAAAACCATAATTATAATGCTCCAGATCCAACAATCAAATGAGTATTGAGGCTCATGTCTCTCATCGAAGCATGAAAACTCATGCCGCATGAATCTCTGACTGAGAATACTATCTCTCATAGTATACACAGATGTGCAGTCTCTCAGCTGAGGCAATGGCGTATCTCATAAATACTGAGCAATTTCAATAATTGCTTCTATATAGAATCGAAAGATTAGACGGCTCCTAGACGACTTACCTGCTAGTATAGAGCAATAACGTGTTCAGGATGTAACAATGTTTTCCCTGACTATGTAAAGAAAATATGACGCTTCAACAAGCTCATATCGCTCAATTCTCAGATAATTAATGATCCTAGACAGCATGCCTGCTAGTATAGAGCCATCAATTAATTATTTATAATCTTTAAATTCATTAGCTGAATATTTGGAAACATTCTATGTTCTTCATAATATTTCATTATTTCAATTCATGGTTTTCCCAAAAGAATTCCATGGGTTAGTAATAAATATTCAACGAACGGGCATCTGAGCAGCTATCGAGTAAGCCCCGACCAAAACGGTGCAAGTATACTCAACAATAATGCACAAACGAGCACCTGAATGCACGAACGAGAATTCCAAAACACGAAGGAATGATGAACCTATGCAAAATAGGAAGAAAAATAATACTCCCTTCGTTCCACTTTAAATGACTTTTTTGGAGTTTTCACGCAGATTAAGAAATGGAGAGAGATATGAAATTTTTCCATATATTCCCTTAAGAAAAGTCTTCAAATATTAATTGCTATTAGTGCATTAAAAAAAACTTATAGTTCCAAGAAAAAAAGTTAGGGTGTTATTGGTAGTTTTGTGGGAAAATATGAAAACTTTCAAGTATTATGGAACAAAAAATAACCCTAAAACATCATCTAAAATGGAACGGAGGGAGTAATAATAAAAAGATATTAGCAAAGGCGCTAGGGGACTGGGCCCACCGGCCGGCCATGCCGTGGCCAGTCCCACGCCCAATTATATATTTTATCATATTTAATTATTTTTCCATAATCTCATGAAGATCCCTTCATTTGAGAAAATCTCCTTCGTCTCAAGGAAACTCCCCAGTCTCATGGTGTTTCCTCGTATCAAAGAAGTAATAAAATTAGGAAAAGTGTGGTGGAACCGGGCCTACTAGCCGGCCGGCCGTGCCGTAGCCGTGGCCGGTCCCACACCTCACGATTCCTTATTATTTTGTTATTATTTCCCTCATCCCATGAAAATTCCCTGATTTCTTGATATTTCCCTCAACTCATGAAAATTACATAAAATTAGGGAAAAACTCACGGGACCGGGCTCATTGGTCGTCCGGCCATGCCCTAGCCGTGGCTGGTCCCACACACCCTTGTTTTATTATTTTAATATTATTTGTTTCCCTCATCTCATGGAAACTCCTTCACTTCAAGGAAATTCCTTAGTTTCAACAAACTCCTTGATTTCATGATATTTCCCTAAAATCATGAAAATAATACAAAATTAGGGAAAGTGCCATGGGAATGTGTTCATTGGCCGGCCGGCCGGGCCTTGGCCATAGCCGGTCCCACACTTCATGATTCCCTATTTTATTATTACTATTTCCATAATCTCATGGAAATTCCCTAACCTCATGAAATTCCTCAGTTTCATGGTATTTCCTTCACATCAGGGAAAATACTTAAAATTACATAAAATTGGGAAAGGTGTTGCGGGACCAAGCTTGCTAGCCGGCCGGCCATGCCCTAGCTGTGGCTGGTACCACACCTTACAATCCCTTATTTTATTAATTATTTTTCATCATCTCATGAAGATTCCTCAGTCTCATCAAAACCCTGAATCCTTTATATTTTCTCAAAATGTTGCTCAAACGCGCATCAGAAAATATCTAAACTCTCAGGACTGAGACACGGACATTATGGTGACACATGCATGTCTCCTTGACTGACCAAGGCCGGCCCTAGGGCTTGCAAATAGCCGGTACCACATGTTTTAATAATTTTGACCTAATTTGCTCAATTGCTCATATTGGGTCCAAACTCTTCTCAAACGACTTGGAGTTTGCTCAAACGACCATCAGATAGTCCTACAACCACCAAGGGTCGGTCTCATGCCCTCTTGGACGGTCCCTCATCTTTTCATAATTAGGTTTCATCACCTAAAGCTGAGACGGGCACCATTTTAATAAATGATTAAACCAATATTTAATCATCCTTTCACCAACTGGTCTTCAGGAGACTTTGGTATTTCACTCATTTGAGCATCTGGGGGTTACATGGTCGACTGATCATCCCATGTATCCGGTCCCTCCTTCACTCTGTTGTTGATTTTCAATAAATCATCAATTGATCAAAAATTAGGGTTTCGAATCCAGAGCTCTGCAAAAACATAATTCTGAGCAGATTCAAACACTAATAATTTTACGTTGATCCCGTGATAAACACATTAATAATTATGCTCGGCTCAGATGTAAGCATCTTAAATTAACATTTTAATTTGATCCTGATACCAACAATTCATCAAACGAGCAACATTTGCTCAGACTAAGGAATATTGGTTCAACTATCAATATTCAACGATTCAACAACATTTTCTCACCTTAAGTTATCAATATTTATCCGATAACGTTGTCTCAACAGACATGTTCAATTCATGAGTCTCAGAACATTTGCAAATCACGTTCGACTCAGCAATAGAAGGACTCGTCGTTCTATGAAGTCAACAACTGGCTCCACAATCACGAGACATCAATCGTGTCACATGGGGGATATTAACTAGGGTTTTGGTCTGGCGGTCTACGACACGTGTGTTCATACACACGACGAGAATGTGAGCAAGTCGTGCAATCAGTTGGAGGAGTTAGCAAAGTAGTGGGTAGAAAATCAACCAAGTCTCCGCACGATGAGCAACTGGTTTTAACACGATTTCCACTTCCCCAATCTTTGACTCCAAAAACTGTCACACTTCATGGGATCAAGGTGTTTTTCAATTCTAACAATATAAATAAGTCTCTGAATCATGATTGGAACAACAGACAATTTTCGATAAACAGTCTTTCGTATACACGAACTCGTCGTCTTAACAATTACTCCCAACTGAGTAAACTCAATAATTCAGAAACTATTTTCACGAAAAATACACAACACACCAACAATTCTTGGTCACCATTGATCTCACACATTTCTCAGCTTCCCTCTTACAGATTGACCCATCCTCTCTTGTGACCGAATTGACTCTGGAACGGCCATTCACTACACCATTTTTAGTGTTTAGTAACAGCGTATTTCAGTTGCAAAGAGGGGTTGCAACAGTTTGAATGTGTTACGAAAGTCGATGTTGCAATTTTTCGCAACGACACCTAAGCTGTTGCGAATTTTCGGTTGCAACAGTTGTAAACTGTTGCAACGTGAATTTGTCGCAACAGTTTGAAACAGTTGCGAAATTAGGAGGTCGCAACAGTTTCAAACAGTTGCGAATTTTTTGCAACATCAAAAAAATGGTGGTTTTGACCGGTCAAAAACCAGGCTCAAATTAAAGTTCCTTGTAGCAAAATCAAGTTACCCCTGTTCATTTGGGAATCTAATTAATCCAACAAAATTATCAAAAAAAATTGAAATTGAATTAACATTATTAACTGACTTCATTTTACGAGTTCAACAAACTACAATCTCTTCCAAATGCGAAAACAATTTTACAAAAAGATTGAACAACCTTTCTTGGTGGTTCTTGTGTACACGGATCAGGACTACTAGGTTCATTCGGCTAAAATGCAACAAAAACACAAAAAAAAAGCTTATAAGTAAACAAGATCGACAAATCAACAAAAGAAGAAAAACACTTCAATGAGAGATTGGTTGATTCCTTGCATCATATTCTGACTGCAAAGTCACTCTTGTATAAACCTCATCAGCTTCTTATTCATCCTACAACAAAATATTCAAAGTCTAATTAGCATCATAATAGACATTATAACATAAAAAAGATCTAAACATAGATTAGAACCAAGACTAATACATGCCAGTAATTCGATATGAACAATTCGACAAAGAATCTTGAAGGTAAAGTAAACATAAGAATTCTCTGAACTAATTATTTATTTGTTGATGCTTCTAACTGTAAAAAAAAAAAATCTTCATAAAAGGATTGAACGGTGAAAAGCCAGAAAGTGAAATTAGAATAGAGAAAAGCAAAAGAAGATACACTAGACACTAGGATTCATATTTAGTGCTAATTTCGACCCTTGGTCCATTTGATTGATAGGTTGGATAATTACCTGGAAAGGAATACCGTGTTTCAAGAACTACATTTTTCTTCTCAAGAACCACCACTGTCCTTCCAACAAAATCATGATACGAGTAACTTGTCTGCAAGAATTCCACAAAGATACAATGTTTTAGATATGGGTGATTGAGTACATTTCTCATGGTAGAGTCAACAAAAATACACAAATGTCTATCAACTCTTAACAGTAAGTCATTAATACTGTGTACGAGAAGAAATACCTCGAGATGTTGATCAATTGGAAAAGGAACGATTGCAGAAGGATCTTTTGATCCCTCGGGTAGCACCACCTGATGCGTAACATATATACAATCAACTAGTATGTAAAACAGATAATTGTACGTTTTTCATTTCCATATCACTTAATAGATCATGGATGAAAGGATCCGGTAAGAATAAAATTACGAGTCTAACACAACTATGATATTATTTGTACCTTCATGGTAAATTTTTCAACTACGGTGTTAACAAGGGGGCATCCAAAACTGAAGTTAAGGTAACGCTTGCCATCAGCCGACTCGAAAATGAAGTCCTCTAATGGTAGTCCATACCCAATAACGGAAGTGGATTTCCATCCTCCAAACAATGGATAACGTGGCTCTATTTCAAGCTCGGACTGAAACAGAAAATTCCAGTTATAGTGATTTATAAAGAACCCCATGAAGCAATTTCTTAGTAAGAAATTTGTGCAGTACAGAAGTGTAAGATGTTTAAAAAACCTTTGAATTACTAGTACACAAGTGTGATGTGATAGTAGACGGAGTGCACTCGAGGGGGTAGTCTTGCAATTAGATGCTTAAATGAAGATACACCACTAATCGATGGCCTAGATTGATATTCAACCCTGAAAGAATGAAGAGTTCAGAGGATTATGACAGATAACAATTTAGAAGTAGAAAATACAAACAGCCTCAAATCAACAATGTATCAAAAGTAAATTGAATTTCTTTCAAAACATTAGAAGACTTCATAGGATGTCAGATTATATGGTTTCATGAAGTAAACATGCCATAAAACGATAAGCTAAGTACATTTACGGTGCAATAATTACACCAATACTTACACGAAAAATGATACGAAAACCTTATTATGAACTAATAACTAACCTTGAGAAGATGCCCTTATGACGTACACCAGCATGGGACAGAGCATAGTGCTCTGTAATTTGTAGGCTTCCCCGGTGAGATATTTCAACCTCATGTACAAGTTCCTCAACAACCGAAAATGGACTGTTATTCTCAAAGTGAACAAGTATTGGAGAATATGAATATAAGGAATACGATTATCATATTTCCCATACTTGATCTCTGCACCAGCACGGTTAGTAGGTTCAACTCTCGTAAAAGATTCAATCTTATTGCTTGGAGTTTTAACAAATGTTGTTTGTTCCTTAACATGATAAGGTGATAAAATAATCGCACTATCACGGAAATACACAAACTGTGGTTCTGATTGTCTGATCTCTTCAGGAAACGTTTCTAACGAACGTTTTAGTACATAAAGCACTTCGACAGTGACGGTTTCACCAGGTTTTAATGTGATGTACCAAATTAGCTCAAAATTTTACCAGAAAAACTCAAAATGGATGAAGAATGGAGAATGAAAATCAGTTTAGAGATGACGAGTCCTTACTTGCTCCATATGACCTTGAGGAAAGTAAGAAACCCTTTCACCAACATCAACAAGAGGACCAGCACAAGCTCTCCATAACTCTGAATATAGATCATCGCATCCATAACCTAGATAAATCCAACCAAACTCAAAATCAAACAATGTCAAAATAGACACAAAATGAAACTCAGAGAAACAAGAAGCTTGATTTCTAATTTATAAATCAAAACCTAGAAAATTTAAGAGAACCCCATTATCAGAATCGAAAAAATGAGCCTTCTTTTCTAATTTCTAAATCAAAACCCAGAAAAATTACGAGAACCTCATTCACAAACACATAAAAATTAGCTATATTTCTAAATTCTGAATAAAACCCAGAAAAATTAAAAACAATTTATCATTAAAATCAAAATCTCACCTATATTTTGTACTTCCCCAGAGATATTATCAAACGGAAACGCCATTAAAACCAGTAAACCACCACCACCAGCACCACCACCACCTCATTCTCTCTCACAACAAAAACCAAATAAATAAGTAATAAAAACCCTAAAAATTTAAGAAAAAATCGCAATAACAAAAAAAAAAAAAGAGCTCAATTGCTTGATTATATGTTCTCACTCAAAAAATCCTAAATCTAAGAAAATATCACAGAATATTAACCACCACCAATTGATTGCAGAACGTTGATTAAAGCTTTAGAGTAACCAATACATCAATAAGATTACCCCCTATCGTAAATATCAACAGCTACAACCTAGAAACACGATAACAATAGAGAATGTTATCATCCAAGCCATATCTACTAGTTCATCAGAAACGTCACATCTGTTTAAAGTAAATCTAGGGTTAGGGGTTAGATTTTGTCTTACAATTTGATAGATAGTCATCCAAAAGATGCAGCAGACAGTGATGAAGAACCTAGGTTTTTATTTGAACGATTTGAAATCAAATGATTTTATTATTTTTTTCTGAAAGAGGTGAGATCAAGAGATAGAAAGTTGATTAGAAATGATTTCCGCTAAGAGATGAGAAAAAAACATGATTTAAACTGGGTTTCGGATGGTTTTCGCTGAGAGGAGAAAGAAGGAGAAAGTAGTGAGGCAGAACGAGAGAGAGAAGGTAAGGAGATAGAGAATGACAGGCTGTGATCGATAATAAAAAAGATAGAGAACCGAGTCAGCTTTTTCGAGTATCTGAATGGGCTGAATAGTGAGTCAGCTAAAAGTGTGGGCAGGCACACTCACGAGTCGCACGCATACAACTCCAATCTGTTGCGAATCGCAACAAAAATCACTAGTTACGAATTTTGTAACAAAGATGAACTGTTGCAAAATTTTCACAACTGAAATTGGCAACTGAAAATTCGCAACAGGGATAAAGCTGCTGCGAAATCTAGTTACTAATCCTTGAATTTGGTGTAGTGATTGTCTTGGTTTAGGCCGGAGTCCTACAGATTGATCTCTCGAACTTAAAGCACTCCCTTCTTGCAGTGCATCTGTGTGAGGTTAAACATTTCGCTTGGTTCAAGGAGTCTTCTCGGCACGGTCGTCTCCCCAATTTTTCCGTAAAACCTGCAAACCATTTTTCCCCATCTACAATCATATAGTAGTGTCTTGCGAGAATAATAACATCTGAGTACTATGTCGTAAGCTTCCAAGTCCTCTTACTGCGCTAACTGCTCCTCAAACTCTGTGGAGAGAGGAAAAGGAATTTGGGGTGAGAAACCACAACTCAGTAGGAATTTCAAAAAATAATACAGAGCATCGAAAGTTAAACCATGTAGCGGATAAAATAATAAAACCCATGCAAGACAAAATCTTCTGAAATTACTTACTCACTTTACTCACATAAGCCAACCTATAATTGTAGGTTCCTGTTATAGTCTTGAAAGTGGTAGTAAAAGTTCGTTGCTCCTGTCTGTTCTTCATCTTCATCAATGGAAGCAGCAGCAGCAGAGATAAATCATGGTTCTCGATTCTGCAGCGTTCCTTCTCTCCTCCCAACTCTCGAAAACCATTCTATTCAACCCCATAGACATATTTATACTCAAAATCACCGAGATAATCCGAGTTAAATGCAAATAATTCTCCCTTAATGATTTTTATTTTCACGGGAATATTTTCTTTCCCTGTTCACCTTTCACGCGTCTTCTGTTAGCTACTTTCTTGTTCTCTTCTCACACGTTTGTTCTGAGCTGGATTTCCTTGTTTATCCCGGCTTGATTGGTCGAATCTTGTTGATTAAAGAAGAAAATATTCTCCCATGCAGTTACGTATCATCCAATATCCCGTCATAATCTCTCTTCCCTGTTTAACCAAGACTCGATGTTCTAGCCCAACTGGATCGAATCCATTAACCATACAATCCCTGTTTAGCCCAAGCAGGTCAATCAAAACAAAATCCAGTGATTGAATCTTGCTCAAAGCCCACACAAGATCGAACCCAAATTTCTTCCGTGAACTGCATGAACTTTCCCGCCATTTTGAATTTTCAAATCGTGAAGAAGGGTGTCCCCCTAACCGTCTGTGGAGTGAAAGTAGCAAATGCCCAACTGAGGGCCCCTTAGTAATTGGGTCGCCCCTTACCAAAATGAGAGTCCGAATAACAAATTTCCACCGGGGATGCTCCGCATAATTTTTCGAGCCGATTTTTCCAAAATTATTTATTTCCAAAAAATACCTACAAACACGCAAAATACCATAATAAGGACGAAAACAAGTACTAACAATACAGAGAATTGAGAACAAAATAGACACATATATGCGTCTATCAAATACCCCCAAACTTATTATTTTCTAGTCCTCGAGCAAAATTTATTCTTGAAAAGTGACCGAGTTAATCTCGGGTGGGTTTATCAGAGGTGTACCCACAAAAACCAATACTCCAGACCCTAGCTATCTACGAAAAATCTTGGAAAGCACTAAAGAACCTCCTTGGTTGGCATACTTATTAATTACAGGAGGAAGTACCCTGACGCGAAATTCCAATTGCTGTATACGAGTTTGCACTCAATCATACTAAAATTCATATAAGTGACAAAGCTCTACTAAGATAGTTTCACGATGGACATCATACTCGGAGTCAGACTAATCACATGAAAAGATTAAGAAGATGGAAAAAGAAAAATGTAGATGGTTGAAAAGCGAACGGTGTTTCCCATATCTGTCTGAAGGCCTCTGCCAAGATGAACCTAACCTAAATGACTGAGATACCGGTCTGACTAATATTAACGCACTGGCATATACAAGGGAACCAGAGGTCAATAACTTAAATCTAGATCAACAAACTGCCAAATACAAGGGAACCAGCAGTTGACTACACAGAACAATAACCCTTTTTTTTTTTTTTTAACTTAACGGCATGAATAGATCTTTTTGATCCAAGCGCATGCTTCTTGTCAGCAGATTACACGATAGTTCCCACGGGTCCTGCATTCCACGCTTGCTTAGGCGACGGAAACAGGGAGAACACACGCATATTGCTACCCAAGTGTTAATAATTATTCCGATTGGTCTAACTGGTCCGGTCTTTTTTTTTTTTAAATGTAACTCAGTCACTCTATTTCACCCTAGCAAAGGTAACAATTTGAATCGTGTGCCCCACCAAATCACTTGAAACAAAAGAAAACTAAAAATAGAAAGTGAAAAGGACTCGACAAGATATGGCGAAACTATCATGTTATTTCTAACACCTGAGCTCTGTGCTTTTATGAATAGACTCTATAGATGTTTCCATCTAGTCAGATTGGTTCCTCAACTCCTAAAACAAAAATGTTTCCATCCACTTAGATTGGTTAGTGTTATCCTTAATAGGCGTAAATTTCTAGGCTCTGGAGTTTATTTATTGCAACTTAAAACTAACAAAAAGTTTCTTCCCCACCCCCAAACTTAAATCTAACATTGTCCTCAATGTTCTAAAGATAAAATTAAAAGCATGAACAAGGAGAAACTGTTACCACTTGAAGAAAAAGAGTTAAGGAAAGATATTACCATGTTGCATGAGATTGGGTTACTTCCCAAGAAGTGCTAAGTTTAAAGTCTTCAGCCAGACTTAGAAAAGGATTGGTCAACTCGAACCATAAAGTAACAGTCGAAATAACTGTGGGTCTTCAAAACCAAAAAGAGCTGACCATAGGAAACTGCAGTGAACCAAGAAAATGGACAAGAAAAGCATGCCCTTACCTAGTTTCCTGAAAACTATCGCTAATTGCGGTTCAGGTTCAGGTTCTATGAAAGGGTCTAAATAGAATATTTTCATTGGCTGCGTTTCTTCATAGGTTGGATCCAAATTATTAGGTCCTAGAGTCTGGAAAAACTCAAATAAGAACTTGGAATCACAAAGTAATAACCTAAATAATTGCGGATCCTCTAAGTCAATCAGATATGACTTACAAAATTGACCACAATGAGAATACTGGTCATTCTTAAGCAAATGTGTCGATTCTAATTTCCTAAGGCATTTAGGTTTAGTCTCACAACTTAATATTCGACACATTTGGAATATAAACGTTCCCACAGTTGGAAGAAAACTATTTGGTGGGAAAACAAAGTCAATCTGGGGATCATAGCCTGGGCAAACCACATCAACCATAGGATGGGTTTCTAACGACTGAACTTCTTCCTGGACATCATTAGGTTCGGGAAAACGAGTATGAAGGTAATCTTGTAAAATGGTTGAGGCACATATGTCAAGTCCCAAGTGAGGGACCTTTCTAAGAGTTAAAGGTAAGGCACTAGGAAGGTGATAATCACCCCCAAACTTAGAGTTTTCAGTGTCTCTAGCTAGACTAGTCACAATCTCCCTAATTTCTGGATCATTAGATTCTTGAAAATGGTCAATTGATTCTTCTAAGTTATTATCAGGTGGTGCATCTTTACTCATATTTAAAATCTCTACGAGTTCATGTTCTTCGTCTAAGACTAATGTTTCTAAATCGCTAGACTCTAAAACAATATCCTCAGAATAAACTCGTTCCTCTAGACCATTATCGGCTTCGTAATCCTCGTCTAAAACTGTGGTATCTCTAGTCAAATCCTCGTCCTTTTGAATAGGTGAATAATTATTAAAATTATTTGGATTTGAACTAGAAATAACATTATCATTATAAGGATCAATTGGAGAAACAAATTCCTGATTACTCTGCCTACATATTTCAGATTCTTCATCATCACTATCCTCATCATCATGATACAATTTTTGAAATTCAAGAATTCTCAATCTTTGTTCCAAACTACATGGTCTATGTTTATAATATTTCTCATAGATCGTTAGAGGTGATTCCTCAATAAAAGTTGGAGTATCCATATATCGCTTCCCACGCATATATTCACCAAGAGTCATTTCCGAAGACGTCTCTTGATAACGAGAATTTCTAGACATATATTCTCGCAACGTCATCTCAGGTGGCGTCTCCTCAAAAGGATTCATCACCGAAGAAATATAAACTACAGAGGGATTCTATACAATCACAAACAAGGCTGACTCGACTCCACCAAAACAAACCTAAAGATTTCTAGCAAACAAAAAGCATGATGGCTCCACTTAGATTGTTTCTAGACCAGCTTCTATCTTTCGAAAGGCAATTCGTTGCAATTTGAGAAAACCCCTCTGGAATCAATCCGAGTCAAAGTAAGTTGAATTGAGGCGAGGGAAGCTCAGTGGAGCTTTGATACCCAAGGCCTCACCGCTATCACAAGGCGGCGCAGTCACGCATTCAACTCACAGAAACCATCATGAACTTTGGAGTGTGCTTAAAGAGCAACCAATATTTTTTGAACGAGTTTCCTATTAAGCTCGTTACCCTATCGGTCTCGTTCTATTCCAAATTTTAAGCTTGGGTTCGCGTTAGGTTTCGTTTTCCTAAGGCGGGCAAGAAGGGAGCGGTGATGAAATCCGAACCCTTATCTTGTTTAGGCCAGGCCTTGCCCTTTACTAGGAAAATAAAGACAGTCCGGTTCGTCCTCAAACAATTATCACCTTAAGGCAGACAGTAACTCGCTTACAGGAGATTCGCGAGTGTTTCGATGGACTTACCTCCCGTACCAGACGGGCGATGAACCGTTGTCGTCGACTCGGGCCACGACTCCTATGCCGTGTGCGAACCCGAGGGGCCGAGACGATATAGTAATCGTCGTCCTTCCCTGCACACAGTTTATATAATTTTTTTTTATTTTTTTTTTAATAATACCCTTCTGTAGGGTTAAAAAAAGAATAAAGTCCAATTGTTCAAAGTCCAAAGTCCAAAATAAATAAATAAATAAATTACAGTTTTCCTCACACACTCTAAAAAAATTAAAAATTAAAAATTAAATCCTAAAATTGTCCTTTTTTCTTCTCTTTTCGCTTTTCGCTTTAAGCTTTTTCCTCTCCAAGTCCTTAGTGCTCCACTTCGAACCTGCAAAATAAAGACAAAAAGAAACGTAAAAAGGAACAAACAATTCTAAAAAAAAATAATAAACCTAAAAAAAAAATCAATCTATATACAAGTCCGCGTCGGCGGCGCCATTTTGTTATAGTATTTTTCAAGAGGTAAGTAAAAGTTCGTTACTCGGACTTGAATAGATTTTAAAACGAAAATATATGTACAAATTTGTCACAAGATGTTCGAGAGGTATTGGGACTAAGGACTTGGCCAATTCTTCATGCATGTGGTATATTTTATTTATTCTTAACAATTACTGCTCAAAACATAAATATATGGACTCTTATTTTGCCAAAATAGATTCTCAGAATATTAGTTATAAATCGTAAGCATGGGACATCAAACATTTAAGCAAGCATGCCGCATCAAATAAAATGATAACTAATTAATTAAAATCATTTTTCAATTTTTAATCAGTGCAAAAGTCATAAAAAGAATAAATTAAATTTACCACAATGACGAAAATAGACTCCCTCCGTCGTCCCAATGTTGGGTTTAGCTCCTCATATTAATCATAATCTCAAAATGTTTTATTATTGCTCCAAAGTTGATTACAATTGAGTAAACAATGCAACAGAGAAATCGCAACAGCAGTTCCTGTTGCGAAGACGAGGTTGGACTGTTACAGAGAAACAAGTGGTGACGGAAAATTAAATGCTGTGGTTTACTTCTCTGTTGCAAAATATGATGAAGAAACTGTTGCGATGAAGATAAACGTTGCACAGCAGTTGAAGAAACTGTTGCGATGAAGATAAACGTTTCAGAGCAGTTGAAGAAACAGTTGCAAATGGATGAAGGAACCGTGGCCGATTCCTTGTTCTTCACGGGCAGCAGCAGCAGCAGCAACAGAGTTCTGAAAACTCTGATTTCTGCTCCTCTGGCCCTCCTTTCGACTCCCAACTCTCGACAGCCCTTCCCTGTGATAGTAGCAACCTATTTATACACCTAATCCTCATTGAATCTCGCCATAACTCCTCAAAAATCTTCACAATGAAGAAAAATATTTTTGAGAATAATTTCTTATTTCTTCCTCTGTGTACGTTAATTGTCTTGGAAATCTTCATAAACTGATTGATATGCATCCTAGGAAAATATATGGGCTTAACTACACAAACATGCAACATCTTTTACGTGATTTTCTTTCCAAAAATGAGACGATATTCTTTTCTCTGTTTTGATTGGGAATTGATTTTCTGGACAAATTTGATCGATCCCAACCACCATAATATCTTCATATACTCATATCACATATACCCATTAAGTCTCAGCTCTTTAATCTCGTTAAAACACCTTCAAATGTCGAATTAAAAATCTGCCAGTAAAGGAAAGAATTTTCCCGCCAAAACAAATTTTGAATTTTGAAAGAAGGTCGCCCCTTATCCAGTGGTCGCCCCTTATCCAAAAGCGAGAGTCCGAATAACACTTGTCCTCCGGGTGCCAAAATCAACTTTTCGAGCCGAATTTTCTTAAAATATTTATTTTCAAAAAATACCTACAAATACATAAAATAACAAAATTAGTACAAAATCGAGTGCCAACAATACGGACATTGAGGACAAATTAGACACAAAAATGTGTCTATCAAATACCCCCAAACTTATTATTTGCTAGTCCTCGAGCAAAATTTATTCTTGAAAAGTGACCGAGTTAATCTCGGGTGGGTTTATCAGAGGTGTACCCACAAAAACCAATACTCCAGACCCTAGCTATCTACGCAGAACCTTGGAAAGCACTAAAGAACCTCCTTGGTTGGCATAAAATTATTGACTCTAAGAGGAAAAACCCTGATGCGAAATTCCAATTGCTGTACACGAGTTTGCACTCAAGCATACTAAAATTCATATAAGTGACAGAGCTCTACTAAGATAGTTTCACGATGGACATCATACTCGGAGTCAGACTAATCACGTGAAAAGATTAAGAAGATGGAAAAAGAAAAATGTAGATGGTTGAAAAGCGAACGGTGTTTCCCATATCTGTCTGAAGGCCTCTGCCAAGATGAACCTAACCTAAATGACTGAGATACCGGTCTGACTAATATTAACACACTGGCATATACAAGGGAACCAGTGGTCAATAACTTAAATCTAGATCAACAAACTGGCAAATACAAGGGAACCAGCAGTTGACTACACATAACAATAACCATTTTTTTTTTTTTTTTTAACTTAACGGCATGAATAGATCTTTTTGATCCAAGCGCATGCTTCTTGTCAGCAGATTACACGATAGTTCCCACGGGTCCTGCATTCCACGCTTGCTTAGGCGACGGAAACAGGGAGAACACACGCATATTGCTATCCAAGTGTTAATACTTATTCCGATTGGTCTAACTGGTCCGGTCTTTTTTTTTTTTTTTTTTGGTAACTCAGTCACTCTATTTCACCCTAGCAAAGGTAACAACTTGAATCGTGTGCCCCACCAAATCACTTGAAACAAAAGAAAACTAAAAATAGAAAGTGAAAAGGACTCGACGAGATATGGCGAAACTATCATGTTATTTCTAACACCTGAGCTCTGTGCTTTTATGAATAGACTCTATAGATGTTTCCATCTAGTCAGATTGGTTCCTCAGCTCCTAAAACAAAAATGTTTCCATCCACTTAGATTGGTTAGTGCTATCCTTAATAGGCGTAAATTTCTAGGCTCTGGAGTTTATTTATTGCAACTTAAAACTAACAAAAAGTTTCTTCCCCACCCCCAAACTTAAATCTAACATTGTCCTCAATGTTCTAAAGATAAAATTAAAAGCATGAACAAGGAGAAACTGTTACCACTTGAAGAAAAAGAGTTAAGGAAAGATATTACCATGTTGCATGAGATTGGGTTACCTCCCAAGAAGTGCTAAGTTTAAAGTCTTCAGCCAGACTTATAAAAGGATTGGTCAACTCGAACCATAAAGTAACAGTCGAAATAACTGTGGGTCTTCAAAACCAAAAAGAGCTGACCATAGGAAACTGCAGTGAACCAAGAAAATGGACAAGAAAAGCATGCCCTTACCTAGTTTCCTGAAAACTATCGCTAATTGCGGTTCAGGTTCAGGTTCTATGAAAGGGTCTAAATAGAATATTTTCATTGGCTGCGTTTCTTCATAGGTTGGATCCAAATTATTAGGTCCTAGAGTCTGGAAAAACTCAAATAAGAACTTGGAATCACAAAGTAATAACCTAAATAATTGCGGATCCTCTAAGTCAATCAGATATGGCTTACAAAATTGACCACAATGAGAATCGTGGTCATTCTTAAGCAAATGTGTCGATTCTAATTTCCTAAGGCATTTAGGTTTAGTCTCACAACTTAATATTCGACACATTTGGAATATAAACGTTCCCACAGTTGGAAGAAAACTATTTGGTGGGAAAACAAAGTCAATCTGGGGATCATAGCCTGGGAAAACCACATCAACCAGAGGATGGGTTTCTAACGACTGAACTTCTTTCTGGATATCATTAGGTTCGGGAAAACGAGTATGAAGGTAATCTTGTAAAATTGTCGAGGCAGAGATATCAAGTCCTAAGTGAAGGGACTTTCTGAGAGTTAAAGGTAAGGCACTATGAAGGTGATAATCACCCCCAAACTTAGAGTTTTTAGTGTCTCTAGATAGACTAGTAACAATCTCCCTAATTTCTGGATCATTAGATTCTTGAAAATGGTCAATTGATTCTTCTAATTTATTATTAGGTAGTTCATCTTTACTCATCTCTACGGGTCTATCTTCTTCTTCCAAGACTATTGTTTCTAAGTCGCTAGACTCTAAAACAGTATTTTCGAAATGAACCCGTTCCTCTAAACCACTATCGGCTCCGTAATCAAAAGGAAAAACTACATCGTCTAAAACGGTGGTATCCCTAATCAAATCCTCGTCCTTTTGAATAGGTGAATAATCATAAAAATTATTTGGATTTGAACTAGAAATAATATAATCATTATAAAGCTCAATTGGATTAATAGATTCCTGATCACTATGCCTACATATTTCAGATTCTTCATTACAACTATCCTCATCATCATAATAGTACAAAGATGATTGAACCTTATCTAAATAAGTAGTATCTTTTATTCTAACCTCGTCCTCTAGATTGGGAAAATATTCACTATTGATATCAAGGGTAGAATTGGAAACACCATTTTGGAAATTTAGATTATTTCGAGCAGCATTAGCTAACTGTTCATTTTCTGCCTCTAAACGTGCTTGAATTTCACTGAGCGTAACACTTATACGTTCACAAGTCTCATTGAATATCTTAGACCGTTGTGTACTCTCTTCTCTTGAACTAACTGCACGTTCATACTCCCTTCGAATTTGTTGGTAGGTTTCTTCTAGAGATTGAACAGGTTTAGAAATGTCATAATCAGGACTAGTTTTTAAGTAATTTTCCAAAAACGCATGACTAGTACTATAATATTCCTGATTTTCTTGCTCGTAAGACCAATTCGTGTGTGGATAGTAATTGGGATCACTATGATATGAACCATAACCTTGAAAAGGTTGGCGTTCCCAACTACTATTCCCACCATGGTCATAAAACTGATGATGTCCATATTCAAATTCAGGTCGATACTCATTGTATTGGCTTCTATCATACCAGTTCGACATTCTTAATTGCAAGGGAATTCTACACAACCACAAACAAGGCCGACTCGACTCCACCAAAACAAACCTAAAGATTTCTAGCAAACAAAAAGCATGATGGCTCCACTTAGATTGTTTCTAGACCAGCTTCTATCTTTCGAAAGGGAATTCGTTGCAATTTGAGCAAACCCCTCTGGAATCAATCTGAGTCAAAGTAAGTTTAATTGAGGCGAGGGAAGCTCAGTGGAGCTTTGATACCCAAGGCCTCACCGCTATCACAAGGCGGCGCAGTCACGCATTCAACTCACAGAAACCAGCATGAACTTTGAAGTGTGCTTAAAGAGCAACCAATATTTTTCGAACGAGTTTCCTATTAAGCTCGTTACCCTATCGGTCTCGGTCTATTCCAAATTTTAAAGCTTGGGTTCGCGTTAGGTTTCGTTTTCCTAAGGCGGGCAAGAAGGGAGCGGTGATGAAATCCGAACCCTTATCTTGTTTAGGCCAGGCCTTGCCCTTTACTAGGAAAATAAAGACAGTCCGGTTCGTCCTCAAACAATTATCACCTTAAGGCATACAGTAACCCGCTTGCAGTAGATTCGCGGGTGTTTCGATTGGACTTACCCCCCGTACCAGACGGGCGATGAACCGTTGTCGTCGACTCGGGCCATGACTCCTATGCCGTGTGCGAACCCGAGGGGCCGAGACGATATAGTAATCGTCGTCCTTCCCTGCACACAGTTTATATAATAATTTTTTTTTTAATAATAATACCCTTTCGTAGGGTTAAAAAAAAAACAAAGTCCAATTGTTTAAAGTCCAAAATCCAAAATAAATAAAAAATTACAGTTTTCCTCACACACTCTAAAAAAATTACAAATTAAAAATTAAATCCTAAAATTGTCCTTTTTTTTCTTCTCTTTTCGCTTTTCGCTTTAAGATTTTTCCTCTCCAAGTCCTTAGTTTTTACTTTGGACCTGCAAAATAAAGACAAAAAGAAACGTAAAAAGGAACAAACAATTCTAAAAAAAAAAATAAACCTAAAAAAAATAAATCAATCTATATACAAGTCCGCGTCGGCGGCGCCATTTTGTTATAGTCTTGAAAGTGGTAGTAAAAGTTCGTTGCTCGGACTTGTAAAGATTTAAAAATACAAATATATACAAAAATATTGACAAATTGGTAGAGAGGTAATGGGACTAATGATTCGGCCAATCTTCATAACATAGGGTTCAATGATTTATTCTCAACAATAATCGCTCAAAACATATATGGACTCTTATTTTGCCAAAGTAGATTCTCAAAACATTGGTTGTAAGTGTTAAGCATGGAACATCAAATCACCTAAGCTAAGCATGACCCATCTAATCAAATAACACCCAATTTAATCAAATCATATTTCAATTAATTTTTAATGCAAAAGTCTTAAAAAAGAATTAATAAAATTACCCATGTATGAAGCTCGACCTCCTCCGTCGTCCCAGTGTTGGGGTTTAACTCATCATAGTAAAAATGCTCTCAAAATAATTATTTATTGCTCAAAAAGTGGTTTACAAATGATGAAAAGGTGTAAAACAATTGAACAGAAAAATCGCAACAGAAATAACTGTTGCAAAGGCGATGTTCAGCTGTTACAAGAAGAACGATAAATGATAACTGCTGTTGTACGACGAACTACGACCCGCGGACGTGCGTCTTAGACACTGTTGAAGAACGACGGTCTTTGGATGTCTGTTCTTCATCTTCATCTTCATCAATGGAAGCAGCAGCAGCAGAGATAAATCATGGTTCTCGATTCTGCAGCGTTCCTTCTCTCCTCCCAACTCTCGACAACCATTCTATTCAACCCCATAGACATATTTATACTCAAAAGCACCGAGATAATCCGAGTTAAATGCAAATAATTATCCCTTAATGATTTTTATTTTCACGGGAATATTTTCTTTCCCTGTTCACCTTTCACGCGTCTTCTGTTAGCTACTTTCCTGTTCTCTTCTCACACGTTTGTTATGAGATGGATTTCCTTGTTTATCCTGGCTTGATTGGTCGAATCTTGTTGAATAAAGAAGAAAATATTCTCCCATGCAGTTACGTATCATCCAATATCCCGTGATAATCTCTCTTCCCTGTTTAACCAAGACTCGATGTTCTAGCCCTACTGGATCGAATCCATTAACCATACAATCCCTGTTTAGCCCAAGCAGGTCAATCAAAACAAAATCCAGTGATTGAATCTCGCTCAAAGCCCACACAAGATCGAACCCAAATTTCTTCCGTGAACTGCATGAACTTTCCCGCCATTTTGAATTTTCAAATCGTGAAGAAGGGTGTCCCCCTAACCGTCTGTGGAGTGAAAGTATCAAATGCCCAACTGAGGGCCCCTTAGTAATTGGGTTGCCCCTTAACCAAAATGAGAGTCCGAATAACAAATTTCCACCGGGGATGCTCCGCATAATTTTTCGAGCCGATTTTTCCAAAATTATTTATTTCCAAAAAATACCTACAAACACGCAAAATACCATAATAAGGACGAAAACAAGTACTAACAATACAAAGAATTGAGAACAAAATAGACACATATATGCGTCTATCAGTTCCTAATCTAGTGTCAGATTTATTTCGGTAACAAACCATACCATTTTCCGAACAGTATTCCCAGGGTATCCACTAGTGGTGGGATGCCATAAAGGCCTGACATTTCAGCAGCAGCAGCAGAGATATGTGTATCAAAAATTTATTTCTTACCAGTACACTCAATTCCGTTCACAACTCAAACACGCCTGATAGACACATTTATGTGTCTAATATGTCTCAATTGTATGTATTGTTAGTGCTCGATTTTGTATTTATTGTGTTATTTTATGTCTTTGTAGGAAATTTTAGAGAAATAAGCCCTTGCGGCGAAATGGGCTTAAAAAGTGGTGTTTTACACCCCAGGATAAAGTGTTAAAGGCACCCCAGAAATATGCTAAAATCACCCGGAGGAGTTGTTAAAAACACCCAGAAAAATTATTATTTCCGCCCCAATTGCTAAAGGGACCCCAGGAATGGATAAAGGGGAGGTCCCTTTCTTCCAAAATTTGAAATCAGAAAAAGGCGGGAAAAATGATGCATGCAACTGGCAGAAGTTTGATCGGACATTTGGACGTGATTTTGTGCGATTCAATCGCTGAAACTTTGTGGAAAGATGTGATATATCATAATAAAGATGGTATGGGTGTTTGGTTCGACCATAATTGGCTTGAATTGGTTAGGCAATCCACGAGCTGGAAAAGGGGAATACGTGCAGGGAAGAGTTGTTCACGGGATTCAACATGTTTTTACGTGTTTGGATGGAGTTGGGATGCTGTAGAAACTTGTTTGGAGTGTGTTCCACATCAACAGAAGTGCGGAAGAGGAATTAAAGGAAAGAAAATCTCGTATTTCTTTGAAAAAGGAAAGAAAATATCCCGAGTAAAATAGGATTATTTGGGATTAATGGAGGAGATTAAACGCGTGTTTTTGGTTTAAATAGGTTCCCTGGGAGTCCTAGAGGGGGTGTCGAGAGTTTGGGGTCGAGAGAAGGTCCAGAGAAGCAGAATTCAAGAGTTGATGAAACTCTGTTTCTGCTGCTGCTGCTGATGAAGAACACCAAGAACACGAAGAACAGACTTGCAAGGACAGTGGTTTATCAACAATGTCTAAGACGCACAGCCGTGGGTCGCAGTGCAGTCTAAACAGCAGCAGCACTTGTTTCTTATCGTTCATTCTGTGACGCTTTTTGTGCGTTGCAGATTACAGTTTTACACCATTTTCTCTTCTTTTCTTCATTGTAAACACCATTTGAGCAATAAATAAATATTTTGAGCATGTTTTTATCATGATGAGCTAAAACCCAACACTGGGACGACGGAGGAGGGTGAATTTCATACACGGGTAAATTTATTTTTTTCTTTTTTATGACTTTTGCATTAATTTAAAATTGAAATATGATTTGAATTAATTGGTTGTTATTTAATTTGATGATGTATGCTTAGCTTAGGTGTTTTGATACATCATGCTTATGACTTACAATCGATGTTTTGAGAATCTATCTTGGCAAAATCAGAGTCCATGTTAATTTTATTGAGTTTAAAATTGTCAAAGAATATATGAATGAACCCTGTGTAGTGAATTCGACCAAATCCTTAGTCCCAGTACCTCTCTCCCATTGTTAATATTTTTGTATATATATTTTTATTAAATCTAAAAATTCCATTTCCTTCACAAGTCTGAAACGAATCCTATTTACAACGACTCTCAAAAATATTAATCAACGCCCATATTCCGGTAAAATTTAATCAATGCATTTATATAATATTTATAATAACCGACAAAAATACATTTACCCTCATGTTGATGGTGGTTTTTAGCTTAGGGTTAAAATTGTAAAACCTTGCATCTGATGTGACATCACTCGGTAAGGAAACGGAGCCATGAGTTCCAACCTCTCCACTAGCACATTTATTGAGCCGTTCAATATGTCTACGTGAAATTTACCCAAACTCGCGGATGCAACAACTATCCCAAACACTTTGTAAATTTCGGCACCTCGCCAATACAAGACTCACTGAGTACTTTTCTTGTGCTACGTTCTCCGGCAGAACCCTTAATATTAGTATGGCATGACGGATTTATGTTCACTCGCAGCAGAGTAGCATGGTCCTACAAGTACCAAAAAGTTATGGCCATTGCACAAAATTCTCAGACGGAAAGCACACTGCATTCTGTAAAATAAGGATTTCTTGTGTGGCAGCATACAAAATCCAATAAATTACTGTCATAACTCACAAAAACTCATAAACCAGACTAATTTGCAGAAATTAGGGTTTTTGCGTCCTGCGCAGCATATTAGACCCCGTTGGTCGAAATTATGCTTAAAGAAACTACGCAACTGATCCAAAATCAGAAAAAACGGAGCCGCAGAGTAGGAGCAAAGGCGCGACTATGACACAGGCCAGACGGCGCCGCTTGGACACTCCCTCGTGCTACATAACCGACCCTATTCCCTATCAACCAATCAAGTCGCATTAAACCCTCCACGCAGGCTAAACGGGTAGCCATGCCCATGCTTGGATGGCTCCCTACTTTCATTGACCGATCAGGTCACTCCAAACCTGTCGCAGCCTCGAAAGAGTTGGGAATCGTGTCAAAAAGATGCCCTACTAAGTCGGTTTCCCAAACATGCCAGAAGCGCATACCAGGCGCACATTCCAGGCGCACATGTCAGGCGCACATGCCAAACGCACATACCAGGCGCACATGCCAATCGCGCATGCCAAACATGCCACATACCGCGACAGCGTGCCAAAACTTGCCAGCCCACTCTCCGTGCATGACCAGCTTCACAATAGACTTTAAACCTGGATAGCTTGAGCCTTAGGCGTGGCCATGCTCTAGTGGCGATGGAAAAAACCCTAATTTCTAATCGTGGCATGAACTATGCCACCTCGAGCCTGCAACATCCCTCCTTAATTCTTCCTAAGTTTTACTGTCGGACTGTTTTCACCTCCTAAACGAGCTCAAAACCTAAATATTCCCACGTAGGGAGATATGAAATTCTTTTCCAATCATAATGGAGGGGAGACCGTCAAAATCCGAGTTCGTACGAGAATTCTATAACAATTTTAGTAAGGGGTGCTAATTAGGGTTTCAACATGCCAAACCCTAATTTAGACAAAGTTGCCAACTGTCAACATAAGGTAGCCATAATCAACGGCTACCCTTCCCCCTAAGATACAATCTCAGCCATCCAAGTTCGCCACCAAACTAACAGACTTGTGGAAACTTTTAGGTGACCAGCCGCCAAAATCCAGTGGTTATGGCCACGCCAGGCGCCACTTGAACCACTGCGCCACTGGCATGCACGAGCCATGCTATCCAGGTCGTCAAACCCTAATTTGGCCACGTCGCCAAATCCTTTGGTTGTGCTGCCAAACCTTAATTTTGACACGATGCCAATTCTTTTGGTCACGGTACCAAACCCTAATTTGGCCACGGCGCCTAATCCCAGCTTTGGCCATTCCACCGCGCCAATGGTATGCACGAGCCATGCCAGCCATGCCGCAATGCCGCTGGCGCGCGTTTAATGTGCCACTGCCAACAGAAGGTAGCCATAATCAACGACTACCCTTCTTCCTGAGATGAAATCTCAACCATCCGAGTTCGACACCAAACTAACAGAATTGTGGAAACTTTTAGGCGACCAGCCGCCAAAATCCAATGGCCATGGCCACGCCAGGCGCCACTTGCACCACTGGCATGCACGGGCCATGCCATCCAGGTCGCCAAACCCTAATTTGGCCACGATGCCATATCCTTTGGCTGTGCCACCAAACCCTAATTTGGCCACAACGCCAAATCCCATCTTTGGCCATGCCAGCCATGCCGCTGGCGCGCATTAAAGGCGCCACTACCAACGGAAGGTAGCCATAATCGACGCCTACCCTTCCTCCTGAGATGCAATCTCAGCCGTCCAAGTTTTCCACCAAACTGATAGACTTGTGGCAACTTTTAGGCGACCATCTGCCTAAATCCAGTGGCCATGGATACGCCAGGCGCCACCGTGCCACTGGCATGCATGAGTCATGCCACAATGCGACTGGCGTACACCAGAACGCCACTACGCCATTATCAGGCGCCAACAAAAGGTAGCCACAATCAACGGCTATCCTTATTTCATAAGATGCGATCTCAGCCATCGAAGTTCTCCACCAAGCCGGCGAGCTTGTGGCAAGTTTTAGGCGACCAGCTAAGACGAGCCTAATAACATCACATGCTATTTACCTGCGGCAAGCCTCTGAATTTCAACTTGCCACACGTAGCAAAGTGCTACATGTTTTCCACGAAAACACTTGAGACATCAAAACATGTCACAAACTGGGGGATACTTATCAGGGTATTGGTATGGCGGTTTATAGCGTGCGGCGTGCAATACGCCCATTACAAGAAAGTGTCATAAAGCAGGGAGGTTAGTAATGGCAAGAAGTAATGGTGAAACGTATCCTTCATTATGGAAACATCAATTCCATGCGTTACCCGTTACTCCCTTCTTCCACCACTCAATCGTTTCCACTTCCTACGGGACCAGCTACGTTTTATTGCGACTTGTATAAATAGGTCTCACCTATTTCCACCAAAAACAAGTTTTTGTTCAGAAAAACACCACAACATTCAGAAATCACCTGGTAGCTTTCCATTCTGCTAGCCAGTTTCAATTTCTGATACAAGTCGTAAAACAACCACACCTTCATAATCAACTATTCTAGTCTGAACACTCTCTTCGGTTCCCTCCCTAAGTCCAACCCTTCTCCTTCACTTTGTGACCTGAGCAAGTCCGGAACGGCCATTTCTTGGTTTAGGCCGGATTTGTACAGATTGATCTCTCGAATCAAAAGTACTCCCGTGCATTACATTGTTTAGGGTTTAGACTCGTTTCTCATCCACACATGAATTTACCAAAACCAGAAGAAACTGTTTTCACCCACAAACACCTCCCAAACAGAAATCATCTGCACCCACAAAACCGCCATGCGTAAAGATGCATTTACCCCGTATTACCTAGACAGACGCCCATCAATTTGAAAACAACTATGCATCAAAACACTAATTCAAATAGGAATTATTTTAAAATTATTTAATAATATTTGCACATAAGACAGGAGGATGTTTTGACTCTCTGTTAAATATTAATAATTTAATAATTTGTGTGAACGTGGAGGGAGTAGTCCATTTTATATAAAGAAGCATAAGAAAATTTAATGGGATAAAAATGTAAGAGGTTCACAGTAAAATCCGAAACAAGTTGTTGTACCTGCTAGTGGAAACAGTACACAGTAGTATCACATGAGTTGAACAAAGAAAGACTTAATCCAATTATTACTTTGGTCCCTTTTTAGAATTTAAAAAAAAAAATACTTATTCATATTCCACAAATCAGAGAACCTCAAAGAAGTCAAAGTAGTTAGCTTAATTTTGTTGGAAACAAGGGCTAGAAGACAAAATTCATAAGTACATACACGTAAGAGGAATTTTAAATTTTTTTCTCTTTTTTTTTTTAAAAAAACATACCGACAAAACAAAGGCTATGGATTTCGTTCTATTATATTTTGGATCTGACCATTTTGGCTGACGGATGGAAAGGAAAAATAGGTGTAGTAGGTAGAGACAGACATAGTGTATTGATAATCCCTTTTTTTTCCAAATGTTTTTCGTCCATGAACCAGTGGACAAGCAGTTTTGATTATTGAAAGTTTAAACATCAAACACACTGACTAGGTTCAGAAAACAACAGTGAATTTTATTTATAAACGAGGCTTACAGGAAAAGTAATGGACGTCTGACATCTATGTACGAGATAAAAATAAATATAATTTAAAAATATTATACAAAGCAAATCAGCAAATTAAATTGTGAGAAAAAGTTTAGTTTTTAGTATTACGAGAAACCCCTACCTCTTATGCAATCCAATTGAAAAATTCTGATATCCTAGCAATCAATGCAAGCAGTATTCCAGGCAGATAAAGTAACAAAATAGATTCTTCTTCTCTTTTTTTTTGTAAAGTAGCAGAGATGAAAAGAGGAAGAAAGAGATGGTCTCGTTTTCTTTTCTAGAGTTTTAGGAAAATGACAAAACAATATATAATATCAATAACCCTAAAAGTAGATGCAAAAAGAGTGAAAGACTCATTCTCTTTCCCACACATATTACTAACCATAAAAATCATGTGCTCTACTAGGTAGTGACCCCATCATTCCATGTGCTAACCATTTCTTTTATCCACCCACTAATTTGAGCTATATGCACCCCAAAAACCATCACAAAATTATAATAAATGAACTAGGATTTGTACATCCACATATATACAAATCACTATGTCAACTCTTATGAGTTGGAACGGGCTTTAATCCCAGGTTCAAAAATACCATGTATTATACTATTAACCTCTAAAAAAAGAATTTCTCCGGAAATTCGAGGCGTAGCTTAGTTTAAGAATTACCTCTCAATAATTACAAATATTTGTCTCGTATCTCAGACTCCAGCTCCCAAGTTGCCTCTTCAGAACCATGATGTTGCCAGAGCACCTTTACAGTTTTGATGGTTTTACTACGAAGAACTTGTTCCTTTGAGTCGACTACGCGCAACGGTTTTTCTTCATAAGAAACATTGTCGTTCAGTTGCAAGTCTCGCCATTCGATGATGTGGGACGGATCAGCATTATATTTACAAAGCATGGATACATGAAACACATTGTGTATGTCTGCAAATTTTGTTGGTAGAGCTAGTGGATATGCTACTTCTCCAATTCGTTGAAGAATTTCAAATGTCCCAATATAGCGTGGCGCCAATTTACTTTTCTTCCCAAACCGTTTAATGCCTGGTCTAGGACTAACTCTTAGAAACACATTCTCCCCAATCTGGAATTCCAATGGTCTTTTTCTTACATCTGCATAACTCTTCTGTCGACTTTGTGCCGTTCTCAAACGGTCTTGGATAATACCTATCTTCTCTGTCGTCTCTTGAACCATATGAGGTCCTATGACACTTCTTTCACTAACCTCAGCCCAACACAACGGTGTACGACATGGTATTCCATACAACGCCTCATAAGGTGCCATACCTATCCTAGACTGATAAATGTTGTTGTATGGGAACTCGATAAGGGATAAGTGATCACTCCAATTACCTTTGAAGTCATCGCACATGCTCGTAACATATCCTCTAAAATTTGAATCATTCGCTCGGACTGACCATCAGTCTAAGGGTGGTAAGCAGTACTCATATTCAATCCTGTTCCCATTAATATTTGAAAACTCCCCCAAAACTTGGGTGTAAAAGGAGGATCTCTGTCGGAAACGATCGATACTGGAATTCCATGCAACCTAAATATCTCCTTGATTTAAAAGTTACATAAAATAGGAACAATATCCATATGCTTAACTGGAAGAAAATGTGCCGATTTGGTGAGACGATCAATGATCACCCATACACCATCCTTTCCATGCTGGGTCTTAAGTAATCCTCTGACAAAATCCATGTCAATGAAATCCCATTTCCACTCAGCTATTGATAAAGGCTGGAGAGGTCCCGCTGGTCGCTGGTGTTCAGCCTTCACTTGCTGACAAGTAAGACACCTGGAGACAAACAATGCGACATCTCTTTTCATACCTTTCCACCAGAACTGACGCTTCAAATCTTGATACATCTTTTTGCTTCCCGGATGAAGTGTCAATAGAATAATGATCCATGGTCAAAATTTCCTTTTGCAACTCTTCAACATCTGGTACACATAACCGACCTTTATAACGAATAGCCCCATTGACTCCCAATGTCCATCCTTCTTGTTGATCCGTGGTACCCAGCTTCTGTTTGACTTCTTGCAAACTGTCTCCTAACGCCTGCGCCTGAATGACCTTCTCCACAATCTCAGGTACTGCAACAACATGCGCCAAGCATGCCCTTTCATCGTTCCACTCAATAATGAAATCATATTTTTCCACAACCTTCACCATTCTAAATAATGTTATGGATCCAAATTCCTTTCTACTGAGTGCATCTGCTACAACATTCTCCTTCCCAGGATGGTACTCCAATTTAAACTCATAATCCGTAAGAAGCTCGAGCCATCTGTCTCATGTTCAAATCCTTCTGAGTGAAGATGTACTTTATACTTTTGTGGTCCGAAAATACCATACAGTTTGCTCCGTAAATATAATGCCTCCAAAGCTTTAGCACAAACACCACAACTGTTAATTCCAGATCATGAGTTGGGTAATTCTTTTCATGATTCTTTAACTGTTGAGAAGCATAAGCTACCGCTATCCCTTTCTGCATAAGAACTCCACCCAAACCACTTTCTGAAGCATCACAATAAACATCATAACCTAATCCTGGTTCCGGAGTAACTAAGATGGGTGTTGTAGTCAATCGTCGCTTCAACTCCTCAAACGCTTTATCACACTCAGTAGTCCACTCAAACTTCACCCCCTTTTTAGTCAAACGAGTAAGAGGAACTGCTATCTTCGAGAAATTCTCAACAAATCTTCGATAATATCCTGCCAAACCCAAGAAGCTGCGAATCTCAAAAACACTCTTTGGGGGTTTCCATTTTGTTACGGACGGTATCTTTTCGGCATCAAGTCGTTCATATTGAAAACATAACTGCGAAGCATATTTGAACTCTAGATAGACATAGTATTAAGGAATACAATACGAGGTTTATTGCTTAACCATTAAACTTTGTAGATAAGACATCAACATAATCATTTGAATGCTATTGTGATTATGTATGGGTATGAGGTGAGGATTTTATCCTAGGGAACAATGTTTACATGTGTTCTAAGGAATTAAGTTCGTAAACTTGTTTGTGGACCGAAAAGGAAATTTCCAGGTGTTATTCGTTTTGTTATTCATTGCATATCTTATGAACAACCAATATGTGTGATAGAGTATGACCGCTCACAACTTGTTGTGTTCTTGGTAGAACTATTCACAAAGGCCTGACTAATGTATTGGTATAAATTTTGTAAGTAAAACCGATATTAAGTAATCACCTGTGGTATGATCGGATTTTGTATGTCTGACCAATTAAAAGGAAAGGTCAACCGATCCTTGTAAGGGGTGCAGTACATCAAAGGGAACCGATCCTTGTATGGGGTGCAGCAAGGTTTATAGCAGAAAGGGGAACTGATCCTATGGACATGTGCAACACATATAAGTTAGATACCATATATATGTGGGGACCGATCCTAGTACCTAGTCAACCGAATTTTTGGAAAGCTAGTGTGACTATGCACAATACTCACATGGAGGTAGAACCGAAACTTGTTTTGGTAGAACCGTAAACCCATGATGGTGATTGAATGTTGGTTTGATCAATCACATAGTTCTTGAAATTCAGATGAACCAATTCTAAACTTGTTTGGAAGTATGGGAAATCGGTTTCAAGGTTGTAAGTGTAAAAGAGAACTTACAACGTTAAGATGTCGACAAACTTTGAACACGTGCTGTGAATGTTTATTTCTTTAATTGTTCAAAGATATTCCTTAACGGCTAAGGGAAGAGAATCCCAGGATCAAAACATAAGTAAGTTAAGAATATTTTAATTAAGGTTATTAATTTCATTTTGTAGGGAAATTACAGAATTATTAATGTGCATTTACTAATTAGATTTTCCGAGAGATTTCGATCGTTATTTTTTGACAGAGCATTTCCAGGAATTATGAAAACCGAATCTTTGCTTTAATGAATATCTTGAGAATATTTTCGGTTTTGGAAATTCCTTGGTGTCCAAACTTCCTTGTC
This sequence comes from Papaver somniferum, assembly GCF_003573695.1. NCBI lineage: Eukaryota > Viridiplantae > Streptophyta > Magnoliopsida > Ranunculales > Papaveraceae > Papaver > Papaver somniferum. Next base: position 38,914,367 of record NC_039368.1, read on the forward strand.
TATAAATACTCGAAGTTTGCCTTTCTAGCAAACTAATCCTTCGTAACAACAGATTTACTCTTTTGTTGTTGTTACTGGTGTAACCGCCTATTCGGAGAGGAGAGTAACCTAATTAGGCGAAATATCTTACGGCCGCTCAGTTTAAAGTCTTCTTTGGGATTGAGAATCTCTAGCATGTACCGTTGGTGGGAAACTAGATAATTGCGGTTTATATTTTGTTTTCGATTGATTTGATTGACTAACGGTGGTTGAAATTTGATTGCACCTAGTTTGTTTATTCTTGAGAATCTTCTCTTCTGATATAAGATTCACTCAAACTAGTTCAGAGTTTCGACATGGATCTTTAGACTGTTGTTAGTTCTAAAGACGATCTTGTGATAATTCATTGTTAACAGACTCCGTTCTGTGCGTGATTGATAACAAGAGATTCAAGTGATTGTGTGCAGGGTTTTATTGAAGATTTAAGAAGATTTGAAGACAAAGAATATAATTAAGATTTGACTTGGGTTTTATAATCTTTGGTGTGCAATACTTGTTTCGGTAAAAGAGGATCCAATTAATAGTTGGTTTATCCTTGTGGTAGATTGGATTGATTAATTGAGTAGATCTGCATCAACACGATTCTTCGTATTAAAGGTGTTGTTGGCTTAATCTTAAACGATTACCTTTGGGTGATTGAATATAAGATAGATCTAAGGACCTTATGAAGGAGTTTATGTTGAGATAACGGAAGATCCTTTGTCCGACTCATATCACTTGGTTGAATAGAGTTGATACCAAACAGATTTGTTGTTCCTTTACTATTTGGAATACGAACCAAAAGAATTGTTCCAAGTACGTGACTTATTTATAAGTTGGAGGTGTGGGAATACATAAGGAACTAGGTGAACTATAGGGTTAGTTACTTGGTCTCAACTATATGAAGTTAGTGTAATTTTGTGTAGCGGCTTAATCCTGAGAGTATTCAATTCTGGACTAGGTCCCGGGTTTTTTTCTGCATTTGTGGTTTCTTCATTAACAAAATCTTGCTGTGTCATTTACTTTTATATTCTGCATTATAATTGTTTTATTATAATTAAATTAAATTACACAAACGTTTCCTATGTACTTGATAATCAATCATATTGTGTTTGGTTAAGTCCGAACCTTTGTATCAAGTAAACATACTTCGTTGTTGTATTGTCTCGATCTCGTATCCATAGACGATCACACGAAGTGTGAACCGATTAGTTGTATTGTCTCGACTCAGTCCATAGACAATCACTTTCGAAGAAAGAACTTATAGGTAGGAAAAGTTTTAGCTTAAGGTATATTTGGGTACCCTCGCCTTTTCAATTGGTATCATAGCAGGAAAACACGAAAAGATATAACAATCTGTTCAATTCTTATAGGTTGGAAGAGTTTGAATGCTCAAAAGTTGAAGATGTTAATACTTCGTTGACTCATGATCCAGGAGTTACGAAAACATCTATGTTTTTTTCTGAGGAAAAAGAAGATGCTGATAAAGAGTTGGTAAAACTCCTAAAGCCTATACAATCTATGTATTCTCAAGTGTTTATTTTAAAGACAAAGTCAAATCTTCTTAATTAGGAGATCAGAGAAAAAGACATTCAACTGAACTGTCTAGCCAAAGACAAAATGGATCTCGCTGTCAAACTAAAAGCTCTTGGTAAATCTCTTATAGATAAAGAGACACGTCATATGATTCTGACTAATGATGATGTTGTGATTTTTTCTGATGAGGAAACTAAAAGTCCTTGATCGACTTTTATAGATTGTGATAAAACCGGGTTAATCACATCTGAAACAGATCAAGATGATGGTAGTTTGCGTAACTACATCAATTTAGAGGAGGATGAGAAACCAGCTTCTAGATCTACTGATGATCAAACGAAATCTTGTCCAAAGGAAAATTTGAACCGATTCTGTGATGACTATAAGGAATACAATTTTCAGTCACTTGACAGGAAACTTATACTTCTTCAACATTCGGTGGTAAAATTTTTGAAAGAAGTTTCTTGTCTTAAAAAACTGAAAGATTATTCCTCCGTAGAAAGACAGATTATACTACATCCCAATAAGATCAACTCAAAGGAGTCAGAGGAAAGAGTTTATAATCGCTTCTGGAAAAAGGTTCCTCCGCACCCATATCTAAACAATTCTGGTTTTGATGAGGAACGACTTCAGAAGGAAGAGAAAGAGCGAATCTCTGCCAAAAGAAACAATCAGGATTTTCCGATAGTTGTTTCAAATGATCACACTAATGTGAATAATAAGGAAGTCCTTAGAATGACAAAATCTTATGAAAATCTCATTGAAAGAATTAAGAGAGATCTAGTTGTCTCCAAGAATTCTCACATTAGTACATTTTCTCCACGTGATCATATCTCTAGAGTTAGAAAAGATCATCGTCTTGGGAGAAAATATCTTGGGCATAAATTCCATAAAAGAAACATGAACTATGTTTCTGATATTCACTGTAAGTTGGAAAAGGCTTACTCCGATGCAACTTAGTTGTATCATATGTTGTGCTTTCTCATCTTTTCGTGCTCATAATCTTTTATGGGAAAGGCACAATAAAACAAGAGCACATGTACCTTGTGTAGTAGTTTATCAGAAAAAACTCTGTGATAGTATATGGGTTGTTGCGAATCCATGGCAGTCTGAAAAATGTTCATGTTTAAACATGTTTCTCCAAATTGGAGTTATTTGGAATTTTCGGATGTATTTAATAAACCTTCCAACTTAAGTTTTTCGGATTAAGGGAACAAAATATATTGTTTTATATTTTCGGATTTTCCAGAGGTCTTTTGGTCCGATAGTTGTCTCTTTTAAGAGGAGAAACTTTTTCTTGTCTGTATTCGAAACCCTGAGGAATCCTTTATATTCGTTCATAACCGATCATGCCTCCAGTAACTCGCAGTGTCTCAAAGACTAATAAGGAGGAAGCTCAAAAGGTTAAGGGTTGTCAAGGAATCAATACAGAGAGAAAGAAGAAAGGCATTATGTCTGATTATGACTCTGATAGTTCAGTTGGATAACAAGATGAGTCATGTCTATTGGCTTACAACCTTCAAGATCCAACCAAAACCAAGTGGATTCGTTCTGATAGTATGATTGACTATATCCAAGGTTTTGAGGAACTGAGAACCAATCTCATTATAACAGTTCAAAATCAAGATTGGATCAAAGACAAGATTGATGAAACAAAAGCTGATATAGCTGACATGAAGATTCAAGTTGAAAGACTTGAGAAACAAGAAGTGGTTGCAGACAAGTCTCTCGAGACATGCGTTAAGAGTTTGAACACTGAAGAGACCTCGGTGAACAACAAGAGCACCACTAGAGATTAAGTTATTTGCTGTAATACTTAATCTAGGTTAATAGGAATCAATTTTTGATTTCTTTCATTGATTGTATTGGTCTATTATGAATAAAATTATTTGATTAGTAATTTTTCTTGTGATAGTTTTCGATTTACATAGCATGTGCTTAATTGTTTTTATTTTATTATTATGTATGTTTATGGGATGTTTGATTTCGGTTTTACTACCTTAATATTCGATCTCATATATTGTGAACCCTTATGGTTTGGGTGACTTTTTGATTTAGCGGATTAAGTTCTATCCCTAGTAGGTAGGCTTTATCAAAGGATCATGAGGGGTTCTGATAGAAACAATATGTGAAAAAGTCACAATATGTTGAATCGATTTTGGTTTAGAATAAAAGCATATGTGTTTCGACGGTTTTCAACTTTTGCTTGCAATTGTTAAAACCGGTTTTCAACCTTTCTCTGGTAAAGGTTGAGGTGTGTTGTTATTCTCTTGTTTATGCATAAGGATGACAACGTGGTGATATTTCGAAATCAATTCTCCCTGGGAAAAGAAGCTATCATATTGGAGAAGTGGATGCGAAATTTGAGGTAACAATCTTTTTAGTTAATTGTTTTATTGTTTAAGAAAAGCCTGAGTTTATATTATATATATTTGTTGCTTTTGCTTAACAAAATTTCGGTTCAAATGATATTTATTCCATGATGTGTGTGTGTGGATGTGTGATTCAGTTGGTTCCGGTTAAGAAAAACTATTGTTATCTTGCTTTATTGTGTGGTATCAATTGTTTAGGCTTACAAAATTTCGGTACAATTGATGTGTGTGTGATTCAATTGGTTCTGGTTAAGAAAAACCATTTTTATCTTGCTTTTTTATGGTATCAATTGTTTAGGATTAAAAAATTACGGTGCTTTTAATGTCTATGTTGTTTCAATTGCTTCCGGTTGAGGTGAATAATTATACAAGTTGATTTATTTTGGTTTGTATGAATTATTTATTGCTTAACGAAATAATTTGTGTACGGGATGAGTTGTTTAGTCCAATTTGATCCCGGATAAGAAACTAAGTTAATTCTGATCTTAGTTTGTCTTATCAAAGTGAGGTTTCGGCTATTCAAGTCTGATCGAATGCCTAAATAAGGAATGCTAGTTAACTAACCTAGTACTTGTCTTGTTTAAAATTGAAAGGTCTAAGTTTATGGATAATTAGAACCTGATGAGAAAAATGGAGTTTATCTTTATTTTGGTCTTATCGAATTAAGCGGTTGTTTTTGAACAATCGGTTATCAAAGGGACTAATGTGCTTAGTTGTTTTTGGTTTGCTAAACTAAATTGGAAAAATTGTTTCCTTGGTAACATATCAAAATAAGACTACTTGTAGTTTCGGTTTTGATATTGGTTATCAGAATGTGATGTGTGGAACCCTCGTGCCTAACTCTACGGGTTTGCAAGTCTATTATGAGATTTGTAAGATTCTTTTCGTGTTGTCCTTTATTTTTTTCGTTTCTTTGTCATTTTTGTGACAAAAAGGGGAGAAATATATGGAGTAAACAGGTGATGCTGGCATTTAATTTATATTGATTGGCATCGCTAGGGAAAAGAACATTGGTACTTGGATGTTTTATCTAACGAAAGAGTGAAAGCACAGACTAAGGAGGAGTAACATGTCATATATATTGGTATAACAAAGACGTGCGGATTGAATATCTACCTGTATTCCTTAGGGGAGTCTTAGCTTTGTTATTATAATGTCAACAACGGCATTTTCAAGGATTGAATGTAAGCAGCTTTACTGTGTTGTTGAATCGGGAATCAAGCAGATTGTAATAAATTCTTGTAATTTTTTTATCCATATGATGTAAGAGTTTTGTAACTAAAATTGACAAAGGGGGAGATTGTTAGAGCATTGCTCGGTTGAACCCACCAAGCGTTGGTATGTTAGGTTTGGTTGTCATATTTTAGTGAATCAAAACTCATGTTAAGAGTCGCTTGATTATGTACTGGAGTCAACTTCGTATAGGTTAGCTTGAAAGTATTAGGATATGAGACATTACAAGTATTGCGAAGTCTTGAAGAAGTGAAGAAGCAAGGAGCTACAACGACAACAATCATCCTTCCACTTGAGGTTAGTGATATTTGACTTGAACTTTTTCATTCCCTAACGTAGCTTTCAAGTCGTGCATATTGAAAACATAACTGTGAAGCATATTTGAACTCTAGATAGACATAGTATTAAGGAATACAGTACGAGGTTTATTGCTTAATCATTAAACTTTGTAGATAAGACATCGCCATAATCATTTGAATGCTATTGTGATTATGTATGGGTATGAGGTGAGGATTTTATCCTAGGGAACAATGTTTACATGTGTTCTAAGGAAGTAAGTTCATAAACTTGTTTGTGGACCGAAAAGGAAATTGCCAGGTGTTATTGGTTTTGTTATTCATTTCATATCTTATGAACAACCAATATGTGTGATAGAGTATAACCGCTCACAACTTGTTGTGTTTTTGGTAGTACTATTCACAAAGGCCTGACTTATGTATTGGTATAAATTTTATTAGTAAAACCGATCTTAAGTAATCACATGTGGTATGATTGGATTTTGTATGTCTGACCAATTAAAAGGAAAGGGAAACCGATCCTTGTAAGGGGTGCAGTACATCAAAGGGAACCGATCCTTGTATGGGGTGCAGCAAGGTTTATAGCAGAAAGGGGAACCGATCCTATGGACATGTGCAACACGTTTTTAGGCAAAGGGGAACCGATCCTATGGACATGTGCAACACATATAATTTAGATACCATATATATGTGGGGAACCGATCCTAGTACCTAGTCAACCAAATTTTTGGAAAGCTAGTGTGACTATGCACAATACTCACATGGAGGTAGAACCGTAAACCCATGATTGTGATTGAATGTTGGTTTGATCAATCACATAGTTCTTGAAAGTCAGATGAACCAATTCTAAACTTGTTTGGAAGTGTGGAAAATCGGTTTCAAGGTTGTAAGTGTGAAAGAGAACTTACAAAGTTAAGATGTCGACAAACTTTGAACACGTGTTGTGAATGCTTATTTCTTTAATTGTTCAAAGATATTCTTTAACGGCTAAGGGAAGAAAATCCCAGGATCGAAACATAACTAAGTTAAGAATATTTTAATTAAGATTATTAATTTCATTTTGTAGGGAAATTACAGAATTAGTTATGTGCATTTACTAATTAGATTTTCCGAGAGATTTTGATCGTTATTTTTGGACAGAGCATTTCCAGGAATTATGAAAACCGAATTTGTGCTTTAATGAATATCTTGAGAATATTTTCGGTTTTGGAAATTCCTTGGTGTCCAAACTTCCTTTTCTATAAATACTCGAAGTTTGCCTTTCTAGCAAACTAATCCTTCGTAACAGCAGATTTGCTCTTTTGTTGTTGTTACTGGTGTAGCCGCCTATTCGTAGAGGAGAGTAACCTAATTAGGCGAAATCTCTTACGACCGCTCATTTTAAAGTATTCTTTTGGATTGTGAAGCTCTAACATGTACCGTTGGTGGGAAACTAGATAATTGCGGTTTATCTTTTGTTTTCGATTGATTTGATTGACTAACGGTGGTTGAAATCTGATTGCACCTAGTTTGTTTATTCTTGATAATATTCTCTTCTGATATAAGATTCACTCAAACTAGTTCAGAGTTTCGACAGGGATCGTTAGACTATTGTTAGTTCTAAGGACGATCTTGTGACAATTCATTGTTAACAGACTCCGTTCTGTGCGTGATTGATCACAAGAGATTCAAGTGATTGTGTGCAGGTTTTTATTGAAGATTTAAGAAGATTTGAAGACAAAGAAGATATTGAAGATCTGACTTGGGTTTTATAATCTTTGGTGTGCACAATACTTGTTTCGGTAAAAGAGGATCCAATTAGTAATCGGTTTATCCTTATGGTAAATTGGATTGATTAATTGAGTAGATCTGCATCAACACGATTCTTAGGATTAAAGGTGTTGTTGGCTTAATCTTAAATGATTACCTTTGGGTGATTTAATATAAGATAGATCTAAGGACCTTATGAAGGAGTTTATGCTGAGATAAACGGAAGAGCCTTTGTCCGACTCATATCACTTGGTTGAATAGAGTTGATACCAAACAGATTTGTTGTTCCTTTACTGTTTGGAACGAACCAAAGGAATTGTTCCAAGTACGTGACTTATTTATAAGTTGGAGGCGTGGAAATACAGACGGAACTAGGTGAACTATAGGTTTAGTTTCTTGGTCTCAACTATATGAAGTTAGGTGTAATTTTGTATAACGGCTTAATCCTGAGAGTATTCAATTCTGGACAAGGTCCCGGGTTTTTTCTACATTTGCGATTTCCTCGTTAAAAAAATATTGCTGTGTCATTTACTTTTATTTTCCGTATTATAATTGTTTTATTATAATTAAAGTAAATTACACAAACATTAATTCCTATTTACTTGATAAGTGAATCCTATTGTGTTTGGTTAAGTCCGAACCTTTTTATCAAGTAAACATACTTCGTTGTTGTATTGTCTCGATCTCGTATCCATAGACGATCACACGAAGTGTGAACCGATTAGTTATCTTGTCTCGACTCAGTCGATAGAAAATCACTTTCGGAGAAAGGACTTATAGGTAGGAAAATTTTTAGCTTGAGGTATATTTGGGTACCCTCTCCTTTTCACCCTCCCAACCAGAAATCATCTGCACCCACAAACCCGTTATGCGTAAAGATGCATTTACCCCGTATTACCTAGACAGATGCCCATCAATTTGAAAAAAGCTATGCATCAAAACACTGACTCAAGTAGGAATGATTTTAAAATTATTTAATAATATTTGCACATAAGACAGGAGGATGTTTTGACTCTCTGTTAAATACCAATAATTTAATAATTTGTGTGAACGTGGAGGGAGTAGTCCATTTTATATAAAGAAGCATAAGAAAATTTAATGGGATAAAAATGTAAGAGGTTCACAGTAAAATTCGAAACAAGTTATTGTACCTGCTAGTGGAAACAGTACACATTAGTATCACATGAGTTGAACAAAGAAAGACTTAATCCAATTATGAACCTGTAATCACAATAATGAATCTGTTGAACATCTTTTATTTGACTGTTGCTTTGCAAAGACTATTTGGTCGGTACCACCTTTCACTGGAGGTATTGGTACTAATACAACATATAGATCTTTTAAATAACATTATGAATCTTGGCTTGCAGTAAATGAACAGATGGCAATGACATGTGGAATAAAATGTTGGTTTATTTGGAAAGAAAGGTGCACCAGAATCTTTCAAGAGAAAACAATTAGATCAATCAAGATATCAATCTCTATCCAGAGATACTTGAACTTCTGATGCAAACCCACTCAACAGCTATGCCTCAAGCCAGGGAAAATGACATTGCTTGTTCCTTGGATTAAACCAAATATTGACTGCAACAAACTAAACTTTGATGCATCTTGGATTTCTGCTACTTCCCTTGCTAGTTATGGTATAATTATGAGAAATTGTGCAGGAAATGGAAACCAGGCTAAGTCAGGAGTATTCTAAGCTCAATGTCCAGAAAAGGCAGAAGCGCTAGCACTTCTGCAGGGAGCAAAATGGGAAAAGGAGGAGGGATTGAAGAAATTTTCAATGGAGGGTGACTATGAAAGAATAATCAGGTACTTGCAAAGAAAGGAATCTTTAATGGTTTGGCAGAATGAAGGAATAGTCACAGAGGCTTTGGGTATCTTAAATAGTTGTTCAGGTTTTTTGGGTTTCGAAATCACTGTTAGAAGTGGAAATCAGGTAGCATATAAATTGGCCAAGGAAGCAAGAAAATCTTCACTTTTCAATACATGGAAAGAGGAGATTCCTAACTTTCTATGTCAATTTCTTTTGGTGGACAAATTAGGTAGTAGTAATAACACAAGAAGTGCACAGTATGCAACTTCTGGAAGTCTTTCAGCATCTAATGCTTATGTAAATAGTAATATGAACTCTATTTTACTTTCAAGTTCAGCTAATGCCAATGAAAGTATGTTGCCTGAAGATCACAATAGGAGCCTGTTCTCATATTGATATAATGGCAACAAACTGGAATCTGGTGTTTAACTTCTGTGTTTCTGTTTGGTTTTGGAATGAATTATCTTTATGCTCAAAAAAAATCCAATTATTACTTTGGTCCCTTTTTAGAATTTAAAAAATAAATAAATACTTAATCATATTCCACAAATCAGAGAACCTCAAAGAAGTCAAAGTAGTTAGCTTAATTTTGTTGGAAACAAGGGCTAGAATACAAAATTCATAAGTACATACAGGTAAGAGGAATTTTAAACGTTTTTTTTTTTTTTTTTTTTTTAAAAACATACCGACAAAACAAAGGTTATGAATTTTGTTCTATTATATTTTGGATCTGACCATTTTGGATGACGGATGGAAAGGAAAAATAGGTGTAGTAGGTAGAGACAGACGTAGTGTATAGATAATCCTTTTTTTTCCAAATGTTTTTCCTCGATGAACCAGTGGATAAACGGTTGTCATTATTGAAAGTTTAAAAAACATCAAACACATTGACTAGGTTCAGAAAACAACAGTGAATTTTGTTTATAAACGAGACTTAAGGAAAAGTAATGGACGTCTGACATCTATGTACGAGATAAAAATAAATATAATTTAAAAATATTATACAAAGCAAATCAGCAAATTAAATCATGAGAAAAAATTTAGTTTTTAGTATTACGAGAAACCCCTACCTCTTACGCAATCCAAGTGAAAAATTCTGATATCCTAGCAATCTAAGCAAGCAGTATTCCAGGCAGATAAAGTAACAAAATAGATTCTTCTTATTCTTTTTTTTTGTAAAGTAGCAGAAATGAAAAGAGGAAGAAAGAGATGGTCTCTTTTTCTTTTCTAGGGTTTTGGGAAAATGACAAAACAATATATAATATGAATAACCCTAAAAGTAGATGCAAAAAGAGAGAAAGACTCATTCTCTTTCCCACACGTATTACTAACCATAAAAATCATGTGCTCTACTAGGTAGTGACCCTATCATTCCATGTGCTAACCTTTTCTTTTAGACACCCACTAATTTGAGCTATATGCACCCCCAAAGCCATCACAAAATTATAATAAATGAACTAGGATTTGTACATGCACATATATACAACTCACTATGTCAACTCTTATGAGTTGGAACGGGGTTTAAGCCCGGGTTCAAAAATACCAGGTATTATAAAGGCATTCGGTTAGACTTAAATAACCGAAACCTCCATTTTGATAAGTCTAACTAAGATCATAATTAACTTAGTTTCTCTTATCCTGAATCGAATTGGACTAAACAATTCATGCCGAAAACCTTTTCTTTTGTTAAGCCATAAACAATTCATACAAACCAAATAAATAAACTTGCATAATTATTTACCTCAACCAGAAGCAATTGAAACAACATAGACATTAAAGCACTGCAATTGCACCGAAATTTTGTAAGCCTAAACGATTGATACCAAACAATAAAGCAAGACAATAATAGTTTTTCTTAACCGGAAAAAATTGAATCACACACACATCCACACATAATAATGGAATAAAACATCAATTGTACAGAAATTTTGTTAAGAAAAAGCAATAAATAAATGCAATAAAATCAGACTTTTCTTAAACAGGAAAACGATTAACTAACAAAGTCGTTACCTCAAATTTCGCATCCTCTTCTCTAATATGTTTGCATCTTCTTTCCAGGGAGAATTGATATCGAAATATCATTATGTTGTCATCCTTATGCAATACAAAAGAATAACAAAAACCAACCTTTACCAGAGAAAAATTGAAAATCGGTTTTAACTATTGCAAGCAAAAGTTGAAACCCCGAAACACATATGCTTTTATGCTAAGACAAATGATTCAACATATTGTGACTTTTTCACATATTGTTTCAATCAGAACCCCTCATGATCCTTTGATAAATCCTACCAACATGGGCTAGAACTTAATCCTGCTAAACCAAAAAGTCACCCAAACCATAAGGGTTCACAACATATGAGATCAAATAATAATTGCAGGAGATGGATTACAGATATGTGCATCTGTAGAGAAATTATAAACCAATAACTTTATTCATACATAAGATAGTTTTATTCATAATAGACCTAATACAATTCTTGAAAGAAATCAAAAACTGATGTCTATTTTCCCATTTCTGAAACTCTAATTTCAACCTTTTAGGGTTTCCTTCAAAGCTGAAGCCGGATCAGAAGATTTCATCGGATTCCAATCATCTTCTATAATTACTAGTCTTGATTTAAGACTAACAACATTGTCATTGAATTCCTTTACTTTCTTTCGAAAATCCTTTTCCATGTTCCTTACTTCACACAAAATTAGATCTAATTTTAGTGAGAGGTGCTTGAGAAGATTATCATTAATCGAAAAGATTTCTTCATTAGGAACATCTTGCTGAAGTTCTGGAGATGAATCAGAGTCACCATCAGAAGATTTGAGACGAAGTTTCTTGTTAGGAAACAATATAGTCCATACTTTTTCGGTTTTGCGAGAGTTGCAGCTAGAGGTAGACATTCTGTCAAATCTCTATAAAAATGAAGTAAGAGATCCTCCCTCTTATAAGTTCTAGAACTTTTTCTCAAAATATTTGAGAATATTATTTCAATTAAATTCTTAACCGAAAAATCATTTTTAGAAATATTTTTTATTCAAATATTTAAATTTATATCCTTACTTTATACTTTTGAGGGTAACAAGTAAGGATCCATGATAACCAGTTAGGTTGTCACCTTTTTGTTGAATTTTCTTCGCTTGAAGATTTCAACATTCTTACATATTTGACGAGACATTACGTTTGAACTTTTAGGTTCAACTTTTAATCTTAATGTAAGATCTTGATGTTTGAAAATTATTATTCTCCCTTTTAGAAGAGATCTTTGATCTATACTTAGATCTTGACTTTTCGGTTTTATACAGTCTCTCTCTCTATTTAGTATCAGGACATTGCCTTTGATAATGCCCTCTTTGCTTGCACATGAAGCACTTGTTAACCTTTTCTTTATCCTTCATAAAACTCCGCTTGAGTTGATCCAGCGATGATTTTATTTCAATGATGTCAGATTCAAGAAGGTGAGTTCTTTTATCTGTACATGTTTTTCCTTGAAAATTGAAGGGGTAAACTCTTCTTGAGTATCTAGAGTTGGAAGAAATATACTTATGCAATGGTTGCAACATGATCTATCACATCAACTTGATCATTCTCATTAGGAAAATAATCAAGTGTGGCAGTGTAAGCATTTCTTTTCCACTGTGTATCCTTAGTTGGATAATCTGGAGAGATATGACCAAACCCTCTACACTTGTAGCATTGAGGAATAATATCATCATCATCCCAAGTGTCTTCATGTTTATGTGAAGGAACATATTTTCCTTTCGACACAGATGATTCTCTTTTTAGGTGTCTCAATAGTTTCTTGAATCGTTGAGTAATAAGAGACAAATGGTGATTTAATTCAGCTTCATCTTCAGCACTTTGATCTTCCTGATCTTGGGAGTTCTTCGAATATTGAGTCGGAAACCTTTTTATGGATTTGTAGGACAAATTTTCTTTTTGTTTAGACATATACTCTTGATCAAATATCTTCAGTTTTCCAACTAGGGAAGTTCTAGATAATGAGGACAGATCATTAGCTTCAATGATTGCATGCTTTTTCGAATCGTATCTAGATGGCAACGATCTGAGAATTTTGCATACTATATCCTTTTCAGAAATAGTCTTTTCAAGAGAGAAAGAAACATTGATTATCTCAGAGTGTTTAATATGAAACTCTTCAAAAGTATCGTTGTCATCCATTCGAAGATTTTCCCAATCAGACATAAGAGTTTGAAGTCTAGCTTCTTTCTCTGTTGTGTTTCCTTAGAATACGATCTGAAGATTATCCCAAGCTTCTTTCGAAGATTGACATGTTGATACATGATGTTGTAAATCACGACTTACAGCATGAATAATAACATTCAAACCATCTGAATTATGCTTAGAAAAAAAGCCTTTTCTTCGTTTTAAAAATCTACTAAGCGTTTAAACTCAGTTTCTGAATTTTCTACCTTAGGGTAATTATAACCATCGACGACTAATAGCCATGTATTGAAGTCTTCGTGATTGAAAAAAATATCTCATAGCAGATTTCCACCATAGATAGTTTGTTCCGTCAAATCTTGGTGGTACGTTAATTGAAGTCGATTCACGAGAATTCGAGTTCATTCTTATAGGTTGGATCGCACCAAACACAGATTGTTAGATCTTTTCGTGTTTGCCAGCTCTGATACCAATTGAAAAGACGAGGGTACCCAAATATACCTCAATCTAAAACTTTTCCACCTATAAGTCCTTTCTCCGAAAGTGATTGTCTATGGACTGAGTCGAGACAATACAACTAATCGGTTCACACTTCGTGCGATCGTCTATGGATACGAGATCGAGACAATACAACAACAAAGTATGTTTACTTGATAAAAGGTTCGGACTTCAGCAAACACAATAGGACTACTATCAAGTAAATAGGAATTAACGTTTGTGTATTTTACTTCTTATTATAATAAAAACAATTATAATTGCGGAAATAGAAAAGTAAAAGACACAACAAGATTTTGTTAACGAGGAAACCGCAAATGCAGAAAAACCCCGGGACCTTGTCCAGGATTGAATACTCTCAGGATTAATCCGCTATACAAAATCAAACCAACTTCGTATAGTTGAGACCAAGCAACTAAACCTATAGTTCACCTAATTCCATCTGTATTCCCACACCTCCGACTTGTAATAACTCACGTACTTGGAACAATTCCTTTGGTTCGTATTCAAAATAGTAAAGGAACAACAAATCTGTTTGGTAACAACTCTTTTCAACCAAGTGATATGAGTTCGAGAAAAGTATCTTTCATTTATCCCAATAAACTCCTTTGTCAGGTCCATAGATCTATCTAATAACAACTACCAAAGTAATTGTCAATATTTTGCAACCAATACTTTGAATCACAAAGAATTGTGTTGATGCCGATCTACTCAACTAATCAATCCAATCTACCACAAGGATAAACCTATTATAGTTGGATCCTCTTTAACCGAAACAAGTATTGTGCACACCAAAGATTATGAACCCAAATCAGAAATATTCTTCGTCTTCAAATCTTCTTAAACCTCAATAAACACCTGCACACAATCAACTTGAATCTCTTGTGATCAATCACGCGCATAACGGAGTCTATTAACAATGGATTATCAAAAGACGTCTTTAGATCTACAAACAGTCTAAAGATCCCCGTCGAAACTACGATCTAGTTTGAGTGAATCTTATATCAGAAGAGAAGATTCTCAAGCATAAACAAACTAGGTGCAATCAAAGTTCAACAACCGTTAGTCAATCAAATCAATCGAAAACTAATAATAAACCACAATTATCTAGTTTCCCACGAACGTTACTAATAGAGCTTCTCAATCCTAAAGAAGTCTTTAAAACGAGCGGCCATAAGAGATTTCGCCTAATTAGGTTACTTTCCTCTGCGAATAGGCGGCTCCACCAGTAACAACACAACTAGGTTTGCTGGCTCAGAGGATTAGTTTGCTCGAGATGCAAACTTTGATATTTATAGACCAAGGAAGTTTGGACACCAAGGAATTTCCAAAATCGAAAATATTCTCAAGATATGCAATATATTTCCAAATTCGGTTTCCATAATTCCTGGAAATGCTTTGTCCAAACATTGACCGAAAATCTCTTAGAAAATCTCCAACTAGTAAATGCACATTACTAATTTTCATTTTTCCAAAAATAAAATTAAAAACCTTAATTAAAAGATTCTCAATTTATTTTCGATCCGGGATTTTTCTTTTAGTTATTAAGGAATATCTTTGAACAATAAAAGATAAGTGTTACTGCACATGTTTAAACAATGTCGACATCTTAACTTAGTAAATCATCTTTCATATTTACTATCTTGGAATCAATTTTCCATACTTCCAAACAAGTTTATAATTGGTTCATCTGGCTTCCAAGAACTATGTGATTGATTAAGAACACTCAATCACCAAACATGGGTTTCACAGTTCTATTCTTTCTTTCTGCAACTCCATTAGTTTGAGGAGTAATGGGTGGTGAGTATTGTTGAATAATCCCCAGTTCGTCACAAAATTCAAACACGTTAGTGTCCTTGAATTCAGTTCCATGGTCTCTTCTAATTTTCTTTAGTTTGCGACCTTGTTCGTTTTGGATTCTATTAACAATAATCTTGAGGGTTTCATTCTTATGAGATAGAAATGTTACCCAAGTGAATCTGGTGTAATCATATACCATAACTAAAGCGTACTTCTTACTCGCAACTGTGGGTTATTTAATAGGTCCGAAGAGGTCCATATGAATTAAATCAAGTGGAGATTTAGTGTATCTTGAGATGGTGAACTTTCGTTTGTTTACTCTTTTGACAGGCACCACATACAACATCAATCTTTGTATTGATTTTGGGAACGCCTCTAACAAGTTCTTTATTAATGATCTTAGTTAGAAGACGATAATTAATGTGACCAAAACGCTCATGCCAAATATGTGTAGATTCCACATTAGTCAAGTTGCAACAATTACTGAACTGAGTATCCAGAAGATAACAGTTGTTTTTACTAGGAGTTCCCTGAAAAATTACTTTTCCAGCTTTGTCTACAATGTCACATTCATTTGCATTTAAGACAACTCTATGGCCTTTGTCATAGATTTGACTAATAGAAAGAAGGTTTGCAGTCATACCTTTAACGTATACTACATCATGGATTTCAGGAACGCCGAGAAGTTTGATCGTCCCCTTCTTGCTTATGTAGCACCAGCTCCCATCTCCAAATGTTACCGGACCTCCTTCATAGTCGTTTGAAGTTACAAACCACGAGAGATCACCAGTCATATGTCGGCTACATTCACTGTCAAGAAACCATTGAAAGAGCGATGTTGATTTTAAAGCAAAAGCTCCCATGCTAACACTACTATCATGTTTAGGATTTCTTGTTAGTTTTGTACATCCCTTCAAAGAAGTAAACAGTTGTTCAACTTTCTTATGAAGATTACTTGCAGCTTTTAAACTTTTCCGGAAGGACATACATGTATGTTGAAAGTGATTGTAGGAGTCACAAAACATACATGTACTAACATCTTTAATCTCATTTGAGTAGTTCTGAGTCCTATCAGGTTTCACAAATCCTAGACCTCGTTTATCTCCTGAATTATGACCATTCTTGAGTGAAGAATGAACAGAGTTATTTAAATCCATTGAAAGAATTTTGATAGATTTAAAATCCTTATACATTAGAATTTATGCAACAAGATCAGAGTTGATCTGGATTTGTTCATCCAACTTCCTCTAGAGAATAACAAGTTTTTCAGAACTTTCTCTATGATTAGGATTTAATCCTGGTGAAGCGTTTATAGAGACTGTATTGTCCATATAGTTAGATCGCATACAAACACAGACTTGTGAGGTCTTAAACTTGTTTTCCTTCTTTGTAACCAATTGAAAAAGTGTGGGTACAACAACCTCACCCAATATTTCGCTTAGCAATATGTATGGACTAACTCCAATATATTTTAAGAGAATCAACTAGACAGTCAGACTTAATCTTAATAAAAAGTATATCAAAGAGTTATATCTCAATTTCTCGATTCAATCCTTACTCAAAAAAATAGAAATCTGCGAGTCTGATTGAATACAAGAGAAATTAACTTGAACGGTACCAAAGACCAATGTTCAAGGATCAATCAATTTCAATCAACAACCAAAGGTTGGATTTACCAATTGATCGATTCAACGCACAACCTGTGATATTTCAATTATATAACAAAATATAATGCGGAAAAGAAATAACACAGACACCAGAAGTTTTGTTAATGAGGAAACGCAAATGCAGAAAAACCCCGGGACCTAGTCCAGATTGACCACACACACCGTATTAAGCCGCTACAGACACTAGCCTACTACAAACTAACTTCGGTCTGGACTGTAGTTGAACCCCAATCAATCTCACACTGATCCAAGGTACAGTTGCGCTCCTTATGTCTCTGATCCCAGCAGGATACTACGCACTTGATTCCCTTAGCTGATCTCACCCACAACTAAGAGTTGCTACGACCCAAAGTCGAAGAATTTAATAAACAAATTTGTGTCACACAGAAAAGTCTACAGGAATAGATAAATCTGTCTCCCACAAAAATACCTACGAGTTTTGTTTCGTCTTTTTATAAATCAAGGTGAACACGAACCAATTGATATACCGGACTTATATTCCCGAAGAAAAGCCTAGAAATATCAATCACCTCACAATAATCTTAATCGCCTAGCGAAACAAGATATTGTGGAATCATAAACGATGAGACGAAGATGTTTGTGACTACTTTTATATCTTTCCTATCGGAGAAATTAATCTCAAGCAAATCTTACGATTGCACTCAATCACGATAAAAACAGCAAGATCAGATCATTGCAACTACAGAGAAAATACTTGGGTCTGGCTTCACAATCCCAATGAAGTCTTCAAGTCGTTAACCTGCGGGGTCTCGGGAGAAACCTAAGGTTAAAGGAGAATCGACTCTAGCTTATACAACTAGTATCACATAGGAGGTGTGGGGATTAGGTTTCCCAGTTGCTAGAGTTCTCCTTTATATAGTTTCTAAATCAGGGTTCGCAATCTAAGTTACCTTGGTAACCAAGCATTCAATATTCATCATTAGATGAAAACCTGTTTAGATTTAAGCTAATATCTTTCAACCGTTAGATCGAACTTTGCTTGTTATACACAAATGAAATGCATGTTTATTTAGGTTTGTGTAACCGTACCTAAACGTGTACACCTAGTTGGTTCGAAAGTAGTTAACCAATTGTTTAGCCATATGATCACTTTCATATCAACCTTATTCATCTTCACCATAACTAGTTCAAATGACTCAAAAGAACTAGTTAGAGAGTTTTTCAATTTCTTATATCTCATAGAAGTATATAAGACACAATCGAAGCACGATTTTGATTCACTCGAATCGATTCTAGAACATTATAGCCACGGTTTGCAAATATGCATTCCTTAGTTTATATATATCTTAGTTCATGAATAAACTGTTTTTAGAAAATAACCCACTCAAGTATGCATATCGGTACGCATACTTAAGTACCCGGTTTGAGTTTGTTTTCAGTTTACAAAATCCAGCAGAAATTCATGGGATGTGAACTTCCGGCAGTACGCGTACGGGTACACAGACTTAGCTTCCGGACTTCCTGAACCAGTAAAGTACGCATACTTTAGTTCAAGGATTTTGGAATTACACAAGTATGAGTTCACATACAATGTTTATATTCATTCAAGGTTATATATTCTAAACTCCCATTTCAATCATTGAAACATTCTTAGAGGATGTTAAATAGAGGTTATTCACACACTATTTTTCATCAAAGCAATTTTCAAGATATTGAATAATCAACATGACTTTCGTCACTTGTAAAGATGAACTTGGCCAAAGCGAAAGCTTACCAACATATATTTCGAGAAATATATAAGAGAGATAAACTTGGCTCGAAATAGCAAATGTGTATAATCGAAGTCTATATAGCAATATGACTTTTGTCTCAAGATAGGAGATAGAGTAGATATACTTTTGAGTGATAGATGAGTTCATGTCTCCACATACCTTTTAGTCGATGAAGTTCCACCAGTTCCTTGAGTAGTTCTTCGTCTTTGCATGATTAACTCCATGGAGTCTAGAGCTAAACTACACTTTCTATCCTAGTCCGAGACTTAGCTATAAGTAGACTAGATATCAAGACTTATAGTTTTGGAAAGTAAACTTGACAAACTAGCTTGAGATAGCAACGCTTGCGAGTTCGAATGAGCAGTGATCTAACAGAGATAACTAGGTTGAGTTTATCTCATTATCCCACCACCTTAACTATTTTCCGCGGTAAGAAATATGTCGGGTATTTATCACACGTGTCGTAGACCGCCGAACCAAAACCATAATTGTTATCCCCCCATTTGTGTGAAGCTGAGTCAGCCTTTGTGATGATGTGTTGAGAGAGAGAAATATTCTCTATAGCCGAGTTTGCCAAGATAGGGATATATTCTCTCATTTGTGAGAATGACTAGGATGAATCACGTGAAAAGGCATGGAATGCCTCAGAAAACGTGTGTAAAGCGTGAGAGAAGTTGAGGTTGAGCTTTGACTCTCAATGGCCCGTCACATATGTCACATGGAAACTGTATTGCTTGTGGGTCCCTTTATAGAGCATGAAGAGCTCAAGGGAGCTTATCCACGTTTTTGGATAGATATGTACAGTTCAGTCCCAATTTACTAGCCGTGAGTCTGTTTGAGATGCTGATAAATAGGCTTGTGTCGTAGGTGAAGCTTGTGCCTAAGAATTTTACTTGCATAAGACTTTTCAGGAAAGATGGCTCAGCTCAGGTGAGGCCATCTGAGATTTGACCGACGTAACTGGGGATGTCAGAGATTTGGCCGACACTTCTGGAGCTGTCTGAGATTTGGTCGACGCATATAGGGCCGTCTGAAATTTGGCGGACGCTTTTGGAGCTGTCTGAGATTTGGCCGACGCATCTGGGGCCGTCTGAGATTTGGACGACGCGTCTGGAGTCGTCTGATAGTTGGTTGACGCGATAGACTCTCTTCGAGACTTGGAAAATGCAATGGAATCTCTCCGAAGTAAGCTAGGACATGTTTGGGAGAGAAAGGGAGGCTTGCACGTCTGATAATGTCTTTGCGAGACTTCGGATCACTTGTATTTGACCAGTGTATCTTGTACAGATGTGCTAGGAGACAATTATGTCCGTATTGTGGAGCCGACATGACCAGTGTATCTCAGAAGGATGTTCTAGGAGTCTTTTGAAAGGGCTCAGAGGCAAAATAACCATCGTATCTCTTGGGGTTGTCCTAGGAATATTTGAAAACCTCAGTAAGTCGAGTTAGATCCTAGAATAGACATGACCAGTGTATCTCGCGATGATGTACTAGGAATCAGACCATGATATCAAATAGGGTGAGTCGTGATTACAGGAGACATGTATATCTCCGCTCTGGATCATAAGTCCACCGAGGACATCTTTATGCATCTACAGAGCCTACATGACCAGCAGTATCTCGTCGAGGATGTATACTAGGAATCATGACATCACAATCAGCTCCGTTTCGCGAAAACATGTTGTAATTGTGGCTGTTCTGGTTCATAAATCCGTCGTGGACATTTTACGTTTTATAGATACTACGTGAGCAGCAGTATCTCGTCGAAGATGTGTGCTAGGAATCACGACATTACGACCAACAGTGTCTCGCGGGGACGTATAGTAGAAATCGTGGCTATGGGTGCCTTGAGGACCAAGGGCTTAATCACTCTCGTGAGAGTTGAGTTTTGTCTATAGTATTGAAATGACACTTTTGCCCCATATCTAATTTTCACCATCTACAATACTATACTAGAATATGGACTGTTTACCGTTAACGCTCGAGTCTTGGACTCTAGCGGCATATTCTATACCATTTTGTCCCCTTTTCCAATAATGGATGAAAACATTTTTCCATCCAACTGGTTAGCCAGATTGGCATATTTGCCAATGCCTACAATAATTGGCGTGGGAACAAGAATAGTAGAACCAAAAAGTATTTTAACTGCATCAATAAGATATTGTTTTATTATAAACAACACTGATGAAATGACAATACAAACAACATAAAAAATAAAGTTAATCATGTATAAGTTGACTATGGGTTCATTATGGCACCAAAACACAAATAACTGTAAAAAGATGAGGATCCAATAGGGGGAGAGGAGTGTACATAGGGAATATAAGTAACAACTATTAAAAAGAAAATACTTAATGGTATAGACTTCACTTTGTCGCTAGCAGATAAATCTTGGCCGCTAGAAACATAGTCGCTACCTCTTTATGTCTTGTTCCATTGTGGACAAGTACATTTTCCCATCCATTTGGCTATCCAAATTGTCGTTTTTGCCAATGCCTATAAGGATTTGCCTAGGAAACCGTAGGAATGGTGTAAATAAAAAGTATTTTAACCGCATAAATGTAATATTTATTATGAACAACATCCTTGAAATAACATAAAATAATAGAATAAATAAAACTAATTATTCATAAGCTGACTACGAGTTCATAACGTCAAAAGAACACAAAAGCCTACAAGCAGACGGGGATGCAAACTTGATTATTAAACTCTTCGGCGACCGTTGGTCTGTGGAGGGAATGGAGATCTACGACGGCCTTCGATCGGTGGGGGTGGCACTCTAGGGATGCCACTGGTCGAAGCTCTGAGGAGGCTAATTGTTGGTGGTGAGGCTCTAGAGAGGACAACGGTTGGTGGTTGGGAAATGATCAAGTTATGTATCCGTCGCTCAAGATGCACAATCAAGAAAACACACACATTATGAATACATGATTGCCTTAATAAATTATAGGATGACATACACAAACACCTGGACTAAAATAGTCAACAAATAACTAAGTTTTTTTGTTTGGTTTTCCTTTCTTACATCGATAACCTTGCGAAAGGTCTTTTACAATCAAGTTTTTTTTTTTTAAATCAGAAAAAAAATAACAAGAATGATACTTGAACTCATGCTCATTGTATAAATGATATTAACTGGACCTTAGATGAGTTTAATTCTTAAATATAACTGTGATATAACTGTGTAATGCTCCATGCATTGTGAACACCTCTTGAAGAACAAATTGGGTATGAATAGTTTACACTTCATATAACAAAACCTATGAGTACGTAATGGCTTTAATAAATTATTTTAGCTGTGAAAAAATACAATTACTTTTATGATGTGGAGATAAACTGGTTTCATCCTTTGAAATTCACGCGAAATTTGATCCATAGCGTTGCCACACCTGACACCATTATTAATTTGAATCAGAAAACACACTTAAACTTAGATCTATAAGAGATTATATATGCAATCCACATGTTTATTAATTTTATGGAAATAAATTGATTACTTCATACCTTATATAGATTAGAAAGTAAGGAAAGAACGGTATGAAAAGTTATTATACTATAAATGAATAATCAGAGAGCAGATCAAAGGAGAAAAGATTTTAGAATTTGATTGGCATGTATAGTCATATCGATATGTATCTTCTTGTCTAACATGATCTGAAACTATATATGTATAACAAGAGATTCATACTAACCCAATAATATTAGACTTATCCCGAGCCTCTTTGAATGCCTTGCATGCCTCGGTGATCTTGATGGAGCCGACACTAACGCCAAATAAATTCAACGAGGATATTAGTTTTCGTGTAATCTACTAATAACATTCAATAAAGCAAAATTTTAACAACTTTGACTTGTCAGTTCAGGTTTGTGAAAATAACTCCCTGACTTCCCAATGAACAACACAAAATATCCCCCCTATTTAAGCCCTACAAGAGGTGATACAAAGAATATACTAGAATAAGTAGTAAGTATGATAGATGAGAGCAACTATAAAAATGGTCTGCTTATGGTCCCAAAGAAAATTTTTTCTTTTTAAAAATGAACTCATTCATAAGAAGAGGCATGCTACCTACAAGCCTAGGCAGTTAGGTGAAGAAATAAAAAAGAATTTCCCATTCTGATGTAAGTGAGATTCAAATTCCATACCTCTTATTAAAACACACCAAGTGTTTGTAAATAATTTTTGTAATAAAAATAATGTAAATTTTCCTGCATATTTCGACGAACCTAAAAAACCTAATACCTAAAGCTGAAAACATACCATAACAACAGTTAATGCTACTATTAGAGTGAGGAATGCGCTACAGAAAGAAAATACCAAATAGTAGAACTTATCGTTGACGACAAATATTTTAAGAGATTAAGCCAAATAACCTAATCACTAATTTGTATTGGATAAGATCATTGGATATGGATGATAATCAATTAACAAATAATTTGTCTGATCAGTGATTTTGACAATATATACACATTTATAGTATGACTAATTGGCTCGTGATAAGGAAAATTTATGGCATATAGAAGCTAACGGTACAATATATATAATCAATTAACAAATAATTTCTCTAATAAGTGATTTGGACATATATATGCATTTATAGTATGATTAATTGGCTCATGATAAGGAAAATTTATGGAAGGTAGAAACTAAAAGTACTATATGTATACATGTATATATATTGCGTTTTAAAATGATCAGTAGTACCACATAATCCTCAAAATGTCAGTATCATATTCGGTTCTCAATTAAATGTTATATCTGCAAAGAGTGAGTTGTCTGTTTGGAAATTGGTTAACTTGGATGCTCCAGAAATACTTCTAAAAAATATCAACATTTATGAAACATATATACGCATGTTAGATTTTCCAACCCACCATCATCACTACCTTTTGTAAATTGGTTAAGTTAGATGTTACCAAAATACCTCTAACAAATATCAAAATTTATGAACTACGATAAGCAAATACGCACATTAGATTTTCAAACTCACCATCATTACTTTTTGAATTAGTTTTAAATATTAAGTAACTACATGACATGGTTGATTACCCTTTGCTATTTGAGTGGATTCGGTGAACCAAATCTCCAGTCTTCACTATGTTGATAACAGGTTTTCTGCAGAAAAATAAAACAAAGTCTTAATCATAACAATTAATTTTGAAGGTAATGTACTAATTCTATAACCTCCCAAAATCATACAAACACACGTAAACATGCATACCGAAAAATGCATTATTATGTTGAAAACATGCCTCCCGCAGAAGTTTAATACAAGACTCTAATAATAAAAATTAGTTTTAAGGTAATATACTAATGTATATAACCTCCAAGACTCACACACGAGTATATATATATATATATATATAGACAAATGCATAGGTGATACAATTGTTTTTCCAAATTACGTACGCATATAATTGATATATTTCTCCTATCATTTGTTCTCCTTCTTTGTAGATGACAGTTAAAAGATCACCCGCCATACTGAATCCTTTTTTTTATGGTCCATGTTTTGAACACCTCGGAAACGTTCAAAATCATTCCTATCAAGAAGACCCTGCATTGAATAAATACAATATCAAATATATCATTGTTCATCTTAACAATATCATTATATCTTCGATCTCCAAATTAAAGAGTTTGATGAAACATATAAACCAAGTAGAGATCTAAATACATATAGCAAGAGAAAATGAAACATACATATACATTTATGGATACTATCTACTACGTCACCCTCTAACTTACAATAAGATATAAATATGGCAAATAAAAAGTTCTTATTAAAATTATCAATGAGAAATGAATCATCCTCACTAATAAATTAAGTACCATATGTAGAAGCAAGTGTATTTATTCCAGAAATGCATTTGTATATGTACCAGAAGCAACCATCTAAATCACCAATAATGTTGTTTTATTTTTGTTGCAGAGATAATCACCAATATCGCTCTCATTGAATATATCACAAGATCTTAGAACTCATTCTTATATAAACTATTAAATTGTCATATGTAGAAAATGCATAATAGATTTTACCGTTGATACATCATATGATATGGATAAAGGGGTGCATGAGAAATCAATCTTTAACAATCAAAACTTTGCATAAGTTCAAAACGAAAATAAGAAGAACCCAAAACATATAACGAGACAAACAAAATAGAAAATCAATAACAAATACAATTATTTTATTTTATTTTATTTTTAATTTTAAATATGGTATATTCAACCATAGGCACCGAGGAGGCAGGACACAAAAACAAGCATGAAAAAAAAAGACTTTTGAAACTCACTTTAAGAGCATCTCCAATGCTAGGGGTGAAGGTAATCCTAGGTGGAGGTCTTATTAATACCTCTTTTTTGTGGCTAAGTTATGCTTTCCACCTAAAATTTAATCTCCAATGCCAAGGTATTACTACCCTAAAATTTCGAGAAAAAATAATTTTGGAATAAAGAACTGATGATGTTTCAACAGACCTTGGGTCATAGAGAAAGTGAGGATATGACTTCCTCCTTTACTCTTTCCTATGAGATGGCAGACATGTCATGATTTTTAGTTAACCTTGACCATAACATTGGAGGTAAATTTTTGGATATAAAAGTATTAAATCCTAGGTGTCATGTCTTTTTAAGACCTTCACCCCTAGCATTGGAGATGATCTAACAATAATCAAATCAAAGAACTTAGGTTTCCCAGAATAAATCCTTAAGATTTGTATGTATTCTTTAAATGGAAATAAATAATTAAAAACTAACTAAAGAATCAATAGGTAAAAGAATACTCATTGTACCTCATCATATTTTGTAGACAAAAACATGGAGAGTTCTTCACGAAGAGCGGCCAAATTCTGAGCCATGTTTCACAAAAAGAAAAAGAAGAAGCAAAATTCTTTACTTGATAAAATGGAAACCATAAATATCATAGACTGAAAAACAAAGAGATATAAATATAATAAGAATTATTTGAGGTGCAACTTCTGAAGGAAAATAAGTAAATTTATAGTAACCTTTTAGAGAGAGTAAGTGATATAAATGTAGGTAATAATGATTACGCTTGTCAGAGAGGTTAAAAAACAAGAACAAATTAACTAAAAGTTTGAACGAAATAAATGTTAAAAAAAAGTATTTATTGAGGTTTAAATAGGAAGGTAAAATAATTTAGTTATTGCTATATTGAAGTTATCATACTTCTACGTAATTTTTTGGTAGACCTTGACATTTGTTGTATAGTGAAAGTTTATTTTTGAACAATCATGGATTACTAATTTATTGGTTGATTTAGTAATGACCTTAGTTAGACAAAATTATATGTGAAAGATTGTACGGTAACAAGTTACAAGAATAGAGGAAAAGTTGTGAATAGTTATTGGTTACCGGAGTGGAGATCTTTAAAGACAATTCGTGATAAAAGAGTATGCAATCATGATTATGCTTGTAAGGAAGGTTAGAAAAACAACAATAATAAATTGAAAGTTTGAACAGAAATTTTTTAAAAATATATTTAAAAAGGTCTAAATAAGAAGGTAATAACAATTTACTTTATGTTACATTGAAAGAATCACCCTTTTACATTTATTTCCTCATGTAGACCTTGAGATATTTGCAAAGGAAAAGATGATTTTTGAACATTCAAAGGTTACTAATTTGTTGATTCTTTTAGTAATCACCTAACTAGGAACAAGTTATATGTAAAAGGTTATATGGAAACATATAGCATCACTAAAATGGAATAAAAAAATTATAAATGGATGTTGGTTAGAGGACTGGGACCCTTGTTTTACCAGAGAATCTAGACACCTCAATATGAGGTGTAAGAACCTCAAATAGTAGTAAGCATATTAGTTGATAGTCACGAGGGATCTGGATAGTATGTTCAGCTTAGTGGTTGAAATGTGTACTACTCAAAAACAAATAAACTGATATGTTGTACACTTGTACTTAACTTGAGTTGATAATGACAATTTTTAAAGAATCCAATTATTTTAATATAGTCAAACCGCGAGCATAGTTCACCTTCATCTCAGTATAGAAAGGATACATTAGGTCGGTATTGAACTATTTCTAAAAGAATAAAAAGAAAGAGAAAACTAACCAATTAAGATATTCCTTAATTTGTTAATATAATAATGCTTAACATTTAAACACAAAATAATTTAACGTTTATATATTAATGTATAACATATAATTTGTCTCTTATATATTAATATAAATAAATACCAGTTTACCGGTAACATAATGGCGTTGTTGATGTCTTAGTATGTGCAACGGTATTAGTTTACTGGTATTGCATAATGTATCAGAACATTAATCTCTTTTATCCAATAGTTTTAATATATCTGTTGCATAATATAATCTTGCACAACGGTATTATTGGTTCCTCTGCACAATGATAGTTAATCTGTTGGTAATAATTTTACCTATAATGTTTATATTGTAACTATAAGATTTATGAAATACACTTATTAATTTATTTTATATATAATAATTTATTTTTTCGCCAGTAGTGAATCATAATTTTTTTCATTTACTTGTTTTATTTTAAATACACTTATAAGAAATATTTAATTAGATAATAGAAAAATATAAAATGCATACACCAATAAAGTTATCATTAATCAATTAATACCGAAATTCATGATTCCGTAAATAATAAAAATACTAGCAAAAATACGTTTAAAAACATTAAGTCACTAGTAGAGTTTTTTTTTATCAATGACAAAGTTACCAGTTTTACTGAGAAATCTAATTGTTTTTGAATAAAAACCGAAAAATCTAGCTGGTATTTGAAAACGTGGTGTACCAAAATATACCAACCACTTTTTCTTAGGCAATATTTATGGACAAACTTAAACACAATTCCGAAAATTCAACTTAATGAATCTCAATCGAGGAATAGTATTCAGAGTTATATCTCTTTCTCTCACAATCAGAAAGTTACAGAGACTAATCAGTGGACCTGATTTGCGTGTGAGAGTACTTGGGTGATTCCAAAGATCAATTTCCCAAGTAATCAATCAAGTCGTATCCAACAAACAAGGTTGAACATATCTACAATGATTGATTAACGCACAACTTGTGATATTTCAATTATAAATATAAACAATATAATGCGGAAAATAAAAAACACAGACACCAGAAATTTTGTTAATGAGGAAACCACAAATGCAAAAAAACCTCGGGACCTAGTCCTTATTGAACACCAAACTGTATTAAGCCGCTACAGACACTAGCCTACTACAAACTAACTTTAGACTGGAATGTAATTGACACCGAATTAAACTCTCACATCAATTCAGTTACAGTCGCGTTCCTTACGCCTATTGAATCCCAGTAGGACTTCGCGCACCAACTAAGAGTTGCTTCAACTCAATTTAACACTTTAAACCAATCTGCCTCCCACGGATAATCTTATATATGTGATTTACTATTTGATTGAATATCAAGGTTGAAAAGACGAGGTTACCCAAATATGCCTCAATCTAAAACTTTTCCTACCTATAAGTCCTTTCTCCGAAAGTGATTCTCTATGGACTGAGTCGAGACAATGCAACTAATTGGTTCACACTTTGTGTGATCGTCTATGGATATGATATCGAGACAACACAACAATGAAGTATGTTTACTTGATAAAAAGGTTCGGACTTAACCAAACACAATAGGATTCACTTATCAAGTAAATAGGAATTAACTTTTGTGTGATTTACTTTAATTATAATAAAACAATTATAATGCGGAAAATAAAAGTAAATGACACATCAAGATTTTGTTAACGAGGAAACCGCAAATGCAGAAAAAACTTGGGACCTTGTCCAGAATTGAATACTCTCAGGATTTAGCCGTTATACAAAATTACACCTAACTTCATATAGTTGAGACCAAGAAACTAAACCTATTGTTCATCTAGTTCCGTCTGTATTCCCACACCTCCAACTTATAAATAAGTCACGTACTTGGAACAATTCCTTTGGTTCGTATTCTAAACAGTAAAGGAACAACAAATCTGTTTGGTATCAACTCTCTTAAACCAAGTGATATGAGTCGGACAAAGGCTCTTCTGTTTATCTTAACATAAACTCCTTCGTCAGGTTCTTAGATCTATCTTATGTTCAATTACCAAAGTAATCGTTAAGATTTTGCGATCAACACTCTTAATCCAAATAATTGTGTTGATGCCGATCTAATCAATTAATCAATCCAATTCTATCACAAGAATAAAACCGATTATTAATTGGATCCTATTTTTACCGAAACAAGTATTGTGCACACCAAATATTATGAACCCAAAGTCATAAATCTTCAAACTCTTCTTTGTCTTCAAATCTTCAATAAACACCTGCACACAATCAATTGAATCTCTTGTGATCAATCACGCACAGAACGGAGTCTGTTAACAATGGATTATCACAAGATCGTCTTTAGAACTACAAACAGTCTAAAGATCCCTGTCGAAACTCTGAACTAGTTTGAGGGAATCTAATATCAGAAGAGAATATCCACAAGCATAAACAAACTAGGTGCAATAAAATTTTAACCACCGTTAGTCAATCAAATCAATCGAAAACAAAAGATAAACCGAAATTATCTAGTTTCCCACCAACGGTACTAATAGAGCTTCTCAATCCCAAAGAATACTTTAAACCGAGCGGCTGTAAGAGATTTCTCCTAATTAGGTTACTCTCCTCTCCGAATAGGCGGCTTCACCAATAGCAGCACAACAAGAGGTAGTTTGCTGTTACGAAGGATTAGTTTGCTAGAAATGCAAACTTCAAGTATTTATAGACTAGGAAGTTTGGACACCAAGGAATTTCCAAAACCGAAAATATTCTCAAGATATTCATTAAAGAACAAATTCGGTTTCCATAATTCCTGGAAATGCTCTGTCCAAAAATAATGATCGAAATCTCTTAGAAAATCTCTAATTAGTAAATGCACATTACTAATTCTTATTTTGCTAAAAATGAAATTAATAACCTTAATTAAAAGATTCTTAACTTATTTATGTTTCGATCCTGGGATTCTCTTCCCTTAGCTATTAAGGAATAACTTGAACAATTAAAAATAAACATTCACAGCACGTGTTCAAAGTATGTCGACATCCTTACTTTGTAAGTCTTCTTTCATACTTACAACCTTGAAACCGATTTGCCACACTTCCAAACAATTTTAGTATTGGTTCATCTGACTTTCAAGAACTATGCGATTGATCAAATAACATTCAATCACAAATCATGGGTGTAAAGGTTCTACCAAAACAAGTTTCATTTCTACCTCCATGTGACTACTGTGCATAGTCACGCTTTCCAAAATTCGGTTGACTAGGTATTAGGATCGATTCCCCACATATATATGGTATCTAACCTATATGTGTTGCACATGTCCATAGGGTCGGTTCCCCTTTGCCTAAAAACGTGTTGCACATGTCCATAGGATTGGTTCCCCTTTCTGCAATAAACTTGATGCACCTCATACAAGGATCGATTCCCCTTTGTGATGTACTGCACCTCTTACTAGGATCGGTTCCCCTTTACCCAGATTTGGTCAGACATAAAATCACAAACTCGATCATACCATCTCAGGTGATTACTTAAGATCGGTTTCATTAATAAAAGTCATACCAATACATAAGTCCGACCTTTGTGAATAGTTTTACCAAGAACACAAACAAGTCATGAACGGTTATACTAATTACACATTTGTTGTTCACAAGATATGTAATGAATAAAAAAACCAATAACACATGGAAATTTCCTTTTCGATTCACAAAGCAAGTTAATGAATTTACTTCCTTAGAACACATGAAAAACATTGTTCGCTAGGATGGAATCCTCACCTCATACCCATACATAATGACAATAGCATTCAAATGATTACGGCTATGTCTTATCTACAAAGTTTAATGGTTAAGCAATAAACCTCGTATTGTATTCCTTAATACTATGTCTATCTAGAGTTCAAACATGCTTCAGAGTTTTCGTTTCAATATGCAAAACTTGAAAGATACATTAGGGAATGAAACAGTTCAAGTCAAATATCACTAACCTCAAGTGGAAGGATGATGTTGTCGTTGTAGCTCCTTGCTTATTCACATCTTCAAGTCTTCCCAATACTTGTAAAGTCTCATTATCATAATACTTTCAAGCTAACCTATACGAAGTTGACTCTAGTACATAATCAAGCGACTCTTAACATGAGTTTTGATTCACTAAAATATGACAACCAAACTTGACATACCAACGCTTGGTGGGTTCAACCGAGCGATGCTCTAACAATCTCCCCCTTTGTCAATTTTAGTGACAAAACTCTTACATCATATGGATAAACAAATTACAAGAATTCACTACACATACGCTTGATTCCCGAATTCAACAGCACAGTAATCTGCATAATTCAATCTTCAAAAACGCCGTTGTTGACATTATGATAACAAAGATAATACTCCTCCTAAGGAAGATAGGTATATTTTTAATCCGCACGTCTTTGTTATACCACTTAATATGATATGTTACTCCCCCTTAGTCTGTGCTTTCACTCTTTCGTTTAGATAAACGTTTAAGCACCAATATTCTTTCCTTTGTAATACCAATCAATATAAAATCAATGCCAGTATCACTTGTTTACTCCGTATATTTCTCCCCTTTTTCGTCACAAAATGACAAAGAAACAACAAAATAAAGGACAACACGAAAAGAATCTCACAAATCTCAATATACTTGCAACCTGTAAGTTAAGTGGTAGGTTGGGAAACCTACAATAAAATACTGCAAGTGCACAGTGTCTAACTAGCAGAACAATGGAAAGTACAGGTCGTTCCCACGAGGAGTGTGAAATACTACTATTAATTAATATCAAAACTAACTAATCGACAAGATGATGTTTGAACGATTTTCAGAAATTTGGAACAAAATGAAATAATAATAATTCTAACAGTAAATAAAATGAGAGCGGGTTATTAGGATTTTCGGTTTCCACTAATTAATTATGCAAATTCTACTAGTCATTAAAAATATATTCCATGCATATTCAAATATTGTTTCTCCGCTTTAATTTTCTTCGCTTCATGGGTAGTGATTCTAAAGCATTACCTATGAATCCTAAAGCATATCACGTCAAAGAACTTAACCAAAGCACGCCATATCAATTGAAAAGCATAAATAATCAAAAAAATTACATGAACAATAAAATACCAAGCCATATGAAGAAGAACTACTAGTCATTCAAATCATTATTGAGCATATAAATGTAGAGTTTACACAATTAAATTGGTTTCTACCTAAACCCTAACATGATTCTAGCTAGACAAGGATTTCTCAAAAGCGATAAACATATTAAAATCAAACTCTAGCTAATGAAAAATGAAGAATCGAAAACAAAACTTTACAACCCTTCTCTACTTACGGCCCTGTGGCCGGGCTCTCCTCTCAAATAGTCGACACCCCTTCTTATAACCTTCCCTTTCTTTTATTTCATCAATCAAAGAATCAAAATAAATTATTCTATGAAAATATCTTGCATGCAAGTTGATGTCGTTATCAGTATCTTTCCCCAAATAGTATTTCCACCTCGTTCTTCCAAATGAAATAATAAACTCTCTTTATTTCCAAAATCTCCCAAATGAAGAAAGAATTACTTTATTTCCAAAATAATCTCACGTGCAAATATTCCTCAATTAATTCTTCACATGGCAAATAAATTATCTTTCCCGGTGGAATATATTTGTAATAAAGTAAGAAAGATAAAATACTTCTCATTTTCAGTTTGCATGTGCCAACCCCATTTTGATTTCAATTCCTTTGTTGCGTTTGTGCCTCGCCTATGAAACGATTTTATGCTGCTGATATATATGGAGATACCAGGCGAGCTACATTTTGTCATTTTTTTCATTGTGGTTGCTGATATATGGAAATACCATGCCAACCTCATTTCATCATTCTGGTTGCTGATATATGGAAATACCAGGCCAACCCCATTTCATAATTGTGGTTGCTGATACATGGAAATACCAGGCCAACCCGGCTGATGATACATGGAAATACCAGGCCAGCATAATAAGTGTTGCTGATATATAGAAATACCAGGCCAACCACATTTCATCATCGTGGTTGCTGATATATGGAAGTATCAGGCCAACCACATTTTTCCATTTTCGTCGCAAACACCATTAAGTCTCACATTTTGCTATTTATTCGCTGGATGGTCGAATTCACTTGTACTTTCTGCAAAAGCACTAAAATAGTATTAGTAACTAAAATATTGTATCATAGCTAATATAAATATGAGTATAAAATGTAGCATATACATGCTTATCAACACCCCCACACTTATATTTTGCTAGTCCTCGAGTAAAACAGAGATATTATGCAATTGATTTTTTTTTAATTCTAATAAAAGTGAAAACCTGCAAAAATATGGATAATTACCCACTCCCCCACACTTAAACATTACATTGTCCTCAATGTAATTGAGTCATCCAACGTAGAAATTAAGATGGTAAATACAATAATAAACAATAAAAATAAGAGATAGAGTAGAGGGAACAAATCTGATGGGTTGACTCCCATGAAGTGAAATGTATTTGTTTCCCTACTTGCCAATAGCATGTAGTCTCAAACAAGGTGAGGTTGGTACCCCAAAGTAGATATCCAATCATATATATAGAGTCTAAAAAGTTGAGGATCATCCCAACTAATCCGGCAGCTGAAGATATGTCTCTGTGAACACTATAAACCTCCAAAAAGGTATGTAAATTCATTCTCAATCGAAAGCTGTAAGTGATATTCAAATAATGCATAGATAAGATAAGTAAATCATTCCCATACGCAACAAATTCAGATTGTTTGACAGTTTTTATTGGCGGAACACGCTCTAAATCAGGTTCTAAATCAGCTGAAATAATTTCCGCGGAACAAGAGCTCAATGGAGCAATAATATCGCGACTCATAGACCCATTATTATCTAAAAAGGTTTCATTATTAATATCATCAAGACGAAAAAATTCAGAACTTAATGGCTTAAGGGTCAAGGTCGGATCTTTCTCGACTGATGGAACTAGTCGAGACTCGTAAAAAAACTAGAGGTTCTAATTTGGGGTTCCATTTATTAGTGTCTAGCAACGGTTCGGAGTCTAACAAGGCATTGACTTCACAAATAACACTATCATCATCAAAACCAAACCCAAAATGAGATAAGCAAATATCTAATGGATCTTCCAAGTGGCTCTTTCAAAAGCTTGCCGAGTACATACTTGCTTCGGACTAAGGTACCTAAAAAAATCAAACAAACTGTGTAAAAAGAAACTAAGGAAAATCTAAAAGAAAAAGAAAAATAAATTATGTACAAAAACTAAAAATAAACTATATACAATGATATCAACTAGAGAGTATTTTGCAACCACTCTCCGGCAGCGGCGCCAAAAACTTGGTAGGTTGGGAAACCTACAATAAAATACTGCAAGTGCACAGTGTCTAACTAACAGAATAATGGCAAGTACAGGTCGTTCCCACGAGGAGTGTGAAATACTACTACTAATTAGTATCCAAACTAACTAATCGACAAGATGATGTTTGAACGATTTTCAGAAATTTGGAACAAAATGAAATAATAATAATTCTAACAGTAAATAAAATGAGAGCGGGTTATTAGGATTTTCGGTTTTGACCAATTAATTATGCAAATTCTACTAGTCATTAAAAATATATTCCATGCATTTTCAAATATTGTTTCTCCGATGTAATTTTCTTCGCTTCATGGGTAGTGATTCTAAAGCATTACCTATGAATCCTAAAGCATATCACGTCAAAGAACTTAACCAAAGCACGCCATATCAATTGAAAAGCATAAATAATCAAAAAAATCACATGAACAATAAAATACCAATCCATATGAAGAAAAACTACTAGTCATTCAAATCATTATCGAGCATATAAATGTAGAGTTTACACAATTAAATGGTTTCTACCTAAACCCTAACATGATTCTAGCTAGACATGGCTTTCTCAAAATCCATAAACATATTAAAATCAAACTCTAGCTAATGAAAAATGAAGAATCGAAAACAAAACTTCAAAACCCTTCTCTACTTGCGGCCCTGTGGCCGGGCTCTCCTCTCAAATAGTCGACACCCCTTCTTATAACCTTCCCTTTCTTTTATTTCATCAATCAAAGAATCAAAATAAATTGTTCTATGAAAATATCTTGCATGCAAGTTGATGTCGTCAACAGTATCTTTCCCCAAATAGTATTGCAACCTCGTTCTTCCAATGAAATAATAAACTCTCCTTATTTCCAAAATCTCCCAAATGAAGAAAGAATTACTTTATTTCCAAAATAATCTCACATGCAAATATTCCTCAATTAATTCTTCACATGGCAAATAAATTATCTTTCCCGGTGGAATATATTTGTAATAAAGTAAGCAAGATAAAATACTTCTCATTTTCAGTTTGCATGTGCCAACCCCATTTTGATTTCAATTCCTTTGTTGCGTTTGTGCCTCGCCTATGAAACAATTTTATGCTGCTGATATATATGGAGATAC
The DNA here is from genome assembly GCF_003573695.1 of Papaver somniferum. NCBI lineage: Eukaryota > Viridiplantae > Streptophyta > Magnoliopsida > Ranunculales > Papaveraceae > Papaver > Papaver somniferum. The sequence goes on from NC_039368.1 coordinate 38,949,797, forward strand.
CAGGCCATCTATATTTTTTCATTTTTTTCATTGTGGTTGCTGATATATGGAAATACCAGGCCAACCTCATTTCATCATTCTGGTTGCTGATATATGGAAATACTAGGCCAACCCCATTTCATAATTGTGGTTGTTGATACATGGAAATACCAGGCCAACCCGGCTGCTGATACATGGAAATACCAGGCCAACATAATAAGTGCTGCTGATATATAGAAATACCAGGCCAGCATAATTGATCATTGTGGTTGTTGATACATGGAAATACCAGGCCAACCACATTTCATCATTGTGTTTGATGATATATGGACGTATCAGGCCAACCACATTTTTCCATTTTCATCGCAAACACCATTAAGTCTCACATTTTTCTATTTATTCGCTGGATGATCGAATTCACTTGTACTTTCTACAAAAGCACTAAAATAGTATTAGTAACTAAAAATTGTATCATAGCTAATATAAATATGAGTATAAAATGTAGCATATACATGCTTATCATTAAGCACGAGGGTTCCACACACCATGTTATGATAACCAATATCAAAATCGAAACTACAAGTAGTTTTATTTTGATATGTTATGATAAGTGCATAATTCACATGATTTTAGTGATTATTCCATGCTTGTTTTAGCTGGATTTCTTGCATATTATCCTTGTATTACTCTTGTTTTCCATTTTATTTGTTTCTTTAGGTGAATCATTAAAATTCAATGAAAAAGGCTTCAAAATATCTATAAAGTGGAGTTCTTCAAAGATCCAAGTGTTTAAAGCCAAAGGAAGTGGAAGAAGTGCGACGAAAAGGAGCAAAGATGGTCGAAAACATAACAAGGACTAGAAGACCAAGTTCTAATCATCCAAATTAAGGATTTATTATAACCATCTTGAAGAGAACGGCGAAAGAATGAGGTCATCCCGATTTCGGGCGAAGAAGTTACGGCCAAAAAAGTCGGGGCGTAAAACTGCAATCTACATCACCACTTTCGGCCTTGCTTTAGCAATACCGAAAGTAGTCGTATTTCATGCAGAGAAGGTGTATTTTTGAGCACAACTTTCGGTATTGCTTTGGGGTATTCGACAATGCCTACTGAGACAAACCTATGGGGACCTTTTTGACGTATTTTGACTTCCAAATCAAGGAAACATGGTCTCGGATGGATTCTAATACCTAGATCTCATGAAAAATATATAAGAGGACTTCCACAAAAATTATAAATCATCACATCTCTTATTATACCTTTTTTCTTCATAAAATATTCTAGGGTTTACCCCTTTAGGGAGAAACAGGGTAATTGTGTAATCATGAGTTGCTAAACCTTTGTTGATTAAGGATGAATTCAATGTTCTAGACGTGAAGCTTTATTATTATACAAGTTTGTTCGGAGTTTTTATCATCATCGTTTGTATTTTCTATATTTTGTGTTTATGAATGATTCTTATATTGATTTGGGAGGCCTACTAGATTAGTCTATTGATTGTTCTAAAGCTAGTAGAAGTTATGAGATAAGTAATCGTCGATTGACTCTCTACACAAGTATACATCGCGAGACCTTGAAGAGGGATTCTATGGATCTATTGCGAGTGAAGATAACATCAAAAAGTGTACCTTGATCTAAGAGTTCAACTACTGGGATCAAACTAAATTCACAAAGCTTAAAGCATTCGATTGGATTACACCTTGAGTGATCTACTACTTGGTGGTTCGTTGAATAGAATCTGGTAGTCGAGAACTTCCATATCCAGTGAGAGAAGGAGTTTTGGGGATAACACTGATCTAGATGTTTTCCTACGGTTGGTGATGAATGGTTCTAACGAAAGATAGATAAGTATTCTAATCCAGTTATCGCTTGGTAACGGCGAAGGATTCCTTGATCATCCCTTTCTTTTCTTATTTGTTTCTTTTTAACCAATCCCCCATTGTCTTTTACTTTGTTTTGCTAATTCAAATAACCTATCAATTACACAGCTTATTGTGGGAACGATCTCTTACTACCACTATATTACTAGTTAATTAATGGGAAATATTTTAATTAATTTGTTGTGGTTACGACACGCATCAAATTTTGGCGCCGCTTCCGGGTAGCAGTTGCTAATTGATTTGTTGTTTGTTTAGCTTGTTTTTATTTTTATTTTGTTTTGATTTTCTCTATCTTGTGAGTCGTCATGTTAAATAACATGTACGGAGCACAAGATCAGACATATGATAGTGGTAATCAATATGGTTTTCGATCTCATTCATATGACAACTACCAACCATCCTATGGGTATAATCAAAACCAATCTTTTGGCTATGATCAATATCCCACGGAACCTTATGAATATTATCATACATGTCAACAACCTTATGACGGGCATGTAAGTGGACAATCACGAGGGTGGAAGGATAGTTATGCTTCTGATCAATTGTTTTCTAGCAATGTGCAGATGACAGGGAGTTTGGAATTAAAAGGTTATGATACTGAATCAAGACCTACTCCTCTTCATCATGTTTTTCCTTCACTCTTTTCAAATGAGGAGATTGTGCATAATGGTGGAAAACGTATTAATTTCAGAAAACTTTTTAAGCAACACGAGCAGCTAGAAGAAACAGGTGCATCACAACAGACTCTGGATGAAATTAACAAGGTCATAGATTTGGAACTTGAACGCCACTTCGATATTGACGAAGACTCCAATGAAGATGAGCAACCTTTGGAAAATCCTTGCAATAGTGGTAATGTTATTTCAACTCCGGATCATAATAACGATCACTCGCCTATTCAAAAAGAGGAGGATGAATATGATATAACCGTTGTTATAAATGGTGTAACGTACTCAAGCGAAGATTTTAGGAGTTGTACCGAAGGAATTTTTCTTGAAGAGGATTCTGATGAAGAAAGTATTGAAAATATTGAGATTGAGAATGAAACCAAATTGATTAAAGTCGTGGAAGACCCAATTGAGCTTGCCAATGATTATAATGATTTTAAGATTTCAGTTGAAGCAGACGAATAATGGCTAAATAGTTTGATAGAGGACCACGATATAAACAAGGTAAATAATTCATTGCAATTCTTTAAGAATGATGAGGATCCTGTAATACAAGAGATTGTGGAAGGTTTGTCCATTCCTTTGCATATTTCTAAATATTTTGATCCACATCACTTAGGATTGGAGTTGTGTGCTTCCAATGTTTAACGGATTCTTTTTCTTCTAAGTATCCACCGCTTGATGTGTTTGATTCTAGTATTGTGCAGGTTCACCAAGCTGAAGAACCTTTTGAAGTCCTCGAATTCTATGTTCTTTATCCACTTCTGAGTGTAGAAAGGACTAAGTGTGGGGGAAACTTCAATAAAGTGATAGCTTCAATATTTATATCTTGCACTAATGTTTTCATGAAGCTTTTATTTGAATTGCAGATTGTTTTCTGGGTGGACTACCAGATTTTCAGATTATTGGTTTACGGACAATAACCAGCGGGTCAGGCTGAGGACGTTAAACTAAGCGCTGAATGGGAGGCAACCCATAGGTTTTTTATTTTCTATCCTTTTTGTTTTTAGTCTTCTTCTTTTGCATATCACATTAGAATTTCCCACCTTGATTTTACCTAGGACGAGTTAATTACATTGAGGATAGTAGAGTCTAAGTATGGGGGAGTTTTTGGATATTTTGCATATAGAGTTTTAGCCTTTTTGAGTCGATTTTTCAAAATTTTGCATAAAACCTCCAACTTGTAGAGATTTTAGAGTCACCGGCATACTTCTAGGTATGTTTACATAGAGAATTCTGACCAACATAACTGAACTTGGAAGTGTTAGAGAACTACATTGGATTTATTGCTTGTTAGAGTGTTAAATAATGGATTTAATCATGCCGGTGATGCAAATTAGGAGCAGGGAGAAATGCATTATTAGAGTTGTTGATCAATCATTAGTGGAGACTACCTATTTTCATATGAACTGAGGCACCAGACCAGATTTCTTTGTAGCTGATTAAAGAGCTTTCTTTTGAGTGTGCGTCACCGTACGTTAATTCCGGGTAAAATGGTGAGCTACCCAACCTCACACCAATATAAGCACTACTCTTTGATTTCTTGAGTGCTAATTTTGTCAATCATGAGGGTGACGTCTATAAATGAAAACCCCCTTCTTGTAGTTTGATTTGTAGTTAGCACCATTCTCTCTCTCACCAGCAACAGATCCATAGAAACACCATCATCATCAATACGTGAAGCGACATCAAAATCTACAAGGAAAGTTGAAGAAGGTTGAGGTTTACAAGCAACAATACAAGGAAGAGCAAATTTCATATCCAAGTAAAGCAACATACAATGCGCAGATTTTTATATACATGTTGAAGACTTACACATAAGGGGCGGAATTCTATATCTAAATATGAAGACTTATTTACAAGAGCGAAGAAAATTAAAAGATGAGAGTTATTGAATTTTATGATACGAAGACAATACAAGTTCTGAAGAACAAAGTGGTAAAGAGTACTTTCATGGCCATGTTAATTTTAATTTCGTTATTATTTTTTTAGTTGCAATATTTTCTTTAAAAAAATACAAAAAAAAATACAAAAAAAATTGCATGTAGGTTGTTGTTTGTTCAATAAGGCCATGGAGAAGAAAAATCTATAAAGAATTTTCAAGAAACAAGGAAATTGAAGAGAAAGAGTTACAAATTGTCAAAGTTTTATGAAGTTCAAGATTTTATCATCAATAGTTGAAGACCAAAGACGAAGACCAAGAAGATGAAGAAAACGAGCTGAAGACTACGTTTCTATTGGATGTTGTGAGAGTGGTGTTATCATCATTGAAATCAGATGTGTAGGTGGTAAGTACTCTCATCCTCTATTTTAATAATAATGGTTGATTTCCTTTCTTAGAGATCATCAGAAAAAAGTCTTTATTTTCCACGATTTTGTGGAGTCTCCAGAAATTATTCGGAAGGTTTCCTTCCCACCATTCAACGTGTGTAGGATTCTCTCTTCATTCCTATCTACACACATGTGAGACCCATAAAAAAAGTCGTCTTTTTGAGTGCAATTAGCATAAAATCCTTTTAAGTGAGGCATAAGTCGAGGCGAAATGTTTATTGATCGCTTTCAAACACGCGTTCTCTCATTATGGTGTGGTTATTTCTCACTCAACATTTAAGAATGAGAATATGTTCTTTGGTATTTCTAACTTCTTATTACTAGCATGCAGAAACTCTATGTCCTCGTAGCTCTTTGGATGCTTGGGAAGCTGGAACGCTTTAATGTTGGAGCAGGTTTTTTGGGTATACCTCTAGTAAGCCCTCATGAGACTATAACTCATCCACTAGGGACACCTATGGGTTTAAAGGCATGTGGCATTTTCTAAGTGCATCCGTATCCTTGATGACATGGAGTTGTTGTACTTTAGGTAGTTTGCTCGAGGACTAGCAAAAGCTAAGTTTGTGGGAATTTTATAAGTGCATAATTCAAATTATTTTAGTGATTATTCCATGCTTGTTTTAGTTGGATTTCTTGCATATTATCCTTGTATTACTCTTGTTTTCCATTTTATTTGTTTCTTTAGGTGAATCATTCAAATTCAATGGAAAAGGCTTCAAAAGATCTATAAAGTGGAGTTCTCCAAAGATCCAAGTGTTTAGAGCCAAAGGAAGTGGAAGAAGTGCGAAGAAAAGGAGTAAAGAAGGTCGAAAACATAACAAGGAGTATAAGACCATTTCCTAATCATCCAAATTAAGGATTTTCTATAACTATCTTGAAGAGAATTCAATTTTTAAGACAACGGCGAAAGAATGAGGACATTCCGAGTTCGGACGAAGAAGTTACGGCCAAAACATTCGGGACGTAAAACTGCAATCTACAGCACCACTTTCGGCATTGCTTTAGCAATACCGAAAGTAGCCGCATTTCAGGCAGAGAAGGTGTATTTTTGAGCACAACTTTCGGTATTGCTTTGGGGTATTCGACAATGCCGACTGAGACAAACCTATGGGGACCCTTTTGACGTATTTTGACTTCCAAATCAAGGAAACATGGTCCCGGATGGATTCTAATACCTAGATCTCATGAAAACTATATAAGAGGACTTCCACAACAATTAGAAATCATCACATCTCATATTATACTTTTGTTCTTCATAAAATATTCTAGGGTTTACCCCTTTAGGGAGAAACCAGGTAATTGTGTAATCATGAGTTGCTAAACCTTTGTTGATCAAGGATGAATTCAATGTTCTAGACGTGAAGCTTTATTATTATACAAGTTTGTTCGGAGTTTTTATCATCATCGTTTGTCTTTTCTATATTTAGGGTTTATGAATGATTCTTAGATTTATTTGGGAGGCCTACTAGATTAGTTTATTGATTGTTCTAAAGCTATTAGAAGTTATGAGATAATTAATCGTCGATTGACTCTTTACACAAGTAGACATCGATCGCGAGACCTTACATAGGGATTCTGCGGAGCTATTGCGAGTGAAGATAACATCAGAAAGTAGACCTTGATCTAAGAGTTCAACTACTGGGATCAACCTAAATTCACAAAGCTTAAAGCATTCGATTGGATTACACCTTGAGTGATCTACTACTTGGTGGTTCGTTGAATAGAATCTGGCAGTCGAGAACTTCCCTATCCAGTGAGAGAAGGAGTTTTGGGGATAACACTGATCTAGCTGTTTTCCTACGGTTGGTGATGAATGGTTTTAACGAAAGATAGATAAGTATTTTAATCCAGTTATCGCTTGGTAACGGCGAAGGATTCCTTGATCATCCCTTTCTTTTCTTATTTGTTTCTTTTTATTTATCTTACAACCAATCCCCCATTGTCTTTTACTTTGTTTTGCTAATTCAAATAACCTATCAATTACACAACTCTCTGTGGGAACGATCTCTTACTACCACTATATTACCAGTTAATTAGTGGGAAATATCTTAATTAATTTGCTGTGGTTACGACATGCATCATGTTACCAAGGAAACAATTGTCCGAAACAATTTTTCCATTTTAGTTCCGCAAACCAAAAATCAACTAAGCACCTTAGTTCCTTTGCTAAACCGATTGTACAAAAACAATCGCTTATTCGATAAGACCAAAATAAAGATAACTCTATTTTTCTCATCAGGTTCTAATTATCCATAAACTTAGACCTTTCAATTTTAAACAAGACAAGTACTAGGTTAGTTAACTAGCATTTCTTGTTATGACATTCGTTTAGACTTGAATAACTAAACCTCACTTCGATAAGTCTAACTAAGATCAGAATTAACTTAGTTTCTCTTATCCGGAATCGAATTGGACTAAACAACTCATCCCGTAAACCTTTGCTTTCGTTAAGCCATAAATAATTCAAACAAACCAAATAAATCAACTTGCATAATTATTCACCTCAACCGGAAGCAACTGAAACAACATAGACATTAAAGCACCGCAATTGCACCAAAATTTTGTAAGCCTAAACAATTGATACCACACAATAAAGCAAGATAACAATAGCTTTTCTTAACCAGAACCAATTGAATCACACATACACCCATACACACATAATGGAATAAACATAAATTGTTAAGAAAAAGCAATATATATATATATATATATATATATATATATATATATATATATATATATAAAATAAACTCATGCTTTTCTTAAACAGGAAAACGATTAACTGACAAACTCGTTACCTCAAATTTCGCATCCACTTCTCCAATATGTTTGCATCTTCGTCCAGGGAGAATTGATATCGAAATATCATTATGTTGTCATCCTTATGCAAAAACAAAAGAATAAAAACAACCAACTTATACCAGAGAAAGGTTGAAAATCGGTTTTAACAATTGCAAGCAAAAGTTGAAAACCGTCGAAACACATATGCTTTTATGCTAAACCAAAACCGATTCAACATATTGTGAATTTTTCACATATTCTTTCTACCAGAACCCCTCATGATTCTTTGATAAAGCCTACCAACATGGGCTAGAACTTAATCCTGCTAAATCGAAAAGTCACCCAAACCACAAGGGTTCACAACATTATGAGATCCAATATCAAGGTAATAAAACCGAAATCAAACATATCATAAACATATATAGCAATAATATAAAAGCATTCAAGCACATGCTATGTAAACCGAAAACTATCACAAGAAAAATTATAAATCAAATAATTTTATTCATAATAGTTGTATTCATAATAGACCAATACAATCATTGAAAGAAATCAAAAATTGATGTCTATTTCTCCAGATTAAGTATTACAACATATAACTTAATCTCTAGTGGTGCTCTTGTTGTTCACTGAGGTCTCTTTAGTGTTCAAACTCTTAAAGCATGTCTAAAGAGACTTGTCCGCACCCATTCTCTTTTTTTTCGAGAACTTCAAGTCGAAGCTTCAAATATCCAAGTTCACCTTTCATCTCTTTCATTTTATCTTTTAGTTCACCCCGATCTTGAACCAAAGTAAAGAGATTTCCTATGAGTTCTTCAAACTCATGCATAACATTACTCATACCATCAGTGGGAAACCACTTGGTAAAATTTGAATCGTTGATAATAAAAGACATGATTCTTCTTGAGATCTAACAGAGTTATGATCAGTTTCGATTCTATAGATAGTCTTCTTGATTCTTCGATATGGGACGAGCCCTTGACAGTTTCTTACTTTTTGTGCTTCCCTTCTATTATTCCTTGTAACACTGCGAGTTGTAGGAGACATCCTTATCAAGGAAAGACAATAAACCTAAGAGTAAATTTTTGAAACAGGGTTTTAGAAAATATACACAAATATGTTTTCGAACTTCTCTTTTTATTGAAGAGTAGAATCAAAAGACGTTCCATAAATATCTCTTATTACCGAAAATGGGAACTACCATTAACATGTGCCCTTATTTTTATGTGCTTTTCTCATCCAAAATTAAGAGCACGGAAAGGGATGAGAGTGCACAATTTCGATACAACTAAGTTGCATCGGAGTAAGCTTTTTCCAGCTTACAGTGAATATCAGAAACATGGTTCATGTTTCTCTTCGGGAATTTTGCCCAAAATAATTTCTCCCAAGACGATGATCTTTTCTAACTCTAGAGATATGATCATGTGGAGAAACTGTACTAATGTGAGAATTTTCAGAGATAGATAAATCTCTCTTAATTCTTTCAATGAGATTTTCATAAGATTTTCTGATTCTAAGGACTTCCTTAATTAGTGTTATTGTCTGAAACAACTATCGAAAATTCCTGATTGTTTCTTTTGGCAGAGATTCTCCCCTTCCCTTCCTTCTGGAGTCGTTCTTCATCAAAACACTTGTTTCGATATGGGTGAGGAGGAACCTTTTTCCATAAGCGATTATCAACTCTTTCCTCTGACTCTTTTGAGTTGATCTTATCGGGATGTGGTATAATCTGTCTTTCTACTGAGGAATGATATTTCAGTTTTTTAAGACAAGAAACTTCCTTCAAAAATTTTACCACCGTATGTTGAAGAAGTATAAGTTTCCTGTCAAGTGACTGAAAATTGTATTCCTTAAGATCACCATCACGGAATCGGTTCAAAGTTTCCTTTGGACAATATTTCATTTGATCATTAGTAGATCTAGAAGCTGGTTTCTCATCCTCTTCTAACTTGATGTAGTTAGAAAAACTACCATCATCTTGATCTGTTTCAGATGTGATTAAACCGGTTTTATCACAGTCTGTAAAAGTCGAGCAAGGACTTTTAGTTTCCTCATCAGAAGAAATCACAATAACATCATTAGTTAGAATCATAGGACGTGTCTCATTATCTGTAAGATATTTACCAAGAGCCTCTAGTTTGACAGGGAGATCCACTTTATCTTTGGCTAGACAATTCAGTTGAATGTCTTTTGCTATGATCTCCTATTTAAGAAGATTTGACTCTGTCTTTAAAATTATTACTTTTGTAGACAGAGATTGTATAGGCTTTAGAAGTTTTACCAACTCTTTATCAGCATCTTCTCTTTCATCAGAGATAAACATAGGTGTTTTCGTAACTCTTGGATCATGAGTCAATGAAGTAGTAACATCTTCAACTTTTGTGTATTCAAACTCTTGCATAATGTTAACTGAATCGTACATAGATTCAATTCTTATAGGTTGGATCGCACCAAACACAGATTATTAGATCTTTTCGTGTTTGCCTGCTCTGATACCAATTGAAAAGACGAGGGTACCCAAATATACCTCAATCTAAAACTTTTCATACCTATAAGTCCTTTGTCCGAAATTGATTCTCTATGGACTGAGTCGAAATAATGCAACTAATCGGTTCACACTTCGTGTGATCGTCTATGGATACGAGATCGAGACAATACAACAACGAAGTATGTTTACTTGATAAAAAGGTTCGGACTTATCCAAACACAATAGGATTCACTTATCAAGTAAATAGGAATTAACATTTGTGTGATTTAATTTAATTATAATAAAACAATTATAATGCGGAAAATAAAAGTAAATGAAACAACAAGATTTTGTTAACGAGGAAACCCCAAATGCAGAAAAACCCCGGGACCTTGTCCAGAATTGAATACTCTCAAGATTTAGCCACTATACAAAATTACACCTAACTTCGTATAGTTGAGACCAAGCAACTAAACCTATAGTTCACCTAGTTCCATCTGTATTACCACGCCTCCAACTTATAAATAAGTCACGTACTTGGAACAATTCCTTTGGTTCGTATTCTAAACAGTAAAGGAACAACAAATCTGTTTGGTATCAACTCTCTTGAACCAAGTGATATTAGTCGGACAAAGGCTCTTCTGTTTATCTTAACATAAACTCCTTCGTCAGGTCCTTATGTTCAATTACCAAAGTAATCGTTAAGATTTTGCGATCAACACTCTTAATCCAAAGAATTGTGTTGATGCCGATCTACTCAATTAATCAATCCAATTCTATCACAAGGATAAAACAGATTATTAATTGGATCCTATTTTTACCGGAACAAGTATTGTGCACACCAAAGATTATGAACCCAAAATCATAAATCTTCAAACTCTTATTTGTCTTCAAATCTTCTTTGATCTTCAATAAACACCTGCACACAATCACTTGAATCTTTTGTGATAAATCACGCACAGAACGGAGTCTGTTAACAATGGATTATCACAAGATCGTCTTTAGAACTACAAACAGTCTAAAGATCCCTGTCGAAACTCTGAACTAGTTTGAGTGAATCTTATATCAGAAGAGAATATCCACAAGCATAAACAAACTAGGTGCAATCAAAGTTCAACCACCGTTAGTCAATCAAATCAATCGAAAACAAAAGATAAACCGCAATTATCTAGTTTCCCACCAACGGTACTAATAGAGCTTCTCAATCCCAAAGAAGACTTTAAACCGAGCGGCCGTAAGAGATTTCTCCTAATTAGGTTACTCTCCTCTCCGAATAGGCGGCTTCACCAGTAGCAGCACAACAAGAGGTAGTTTGCTGTTACGAAGGATTAGTTTGCTAGAAATGCAAACTTCAAGTATTTATAGACTATGAAGTTTGGACACCAAGGAATTTCCAAAATCGAAAATATTCTCAAGATATTCATTAAAGAACAAATTCGGTTTCCATAATTCCTGGAAATGCTCTGTCCAAAAATAATGATCGAAATCTCTCAGAAAATCTCTAATTAGTAAATGCACATTACTAATTCTTATTTTCCTAAAAATGAAATTAATAACCTTAATTAAAATATTTTTAACTTATTTATGTTTCGATCCTGGGATTCTCTTCCCTTAGATATTAAGGAATAACTTGAACAATTAAAAATAAATATTCACAGCACGTGTTCAAAGTATGTCGACATCCTTACTTTGTAAGTCCTCTTTCAGACTTACAACCTTGAAACCGATTTTCCACACTTCCAAACAAGTTTAGAATTGGTTCATCTGACTTTCAAGAACTATGCGATTGATCAAATAACATTCAATCACAAATCATGGGTGTCACGGTTCTACCAAAAAAAGTTTTGGTTCTACCTCCATGTGAGTATTGTGCATAGTCACACTAGCTTTCCAAAATTCGGCTGAATAGGTACTAGGATCGGATTCCCCACATATATATGGTATATAACTTATATGTGATGCACATGTCCATAGGATAGGTTCCGCTTTGCCTAAAAACGTGTTGCACATGTCCATAGGATCGGTTCCCCTTTCTGCTATAAACCTGCTGCACCTCATACAAGGATCGATTCCCCTTTGTGATGTACTTCACCTCTTATTAGGATCGGTTCCCCTTTACCCAGATTTGATCATACATAAAATCACAAACTCGATCATACCATCTCAGGTGATTACTTAAGATCGGTTTCACTAAGTCATGAACGGTTATACTAATCACATATATTGGTTTTTCACAAGATATGCAATGAATAACAAAACCATTAACACCTGGAGATTTCCTTTTCGATTCACAAAGCAAGTTCATGAATTACTTCCTTAGAACACATGAAAAACATTGTTCCCTGGGATGAAATCCTCACCTCATACCCATACATAATGACAATATAATTCAAATGATTATGGCGATGTCTTATCTACAAAGTTTAATGGTTAAGCAATAAACCTCGTATTGTATTCCTTAATACTATGTATATCTAGAGTTCAAACATGCTTCGCAATTTTGTTTTCAATATGTACGACTTGAAAGATACGTTAGGGAATGAAACATTTCAGGTCAAATATCACTAACCTCAAGTGGAAGGATGATATTGTCGTTGTAGCTCCTTGCTTCTTCACATCTTCAAGTCTTCGCAATACTTGTAAAGTCTCATTATCCTAATACATTCAAGCTAACCTATACGAAGTTGACTCTGGTACATAACCAAGCGACTCTTAACATGAGTTTTGATTCACTAAAATATGACAACCAAACTTGACATACCAGCGCTTGGTGGGTTCAACCGAGCTATGCTCTAACAAAGGTGATGGAAATCGTTATATAATAAACAAAGTCTAGCTAACCTTAAAAACTGAACGTATGCAACCCGAAGTGAAGCATAAATTATTATTCACCTCACAATTATTAAACTTGTGGAATCAACAAAGTCGGAAACGAAGAGAACTTTGAAGATTACTGATAGGTGTTGTAAAACACCTATACTTATATCTATTGTTTATGCTTTCTTTGCGAGTTTTTTTGTAAATTATGTATCTTATGATTGCTTTTGAGTTTTATAGGTGCTTTGGAGTCATCTAGAGAAAAAAGAAGAAGAAAGCCTTCAATTGGAGCAAGAAGTGCAAAAGCATCATTTTCCAGACGAGTGATACCCGGAGCCCAGTCAAGGATAAAGGACAACTGGTAGGAGTCTAATAAGAATTGCTAAAACCACCCATGAGCGTTGACAGCCGTCCCTCACTACTAGGCCGAGTTAGGTCGAACTCATTTGTTTTCAGACAACACATTTCATTCCTCTCTTCAGATGCAAATGAATTTACAAACCTGTAATGGATATTGAGATAAATCAGGAAAAGATTGATGGGAGAATTGAAAAGGAGAAGTGTCTGTGATCAAGAAAATCAAGAGGAAGCTGTGCTGAAGAACATATTTTCTTAGTTAAATGAATCTGTGATGTCCTAGGTTTACATGTTAGGGTTTTGTTGGGAAGATGATAAGGAATTGAGCTTCTGCTGTCGAAATGACGAGATTGAGCAGAATCAGAAGATGGGTTGAACTCGAATTCGAGTTTAGATCGATTATGGCAGTGAATCTAAGGCTACTGGTAACTGATTATATGAATGTGTAGGATGTTGCAGGTGAACTAGGTTTTGCAGCTGGTGAAGCTTAAGTACTGGGTTGAGCTTGAACTACAGGGAAGAATGGATGGTTTTGTGGGTGTTTGATAGAATGCAGAGAGCTATTGTTGCAGTTGGTCTGCTACTGGTGATGTTGTTGGTGGTGCAAAAAAAAGGCCTAAATCTGTGGTTGCAATGAGGGTGATACTGAGATTGAAAGAGGTGAGATGGATCAGCAATGTGAGATGACAGAGCTGTGGTGGTGATTGTCTGGTGGAACTGAGCTGAGATCGAGAAAGACATGTTGCTGCAGCTGTGAATGAAGGGTTTAGAAAGAAGCAGGAGAACAACAAAGTTTATGTGTTGTTGTCGTGGGTTATAAGAGTTGAAGCTCAAATGGACCGTGTTCGGGGTGCAGAGAAGTGTGTGCCTTAGGCAAGGATTGAAATGGTTGTTGTTGTACAGGGAAGAGATGCTGTTAAAACGGGTTCCTACAGGTTGCGAAGATGGAAGAAGATAGATATGGAACTCAAAGGTGTTGGAATTGCAGCTGTAATGGGTTTAATGGAACAAGGTGGTCGCACTGATGGTCATGGCTATAAGGGATTGCAGTTGGGTACTATGATGTTGTTGGAGCTGAACTCGAATGCTAGGAAGTACTGAGATGGAATTAAAGTAGTGATGCAGATGGAGTTACATATGGTACTGGTGGCTTGGAGACAGTTATGGAGAATGGTGAAATTGCTAGGCTATAGTTAGGTTATGTTGCAGAACTAAGGGCAATTCCTATGGCAATGGTCAGATGCAAAATTTTGTTGAGCCAGGTGGATGGCCAAACTGGTTTTTCCACTATGGTAAAGCACTGGGCGTTAGATAACTAAGCGCGCGTCCGAGGGAAAAACGCTGGAGTCTGTGATAAAAGCGCCGGCGTTGGTAATCCAAGCGCCGGCGTCCGAAGCTTCGACGCGGCGTCCGAAGCTTCGACGCGGCGTCCGAACATATGACGCCGACGAGTTTTTTTTTTAAATTCAAAATTCACATTTTACCTCTATAAATTACCATCGAATTCAAACAATTCACTCACACCAAAATTCACTTCTCTTGAATTTTCTCTTCTAAAATCTAATTCTCAATGGCTGAAAAGGCGATCACACTTTTTTGCGATGCAAAACTTGAAGCTGTTGTTTCTAAGATATGTGGGAGTTTTAAAAAGATTGAAAGTTGTAAGAGGGAAGTGCAAGTTTTTGAAGTTTCTCTAAGAAAATGTTCCGCTAAAAGGCAAAGAAGAGCTCTAGTTTTGAAAGTTAACAACAAAAAATTCAAAAACAAAGGTGAAACTGTCAAAGAGCGCGTTGAACGGAAAATACGTAAAATGAAGATAAACAGGAGGTCAAAACTTGTACTTGATTTTTATTGAAGTTTTTATTATTGTCTAATAAGTTTATATCTTGTAAAATAATTGGCAGTAATATCAACGAATGAAAATGTTTATATTTTAAAATAGATTCCACTTCAGATTAAGTGAAATTTATTACAATTTATTAAACTTGCAAATAACATCTAACTACATTTTAATAAACCACAACAAAAACATCAAACTACATCAAATCCATCGATATTCTCTCTGTAAAGTTCATAGCATTCAAAATGCCTAAACTCTCTCCCACTTTCTTCGGTAAACTTGGTCTGAGCGATGGTTTCCAATTCTTCGTTGGATAATCTAGGATTGCTACGATGAACCATCCATAATACTTCTGTATAATGTTTGACTTCATTAGTGATGAATGCAATTCTTAGTTCTAGGCTCTTACTGTTTCTTATGGCTTCGTTCCGCGATGCTACAAAATATCCCAATACTCTTTCCCAGAAATTGTCATTGTTCATTGGTCTTGCCATACGATATAACCAACATCGAACAATAGCAACATCTTCTTCCATTGTAAATTCCGGCAGCGTCATTCGAGTGCAGTAACGATGTGCTTGAGATGGACCATATTTTAGAATTCTGAAACACGTTTCGTAACGAAAAGGCTTACAGAGAGCTTCCTCCCAATTATCAAGAGTTGTTTGGATCACTTCATCTTCAGTTACACCGCTGAACTTTTCTCGATCAATTTCTATTACCAGAGCAAGAAATGGCTGGACTGCAAGCCTAATAGATTGAAAACGATCACGCAATCGACGAGCACCTCGGTTTCTTCGGTTTCCCGTCAATGAGACGAACATTGAAAAAACGTTATCCCAAAAATAACTGTCATCAGAAATAACGACACCAGTGATTACCCTATGAAAGAAATATATTTTGCATAGAGTTATATCCTCTTCTTGAGTAAACTTGGGACCATGATTTCTAACTGACATTTCTGCAAAGTAGGAGAGATGTAGAAAAAAAGAAGAAGAAGATGTGATTTTGGAGATAGGAGGAATGAAATTTATAGGTTGAGAAAGAAAAGTTTGTCGTTGTAATTGGAGATTTAGCTGTTGGAGTTCAAAGTAAAATCAAAGTAAAATCGCCCGCGACTTTCCTTTGAACGCCCGTTCGAATTACCAACGCCTATTTTCTATTATAAATACATCACTAGGTTTTATTCTAAACCAAACCAACCGATTTCTTTCTCATCATCCACCATGTTTTCTAAAGGCAAAGCGAAGCAAATATTATGTGACGAAGCAAAAGAGGTTTGCCCATTATGTTTCATGGATAACCACGGTCTTATGCAATGTCCTTGGATGTATTCAAAGTGTCCGCAGGAAGGTTGTTCACGCATCAGAATGATGATTGAATCACAACCAGAAAAGATCAGGTATTTGCAATGTCAAGATCCCAATTGTCCAGAGGAATCACATATGCTAGATGATGCTATGAAAATTAAAAAAGAAGAAGAAGAAAAGATTGCAACACTCTGGAAAAACTTCAAACTTAAAGCCAAATTGAAGAAGGAGTTATTACACTGCAAGCATTGTGGATATGGAGATCACGAATACAAACACTGTCCACAGAGAATCAGTTCATGCTCAAAGCCCGGTTGCAGGACTTTTATGCATTTGAGGACTTCTTTTGAAGAAGACACATATGGAAGGCATTTATGGGAATGTCCCAGGTGTTTTTTGGTGGAGTGGGCTGATTGAAGTTGTAGTACAAATCGATCACTATGGTATTATGTTATTACGATTATCTTCACATTTGCACGTCAGTAATTTAAATTTTTCCTGGATTAAAAATTGCACCATCAATATTAACATCATAAATAAAAACGTACTACATTGAACAACCACATCATACATGAAAATAAAAGAAATAAATACATTAGATTAAAACAACTACTACATAGGCGTCATAATTCTCAGTGGGTGGTGGAATTTCTAGAGTAGGGGATCGTATCTGTTGAGCACCATAAGAATGTTGAAACAAGCATGGAAGTCGAAAGGACGACCTCTGTGAGATAGTGGCCACATCGCTAGAGTTCTGGGTTCCACTTCATGTTCGGCTTCACCGTTGAGCTTATTTTTGTGATTCTCCATTAGTAAATCCATGAACTCCAATACATGGCTACTAACTGAACTAAAACGATGCGATAATCCGTGAGAATCATGCCCATAAATGTTCCATGTTTCAGCGGTGAACATTATGAAAACTTTCTCCCAGAAAGTCAACGTCGATACGGCTACATTACGAAAGACAGCATCTTGTGTGTGAAAAACGAAGGCTCTACAAATAGCTAAATCCTCTTGTTGAGTGAATCTAACAGAACGAACTCTGGGAGGAATTTTTGTAGATGCTTTGAGAGTGAAGAATGTGTAGAATGTGTGAATTTGGAGTTGAAATGAGGAGTATTTATAGAATTCAAAAAATTGTAGCCGTTGGATCACAAGAGTTTTCAGCCGTTTAGGTGGAGCAGTTGGCATTTTTGGGTCTGACGCTGGCGTTTTTAATAAGCACGCTGGCGCTATACCTGCTAACGCGCGTTCAACATTCAAACGCTGGTGTTTTCCTTACTGACGCCAGCGTTGCTAGACGTGACACTCGTCATTTCCACAGACGCACGTTGGTTCTACCGACTCGATGTTCAAACCAACAATCTGATGGTTTGAACATCCATTTTTCATGTTTTTTTATTCCATAGTGGGAGCATGATAAGCACGTAAGTGTTACATTTTATACCCATATTTATATTAGTTAGGATTCAATATTTTAACTAATAATACTATTTTAATGCTTTTGTAGAAAGTAGAGGTCAATTCTGTTCATCCCAAAATAAACGGCTAAAATAAGAAGGTATATGACATTTGGGGCGAAAAGCACCAAACTGACTCACGGCACCAAAAGAGACGAGCTCGGTTAATAATTTGTGGGAGCAAGTCAACCACTTATATAAGCAGCACCGCGTAAGTGAAGTCATCATAGGGTCATGAGTCATGCAATTAAACAAATAAATTTGTGTCCACTTAAGCACGTGAATCCCACTAGGGATGAGTGTAACATGGCTTACATTTCCACTACATATTTGTTGTTGAGAGAAGAGTATCGAGCAGCACAGTCTGTTTTTGTCGAATGCAAGGATTTTCAAGGGTTTAGTGGTGTGGGTTAGTGATATGGAAGGACACATTTGAGGGAAAAAACGAATAGAAGGGTTTTTAATGCAGACGGTGATTACTGCAAACAAGTAGTGATTTTTGTCTAGTCTACAATGAGTATTTGCTGTATTAATTTATTGATGATGGTTGCATCGATTGGTGGAAAAGGAGATGCAAGTGGTGATTTGTACGAGCTGTTGTTTGCCGTTGGTAGAGGAGATAGAAGAAGCAGCTGTCGAGTTGATGCTGCTGGTTTGCTGTCGAGCAGTTGAGATGTAATTAAATGAAGATGGACTCAGTGAAGTTGAGTTTTGCTGCATGACGATGGGTATTCGTGGTGTTGGTTAAGCCTGAGAACACAGGGGGTGTAGTAATGGGTTCCATTTACTTATGGTTGGAGCCATTAATTGACTCATGGCTGTAGTGAAAAGAAGATGGAGATATCTCAGAGTGGTGCCTGAACTAAATGTTGTCCAAGATTGTGCAGGCAGCAGCGATTGACGGAAGCAGCAAAGAAATGATCCCGGAGTTGCTTGTTTGCCATGGAGTCTGGGGTTGGCTGTGTTTGCATGTACACATGCTGGTGAGTTGCTGTTCATAGAGCTCGTTTCTGAGATGGATTCAGTGTGTTGGCAGTGGAGCTCGGGTTTTGGATGAGCTTATTTTGGAGATCTTGGACGTGACTGAGATGTTTTGCGTCCACTGTAGCAACATCAACAATAGAATACGAATGGTGGCGTCTGATTGGATCAGATGGAACTGTTGCTGCTGCGAGCCTTGACAAGAAACTGGTGCATGAGAAAATGAAGAAGTGCTATCGACAAGAAGAAGACCTTGAATCTGACAGTAACGATGGGTTTCGAGGGTAATAAGAAGTGATCGGTAGCAAATAAGAAATGGAACTGCAGGAGTTGAGAAAGAGTGAAGGCATGACTGGATTGGTTGACTTCAATTCTAGTTCTTAAGGAAAGTTAGTGTTGTTGGCTAGAGAGTTTGCTGTGGCCGGAAGAGAAGGTAACAGACGGTCAGAACTTGCAGAAGATGGGGTTAGGTTTTCGGCTGAAGTTGGAAGCCAGTGATGCTACTATTGGACTGGGCTTTTTGGTCAGATACTACTTGGATCTCAATTCTCAACGTCTTGGCTACACTATATATTCTTCCCTTGAGAATAACAGAAGGGAGGACGGAGGCGGCTACAGAGAGCCACGAACGAGGAAACAAGGGTTTCGTATTTCTTCTTTTCATGAATTGCTAGTTTTCCATGTTAGGGCGAGGGATGAACTTGTACATGTTATTTCATTTTGTGTTTTAAAACAAAGTCAATTTTAGTGCTTAATAATGTTTGAGTGTTTCATTGATGGATTTTGTTTTATAACTCTTTCATGATTTATGCCATGTATAATTCATAGTTGGATACCAAATAAATTCATTCTACAAACCCGATTAATCATTTGCTATGATAATTCTTTGACTATGTATGTCATGTATATTTAGTGCTTCGGATATCTATTTTTAGGTGAGACCAGACATATCTTATGAGAATTATAGTTGAGCCTTTTATCGGTAAATCTTCCATATATGATGCTATGTGTTGCTGCCCTGTATGAGTAATATGAGACTTTTGTGATAGGACACATATGAATTCAACTCTACAATGGAATTCCCGAATCCCTAACATGTTCGCCACCTTTGATATTTCTTTTGTCTACAATAATTTGATTTGTTTAGCCTAGATTATCCTACATATCTATTTTATTTGATTAGTATCAGTTAGAGGTATTTTCACACTCCTCGTGGGAACGAACCACATTTGTTGTTGTCTACATTTTCGACACCGTGCACTTGCGGATAAACAAAGTCGGTTTTCCGACCCATCAGAGCAAAATGAACAAACTCCAGGTTTGTTCATTCCATAGGAATTGCTCTAAGTAACTGATGCTGCGAGCTGGTAGAGATGGGTGAGTGATGCAAGTGGTGATGGAACTGAAGGTTCAGCTGGTGCTAATGGTTACTTCCAAGGAACTGAATTGCAGTTGCATTGCGAGTAGATGAGCATATGGAGTTATCTATGGCTCTGGTGTTGCTGTAATGGAACTGGAGATTGTGTTGATGCTTGTAGCTATGGTGTTGGTTCGACTGGTTGCAGAAGTGGTGGTATTTGTAGTCGAGGACACTGCAGATGAGATTGTGGAGCTGTTGAAGTGTGTTAGTGAATAGAACTGTTGGTGATTCAAGATACAAAAGGAGCTTAGATGCATATTAGGAATTGCAGGGAAGTGACAATACCTGAACAAGGCTGCAG
The DNA here is from genome assembly GCF_003573695.1 of Papaver somniferum. NCBI lineage: Eukaryota > Viridiplantae > Streptophyta > Magnoliopsida > Ranunculales > Papaveraceae > Papaver > Papaver somniferum. Next base: position 38,970,395 of record NC_039368.1, read on the forward strand.
AAACGGTGCGAAAATGGCGAGCCTGTGGTACTAGTTCCGGTTGCCGGATCTCGGAATGGAAAGTGGGAATTGCAAAGTTTCACTGAATCACGAAGGGGGTTCGATTCGGATGCAAGAGTAGACGGTGGGATATATGAGCTACGATTCACGCTTTTGGGCATGTTTTCGCAAGAACAAGGAATTGGCTTAAGTGGTTCTTTTGTGAATGTATGGGCTGCAGAGAAGCGGAGTTGATATACTGGAAGTGTAGAATTGCCTGGTGATAGTTTCTGATCATTCAGGTGGCCAGAGACAGTTTCTTGATGCCGGATTCTGACGACAGTGACCGGATTCTGGTGATGACGTCAGCAATTTGGCGACCCATTTTTGGACCCAGAATTTCCAGAAGAGACGTTTAACATATGGGCTTGGTGGACCAATTGGATACGGGTTTTGAGAAGACTTGACCTAGTTTTGGAAAGAGTATCCTTTTGGAATTGAAGAAGCATATAAATAGAAAAATCTTTCTCTAAACCTTAATATCTCCATTAGGGAGGCTTCTACTTGTTTTCTAGGGTTTCACATGATAGTTCTTCTTTTCTTTCTATGATGATTTCCAAAAACACAAGTAACTAAGTTTTATTATTGGTTAAAGATGTAGTTGGATTTTGCAACCAAGTTATTGATTTTATGAATTAGTTTTCACTCAATATTATCGTTTGAATTCTACTGCGTATAATAATTGCATGATTGATGTATTGCAATATGATTGAATGTTTGATTGAACTCACATCCATATCTATAGATAATTTAGGGTTCATCATCGAGCGATAACCTTGGATATGAGTAGCATGATATGATTACGGTTTGTAGTGATACACTCTTGTAATCATATGTTGAAATTGACCTTTGTTCGAATTGTCATGCGCAATGTATGACAATTGCATTGATTAGCCTATTTCTGAAACTTAATTCTCCTAGGAATTGAACTTAATTAGCGCAAGGCGTTAGGTTATTCTTTAGGTAGAATTCACATACGCAGCTCTAATGTATGTGTTGATGAACTTAGGAAATTTACGGAGTATTCTTGCAATAAGGTATTCTAAGGCTTTTGATGATAGCGAGATTAAATACGAATTCTATTCATACATTCAAAAACTTGTTTATAATTGAAGATGAAACTTTTACCCAAGATTTTCACACCTTTGATTTGCGTGTTTATTTCTTTGTTTTGCTTTTATTTTATTTTAGTTTATAAAAATCAGAAAATCCCTATTGTTTTGTATAAGAAATCGAAACAACTTGACAACCTTAGTCCTCTCTGTGGGAACGATCCTTTCTTGCCCTTGCTATATTATATATTTTGAGTAGTGAGAAAGTAATTTATTTTTGACGCATACGACAGCGATCAAATTTTGCGCCGTTGCTGGGGAGGCAGCGGTTGTCACTTGTTTTTGGTTTCTTATTTTTTGTTTTTAGTTTTGTTTTTATTGTTACATTTCTTATTTTCTGGTTTTTAACCTTGGTTTGAGAATCTTATTTCAGGTACTTTTTTCTCATGGAAGGAGCATACTACATGAATGGATACGGTTTTCAACAACCTCAACAATATGACAACTACCAATTCCAGGGGCATAATCAAAACCAATTCATTGGTTATGACCAATATTCCATGGAACCTTATGGTTTTCCTCAACAACCTTATGGAGGGTATGTGTGTGAACAACCACAAATATGGGAGGATTCTTATGCTCGTGAACAAAAAGTCTCTAACTTTGTAGACAAATTTTTGAACTTTGTACAACAAGAGTTTCAAAAGGATAAAGAGACTAGAGAAGAGCAACTCCAAGAACTTCGTGAAGGTATTGCTAACTTGCGAAGAGGCATTGATCAATGCAAGGAAGATATGAATAATTCTAATGTGCATATGGTTTGTGATGAATATTTGATTGATGTTAATGTTGAAAAAGGCCAATCCTTGGGCACTTTTATTGATAATTGTGTAGTTAACTCAACTCTTGATCGTAATAATGATCATTCACCTATTCAAAAGGATGAGTTCGAGATTAGCAACACTAAATTTAGCGAGGACCAATCTTATGTTAACTATGAAAGTGACGGTGATTATAATACATTGCTTCAAACAACTCATGGTGACAACAACAAGGAATGTACGATGGAGTCTTTTTGGGATCAAGATGAAGACGAAGAGTAATATGATGACGCTTGTGTAGATTACTCAAGCATTGATCTTAATAATGATCAAGAGCCTATTCAAAGGGTGGATCTTGAGAATGATGCATTTTTGGATGTTCTAAAAAAGTTCCTTAAAGTGAAATTCGGATCCGCAGTGGAGTATGTGCCTTACAACAAGTAGGGATATGTTGAGAATGTGACCGTTATGACCAATATTGTGGAAGACCCAATTGAGATTGCAAAGGATTGTAAGGATGATGTTGATGTCGAGACCTTGGTTACGGCAGAAACGAACGAAGAATGGTTGCAAGGTTTGATAGAGGACCATGATATACAAGAGGTGAGTAATTCACTCGAGTTTTTCAAGGATGAAGAGGATTCCGTGATACAAGAGATTGTGATAGGTTTGTCTAACCCTTTGCATATTGTTTCTTCTCCTTTACCTCTTATTGGTTTGAATGTATGTGCTTCGGGAATATTGTTGAATGACTTTGATCCTCGATTTCCGCCATTAGAGATACTTGATTCTCATACTATGCAGGTTTTGGAACAAGAAACCACGGAAGTTCCCGAATTTTATGTTTTATATCCACTTCCAAGTGTGGACAAGAATAAGTGTGGGGGAAACTTCTTTCAGTCGATAGATTCGTTTCTGTTTTATATTACTAACATTTGTGCGAAGCTAGTGTTTGCAAAGCATGTTCTATGGGAGTATCCCCAACTTTTCAGATTATTGGTGTATGGAGAATTCGTCTTGCAAGTCGGCCTGACGACTTTAAACCAAGCGCTAAATGAGAGGCAACCCACTGGTTTTGTGTATCTATCTCTATCTTTTTATTTCTCAAGTCTTTTATTTTTATTTTCTTAAACTTTTAGAGATTTTTGAACAATTTAGAATAAACACTAGCCTTTCTAAGTAGATGGAATTTTTTCTTGATGATGAGGTATATATTGGCTGAGTTGGGATTAGATGCCAACTAAATAGCTTGTTTAGTGTTTATCCTATATTGTTCAGAAATAGCTATGAGTTGGAGTATCAGTTTTTTATCATGCATTTTATTTTCTTATTTTGTATATATATCATTCTATGAAACTCCCATCTTGAACTTTACTTTGAGTAACTTAATTTTACATTGAGGACAATGTAAAGTTTAAGTGTGGGGGAGTGTTCTCATATAGAGTTTTTAGCCTTGTCAGTTTTCCCTTGTGTTTATAAGAAGAAAAAAAAGTGGAAAAACTAAAAAAAAAAATGATAAACTCCTAAGTCTAGAAACTTGTGATAAACTCCTAATGGAAACATCGTGGTTATAGGAGTTGAGGAACCCATTAGTAGAGTCTATTCATATAAAAATAAATAAAATATAAAAACAAATAACATGATAGTTGTCACCATATCTCGGAGTCTTTACCATATCACGTTCTATTTTTATTTTTCCATATTTATCTATTGTTTCTCTAAGTGATTTGGTGGGGCACCAGCATCGAATTGTTATCACTGCTAGGATAAAATAGAGTGATTGGGATACTATAAAAAAAAAGATTGACACTTGGATAGCAATATGTGTGTGTTTTCCATGTCTCCGTCGCCTAAACAAGCGTGGAATGCAGGATCCATGGGAATTACCATGTAATCTGCTGACAAGAATCATGCGCTTGGATCCAAAAGATCCAATCATGTTGTCGATTTGAAAAAAAAATATATTATTATTGTGTTGAATAAAATCGATCCCTGGTTCCCTTGTATAAGTCATTGAATTGATCTAGAATTAAGTTTTGCGACCGTTGGTTCCCTTGTATATGCCAGTTGTGTTAATATTAGTATTCAGACCAGTAGCTCAATCCAATAGGATTTTTAGGTTTGTTTTGGCAGTGACTTTCAGAGAGATATGGGAAACATCGTTCACCTTAGTCAACAGTTCATTACCATCTACTTTCTATATCCATCTTCTTAATCTTTTCATGTGAATGTGGTTGATTAGATTCCGAGTATTGTGGTTGTGTTCAACTTTCCGAATGAAGCTATATCACTAATTTATGAATTGGATTTGAAAGTGGGTACTTCCTCTTGTAATCATTGCCATTATTAAATTTTCACAGGTGGCTGGAGTTAGAAATATAGGTTTTGTAGGTATACCTCTTGTAAACCTTCACGAAACTAAAACTCGTACACTAGGGACACCTAGGGGTTTAAAGGCTTGTTATACGTGTTAAGTGTGACCGTAGCCTCGACGAAACGGAATTGTATGTATGTTTTAGAATTATTTTGTTTGATTTGCTCGAGCACTATCAAAGTCTAAGTATGGGGAAATTTGATAGGTGTTGTAAGACACCTAGATTTATATCTATTGTTTATGCTTTTTTTGCGAGTTTCTTGTAAATTATGTATCTTATGATTGCTTTTGAGTTTTATAGGTGCTTTGGAGTCATTTACAGCAAAAGAAGAAGAAAGCCTTCAATTGGAACAAGAAGCGCAAAAGCATCATTTTCTAGACGAGTGATACCCGGAGCCCAGTCAAGGATAGAGGACAACAGATTGGAGTCTAATAAGAATTGCTAAAACCACCCATGGGTGTTGACAGGCGTCCCTCACTACTAGGCCGAGTTAGGTCGAACTCATTTGTTTTCAGGAAACACATTTCTTTCCTCTCTTCAGCTGCAGATGAATTTACAAACCTGTAACGGAGATTGAGAGAAATCAGGAAAAGATTGATGGGAGAATTGAAAAGGAGAAGTGTCTGTGATCAAGAAAATCAAGAGGAAACTGTGCTGAAGAACATATTTGCTTAGTTAAATGAATATGTGATGTTCTAGGTTTACAGGTTAGGGTTTTTTTGGGAAGACGATAAGGAATTGAGCTTCTGCTGTCGAAATGACGAGATTGAGCAGAATCAGAAGATGGGTTGAACTCGAATTCGAGTTTGGATCGATTATGGCAGTGAATCTAAGGCTACTGGTAACTGATTAGATGAATGTGTAGGATGTTGCAGGTGAACTATGTTTTGCAGCTAGTGAAGCTTAAGTATTGGGTTGAGCTTGAACTACAGGGAAAAATGGATGGTTTCGTGGGTGTTTGATAGAATGCAGAGAGCTATTGTTGCAGTTGGTCTGCTACTGGTGATGTTGTTGGTGGTGCAAAACAAAGGCCTAAATCTGTGGTTGCAATGAGGGTGATACTGAGATTGAAAGAGGTGATATGGAGCAGCAATGTGAGATGACAGAGTTGTGGTGGTGATTGTCTGGTGGAACTTGGAATTGAGATGAGATCGAGAAAGACATGTTATTGCAGCTGTGATTGAAGGGTTTAAAAAGAAGCAGGGGAACAAAAAAGTTTATGTGTTGTTGCCTTGGGTTATAAGAGTTGAAGATCAAATGGACCGTATTCGGGGTGCAGAGAAATATGTGCTTTAGGCAAGGATTGAAATGGTTGTTGTTGTACAGGGAAGAGATGCTGTTAAAAAGGGTTCCTACAGGTTGCGAAGATGGAAGAAGATAGAGATGGAACTAAAAGGTGTTGGAATTGCAGCTGTAATGGGTTGAATGGAACAAGGTGGTCGCACTGATGGCCATAGATAGAAGGGATTGCAGTTGGGTACTATGATGTCGTTGGAGCTGAACTCGACTGCAGGGAAGTGCTGAGATGGAATTAAAGTAGTGATGCAGCTGGAGCTACAGATGGTACTGGTGGCTTGGACAGTTATGGAGAATAGTGAAATTGCTAGGTAACTGATGGGTGAATGATGCAAGTGGTGATGGAACTGAAGGTTCAGCTGGTGCTAATGGTTGCTGCCAAGGAACTGAATTGCAGCTGCATTGCGAGTAGATGAGCAGATGGAGTTATCTACGTTATGATGGTACTGGTGGCTTGGACAGTTATAGCTACGTTATGTTGCAGAACTAAGTAACTGATGCTGTGAGCTGGTAGAGATGGGTGAATGATGCAAGTGGTGATGGAACTGAAGGTTCAGCTGGTGCTAATGGTTGCTGCCAAAGAACTGAATTGCAGCTGCATTGCGAGTAGATGAGCAGATGGAGTTATCTATGGCTCTGGTGTTGCTGTAATGGAACTGGAGATTGTGTTGATGCTTGTAGCTATGGTGTTGGTTCGACTGGTTGCAGAAATGGTGGTATTTGTAGCCGAGGACATTGCAGGTGAGATTGTGGAGCAGTTGAAGTGTGTTAGTGAATAGAACTGGTGGTGATTCAAGCTACAAAAGGAGCTTAGATGCATGTTAGGAATTGCAGGGAAGTGACAGTGCCTGAACAAGGCTGTAGAAACAATGCAAAAATGGCGAGACGGTGGTACTAGTTCCGGTTAACGGATCTCGGAATGGAAAGTGGGAATTGCAAAGTTTCACTGAATCATGAAGGGGGTTCTAGTCGGATGCAAGAGTCGACGGTGGAATATATGAGCTACGAGTCACGCTTTTGGGCATGTTTTTGCAAGAACAAGGAATTGGCTTAAGTGGTTCTTTTGTGAATGTGTGGGCTGCAGAGAAGCAGAGTTGAGCTAATGGAAGTGTAGAATTACCTGGTGATAGTTTCTGATCATTCAGGTGTCCAGAGACAGTTTCTTGATGCCGGATTCCGACGATAGTGACCGGATTCCGGTGATGACGTCAGCAATTTGGCGACCCAGTTTTGGACCCAGAATTTCCAGAAGAGATGTTTAACACATGGGCTTGGTGGACCAATTGGAGACGGGTTTTGAGAAGACTTGACCTAATTTTGGAAAGAGTATCCTTTTGGAATTGAAGAAGCATATAAATAGAAAATTCTTTCTCTAAACCTAAATATCTCCATTAGGGAGGCTTCTACTTGTTTTCTAGGTTTTCACATGATAGATTTTCTTTGCTTTCTATGATGATTTCCAAAAACACAAGTAACTAAGTTTTATTATTCGTTAAAGATGTAGTTGGATTTTGCAACCAAGTTATTGATTTTATGAATTAGTTTTCTCTCAATATTATCGTTTGATTTCTACTGCGTATAATAATTGCATGATTGATGTATTGCAATATAATTGAATGTTTGTTTAGTTAAGTCTAGAATTGATTGAACTCACATCCATATCTATAGCTAATTTAAGGTTCATCATCGAGCGATAACCTTGAATATGAGTAGCATGATATGATTATGGTTTGTAGTGATACAATCTTGTAATCATATGTAGAAATTGACCTTTGTCCGAATTGTCATGCGCAATGTATGACAATTGCATTGATTAACCTATTTCTGAAACTTAATGCTCCTAGGAATTGAACTTAATTAGCGCAAGGCGTTAAGTTATTCTTTAGGTAAAATTTACATACGCAGCTCTAATGTGTGTGTTGATGAACTTAGGAAATTTACGGAGTATTCTTGCAATAAGGTATTCAAGGGCTTTTGATGATAGCGAGATTAAATACGAATTCTATTCATACATTCAAAAACTTGTTTACAATTGAAGATGAAACCTTTACCCAATATTTTCACACCCTTGATTTGCGTGTTTATTTCTTTGTTTTGTTTTGATTTTATTTTAGTTTAGTTTATAAAAATCAGAAAATCCCCATTGTTTTTATAGGAAACTGAAACAACTTGACAACCTTAGTCCTCTCTGTGGGAACGATCCTTTCTTGCCCTTGCTATATTATATATTTTGAGTAGTGAGAAAGTAAGTTATTTTGACGCATACGAAAGCGATCAATTACTATCTACCTTGATCAAGTGAGCAGCTCAATAATCGATCAAGATCAGGATACTCGAGCTATCAGATAAACAGTAGTTGAACCTGGCTTCACGAATCCCTACGAAGTTTTAGACCCTAAAAGGGTTTTAGGAAGAGGACGACTCCACACTTACAACTAGGACACGCCAAGAAAAATAGTGTTGGGATTCAAAAATCTCAGTTGTTTGAGGTTCCCCTTATATAAACACTCAAAGCACAGGTTGCTTTAGGTTTAAGCTAAGGTAGCTTTGGAACCAAGCTAACAATATCCATCGTTAGATGAATCTTTGAATCTGATTTACATAATCAAGATATACACTTTGGTTAGGATGAACCGTAAATGAACCGTGTACAAGACCACTCTTATGAATGGTTAGCTGAAGCTAGCCAACTGAACTATAAGCTTGAGCATTTTCATAAACACTTAAGACTTAACTCGAGTCACAATAATGTGATCAAACATGTTTATGATGTTTTTAGAGATTATTCGAATGCTAATTATCTCGGAGAATAATTTTATGTGCATATGAATTTAATCGACATGGTAAGTAGGCATACAAGGTACAAGTAGTTAACCTGTTCGTGAACAATTATGTCATGGCACGTGTACCGGTATGTATAATTTATAACATTACTGAGTTCCGGAGTTCACAAAACTTTTTTCAGTACGTGTACCGGTATGTAAACCTTAAGACATAACCGAGTTCCGAAGTTAACACAGAACTTTTTTGGTATGCGTACTGGTATGGATACCATTTATATATAACCAAGTTCCGGAGTTCACAGAACTTTTCTGGTACGTATACCAGTATGGGTACCAAACCAATTCCGTAACTAACAATTCTTTTATAGTACGCGTACTGCTTTGCGTACCGATCCGTATTCACGAGTTCACAGACTTTTAAAGGTGTGCATACTAATATGCTTACCAAAAATATTTTTGTCGACATATAGCTACTCCATTACGTGTGCTTCCAACTTATAATAATTTTCCCAGTTTGTAAGACTGATATGTACTTTTTCTTGTATCTGAATTTATATTAGTTTTATATTTCTCTCTAAATTGATTCGGAACATTCACGAATAATATCAATGACACATATCACTGTTCCAGGATATTTTCGAATGATAATCTTGAATCATGATTTTGATTGCGAACAATGAATTGTTCTTAACCGAAATTGATCAAGTATAAAATGTTTATTAAGCTTAGTCATATTTTGAGGACTAATTACAAAAACAATCTTGACTCAAGATTCTTGATATGCTTACGATAGCCTAATTAGTTACGCGACAACGTCTTAAAGATAAAAAAAAGGTGAATATAACTTGAGAAATAGGTGGTTCAGTCTTCACTTACCTTTTGTTGAGTAAGTTCTCCAAAAGCTTCGGTTGATCTTCGCCTTCAAACGGTAGAACGGAATGATGACTGTCGTGATGTCCATTTCTCAACTACATCTTCTATCCTAATCCGAGACTTAACTAATTGTAGACTATAAATCAAGATATAGTTTTGACAACTAAATTTAACAACAAGCTTGAGATAGCAACACTTTGGGTCGACCGAGCAATGCTCTAACAATCTCCCCCTTTTGTCAATTTTAGTGACAAAACTATCACTACATATGGATAATAAAATAAAGCTTCAAAAACTCCTTGAATCCTTCATGCCTTGATTTCCTTGGTTTCTTGAACTCCTTGAAATCTTCATTATTTCAAGTTGCAATGATTCTGAACATGTTCAACTCAGCATCATTGTTGTTGAAGATCCGTATACATAGCTATAACAACTTTTGAAAATAAATATTCTCAATCGTCGTTATACAGTAACATAGTATTATTATCTTCTCCAAATCTCAATTGCATCCCAACTTTGAAGTAATACTACGGTGATATGTTTCTCCCCCTAATCACTACTTACATCTTTTGCATAATAGGTGAAACCTATAGATCATTGATTCACTCTTTCTTACATAATGATCTGTAAACCATATCTATATAGTGCGAAACTGCCAATTAATTCTTCCCCTTTTTGTCAATAAAAATTGGCAAAGGTACGAAAATTGTGGAATCATTATGAATACAACCAAAAGATACTTCAGGATTCAAAGGTAGTTACATATCAACTTTATTTAGATGATATCACATCGTAAGAAAATACTTAGTGTTCATCTAGGAAATTTAAGTTACAAGCATCCTCTGTGAATTCCACAGCCACACTCCCCACAACGATATAATAATTAAGCACAAGTTCATTTAAGAACTCTCCCCCATATGATGTCATTCCCAAGAGAACAACATGAGTGATCTTACTTTATGAAAAAGAAGGATTTTGTCGGACATTAACACATCTCGTGGATTTGTATCCTGAATATCGATTTAAATTAATCTCAACACCAGTTTCGAAAAAAGAGATAATTTTAATCGGTATATCTCAACATAAGAAAATCTTACGGATTGTGCACCGCGGTAATAACACAAAAGTATGATGACAAGTAGATCAATACTGCGAGAAAATTCTCAAACAGTTTGTTATATTCAGTTTATAAAATCATAATGGATTTAACTTCTGAATATATATGAAATATCAGCTTGATTCACGAAAACATAAAGGAACATATATCTCGTAAGACTTTTGTAATAATTAAACCAATAATGATTACATACTGCAAGTTCATCTTCCAAAAACTCTAGAATAAATTTAAAAACATGCAAGATGAAAATCGTTGGAAATAGCTTGTGTAATCACAATTTTTTCTATACCAATCCCCAGTTACCTTGTCAAAAGTAAGAATAAATTGTCACAAGAAGTTTCCTAGAAAACAAAATAAGAAGAACTACAATTCATATGTAGTTTGCGACTTGCGTTTTGAGAGAACCAAGATCATCAGATACTTTTCCCAGTTTTGAATTAAGAAGTATGAGATACCTTTTCGCGGCAGAAAATTGTTCAAACACAACTTTGATGTCACTCATAATGTTTCCGACCAAATCACGCACCGGACACCTGAACAGGTCTTGACCTTGTATATTCTTGAGCAAAGTAACAGGGTATGGTGTAAGGATTATCGTAAAACTCAACAATTCTTGTGGAATCATCATCCCCATGTTCTTGATATCTTCCTTTGTGTTGTTTGAAATCTTAGAAGCATCCATGGTTTATGAACGTTCGCGATTTATTCCAGCACTTTGTATATAATACACGGTTGGCGTACCTTGAATATATATATATATATATATATATATATATCACAGTTTTTAGGTTAAGGAAACTAAGGGAAGAGAGATCCTTTTTAGAATCTTCTGAAGAGGTTTTGACTCATTACTTTCATAAGTCGGGCCGGCTTCGGAACTCACATGCATATGGGTCCGCGAGCACATGAATTCTGACCAGTTTTATTTAATCAGACAAATATAACAAACCTTGTTTCCTTAGCTCAATAGATAGAAATCTAGAGCACAAGAGGTAGTTGAGATTTCCATTAAAATACATGACATAACCAAAGATGAACCACTTTATGGTGAAATTCAAAACTAAAAATAAGATACACAATACATCATATGTCAAGAAGGAGTTTGTTACCATTCTTGAACAGATTGTGCTTCCTCCTTTTCATGCTCTAGGAGGAGGCACGATTTACCAAAATCAAGTTATTTTATGGTAGGCATCCGTCAAATGCCCATCATGAATAACAAGATTCTTTGGTAAGCTTCCATGATTTGTACCCATTATGTCTTTAGCATAGCTTATATTACTAAGGGAAAAGGATGTAGAATTCTTACTTGTATTCAGCCTTCTCCTTGCCTTCCTAGAGTCCTTGAATTGGCTAATCTGTTTTCTGAGCTCAGAAATCGTATGATCAACCCTTGTCTGAAGGTTCAAAACTGTGTGGTTATGTGTTTTTGAGACAGATTTCTTCGGTATCCTCTTCTTCCCATTATTCTCTTCAAGATTTCTTGAAGGGGAATCAGAATGACTATTTTTTAGGATAGTCTTGTTTTCAATTAGAAGCATCATATCTTGTCTTTGTCTTTACAAAGTTATCCTTTTGATAATCATTACAATTGTGAAAAGGATTTGTATGACATTTATAGCAAGTATAGGTTTATCACAATACTGATTCCTTTGCCTAAAGGTTGGACGTTGACAACCCATAATGTCAAGAGTATAGTCTTAACATATGATCTAGGTTTGATCACTTCTTGTGATGCCCAAATAAGAACATCATGAATTTTTTTATTCCTTATGCGAAAACGACATTCCTTTTGTAGGTGACCGTTTTTTCGCAATAATAGCAAACATAAGGAGTGTTATTACCTGGATTCATGTGTGCTGATTTTGGAGGTTGATATAATTTACTCTTTCGAACTTCAACTGCCGATATAGGTATTTCACTTTTGCTATCAGTTGAAACCTTTGGTTGAGAGAAAGTACTAGCCTCGAAAATTTTTACTTCTTTGCTCATACTTAGAGCATTTATTCTCTTATAGCCCAATCCTCGTGTATCACGATGATTTTTACTTGCTCCTAGCATAGTGGTTGATTTGTTTGAACTAGCATTGAACCTTTTCAAGTTGATATTATCAATCTTTCTTTCTCGAGCGAGAAAAACACTTTCTCTGTCTTTAAAACAAATTCGTTTAGAGTTAAACCTTGCTTCCTTCCTTGCAAGTTTTTCTTCCAACACAATGATATTTTTATGAAGATTTTCACATTCATAATTTTTTGAACGCGCATCTTCTTCGCGATCCTTAAGAAGGCATTGTATTAGATGATAATCACAATCATAACCTTTAAGGACCTTTCTCAAAAAAAAAAATCTCGACAGAGAGAAGTCAGAAAACTAATCAGACATGATGTTGGTCTTTTTCTCTTTAAGATATGGTCAAACAACTTGGTATATTGTGAGTCTTCGTCATCAACATCTTTATCAATATCAGAATAACTTTCGTTAGAAAGTCCATCCAACTATTCTTCTAGGTGTGTCTCCTAGTTATCCAAAGTTTTAGATAATGTATCAGATATGACAGTTTTCTCACGTGAACCAAAAACTTGAAACATGTCTGAATGATTCTGAACTGGTGGTACGTTTATCGGTATTTTACTCATGTCCATATAGTCAGACTGCTTCAAACAGAGACTTATTAGGTCTTTAACTTGTTTGCCTGCTCTTGTACCAATTTAAAACGTGAGGGGGGGGGGGGGGGGGGGGGGGGGTACACCACCAACTTTTTCACAAGCAATCTGTATGGAAAAACTTAAACACAATTCTGAGAGTTCAAATTCATTGAATCTCAATCGAGGAATAATATTTAGAGTTATATCTCCTCACATTCAGAAAGTTTACAGAGACTAGTCCGTGAACCTGATTTGCGTGTGAGAGTACTTGTGTGATTCCAAAGATCAGTTTCCCAAGTAATGAATCAATTAGTATCCAAAAAACAAGGTTGGAGGTATATACTATGATTGATTGACGCATAACTTGTGATATTTAAATTATAAAGATAAACAATATAATGCAGAAAAGAAAAAACACAGACACCAGAAATTTTGTTAACGAGGAAACCGCAAATACAGAAAAACCCCTGGACCTAGTCCAGATTGAACACCAAACTATACTAATTAAGCCGCTACACACACTAGCCTACTACCAATTAACTTCGGATCGGAATGTAGTTGAAACCGAATTGAACTCTCACAACAATTCAGTTACAACCGCGCCTCTTGAATCCCAGCAGGACTCTGCGCAATTGATTCCCTTAGATGGCGTCTTTTACAGCCTAAGAGTTGCTTCAACTCAATTGAATACTTTAAATCAATCTGCCTCCCACAGATATGCCAAATGTGTGATTTCGTTTTTGATCGTAGATTAAGGTGATTTGAAATCTATAACAATAGACAAATCCCGACTTATACAACCCGAAGTGCAGCTTATATTATTATTCACCTCAGAAGTATTAAACTTGTGGAATCAATCAAAGTCTGTGACGAAGAGAAATTTGATGATTTTATATCTATCTTTTTCAAGTGGGCAGCTCAAAAATCGAACAAGATCAGGATACTCGAGCTACATTAGCTGGACTTAGCTTTACGAATCCCTCTGAAGTATTTGTAGTCGCTAAATCCTAAAAGGGTTTTAGGAAGAGGACGACTCTAGTTTTGCAACTAGGACACACCAAGAAAATAGTGTTGCGATTCAAAGATCCCGGTTGCTTGAGGTTCCCCTTTTATAGACATTCAAAGCATAAGTTGCTTTAGGCTTAAGCTAAGATATCTTTGGAACCAAGCAAAAAATATTTACCGTTAGACGAATCTTTGAATCTAATTTACATAACACGATATACACTCTGGTTAGGATGAACGGTAACCGAACCGTGTACAAAGACCACGCTCATGAATGGTTAGTTGAAACTAGCCAACTGAACAATAAGTTTGAGCATTTTCATATAACACTTAAGACTTAACTCGAGTCACAATTATGTGATCAAATATATCTATGGTGTTTTTAGAGATTATTCAAATTCTAATTATCTCAGAGAAATAATTTGTGTGCATATGAATTTAATCGACATGGCAAGTAGATGTACAAGGTACAAATAATTAACATGTTCGTGAACAGTTAAGTCAAAGTACATGTATCGGTATGTATACCTTATAACATGACCGAGTTCCAGAGTTCACAGAACTTTTCAGGTACGCAAACTGGTATGGAAACCTTTAGACAATGACCAGTTCCGGAGTTCACGGAACTTTTCTGGCACGTGTACTGGTATGGATACTAAACTGGTTCCAAGACCAACAATTCTTTTATAGTACGCGTACTGGTTTGTGTACCGATCCAGGTTCACAGACTTTTTAAGGTGTGCATACGGATATGTGTACCAAAAGTTGTTTGTTGACATATAGCTACTCTGTTACGTGTACTACGTACATGTACTACGACTTCGGATTTGCAAAAGTTTTCCCAGTTTGTAAAAATGATATGTATATTTTATTATATCTGAATCTACAGTACTTCTATATTTCTATGTAAATGGATTCCAAACATTCCCGAATAACATCAATGACACATATCACTGTTTTAGGCTATTTTAGAATGATAATTCTTGAATCATGATTTTGATTACGAACGATAAATTGTTCTTAAACGAAATTCATCAAGTATGAAATGTTCATTAAGCTGAGTCATATTCCGAGAACTAATTACAAGATAAACTTGACTCAAAATTCTTGATATACTTATGATAGTCTAATTAGTTACGTGACAATGTCTCATAGATAGAAAGGTGAATATAACTTGAGAAATAGGTGGTTCAGTCTTCACTTACCTTTTGTTGAAGAAGTTCTGCAAAAGCTTCGGTTGATCTTGATGTGTGTCGTATGGTCAAATTAATTCACTTATCTTCTACTTTACTAATGAATAATATAGCAGTAAATAAGGTTTGTTCCCACGAAGAGCAGGGAGTTTTAGTTGTCAAAAGTGTCACAAGGGGGATTTGTTTTAGATTCAAAGTAAAATCTAAGCAATTAAAAATAATTAAGATTCCAAGCAAATGAGATAAATATGATCAGGGAATCCTTCTTTGTTACTAAACATTCATCAAAGTAGCATATACATCTATTCTTTATAAATCATAGATTATTACCAACCGTAAGAAAGCAGCTAGCGTTGTGCTATCCTCAAAATTCCCTAAGTCACTGGACACCGAAGCGCTCGAATGCTAGATTTTATTCTCTAAACCACCTAGAAGTAGCGTACTCTAAGTGTAATTTGGTCGAATGCTTCATATTTTGTGAATTTAGGTCAATCCTAGTAGTTGAACTCTTAGCGCAAGGTTCACTTTCTAGTGTTGTTTTTACTTGTGATTGCTCCACAAAATCCCTCTGCAAGGTTTCGCAATTTCTACTTGTGTAGAGAATTATTTATCAATTACGGATATCCTAATTCTCTACTAGCATTAGGTTAACTAATAAACTAGTTCAGTTGGCCACCTAAAAAATTTATCAATCAATCATAAAATTAGTTATAGTAAAAATAATCAATAACCATGTGAAGAATTAAAATAGATGTATATGCTAAATCAAATCATGTATTAGAACTTAGAATTCATCCCCAATTACGAAGAAGTTTAGCTACTCATGGCACTAACAAAACCCATGAAATTCATACGATAAAAGTAAACGAAATAGTTACGGTGATGAAAAATGCTCATCCTAGCTTTTCTTCTCTTATGTTTTTCTCTCCAAAGGCTTGATAAAAAATTAAAAAAAAAAAGTCTCTTATACAGTACCCAAGTTGTAAATGCGCCCGTGCATTGAATCCCGTCGAAAAGGTTACCAAACTTTCCAAAGAAAAGAATACCAAACCCTTCTCAAACTCGTGAGAACATATATCCCACGTCCAAATAGTCATCATGGGCTTGTACCTGAACACCGAAGTCCAGACCAACTCGTCATTAGCTTGTCAGTCATGCAAAACTGACCGCCTATTTCTTCTTCTCTTATTACGGCCATGATATTCTGTCTGTAAGGCTAGGACTTCCTAGACGTATCTTCTCCTGGATGTTTTCTCTTATTTTCTCTACAGTTTTGCGGCTAAAACTTCCCAGCCGTAGTATCTCCTGTAACTTTTCTCCATTCTATACTACTTCTACGGCAAAGTCTATCTCGAGTTATTCACAACAACAGCAAACCATTGCCACTACTGCAATCTTCATCTCTCGGCATTGGCAATGGCAGAAACCCCGCTCCACTCTCATCGAGAATCACTGCCATCATCATTGAACACCCTCCATTAGTCCGACTGCAGCAGAGATCATTCCTTCTCCATCGAGCTGCATAATTAACAGCAACTCCTTATCTCTCTGCACAGCATCACAGTACTAGCCCAACCCTCCATCAGTGTCACGGACTCATTCTCCATCACCTTTTCACGCTGGTAGAAACCTGAACTCGATCTCTTCCTTCACTGATAACCGCAGCTCCATCGTCCCTGCCATCACCAGCGACCATCTTCTTTACTGTTTAGCTACTCGAGCTCTTCCATCAATTGCAGCTCAGCCGAAATGTCATCAGTTCTCATTGACTTCTCTGAATCGATCACTATCACTAACAAGTTCAGCTCCATAACAACGATCATCAGCAAGTATCAATGGCAGAAACAACCCATCATGATCTTCATTGTATCCTCCATCTCTGTCTCATGTCCCATCTTCTTCTCAGTGTCGACCCAAAAGACCTCAACTCCACCGACTACCAGCTGCACCTCTATTTCTGCCATTCGAGTCTTACCATCACGACCACCACTGTCACTGCATGTTAGTAATATAACCTGTAGATAGAGAGAAACTTATCTAGAAGTAAAGAATGATTAAAGCCTGAGTCGAGGATCGCTCTTTCCTTAAGACAATATTTGCACTCTCCTATTTAATTGACTGCAAAGAGTTACAGCAAATTTGCCTCCCAAGATAAAACAGGCTCAATTCTTCAATTGTGTTTGGATTATATTTACAGAGTAATATGTCCAACAACAAACACAGACTTGTGTAAACAAAGAAAGATATCAGCGTTTTTTCATGGATTATTCATGGCCTGAGTTGGTCATACTTATAGTGTTTGAAAGGTTGCAACAAACAGTTGCGTCTCTTTGAAAAACTTTGTTAACTGCATGTACGTTTCAAACTTCTCGAATCCATTTGGAAAAGATACTTCAATTCGTAGTTATCGAAACAAAGATAACTTCTGACAGTTCTCTTTTCAAATTTGAAAAGTGAACAATACTAGAACCCCCTACTATATGGGTTCAATATATAGAAGCCCCACTAAATGGATCTTCCCTATCAACTCCATACTTTCACTTTTTAATATTTCTAGGCTCAGAACTTTAGATTTCAGGGCTTGGTAATAAAGTTTAGGGTTTGGAGAAAATTCATAATACCAAAAATGCCCTTTACTATATATACCTAATGAAATAGGCTATAGGTTTCATTTCCAGATTCATTTTCATTTTCACTTTCTCTCTCGTCTCTGCTCTGAAGAAAATTAGGGTTCTTTCATCAAACCGAAGAAAACGATTGCAGAGAGCAAGAAAACGATTCTCGCGCCATCGATCTCCGCTGATGACGTTTACTTATTACAGAAGAACGAAATCAATCAATCATTTTTGGTTTTAGATTGAATCTCAGATCAGAGCTGCAACGATTCTCTTAAGGTTTTCTTTCTTCCCTGTAAGTTACAATCTATTATTTGTATTCTATAACTAGTTATCGTTTCATCCTATCAATTTCTTCTTTCATCTTCTTCACGGTTCTTTTAATTTCATTAGATTTCATTTTCATTCGGTTTCGTTTCTCCCTGCAGCTCTGCCGAAACGAAGAAGAAATATGAATCAAAGAAAAAACGAAGAAAATCAAATCAGAGAAGAAAATTGGAAGATTAATATCGAATCTCAACAATTTCAGATTAATTTCATCAACAAATCTAATAAATCAGATAAGTTTTCCTCCTAAACTATATTTGTCTTTTGATTCAGTTTTAATTTTTTTTTGAAAAATCAATTTATGGTTTCAAAAATCTATAAGAACAATTGTTTCTGATCAAGTTTTTAATTCGATTTGTAATTGGAATCTGGATTTGTAACCATCTCATCTTTATCTTCGATTTGAGATAAAAAAAATCACAAATAATTTGTAGAGTTCGTGATTCAGATTTGATTGATCTTTCAATTCGTTTTCCTGATTGTAAATCTAAATTCAAATTAGTAATCGGTGCATCTTATTCTTTATTACCCTTCTAAATTTTTCGAGTTTGAGTTACTTTCATGTTTCGCTCTAATCTGGAACTTCCATTATTCCAAAATGATTATAGCTTTATTGGAATTATTGAATCTTGTTTGTTCTTGTAATTTCTATGAAGAAATAAGGTTTTAGCCTATGATTTTCGATAACTGATAAAGTAAAAACTTGCTTGGCTTTTTCAGAATGAGTTCTCAAAGTTGTTGTACCAGAACTTCAATTGATGATTATGGAATGCTTCTGAAGCAAATGTTGTGACAAAGAATATCAATTGTAATTCTCTGTGTGTGATGAAGCTGCACAAATTTTGATGAAGATGATTGGGAACATTGACTTCCTGCAGGTGGAGAAGATGCTGCTCATTTTTTTGTGTTTTTATGTACTGATTCGTTTAGAATAATTGCTGAAGGGTATTCTGTTGGACTAGTCTTTTCTTCTTGACAAAACAAGTCTAACATTATCTTGAATTGTTCGAATTGCAGAACCTAAAGTTTCACCCAAGGAGCTTTCGGATGTCAACAACAGGGGGAGCGTGAGAACAAATGATGGAGTATGTTTATAGATCGATTTGGAACTCTGAGCAATTTTTGAAACCTCTGTAGCTGCTTTTACAGACGTGGGCATTCTAGAACTGGGAAGCGAGTCTTGCCATCAGAGATGTTGATACATATGGTGAAGGAGGAGCAGATGTTGCTGAAGCTAGGTTTCACAGTTACAAGTGAAAACAACTCTGATTTGGAGAAACAATTGAATTTCAATGATTTTAACTCTGCTACGGAGATAAAGGTAAGTGTACAACTTTCTAAATATGTTTGTGTTATGGCAATTGGATAATATATCATCTTTGTGGTTAGGCTAGTTCAACTTGACTTCAGAGCCTAATGTTGTTATTATGTGATACAGTGGACTTTTCTTCTTGGAGATGTAGCAAAATTAGGAGCTTCTGCGGTGACTTATCCTCTTCTAGTTTTGAAGATAATTATTCATACCAAGAGGTTGTTTTAAAGTGTGGTATACTGAACTTACAGTGTTTTCATAGTATACTGAACTTACAGTGTGGTAGTTAAGATTCAGGATATTACAGGATATGAAACTTGTTTTACAGTGTGAGAGTCAAGATATTACAGGTTTGGCTTCATAGTATACTGAAATATACATAGTTCAGGTTATATGGATGTGTAACTAGTAGTTACACAAGCTATATGGATCTGTAACCACTAGTTACACAAGCTATATGGATGTGTAACTTCTAGTTACACATGCTGGTAAAACCACAGATACTATCCAAGAAAACTTGCAAGATGGAGTAGAAGCCATGGAGAATTGTTACAGTTTGGTGGCTGCAGAGAAGAGAAGATTGAGATGTTTGTTGTTGACTATGCTGAATTCCAGGCAGTGAAACAGATGGTGGTTGCAATTGAAGCTGCAGAATGGACTTGGTGGTGATCTTAGATGTATGCTTATGTTTCAGATTGCAGGAATGATGAGGTTAAGTTTAAGTGACTGAATGCTTTCTAGCATGTGTATCTACTACTGAACTTACAATGTTTTCTTTCATTGATATAGGATTACCATTGTGCCAGAGTGCTCCCGATTATTTATTTTCCTGTTCTAACAACTACTGCTATATTAGCATACTATGAAGCAAAATTGAACACAAGAAAACAAATTATATCTGCCTTTTTACTTCTCTTTATGAGTAACGCTGCAATTATCATCGTAAGTTATCACCTCCTCCCTTATGTTATTGATTTATCAAGCGGTTTCATCGCTCATTTTACACATTCATGGAAATTTCAACTTTAGATTCATACCTTTCTTTGTTTTTCTGTTGGCGACATAGTTGTACCTAGCAACATCTGGAGGTGGGAGGGCTTGCAAGGTTCATTAAACAATTTCTTGAATATCATTTTCTGAGTCAGTTGATGGTAGCTCAAGGAATAAGTCCTAAAACTATGTTTTAACCTAAACCTGCAAGTATACAGGATCTAAAGTAGTTAGTGATGGGAAGAAAGGGTTTGTCCACAGGGACTTGGAGGGAGCTATGGTTGTTTTCTAAGTAAAATCTACCTAAACAGGGAATTTGGGAAAACTAGGATATTGAATCCACCTAAATCCTCAGCTATATCATGTTCAGTGCAAGTCTTGCTCTTGGCCTTAGTAAACAAGGTGAAAGTTCAGGCCTGCCTTGTGTTCTGGGCTTTCATCTAGGATAAGCTATTCACTTAGTTCACTAATACACCCCTAGCATTGATGGTCTTCTTACAGCACCATCAATCACAGATGGACTTGGTCACTAATTGACTAACTATCCTATATCTAAAGAAAATTGCTCACCTAGTTAATCCTGTTCACCCCTAGCATTGGTGGTCTTCTTACAGCACCACCAATCACAGGTTATTATCATCACTGAGTAATCAATCCTCCATGGTTCTAATTCAAGCTCATCAAGAACAAAACTAATCATTTACTTTACTGTGGCATAGAGGCTTCATCTACTTCCTAGTGATGAACTAAAACATGGTAAACAGAAAGAGAAATTTGAAATTGAAATAGAAATTGAAACTGAAATTAAAATTAAAATTAAACCTACTCAGACCCAAATTGGGGGTTAACTTGGCTAACCCAAGAACACCCTTCTCTCTACACATCAATTGCCTTTTATAGTTTTACAAAATATCCCCAAATTTCGAAACCCTAACTTGCAAACCCTAATTTTTTGAATTGAAAATTTCACTCACCTAATCCCTGAATTGATGTCGACCCATGCCTATTCTCTCTTCTCTGCTTCTTCTGCTCCCTATTCTGCTCCATTTGACGCCCTAAATCGAAGTGTTGTATCAAACCCACACCTAGGTCAGTGAGATGAGTGTGGGTTAGGTATAACAGCTAGATTTAGGGAGATGGGATGTTGGGGGAAGTGTGGAGGTGATGTTTAGGATGGTAGGGTGATGATGGTGTTCGTTGTGGTGATTGAGGCAGTGGAGTTGGCGGAGTTGGTGGTGAAGGTGATGGTGGTTCTCTGTGACGGGGTGGAGGAGAAGATGGGTTCGATGGAGAAAGGGGAAGGGTGCGTTTGGTTTGATGGGATATAGGGTTAGGTGTTATAGTGTGTGTCGGGATCAGCAAGGTTTGATGTATCGCAAAGCAAAACCGTGGGATGATAACTTCTGAAGCGGATCTAGCGGAGAAATTGAGACAGATCATGAGCGACCGTTGGATGCAAAAATACAACGAAACTGACGGCTCAAGATGGAGTTGGGTGCTGTAGTGTAAGGCGGAGATATCAAACTTCGATGCACAGCAAGGGAGCGACCGTTGGATGCATCTGTGGATTGATCTGACGGCTGAAGACGCAAGCGGGTATGGATTTGGGTTTTAGGCTTTTGGGTATATAAGATGGGTTTGGGAAAGGGTTTTGGGCCTTGGGTATGCCAAGCCCATATCTTCTTTAAGAACAATTCTTCCTTCTTGAGCCCATTCCTAGCTTTTTGGTCTTGTGCGCACCATTCTTTGCGGCTT
This sequence comes from Papaver somniferum, assembly GCF_003573695.1. Lineage (NCBI taxonomy): Eukaryota > Viridiplantae > Streptophyta > Magnoliopsida > Ranunculales > Papaveraceae > Papaver > Papaver somniferum. The sequence goes on from NC_039368.1 coordinate 38,992,593, forward strand.
CCTTGCGTAATTTCTTCCGGCTTTTCACTACTCTTCAGCTCTTTTCCGCTCCGCAAGTCATCCAGACTTTATTTATTACCTAAAAATGCAAAATTAAGTAAGAAAAATATTTATTCTTGAAAACAAAGAAAATACAGAATATGGGATAAAATGTAGAATTAATGCACAAAAGATGAGTTAAATGCCAACAAAAAGATATAGAAATATGTACTTTTTAGGACTCATCAAATACCCCCAAACCTGAATTTTACTTGTCCTCAAGTAAAACAAAACTAAGGAAATCCTAACTATACCACTGTCGCTGGTCTCTCGAATGCATTTAGCGTATGCACTAAGCCTTTTAAACCACTAAGTGTCCCTAGTGGACGAGTTGAAGTCTCGTGAAGGTTTACCAGAGGTGTGCCTACAAAACCTAAGGACAAAATATAAGCTCAGATTCCATCAAACGTGACATGTGCAAAACAGTTTAAGCTCACAGCAAAATGGAGATGTCAATCTAGCTATCGAAGGCACAATCCTAGCACTGATAACAAAAAAGACATGTGATAAGAGTGTAAAGTGTATCTACACATGTGTAAAGAAAGATCTGAAGTTATGACTACTAATCACCAAGAGATAGTTTCTCAGGCTAAGAACTGAGGTCGAAATCTAGCTAGCTGTCCGGACTTTACGAGAATTGTGAATGAGTTGGAGGTATTTCACAATTACTCGCGTTGTACATCAATGGCATACACCCTCCTTGCTTACACACAAAAACACAAAAGATGACTATTTACATGACTCTTATTTACATTGACTATTCTCTTTTATTTTTGGAACAAGAGAGATGGAATTGATAAATACTTGATTTTTTTGGTATTTTTCTGATATATTTTTTTTTTTTTTTTTTTTTTTTTTTTTTTTTTTTACAAGGAAACACTTTTGATACATACAAAAGAAACAAATTACATGACACTTTGCAAGAGGTAGCCCTTTTTGATGCACCCAGTTAAATTCGATGGTTGTTTTCTTAATGTAACCTCCACCTTCTATCCCAACCAACCAAAGAACAAGCTAGTCAAGTTTCGTTCAGTATTCTAAAGTGATTGGCAATCGTAACTTCCTATCAAACACCTTGAAGATCGAGGCCATACATGTATTGGTAGATCGTGCGCGTGCAAATTTCTTATCACTATGTGAATTGTGCTAGAATCAGGGTGCCTAAATATCTAGACTAAGACTCCTAATAAAAATACATATTTGCACAAGAGTCAACATTTCAAGGTAAATGAGCTCCATTTTTATGTTTTATTTTTTTTTTATTTTTTTTTTATTTTTTTTTTTTTTTTTTTTTTTTTTTTTTTTGGAATTTTTCAATTTTTTCAAAAAGAAGAAGGAGTTCGTTTTCAATTATGGCAAATTATCATGGTATCTACTCTATACCCCCAAACCTAAACTAAACATTGTCCTCAATGTTTCAAAAGATAACAAAATTATAATGCAACATATGAAGAGGATCATGCTGAGTAGAGTAAAAGGAGAGAGAATACCCGATTTCGGCGAAAGCAAGATTAAAACTCCGTTATTCAAGGTAAAAATCCAACGTATGTCAGCCGAGATCATAGTGGATTAGCAAAAATATGTACAAAAGAAACAAAAGAGTTTTAAAATTTTTTATCTACTGGATTATATACAAAAAATTCACCATACACTAACAATCTAAAGAGTTGAGGATCAACCCAAAAGACAAAGTGTTGAAACATAGACAGTTTCAAAACACTAAAATTGGACTGAAATGGGAGTGAGAGTGAAAAACCGAATGAATCACCCCTAAACCTAAATTGTTCAACAGGTTTACTTTTAAGCACAAAATCTTTTAATTTTAGGGGTTCAGGATTCAAAAGGTCTAACTCATAATGGACTGTTTTCGGGATGGGCAAAGAAATGCATTCCAACTGTGGCTCTTTAGAAGTGTTATATTTTGAAGCAAAATAGTCCAAGAGGACTTGGGAGGCACACAGTTCCAATCCTAAATTGGGAATTTTCAGAAAAGGTGGTTTAAATTTTTTGTTGCAAACCAAATCTAGGTTGGGTGGAATAATCTCAATTTGAGATTTAGGTAAGAAAGTGGGTACATCTAAATTATTTTCATGGGTAAGATCAATAGTACCAACACATACTTTCCCTAAATCAGAAACAGGTAAAACATGCTCACATTCATCGAACAAAACATCAAGACCTAAATCAGTATCATGATTGTTCGAAGTACTCAAATCATCACCGGAAGAAATAACATTTTGTGACTTAGGCAAGGAATCAGACACATCAAATTCGTCCTCATGCATAATAAAATTAGTGTCTACAGAAGATTCAACTATTCCTATGTCATGTTCATCTTCACAGAAGAATTGTACAAGCCCCATATTAGAATCAAAATCATATGAATTACAATGAGTATCAGAAGAAACAACATTCATGAAGGTTGAGGCTGAGAAGCCATATGTTATTGAACCAAAAGGTTCCACAATATTTTCAGCAAAAAATGTTCTTCTAACATATCATTATCATCATAATCATCATCATGGTAACATGCATATTGATCCTCATTAAAAGTGGTGGTGTCCTTAGTCGATTCATGTTCCTCTAATTCAGGTTCATATTCAATAGCATTTAGATGAATGGGACTGGACACTTCATTAGGGACAACATGCATTTTCTCATGAATTTCCTCCTTTTGTAGTTGAAGCAAAATCTGATCTAACTTCGCCTGAATGCGTGACATAGTTCTATCAGAATTTTGCTCACCGAGTCTGAGAGCTTCTACGGTGGAGTCTAAATTCCTGGGAGTACAAAATTCTTCATGTTCAAATTGTGGTGAATGGTACATGTGTGCATGGTCATTAGGGTTTACAAAATATTGATCACAACCTTCGAAAGGTTGATTATGGTCCCAATGACTACCAGCCTCACAATTTGTGGGCATTTCATAATTTGGATTTTCATGGTATCCCCTAGATTTCCTAAATTCATGCAAAACATAGCAATATTCATCAGGGTGGTCTAAACCACCACAAAAGGTACAAACATGCATATTAGGTTGGCTAGGTTGATACATGGGTGAATAGTTATACGGGTTTGCATATTGAGGCTCATGACCTTGAAAAGGTCCATAATTATAATCCCTATAACTATTGACATCATGGTCTGTGGGAGGCTCATAAGGTGAATCTTGCCCGTAAGCATCTCTAATAGATTTATTCCCAGAGACAGACCAAAATCCAGACATGTCTTTGTTTTATGAAATAATCACACAAATCACAAAAAGTAAGGCCCAAGGGAGATGATAAAAATTTGGTTTAATTTGGGAGCAATTTTGGTTTTTGAAATTAGGAGCAAGCCCACATTGGTGGGAGAAATTGCTTTGTCAAGGGAAGTTGAACTAAGCCTACAATGTGTATGCAAACTGAAGCCCAATGTAGCTTTTGAAATAGCCTAACTGTTGCTTGTTTGGTCGGAGGCCCAGTTGGGCTTTCAAAAGTTCAGTTTTTCTAATTTAAAACTACAGGCCCAAATCAGTCTAACATCACAAGCCCACAAGCAATTAAACAAACAAGCCCACAAGTAATTAAGATTACAAGCCCAACAGAAAAATGGAAAAAAAATTATTACAAGCCCACAAATTAAAAATGGAAGCCCACAGGTTGGGTTCTCTTAATGGGTTTAGGCTTACTTGCTTAAGCACAGCCCAGCTGCTCAGTTTGGTTGCAAAAGCCCAGTTGGGCTTTGGATCATCCTAAGCTTTGGCTTTTCTGAGGCCCAGTTGGGCTTGGCTCAACTTGTTAAGCTTGGCAGCAACTTCAGCAGGCCCAGTTGGGCTTGTGATTTGCTACTGATTGGCTTGTGATTTTTTTTTTTCTCAGCAGCACAGTCCTGTTGGGCTTGGTCTTCAGCAGGCTCACCAGCTCAGGGCCTTGCAGCAGGAGCAGATCAACAGCAACAGGTGCAGAAGCTCACAGGATTCTTGGCCTGGCACCAGCAGGAGCACCACAGCAGCACAAGAGCACCAGCAGCAGCAGGTGGAGCAGCTCAGCAGCAATAGCAGCACCACAAAAAACAGCAGCAGCACCAGAGGCTGGCTGTAACAGCATCTGTTGGCTCAAAAGAGAAGATCAGTCTCTTTGAAGCGAAGCATAGCACATCAAGATGGATATACTAACAAAGAGAAGGTGCAGCTGACTACAGGGAGACAACTACAGCTAACATAGACTCAATGGTAGTTGCAATGATAAGACTCAATGCTTAAGTACAGGTGATGTTGCTAAGATGCACACCAATGCTTCAGATGTAGTGATGCACACCAATGCTAAGAGCAATCATTAGTAGTTTGCAGATACAGGGCTAAGCAAAACTACAAATGCAGTGACCAAATATGCAGACAATGAGCAAAGCCAATGTCAAAATGAGAAAATCACAGACAATGAGCAAAAGCAACAGGGCAATGCTACAGATGCAGTGATGATTTGCAGGTATGCAGTGATATGCAAACTAAGATGCAAACTAATGCAATATGCAAGATGCTAATGCAAGTTACACTAAGTTACACTATCAATGATGCAGTGAGATAAAACAATGATGCAGCTAAAACCACAACTAACAGTACAGCTAACACATATATACAAGTAGTATGCAAATGATGCAGAACTACACAGTTGCAGTAGCAATGACTGAAAAGAAAAAAAAAAAACTAAACAAAATATGTACAGGGTAAAGTAAAGAAAAAAAACAACAATGGCACCGCTACCGAGTCCCCGGCAGCGGCGCCAAAAACTTGGTAGAAGGAGTCCTAAAACTTGAACCTAAACCTGCAAGTACAGGATCAGTAGTTAGTGATGGGAAGAAAGGGTTTGTCCACAGGGACTTGGAGGGAGCTATGGTTGTTTTCTAAGTAAAATCTACCTAAACAGGGAATTTGGGAAAACTAGGATATTGAATCCACCTAAATCCTCAGCTATATCATGTTCAGTGCAAGTCTTGCTCTTGGCCTTAGTAAACAAGGTGAAAGTTCAGGCCTGCCTTGTGTTCTGGGCTTTCATCTAGGATAAGCTATTCACTTAGTTCACTAATGCACCCCTAGCATTGATGGTCTTCTTACAGCACCATCAATCACAGATGGACTTGGTCACTAATTGACTAACTATCCTATATCTAAAGAAAATTGCTCACCTAGTTAATCCTGTTCACCCCTAGCATTGGTGGTCTTCTTACAGCACCACCAATCACAGGTTATTCATCACTGAGTAATCAATCCTCCATGGTTCTAATTCAAGCTCATCAAGAACAAAACTAATCATTTACTTTACTGTGGCATAGAGGCTTCATCTACTTCCTAGTGATGAACTAAAACATGGTAAACAGAAAGAGAAATTTGAAATTGAAATAGAAATTGAAACTGAAATTAAAATTAAAATTAAACCTACTCAGACCCAAATTGGGGGTTAACTTGGCTAACCCAAGAACACCCTTCTCTCTACACATCAATTGCCTTTTATAGTTTTACAAAATATCCCCAAATTTCGAAACCCTAACTTGCAAACCCTAATTTTTTGAATTGAAAATTTCACTCACCTAATCCTGAATTGATGTCGACCCATGCCTATTCTCTCTTCTCTGCTTCTTCTGCTCCCTATTCTGCTCCATTTGACGCCCTAAATCGAAGTGTTGTATCAAACCCACACTAGGTCAGTGAGATGAGTGTGGGTTAGGTATAACAGCTAGATTTAGGGAGATGGGATGTTGGGGGAAGTGTGGAGGTGATGTTTAGGATGGTAGGGTGATGATGGTGTTCGTTGTGGTGATTGAGGCAGTGGAGTTGGCGGAGTTGGTGGTGAAGGTGATGGTGGTTCTCTGTGACGGGGTGGAGGAGAAGATGGGTTCGATGGAGAAAGGGGGGGTGCGTTTGGTTTGATGGGATATAGGGTTAGGTGTTAGTGTGTGTCGGGATCAGCAAGGTTTGATGTATCGCAAAGCAAAACCGTGGGATGATAACTTCTGAAGCGGATCTAGCGGAGAAATTGAGACAGATCATGAGCGACCGTTGGATGCAAAAATACAACGAAACTGACGGCTCAAGATGGAGTTGGGTGCTGTAGTGTAAGGCGGAGATATCAAACTTCGATGCACAGCAAGGGAGCGACCGTTGGATGCATCTGTGGATTGATCTGACGGCTGAAGACGCAAGCGGGTATGGATTTGGGTTTTAGGCTTTTGGGTATATAAGATGGGTTTGGGAAAGGGTTTTGGGCCTTGGGTATGCCAAGCCCATATCTTCTTTAAGAACAATTCTTCCTTCTTGAGCCCATTCCTAGCTTTTTGGTCTTGTGCGCACCATTCTTTGCGGCTTCCTTGCGTAATTTCTTCCGGCTTTTCACTACTCTTCAGCTCTTTTCCGCTCCGCAAGTCATCCAGACTTTATTTATTACCTAAAAATGCAAAATTAAGTAAGAAAAATATTTATTCTTGAAAACAAAGAAAATACAGAATATGGGATAAAATGTAGAATTAATGCACAAAAGATGAGTTAAATGCCAACAAAAAGATATAGAAATATGTACTTTTTAGGACTCATCAGTTGAGTCATAATCTTCATAATATTATCTTATTTTGGGTGATCGTTCAGTTAATGTAAGCTATGAGTTGTTATAATGAGCCTAATAAATAGTGATACCTATTAGTGGTCATCATGGAGAGATGATTTGCATAAGTTTGGAGATTTTCTGAATGGAAAGTTTTTGCATGAATACCTTCGCACTGTTCTATAATTGTAGATATTTGGTGGATATGATTTGTTTACTTACAAACCACCGTTTGTCTATGTTTTAGGTACATGGCAGCAAGTCTTCTGAATGTTGCTAGTGAACATACTTCTGTAGTTGCTATTGTTGGGAAAGGGCACCTTCGAGGAGTTAGGAAGCACTGGCAGCAACCAATTGAGGTGAACTTGATTGAAGTTGACATTTTAGTTTTTGTTCTAATTGAAACTCGTCTGCTGATCTACTGGTTTTGTGCCTTGAACAAGTTCTACCTTCTGTTGGGGGTGACAAGTCCATACTAGACGTTTTACCTAGAAGTTGGGGACTTTCCGGAGTTTAATCAGGTTGGCTACTGATTTGTTGTAAGTTATTTGACCTTTTTTGGATGTGTAACTATTAGTTACACATGCTAATTAGATGTGTAACTTTTAGGTACACAAGCTAAATGGATGTGTATCTACTAGTTACATATGCTAATTAAATGTGTAACTTATAGATACACATTCCAATTGTATTGAATAGGATACAAGCAAATTATTTTCTTGTACAATGATTAGAGGAATTTCTTTGGAAATGATTCTCAGTTCAGATTATTAGTAGGTTTAATCAAATATTTGTGTTGCTTAAACTAGAACTTTATACTGTGTTATCGTGTTTATTAGATAAGAATCTAACTGATTTTGTGGTTTGTGTGCCTGCTGTTTGATATAGATTACTAATCTATCTGTGAATAATATATTGAATTCCTTCCTTTGCTTAATGATTTGAGTCCTTCAATTCCAGTATTCTTATTTGTCTTGTAAGTTTTCTGCTTAGAAATATATGACTGGGTGTAATAGAAGTTAAGGGTAACTGTTCATGAATCATGACATCCTTGAAAGCGTGGTTTGAGGATATCTACTTTCCCAAATTGGAAAGTGATTGCAGGGGCTGTTGTAGTTGTTTCATTTCGATTTATATAGCTAACATAATATACGTGCCAAGTATACAAGCCATAATACTGATGTGTAACTGCGGCTTACACATTTCATATGCATGTGTAACTTCCTATTACATATGCCTATGACATATGTAACTACGACTTACACATGATATATGCATGTGTAACTGTCGATTACATGTAGAACTGTTTGCTTGTGTATGAACTTTTTCTAGGTTTTTTTAGTTGTTTTTACTTCTTTTAACTGATGTAGCATTCAAAATATTCTTTTACATTTATTTCATGAAAATATCCAACTGAGGAAAGTAACTAGATTTTTGATGAAGGATGTGGCATCTCGCTTGGCTGAGAGGGCAATTTGCACTAGTTGTTCAAGATGGAGCTGAACTTACTTATCAAGTTGAAAAGAATGGTGGATTGGTGAATGCCAGCACTGAAATTGCGCTTGATACTACTGCAAGGTTAGTCCAGCATGCGTCAGTCTATATTTTGTTTTTTATTCTTCGTTTTCCCGGAAATGTTGAACCTTTAACTCATAGCTTTACCGCAGAAATCAGTGGTTTGAACATTATACACTTGGTAATCATGCTTATGTTCTTGCCTTTATTGGTTCGTATGCTGAATTCCAATATGGATGTATAACTCCTAGTTACACTAGTCAGTTGCATGGGTAACTGCGTTACACTAGTCAGTTGCACGGGTAACTGCTAGTTTCACTACTCAGATGTATGTGAAATTGAATATACATTGTTTTTCATTTAATCTTATAAAAACTAATTGCTTGTCGTTATATTTTAGGTATCGCTGGAACTGGAGTTGACACTGAACACACAAGTCAGACGCATGTGTAACTCTCAATTACACTAGATAGATGCATATGTAACTCTCAATTACATGCTAAGAAATTATTATAAATGAATATTAAAGTAATACGTGTATTTTTTATGCGTTCTTTTTTATGTCTATTTTTTGATATGTAACTTTGCATTACACATGTCATAAGGATATGTAACTTCTGGATACACATGACATATACATGTGTAACTTCTGTTTACACATTCACACTATACTTTAATAATTTTGGGCCTAGATTTAATAATTTTGGGCTTAAATTTAAATTTTGTTTAATTTGGGGCTTGACAATATATAAAAGGTTACGGATGTCTTTTAATAATTTGGGGCCTAGATTTAAACTTCTTTTAGTTAAGGGCCTCGTATTATGGGTTATCCATGGGTTGGGCCTTAGCCTAATTTTCCCATTTGAAAAATTCCAACAATCCACCCCAATTTTTGAAATTCGGGTTTGCTTAAACTTTCATCTTTGTACGTTTTGAAGATTATGAATACACAAAGGTGTCCATAGACTTGGACCTTTACTTAGTCTATATACATCAAAATTTGTCAAGGTGATTAGTGAATATAATGTTGAACTAACAACCTTATGATGACGAATCGGATGTAATAGACACATAAACCTTCGTCAGCATGTGTTTGCACCGACACATTTTATAGCCTTGTGCCCTTACTTGGGGTTTTCATTAGAACTTACGAGACAAGCCTTGAGTCTCGCTGGAAGCGGCTTTACTTCCCGCTCTAATATAGGTGAATTTACCAGCGTACTTGTATGACTTACGCTTACTCACAAATTCATTAAAAGAATTCATTCTTATCCTCTTTGTTTTTCCATACAAGCATGCACTACCTGGGATGGTTTAGAGAATACTTCTCTGTATAATTAGTGCATCCGGTGGTTACCACTATGAATGTTTTTTTTTAATTGAACCAATATATTAGAGTTTGTCCGGTCATTGGTTGGGTTACCATCATAGGCTACCTATATCTTTAAAGGCTTTAAACCCATCCTCCTGGAAGACTTCCAAATGACAACCCTCGAAAGGCCTTTCGTAAAGGGATCAACCAAATTATCCTTTGACTTAACATAATTTATAGATGTTACTCCAGATTTGAGTAGATCTCTAACATAGCTATGTCTGAGACTTATGTGTCTGTTTTTTCCATTATAAACTTTGTTATAAGCTCGTGACAGTGTAGCTTCACTGTCACAACGTAAAGATATTGCTGGCATTGGCTTAGGCCATAGAGGAATTTCTAACAATAAATTCCTAAGCCATTTTGCCTCCTTGCACGCCACTGCCAGAGCTATAAACTCTTCTTCCATTGTAGAATGGGAGTTCCATGTTTGCTTTTTCGAAGCCCATGATACTGCAGTCCCGGCAAGAGTAAAAACCCATCCACTAGTGGACTTAGCTTCATTGGAACTTGTTATCCAATTTGCATCAGTATAACCTTCTAAAACAGAAGGAAATCCTGAATAGAATAAACCATAATCCATTGTTCCTTTTAAGTATTTAAAGATTCTACAGACTGCATCCCAGTGACTATGTCCTGGATTGTTTGTGAATCTACTCACTTCACCAGCAGCGAATGCAATATCGGGGCGAGTATAATGCATCGCATACATGAGGCTACCGATAGCACTCGCATACTCTAACTGCGACACAGAACGTCCTTCATTCTTTATTAACTTGACACTGGGATCAAATGGGGTACATGTTGTTTTACAGTTCTCATAGTTGAATTTTTTTAGGATCTTGTCAATATAATGAGACTGTGTCAAAGCAATACCATTTGATGATCTTACTATTTTGATACCAAGTATCACATTAGCTTCCCCATGTCTTTCATATCAAAACAAGAAGACAAGAATTTATTAGTCTCTTCTACTATTTGCAAATCAGTAGAAAATATCAACATGTCGTCGACATAAAGACAAATTATCACTCCTCTTCCTTGAGCAAATTTATAATACTTGTCATCTTCATTAATTTTGAAACCATTACTTATAACCTTTTGCTCAAACTTTTCATGCCACTGTTTAGGGGCTTGTTTCAAGCCGTATAGTGACTTCACAAGTTTACATACCTTGTTCTCTTGGCCTTTCATAATAAAGCCCTCCGGTTGTTACATATAGATTTCTTCATCCAACTCTCCATTTAAAAAGGTTGTTTTAACATCCATTTGGTGAAAAACCAAGTTGTAACTGGATGCCAAACTAATTAGAACGGGAGTGGTACTAATTCTAGCCACATGAGCATAAGTGTCGAAATAATCGACTCTTTCCTTTTGTCGATATCCCTTGAACACTAATCTGGCCTTATATTTATCAACGGTTCCATCATCTTTGAGTTTCCTTTTGAAAATCCATTTACTTCCAATTGGTTTACAACCTTGGGGTAAATCAACAAGTACCCAGGTCTCGTTGCCTAAGATGGAGTCTTTTTCGTCATTAATCGCTTCCTTCCAAAAAGCAGAATCTCGAGATGTCATAGCCTCACTATAAGTCAGTGGATCATTATCGATGGTGCAAATCATTTGAGTAATGATACCATCTTTGTTACCTTCCACTAAATATAAGTGAAAGTCTCAACCATACTTAGAATAGTTCTCATTTATCTCTCTTTTACTTCTTTTTGGTTGGAAATATCGACCTCATTAGGTGTATTGGAAACACCATTATCCTGACCAGCACTATGAATTGGATTTTCATTGTTATGGTCAGTACTCACAGTTGTATTTTCTATAGATTCCATACGTTTTCTTTTCGAAGAAAATGTACTTTCATAAAATTCAGCATCTCTAGATTCGATAATAGTATTATACCATACCGAATCGTCGTATCTCATATTTAAGAATCTATATGCCTTCTTGTTTTGTGTATAGCCAATGAATACACATTACAGCGCTTTAGCGCCTAATTTTGGTCTCTTTGGATTAGGCAACCTTACCAAAGCTCTGCACCCCCATACTTTGAAATACTTGAGATTTGGTTTTCTCTTTTTCAGAAACTCATAGGGAGACACAAGAGTTTTACGATGGGGAATTCTGTTTAATATATAACAGGCTGTTAACAAAGCTTCACCCCAAAGATTCAAGCTTAATCCAGAATTCAACAACATACAATTAACCATTTCCGTTAGTGTTCTGTTTTTCCTTTCTGCTATGCCATTTTGTTGAGGGGTATATGGAGCAGTCGTTTGGTGAATAATTCCTTGGATTTCGAGATACTCAGAATCCATGTATTCACCCCCTCGATCAGACCGTAAGACTTTAATCTTACGACACCATTGATTTTCCACCTCCGCCTTATAAATCTTAAATTTATCAAAGGATTCATCTTTGGTTCTTAAGAGATACACATGATAGTAACGTGATGCATCATCAATAAATGTGATAAAATATCGCTTACCACTCCTAGATAAAACACCATTTAACTCACATATGTCTGAATGAACTAAATCTAAAATTTCTAAGTTCTTTTCTGGTACTGATGGGAAAGGTTTTCTAGTAATTTTAGATTTCACACAAACATCACATTTATCATTAGAGATTTTAGTGCAATCAGGGATTAATCCTAATTTAATCATGCTTCTCATACGTTTGTCATTAATATTCCCTAGTCTAGCATGCCAAGTATCAAATGACTCAGAAACATAAGCGGAAGAATTTATTTCATTACTCAAGTTCAACTTGTACATTCCATTGGTTACATAACCTTTGCCAACATAAACAGCACCCTTAGATAATAACATGACCTTGTCCTATTCAAACAAAATTTTGAAACCATGTTTGTTAAGGACGCTTACAGACATGAGGTTTTTTCTAATTTCAGGAACATGGAGCACGTCACTCATCACGAGTTGCTTTCCGGAAGTAAGGTTGAGAATCACCTTTCCCTTTCCAACAATTTTGGCAGAAGCCGCATTGCCCATGTAAAGGTCTTGTACAGCAATCTCAACATAGTCCTGAAATAGATTCCGGTCTCTTGCGACATGTCTAGTTGCGCCTGAATCCAGCCAACATTCAATGTCATTATCCATTAATAATACTTCTGAAACAACAACAACACTCTTAGTGGGTTCTGATACATGATTTGCTTGGTCTGAATTCTTCTTTTTGAACAGTCGACAATCCTTCTTAAGGTGTCCTGTCTTGCCACAATGCCAGCAAGCACCTTTTGGTTTGTCTCTTTTGTTCCTTTTGTTTGGTGCATCATTTTTGTCTTCATCATGCTTCCTTTTATTAGATTTCTTTTGGGATTTCTCTTCTACAACATGAGCATTCGGATCAACTTCCGAAAATTCCAGTTTTTCAAGATGTCTGGAATCTTCCTCAACTTGTAGACGCTTGAGAAGTTCTTGTAGATACATCTCTTCCTTGATTAGCTTGAGTTCTTTGCAGCATTCCTTCCAAGACGATGGAAGTTTCGCAATAATAGTAGAGACTTGAAAAGACTCATCAAGCTTAATCCCATCAGAAATAATATTTTTCATAATGATTTGTAACTCATGAACTTGAGATAATACAGACTTCCCATTTATTATTTTAAAATCGTAAAGTTTACTTACTCGGAATTTCTTGTTCCCTGCATCTTCTACCTTATATTTGTGATTCAAGGTATCCCACAATTCCTTGGCAGTACTTGTAGTTGCTTTATGAACATCATATAAGTTATCCAACATATAGTAGAGAATATACCCGCGACATGGGAAATCGTCAAGTTCCCATTTCTTGCGTTTAACGTCATCTTGCACGACTTCACTTTCCTTTTCTGCTTCAGAGACTGCACTGACTTCTGCATCTGTAGATGTACTTTGTTTTTCTGCAACTACATCTTTCTTTTTCTTTTCTGGTGCCGTATCAGTTAGTACATAAGCCAATTGCAGAAAGGTTAGATAGAAAAACATCTTTCCCTTCCAGCGTTTGAAGTTAGAGCCATCAAATTTGTCAAAGCGGGCAATATCGTTGGTTTTCGGTGTTTGCTTGAAGACTGAGCCATGAATATTTTCTTAAGATTGTTAGTAATAAAACATGTAGATAGAGATAAACTTATCTAGAAGGAAAGAATGATTAAAGCCTGAGTCGAGGATCGCTCTTTCCTTAAGACAATATTTGCACTCTCCTATTTAATTGACTGCAAAGAGTTACAACAAATTTGCCTCCCAAGATAAAACAGGCTCAGTTCTTCAACTGTGTTTGGATTATATTTGCAGAGTAATATATCCAATAACAAACACCGACTTGTGTAAACAAAGAAAGATATCAGCGTTTTTTCATGGATTATTCATGGACTGAGTTGGTCATACTTATAGTGTTTGAAAGTTTGCAACAAACAGTTGCGTCTCTTTGAAAAACTTTGTTAACTGCATGTACGTTTCAAACTTCTCGATTCCATTTGGAAAAGATACGACACTTCAATTAGTAGTTATCCAAACAAAGATAACTTCTGACAGTTCTCTTTTCAAATTTGAAAAATTCCAACACTGCATACGCCGAGATAATCTGCAACCATCATTCTTGCGTGGTGAAATGGGGAAGACGATGGTGCCCAAAATTAATGCATGGTGTCTTTATAAAAAGTGCAACTGTATACTGACAATTCAATTCACTTATCAACCACTAAGCGGCTGCCCTGAGTAATTTAAGCGGGTGTCTTTAATAATTCTATAGGTTCTATACTTTTCGACAATTTCGGCTTGCTTCAAATGCTTCTAGATTCTTCATACGACGTCGGATGGACTCCATTCTTTTGTTGTTGACTTCGTAGTTTCATCCTCTTCAAGATGATAATAATTACTCCTCGATTTGGATGAGTTCCACTTGGGCTTTGGTCCTTATCCACTTGTAACTAACTTTTTTCTTTGCACAATTAAGTGCCAATTCTCTTATTTTGGATGATTCACCTAATAAAACAAAACAAACGTAATGTACAAATAATTTACAAGAAAATAGCAATTTCTAGCATGGATTTAACATTAAATATGTGCAAAATATGCACTTAACCGATCTTCTCCTTCAGACGGTAAAACACAATGATGACTGTCGTGATGTCCACTTCTCAACTACACTTTTATCCTATCTAAATCTATAGTAATTCTATATTTCTCTCTAAATCGATTTGAAATGATAAAAGTTCCGAATAAGAAATTGATAAAACTTGAATCATGACACACATCACTGTTCCGGGCTATTTTCAAATGATAAAACTTGAATCATGATTTTAATTCCGAATAATAAATTGTCCTTAACCGAAATTCATCTATGAAGAAATGTTCATTAAGCTTAGTCATTATATTTCGAGGACTAATTACCAAGATAAACTTGACATGAAATTGTTGTCTATGCATAATAGTCTAATTAGCGGCATCGTCTCAATGATATAAAAGTGAATATAACTTGAGATATAGGTGGTTCAGTCTTCACTTACCTTTTATTGATGAAGTTCACCAAAAGCTTCGGTTGATCTTAGCTTTCAAACGTTAGAACTCAAAGATGAATGTCGTGATCCCCTGTTTCTCAACTACATTTCTATCCTAGTCCGAGACTTAACTAATTGTAAACTAGAAATCAAGATATAGTTTTGACAACTAAATTTGATAACAATCTTGAGATAGCAACACTTGTGAGTTCGACCGAGTAATGCTCTAACAATCTGTGTGAATAAGAAAATTACCCTGAGTGTATCTCCTCAAAATGATTTAAAGCTAGTGGAAGATCATCTAAGAATACTTGTTGAGAGAAAAGCCTACTCATTGGATCATTTTTATTTTTTGAGGGCAGATCTACTCACACTTTTATTCCCATAAAATGAGCATATTCCGAAATGAATAACATAAAAGTTGAAATTATGATTGGTATATGGTGAGGACCGGTATATCTCATTTTTTGCAGGAATATAAAACTTCGAAAGAGAAGCATATCCCCAAATATCAGCTTCAAAAAGTGTAACTGGATCCGCCCTCTATTTTGTATATACAAAAATTGACTTCTATTGAGCTAAGTGCATTAACTGGCCATGGAAAAAGTAAGCCATAGTGGTTGGTTAGGGAATGAAGTAAGTAGAGAAATGGTATTGAAAGGTGAAAAGGAATCTTACTGACACAGTTACATGACTGTTGTTTATATACAGACATGACAGGCTGGCTAGACAGTTAGACAGGACACCCTGGCAATACAATTACAGAGAATGGATAAAGGCACTCAGAAATAAAGGGCTACCAATAGTCCTATAAAGTTCATACAAAGAGTATCACCAGATGTACTCTTACTATCCCCCCTCAAGTTGAACTGGTGATAAAACCTTCAACTTGTCTCTCAGAAAAGCAAAACGATCAGTGCATAGACCTTTGGTGAAGACATCAGCCACCAGAGCATTGGTAGAAATATAGTATACCCTTAACACCTTAGATTGCACTAACTCTCGAATAAATCGAAAATCTATAGCAGCATGTTTCATCCTGCTATGCAAAACTGGATTAGAAGCTAGATAGAGTGCACCTTTATTGTCACAAGACAGAGAAGGAGTGAAGGATTGAAATACATGCAAATCCTTGAGTAACTGATACACCCATAGAACTTCAGCAGTTGTATGAGCCAATGACCTATATTCTGCCTCTGTGGAGATCCTAGCAACTGTTGGTTGCTTCTTGTATGACCAGGATATAGGATAAGAACCAAAAAAGGCACGAAACCCACTAGTAGACCTTCTATCATCAGGATTACCAGCCCAATCAGAGTCAGAGTAAGATGAAATAGCAGTTAGACCTTTGTTTAGAACAATATCATAATCAAGAGTACCCTTCAGATATCTCAGGATTCTCTTGGCAGCAGTCAAATGAATATCAGTAGGAGCACTCATATGTTGGCACACTTGATTCACAGCATAGCAGATTTCAGGTCTTGTCCAGGTGATGTATTGTAAGGCACCAACTAAGGATCTATATTGAGTAGCATCAATAAGAGGTGTACCATCATGTTTTCTCATCTTGGAATTAGCAATAGCTGGATTACTACAGGGTTTTGAAGCAATCATTTTGGTTTTCTTAAAAAGATCCAGAAGATACTTTGTTTGAGAAACATGCATGGCAGAGTCATGCCTCTTAATCTCTAGACCAAGAAAATAATGGATAGCTCCTAAGTCCTTAACAGGAAAAGACTGAGAGAGTGTGGAAAGTACCTTATCGCAGAACATGGAGGATGATCCTGTGATTAAGATATCATATACATATACCAGAATGATGCAAATAAGAGGTCATTCCTTGTAGATAAACAGAGAAGTATCAACATATGAAGTTGTGAAGCCAATAGCTAGTAAGGTGTCCATGAGCTTCTCATACCATGCTCTGGGTGCCTGCTTTAAGCCATAAATGGACTTATGAAGTTTTCAAACAAAATGTGGATGCTTCTTATCTTCAAATACTGGAGGTTGTGTCATATAAACAGCTTCTTGCAGATCTCCATGGAGAAAAGCATTGCTAATATCTAATTGTTTGACATTCCAATCATTATGAACAGCTAGAGATAATATCAATCTGATGGTTGTAGGTTTAGCTACTGGAATGAATTTTTCATTGTAGTCTAACCCTTCTTGTTGATTATAGCCTTTAGCTACAAGTCTAGACTTAAGTCTCTCAATAGTACCATCAGGATGATGTTTGATTTTAAACACCCATTTGCAGCCAACTAGATTTGTAGCTTCATATGGATTAACTAAACTCCATGTACCAGCTATCTGAAGTGCAGAATGTTCAGAAATCATGGAAGGTAACCAGTCATGATGTTTCATTGCTTGTTTATAAGATGTAGGAATAACCTGAGATATCTGAGACATAAGAGCTTTGGACAAAGGATATCTGGTAGCAAAATAAGCTTTAGTCTTAAAAATACCACTTTTACCCCTTGTTTGCATAGAGTGAGTGTTTGTAGGAACACTTGACTGAGCCTCAGCAGAAGGAGAAGCAGATGAGCTAGGAGTGGAAGCTTCAACAGGCATAGTGATGGCAGAAGTAGTAGAAAATGCAGGAGACACTTGAAGTGAGGCTGTAGTAAAAGTTGATGAAGTTGTAGTAGAAGTTGATGAAGCTGTAGTAGAAGTTGATGAAGCTGGAACTGATGAAGTGGAAACTGCAGGAGTGATAACAGTCTTGTCCTTATGAAATAAAAATTGTTGAGAAGCTGATTTTGATGTCTGAAAAAATGCTACAAGCCAAGGCTGGAAAATGTTCTTCATCAAATGTTATATGTCTTGAAATATAGAGCTTCTTTGTGTATGGGTCATAACACTTATAGACTTTTTGAGATGGAGCATACCCCAAGATAATGCACAATCTACTTCTTTGTTCTAATTTGGAATGGGTATAAGGCTTCAACCATGGATAGCAGGCACACCCAAATACCTTCAAGTCTTTATAATGTGGTAAAGAACCATAAAGTTTCTCATAGGGAGAAATAAAAGACAGTGAAGCTGCAGGAGGTCTGTTAATCAAATAATTGGCAGTTTGTATAGCTTCAACCCAAAAAGAATCAGACAAATTAGCTTGAAGAAGTAGAGTTCTTCCTAGACCAACAAGATGTTTATATTTTGACTCTGCAACTCCATTTTTCTCAGGAGAATATGGACATGTGTATTGATGTAAGATACCTCTGGTAGAGAGAAAAAAGTCTAACTAATTGTTAATAAACTCACCACCTCCATCTGTCCTAATTGTCTTGATAGCTAGCTCAAAGAAATTTTCCACTTGCAGTTTAAAAGATTGAAACACAATGATAAAATCAGATTTTCTCATTAAAGGAAAAATCCAACAAAATTTACTAAAGTCATCAATGATGTTACAGTATTAAGAATAACCATCATTGGAAATGACTGGACATGGTCCCCATAAATCCATATGCAATAGTTGCAGTGGTTGAGTAAATATTGAACTAGAAATAGTAAATGGTAGTTTATGAGACCTACAATCACTACAAAAGATAGGTTTTCTAGACAAATTAATAGACAATGAATGACATATCCTATGAAGAGATTGAAAAGATGGATGTCCCAGTCTTTTGTGAAGTAAATGATCACTTACAGTCTTGACAGAAAAAGGAGTAGTTCCCACTGAAGTTGCTTGAGATGATGCTAAACAAAAATTAGTTGGAGGTGATGAAGAGTTGAAACCGATAGGATACAAACCATTCTTACTCGACCCTTGGAAAATTCTCCTCCCAAAAGAGAGATCCTTCACAAAGAACTTATCACTTTCAAAGGTAATACTACAATTATTATCACTAGTAAATTGATGAACTGAAATTAACTTTTGTGAAGCAGCAGGAACATGAAGAATTTTAGGTAAATAAACTGGATTATGTTGTAAGAACTTTGTAGAGGAGCCAATATCAGAAATAGTCATACCTTCACCACTAGCAGTTTGGATTTGCTCATCTCCATTATAAGATTGACAATCTGAAAAATCACCAACATCTGAGGTAATGTGCTGAGTAGCACGTGAATCAGCATACCAGGGATTTTCACCATTGAGATTTTCAGTAGCCATCATAGCATGTATATTAGAAGGTACTTGTCTCCCTTGATAAGAAAAGTTCATCCTGTGTGTGCATTCTAAAGCAGTATGACCTCCTTTGAAGCAAATTTGACATAAAAGTCTTTGTGGTCTAACAACATTAGTAGAAGTACTGTAGGTTGCACCATGTGGAAATGGATTGGGTGGTGGTGGTGGTCTCATGGGAAAATGAGAAGCAAAAGAAACAAAAGGATTGTGCTGATAAGAATGCCTAAAGTAAGAACTTTTTCTTGATGAAAAATTAGATCTACCAGAAGAAGAGGGAAAATGTTGTGGTCTGAAATTAGATCTAAAAGTAGCAAAAGCTTTGCCATTTTCAGATTGTGTGATATGTTTCGATTTCTCATATATTATGATTTCTTCACTAATCAGCAGATTATGAAGTTCTCCTAGAGTAACTGGAGGATTTCGAATTCTAATAGATGTAGAAAAAGAATAAAAAGTAGAATTTAATCCATTCAATACAGTCACCACCATTTCACTATTATTTATAGGAGAGCCAGCAACAGAAAGAATATCTGAAATCTTCTTGATCTCATTGAGATAAGCAGGATTGGAGGAGTTACCTTGTTTCATGGTTGAAAATTTTGTACGCAATTGAATAACATGTGTTGATGATGTTGCAGCAAAGCGTTCTTCAATTTATTTCCATAGTTCATAGGATGTATATGGACCAACAACGTAAGATATCACACTTTCAGAAATCGTCGACTGAATCCATAGAATGAGAGTCTGATCCTCCTCATACCAACGAGTATAAGCTGGATTAATTGTTGCTTCTTCATCAGATCCTCGTATTGCATAAACTTATTTGAGAGGACATTGTTTAGAGCCATCAATATAACCTAAAGCATTGTAACGCTTGAATAAAGGTAAAAGTAAAGCTTTCCAGGTGATATAATTGTGATCTTGAAGTTTTGCAGTAACGAGACTAGAAATTGTATGTAAAGGAACTTTAACAATGGAAGATTCTTTGAGAAAGATTCAAAAGAAAAATCAAGAAATTGAAGCTTTTAAAGAAAAAGTGCAGAGTTTTAATGGCGGAAGCTTAAAGAAAGAAAAAGAGAAAAGGTTATCAGGCCAAGAAATGGCTCTGATACCATAGAGAAATTGTTGTTTTATTTTATAATAAAAAGAGTATGTGAAGCTCCAAGGAGAGCAACCTACTTCAGAATTACATCATTGGGATCAACTTGGCTAAGGCTAGCACCAGGGGGATCCCTTAACAGAGTGTTAAAGTTATTACAGTTATCCTGAAGAATTAAGTTTGGACTGAACTGTAAAGCTTGCCAAAATAAGTGTAAATTGGGACATTTCCAGTTCAGGTTTTGTAGTAGAGTAGAAGTACTGGTAATCCAAGCTAATTTAGCATCATTGTTGAGGTGCTGAGAATCTAGCTTTATGAGTCTTCCCAAGACAAAGTCTATGAATTCGAAATTCCTAACTTCATTTCTATAATCTCCTTGAAATCTTTGTTGCACTTCAAGTTTGTAACCTTTCTGAATGGCCTGTAAAACGCCTTCTTCTTATGCTTCATAGTTGATGTTGTCTTTTTCATCTCTTTTCCCCAAGTCAGTGCTAATTGAGCTCCTCTGCTGGCTCTGCTTGCTCAGCTGAGTCCAGTTGCTGGGTCTTTAAATTTCCTTGCTCCCATGCACTGCCCTGTGAAAGAGAGATCCACAAAAGCAAAGTTAGTATAGTGTGATATATCACTATTAGCCATATTATTATTGACTTCCATAATGTGTATGCTAATAGTGATGCCAAACTTTTCTCTATTGGTTCTATGAATACTGTTTTGTCTTATGTTTGGATCTGTGGTGGTGTCCTGATAATGGATGTTGTTTAAGATATGCCCTGGATTGTGAATCACTCTGTTATAGGTGCATAGATGTTGAATGATATTCAGGGCAGTAGCTACAGCATTATGATCTATATTTCTGAATATCTGGTCACATCTAGCTTTCCAGATAAACCAGCAAATGGTAGCAAAAGTAGTATTCCAGCTAGCACAGGGATTGTTGGAGAGAAACCAATTGTTGAACCAATCATGAAAGGATATGTGAGCAGTAAAAAGCTAAAGGTTGTCTCCAAATAGTTTCCTCCATACATCATAGGCAGCTGGGCAAGCTAAGAGAACATGAGTAATGTCTTCATAAGCACTCTTGCAGAAGTTGTAGATTGGATCAATGTAATGCAGGATGCCAGCTGACTTGGCATTAGTTGGGAGAATACCATGAGCACACTTCCAAATGAATAGCTGGATAGATGGGGTGGTGTCTAGTTTCCAAATTTATTTCTATGGAGATATATGGGTATCCCTAGCATATTTATCATTAATCTGTCTGTCATAAAGGGATTTGACAGTGAATTTTCTTGTATGGGTTAAGCTTCATTGTATAGTGTCCTCAGTATTTGGGTGATGATTTGTCTGGAAGATAAGATTTTGGATGTCCCGAGTGAACCAGAGAGATAGAATATTCAGATCCCACTCCCCAAGGGTATTGAAGAGTTGATTGACAGTTTTCAGGTTTGATGGGCAATGAGATGGTTTTTGGAGTATGTCAGGTAGATTGTCAATCCATCTATCTTCCCAAATATGGATGTTAGTACCATCACCTATTCTCCATATATAATACTTCTGAATACAAGTGATGCCTTCCAAAATTCCTTTCCATCCAAGAATCAGTGTTCCTTGGCTTGGTTTCCATTCTAGTGACTTCTTGGTTTGGAAAATGAGAGGCATTCATGGTACTAGTCCATAAGGAGTTTGGTTCTTCTATTAATCTCCAAGAAATTTTTGAGATCATAGCCAGATTGAAGTATTCCATATTTTTGAATCCCAGTCCCCCTAACTCTTTTGGTTTATTGACTGCATCCCAAGCTATGTAAAATAGACCTTTGGGTTTGTCTTGATCTTTGTTCCAAAAAAATTCCTTTGTATGCCATTTATCTCTTTGTAGATGCCCTTTGGAATCTTGAAGCAGTTCATTTGGTAAATGCTGGAGGTTGAGGTGACAGTTTGGATCATAATAACTTTACCAGCAGTAGATATAGTGGATTTCCAACCAACAAGTCTGAATTTTAGTTTTTCAATACAAGGTTTTAAGGCTTGAATCTTGCTTCTGTTGGTGAAGAGGTGAGATCCCAGATATTTGTCAGAAGTGTTAGTCCTTTGAACCTTCATTGTATCACTGATTTAATCAGGCTAGCACCAAGACTTGAAGCAGTTTTCTTGCTGAAGAAGATGCCTGATTTGGAGAAATTTATCAGCTGCCTTGAAGAATGACCAAAGTCTTGAAAAATCTGGACTAATTTGTTACATTCTTCATTATTAGCTTTGCAGAAAATGATGCAGTCATCAGCAAAAAGAAGGTGATTGATTGTAGGTGCTTCACTGCAGACTTTTGTTCCATGTATGAGACCTTGAGATTCTGCATTAGTCATATATATAGAGAGAGCTTCCATGAAGAATAGGAATAAGTATGGAGATAGGGGATCTCCTTGTCTGAGGCCTCTAGTAGGTTTGAAAAACTTTCCAGGAGAGCCATTTACCAGAACAGCCATGGTTGTGGTGGAGATGCACCGGTGGACTAGATTACACCATTGGGAGCTGGATCCCATATGTTTCATAACTTGAATAAGAAATTCCCAATTAACTCTATCAAAGGCTTTGGCCATATCAATCTTAATTCCCATTGTACCATTTTCTCCTTTTTTCCCTTTTCTTGTATTCATATGGTGTATAATTTCATGTGCTATTGCTATATTGTCAGATATTTGTCTGTCATGAATGAAAGATGACTGAAGAGGGGATATAAGGTTTGGTAGAAGAGGTTTTAGTCTTTGAGCCAAGAGTTTTGAGATGATTTTGTAGGTTGTGTTGCATAAGGATATTGGTATGTAATGGGCAGGGGTGGTAGGACTTTCAGTTTCGGGGATAAGGGAGATAAATGTAGAGTTAATTTCTTTGAGAGGATATCCAGAATTAAAGAATCTTTGAACCATTGTAATGATGTCTTCACCAATAACATCCCAGTTGGCTTGGAATAAATTTGGTGGGAAGCCATTAGGACCTGGAGCTTTGTCATCTGTCATATTGAATAGAATATTTTTGATTTCTTCTGCATCAGGGACCTTTAAGAGGGTGTTATCCTCAGTGGTGGTAATAGTGGTGGGTATAAGGTTTATGAGGGATTGGTTGATGGTTATTGGTTCAGCAGTGGCCATAGTAGCAAAGTGATTGGTGAAGAAGAGAGAAACTTCCTCCTTGTTGTGTAACCAAGAGCCATCAGCTTGTTGTATAGAAATAATTTTATTTCTTCTGTATCTTTTCTTGGCAGATAAGTGGAAAA
This sequence comes from Papaver somniferum, assembly GCF_003573695.1. Classification (NCBI taxonomy): domain Eukaryota; kingdom Viridiplantae; phylum Streptophyta; class Magnoliopsida; order Ranunculales; family Papaveraceae; genus Papaver; species Papaver somniferum. The sequence goes on from NC_039368.1 coordinate 39,016,096, forward strand.
ATCTTGTGTTCTTGTCTCCTAGTTTGATAAGCTGATCCCTGCTTTTAGTCTTCCAAAAACTTTCCTGGATGTTCTGCCAATGTTCAACTTGCTTTTTAGCATCTCTTAAATCTTTCCCTCTATTTATATTGAATTGATTCTTGGTGAGACAGTCCAAGTGTTGTATGTTGTCTTCTAGATTTATCTTGTTATTACCATAGATCTCCTTATTCCATTTCTTTAATTTAACTTTGATATCTCTTAACTTTATTGCAATTCTAATGGCAAGAGATCCTTTGTGATAGGATTTCCAACATTCAACAATGATGGCTTTGCAGTATTTGTGATCAAGCCAAGGACCAGATAATTTGAAGGGAATGTGTCCTTGCTTCCAATTGGGATTGGTATTGAGGAGAATTGGGTTATGATCAGAACCAATGGCAGGGAGGTTAGAGATAGTGGTATTTGGGTGTATTTCAAGCCAAGTTTCATTAGCTAACACTCTATCTAATCTTTGTTCTGTGAGATGAATGTCAGTTCTTCTGTTGGTCCAAGTGAATGGACATTCTGTGTAGCCCAAATCAGTAAGGTTGGCTTCTTCAATTTTCTCCAGAAAGATTTTAGCTTCAAAGGAATCAATAGGGTGTTGACTGAATTTTTCATGATCATGTAGAACAATATTTAAGTCACCCATTAGCATCCAAGGTAGAATGTTAGTTCTATCAGTATTTTCTATCATTTTCCAAGAGTGTATTTTATCAGGAGTGGTGTATGGGCTACCATAATAACCTGTAAAAAGCCAAGGTTCCCCTATACTAGGATATATTGTGGCCCTAATGTGATAATTAGATAAATCTTCTATTGTGACCTTTAGATTAGTTTTCCAAGCTAAAACAAGGCCTCCAGTAGTATTGGATTTTCCTCTAGGTTCAACAAACCAAAAATTAGTGACACCTATATTATTAAGTATAGTTTTCAGGTTCCTAGTTTATTGTTTGGTTTCAAATAGAAAGAATATATCAGGATTATGTTTGTTCAGCATGTTGTTTAGGTGTCTACTAGTATTTGGATGTCCTAGTCCTTGGCAATTCCAAGACATGGCAGAGTAGAATTGCCAGAAGTAAGAGACATTAGGATAATTGAAAATGATAATGATGTAACCTATAAAGATAGTATTTTAGCTATAAGGATACCTCTAAGGATAACCTGAGAGGTATCCTTATATCTAAAATATTGTTGTTATACTAAATAAATAACTTTAGAATAGATAGCATAGAATAGAACAAGTTACCTGATGACTAAGGAAAGGATTTGCTCCCTCAAGGCTACCAGTAGTCAAATCAGCCAGATGATCCTCCTCCATTTGCATCACATGGTTATTGCCCTTCTTGGATGGTTGATTTTGATCCCAGAATTGGGGAAGGTGATCAGTGGCAGCAAAAGAGATAAAGAGCTTTCTTTTTGGGTCAATTAACTGAGGATGAACAGCAGTGTCCACAACTTTAAGTTTAAACTCTTTCTTTCTTCTTTCCCAGAGCAGCTTCTTCTGATTGTTAAAATCTTCATTTATTTGTTGTTAAATATCAGCTAAAGAAGGTGTTGTTGCAAGGACATCAGGTGTTAAATTTATGGGGTAAGGAGTCTGATTTTTGGGAAAATATTTTCAGGGTTGATATTATTTTCCACACCGTTCTCAGAAGTAGGATTGTGTTTCCTAGCAGCATCTTTGATGTTATAACACTTCTTTTTCAGCATTTTATCCTTGTTTTTGTTGCTATCAATGATCTTTTTATGTTTCTTTTGACAATCTATGACCTCAGAGTTGATAGTGGGTATTTCTCCATTTATGGGTTGATGCAATCCAGCTTTGAAAATGATGTATCCCTCAGGGCCATCCAGCTCCTCAGAGCTATTCCTTAGAAGGATTTGTCTTTGTGCTAGCCTCATTTTGTTTGCAAATTCCTCAGCAGCATCTCTGTCAGTGTAATGTCTTATTTTGATGTTGCTCTGAGGACTACTTGTGTTTGAATTTGTTGGGGTGTTAGAAGTTGAGGGGTAAGAGTTATTGAGATTATATGGGTGAGATTTTTGGGTTGCAGCTTGTGTCTGTTCTTCCTTCTCTTCACAAAGAGGACCAGGATGATCTAGAATTCTACAAACCTTGCAGAAAACAATTTCATGTAAGGCATATGCCATTTCAAGCCAGTGAGACAGAGTTGGGGTTTCATAAGCATCAATGCCATATTTAAGAACTCTAGTGACATCAATAGTTAAGAAGACTTCAAGATTTTTGTCATATTCATCCCTCCCATAAGATTTCTTGGCTTCTTGAAAGATTCCTGCTGGTCTTATGATGTTACTTATATCATGGATGATGTGCCTTGGAACTCTTTTAACTAGTTCCCAGATCTTGACTCTATAGAAGTTTGTTTCATCAATAAAATCTGGACCAGCAAGTGGAACTTCAGTTAAGACTATCAGTTTGTCAAAAATGCCTCTGGTACCACCTTTTCTAAACACTTTGTAATCTTCTATGCTGCCTAGTCTGATAGAATAGTTTTTTCTTCTCTTCTTCCAAAGATTGACTTCAGCATTTCTTCTGAGTTCCCAGTTTGAGTTAATGAACCTTGAGATAGTTCTGGTTTCATGAGAAACTTTGCTATAGTATCTGCCTATGAAGACCCATTTCCAATCCTCTTTCTTTTTGGGTAAGGTGTTTTCAGCATTGATAAAAAAAATTGGAAATAAATCTTCAGGAATGTTCAGTGATGAGTTCATTTTCTCTACCAGATTTTCAACTTGGTCTGTGGGTTTGGTTCCTGAGGAAGAAGTCATGAGAGAAGTGTTAAAACTTGTAATGGTGGTAATGATGATGTAAAGAATGATGTTATGGTTAGTACTGGGTCTGGTAAGTTTAATTTGAATTTGGATGTATATGTGATTTATATGGAAGGGTTTCATTTTGTTGTTTAGTTACAGGTGATATTGATGTAGCTTAATAGTCCAAGATTGAACTGAGGGGAAGTACAAATGCCATGTGCTAGCTATCCGTTCCCAGAACCCGTGTTTTTGAGCTTTGCTGACTAAGTTGAATCTTTTGACTACTGGTGTACCTTGAGAGGACGACCTGTCAAGAAAAAAAATTCCATCATAGTACAAGCTATAATGAAAATGGGGGTTAGCTGGCCAAATTTTCCCTATTTATATGATTTCTATCGTGCAAGTGTAAGGTAATAAGATAAAGAAATTCAGTTGAATAATATTTTATAGTCTTGCTGACCGATTTAGGATTATTGACTATTAGCAAACCTTGGGATGACGATCTGATATAGTTGAACTGTCCAAAAACTTTGCAAGTTGGCTCGTGACTGATGCCCCTCAGTGTATGTTGTCATTCAGCGCCAATTTTAATGTGTGCTTCCCTCCTTTTTTTCATTGTGCCTGGAGTGAGCCCATTGCCCATTGGTCTTGGAGGTGAACTCTTGTATTGCTAAGGATTGCGTACACCTCCACTCAGTTGTGTTGCTTGAGCGAGTCAGAAAGTTGGGGAGCTGAGTCGCATTTGTGTGAACTTCACATGTGAAGGAAGAAACAGTTATTGGCGCCGAATGAGTTGAACTTCCAAGTGTGTTACTTTTTATTCTCCTCGGTCCATCTATCAAAAACTTTTGAGTAGGATTAGTGAACCTAGAGAAGGAGCAGTTGCTTTGCATAGGCTGAATGTAATTGTGCCTATGTTTCTGGAGAAATGAAACGACAGTGGAGAGATTTTGAGTATTGGAGACGAAATGTTTTCCTCTTTGGGAACCGTCGCTACTTAATGTTGAGACGACCCAACACCAACCAATGATTTCTATTATAAGAGCCTCTGCTGGAAATGAGAAATGTTTCAGTTTCTTATTCTTTTTTTCTTATTTTTCTTTGTTTTCGTTGAGAGAATTTCTTTTACTCCAATCTCCATGGATGATGCTAACGCAAATATAGATCGAAAGGGCAAGCATAAATTGATTGAGGTTTAAGATGAACCACACATCCATTGGTATCCACGGGAGAATTGTGTTACTCGATTGCCCCATGGAATTGCTTTTTCACAGGGGTGTGAGTCGCCTGGTAACGAGAGGGATTTCACATGGTACTTGGATGATCTTCAACATAACTATGAAGTTAAAATAGAAGAGTGTATGCAGGGAGAGGGGCCAACAGGGATTGTGCATGAATTGATGGTGGATTCTCCAGTAGAGCGTCTTCGTCAGTATTTTAATCAGCCAAAGCCTGTACCTATAAATCAGGATATCAGCAACCCATTTGCTGAATTGGGTGCCCAATTTGAGGTTGGAAGCAGCAATGTACATGCAGCTGGTGAAGAAATACATAGGACTACTAGAGGAGGTATTGATGTTGAAGGTTGATATGTTACTGGTATTCCAAAATCTGCAGAACATCCACATATGGGTTCTAGAGATCACTGGGTTTTGTATGCATTTCATCCCAAATATGGTCCATTTGAGGTTCATGAGGGTGTAGTTGTTATGGCTGATCGGTTCTTGGTGTCTGGAGTGAGCCGAATTGGATATCAGTCCATCACTCTTGATGCACAGGAGAGGATGATGGTTCGTCAGATGGTTGGCCAACCTTTGGAAACCAAAAACTAGTGCCTCTACCGTTCCAGCTGCTGAGCCAACCGTTTTTCCTTCTACTGATCCCGGAGTAGAACCTGAGATGGATGAAGCTGCACCTCCGATGAAAATGTCGAATGGATCCCCCATTGAAGATGAAGCCAATGATGTTGGTCCTGATAATAAGAATCAAACTCCAATACCTGAGAGGCGTTCTGTTGTAACTAGAATTCTGATGACTCGTAGCCGGACTCGGAGCGTTAGCCAAGGGACTCGGAGAAAGACTCGCCTCTTCCACCAGTAAGAGGAAGTTGGATCTTTTAAAATTACTTCTGTTCTTTGATATACATTGGGTTTTAAATTTGGTTTTATGATGGTGTATTTTTATGGTGAGGATACTGCTCTCTTTGGATTTCGAACTTCTATGTTTTGTGGTTATAGCTTTGTATGAACAATTTCGGTTTCTGGCTTTGTGTTTAACTTTGGGTGAATGGTTATTGACATCAAATTTACTGATATTATGGATGATTTCCTTCTGATGGTTATGAGTGTTGATAATGTGGGTGTGTTTATGTAATTTATGATGGTATCTATCCTTAGGTTGAATAAGATAGGTAGCAATCTCTTGATTTAAATCGAAAATAGGAACATAACTGGAGGGGAAAGATGGGTTTGAATCGACTATATCAACCTTATAGAAAATTTCATGCGAGTTTGATTGATGGCTGAGTTTGAAATGTTGAGAATATATTTCCATATCAATTTTGGTGATAATTATAGAGTTGGTAGAACCTGATTTTGTCATACCGAGAATGGAATTGTTCTTAGAGGTGTTGATGATATTGGTAGAGATATTAGACATACTGTTTCTGGTAATTTCAGTAGGAATTGAATGGTGAGTGATATTTGTGATGTTTTTGTCGCCTGAATTATTTGTGATTCCATATATATCATTCTGTGATTGTTGAGTTGCATGTGATTGCGATGAGCCTTATGTGATTCATGAAGAAACTGAGTGAAGAAACAGGTAGCTAATTTATAGTTCCGGCATAAATTCCGATTGAACTCAGGTGGAAAATAGCCGTTATGATGCTATAGGACAGGAAAAACGGCTAGAAGAAGCCGGAAAGAAGAGGGAAAGAAGAGAGCTCAGGTGGGAGTCGTACATGATGAGAGAGAGTATTTTTATTCGTTTAATCAATTTTTATAGAGAAATGGTATTGAAATATGAAAAGGAATCTTACTGACACAGCTACAGGACTGTTGTTTATATACAGACATGACAGGCTGGCTAGACAGTTAGACAGGACAGCCTGGCAATACAGTTACAGAGAATGGATAAAGGCACCCAGAAAGAAAGGGCTACCAACAGTCCTATAAAGTACATCAATATATTAAAATTAAACAAAAATCACATCAAGGTATCTGTAATTCATCAAGATTTCATCAAAATATTAGTTAAATCATTTTAAAATAATTAAAAAGATATCCATTGTCCAATTACACTTCTTCTAATTAAATTAATCTTAATTATACTTCCAAATGACTAATTATTGAATAAATCTCAATTGCTATCATAGTTACAATTACAATTTTAATGAAAATTAAAAGAACTTTGATCAATTTAGATCAACAAAATATTTTAAATCAAAATACATAGAGTTATGAATACTTACGTGTAGATCAAAGCATGCATATACTTTTACAAAAAAAAATCAAAATCGTTCACCTGTGCAACATTAAAAATACAAAATTGTTAAAATCTTGGGTTAATTGAGCATGATATTAAGTAAAATATTGTGAACGAGAGAACAAAAAACATGGTAGAAAATGCAACACAGAACATTGAATGAGTTTCAATAATAATTTTTTTGAGATTGTTCATTCCATAAAAAGAAAAGAAAAAAAAAAACAAAGACGCATGTTCTACATAGGATACTCGATATCTTTTGGACGAAAATGTTGCTACAAATAGATGCGACTATCCAAAAACATAGTTGTCATCCAAAATGATAAAAATAGTATAAATGTAAAGATATTCATTGATTTATTTCCCAAATAAAAATGGTGTAAATTTTAAGAGATACTTATTAATATTATTTCCCAAATAAAGTTTTTTTTCTAACGCAATTTTAGGCTTGGTGACTCATTATATAAATCATTCGAGCAAAGGCTAAATCCCGTTGTTTGCATGTCGCTTTTTTATTTTGTTGTAGTTCTTTTTTCCTCCCTGTTTTTTGCAATTGTGTTTTTTTTTCTGTGGTTGTCTGTAATCATTCTATTTGTTTGTTTGTTTTGCATGTACAAATAAGGATGAAATCAGTTGGTGATAATGGCTGCTGCAATAAGAGAGGTCCTATGCATAACGGTTAATATATGTTGTTTCAGAGCTCTGCGGTGATAATAATAAACTCACACGAGGTATATTAGTTAAACCATGTTTTTTGGTGTGTTTTTTGATGATTTAGTTTTGTAGAATTTTTCAATTGTTTTGTTTCGCGACTTTGCTTGCAGTTGGTGATATCTCTCCTCTGAAAATTAATTAGGCGATAAGATAGATTTGGTTCATTTTGTTGTTGGTAAACACTAAACGAACTACATAACCAGAAGATATATAGAAGGTTTCACCACATGGGTGAGGTGATAAACTTAATTTTTTATTGTCTTTTTTTTTCTAGGTGTTTTTTTTTTTGCTACTCTCTGTTCTAAATACGTTGCTCTTCAGTTAAAGCCTGTCAACTATTTGTGTTTATGTTTTATTGTGCTTGAGTAACTTGGTGAGCCTTTTTCATTTTGTTTCGGAGTCGAATCAGCCGACTGTTGATATCTATGGATCATGCAAGATTGAGAAGCAATTGAAACCAGATATAAACAAATGTAAGTTCTGATGTGTGATTGGATAATCCCAGAAGATTTTCGCATTGAAAAATATCTGATAGCATGGAGAATATGGTAATTATCTCTTGGTCTCTTTCAAATTTTGGTATCTGTTTCAATGGTGTGACTGGTGATTTTTAAGTTGCATACATATAAAGACAACAAAGTTATCTAAACACCAAGATAGTACTTGTGCCATCTCAACCAATGAAACAAAATAAATATTAAAGCAATTGAAGTGTTGATTTTTAGTTGATTTTATTACTTTGGTTTAGTTTTTTTACTTTGAGGAAAATATTTTGATCGGTTCTATTGCATAGTATCTAGAGGATTTCACGGTGAAGAAGGGTATTCTTACTGATATAAGACCAATCCATAAAAGAACAAGTAGAATAATTAGGATTCCGTAAGAAAAATTATGATCCATGCAGTGGGTTTAGTAATACGTTCGAAGTGTATCCATAGTGCCAATCCTAACCATAAGCATCAATGACGACGAGATTTCAGTACAGGGCATTTATGTGCGAAGTGTGCTAAAGTTTGCTGACAAGGTCCGGCTACGTAATAGAAACTGCTGCTGTCATTGAACTTGCTCCTGCCATGATTTTCCAAGTTGTTCCTATATGTTCTTATCAAAACAACTATTGTCGAGCCCAAGATTTGAATGGGACTTCGTTTGGTTTGATTGATTTGAAAGGGTTTCCTCAATTGGGACTTTGTTTAATTTGACACAAAACTCTTACCTACTTTTTCAGCAGCTAATAGCTTGGAATGGATCACAGAAGGGATCACTTCAGTATTTGTTGTCATGACACAAGAAATAGTTGTGAAGAGTTCTCTGGGTTGTTATCCGGAGGAAAAGATACTCAAAATGAAACAAGTGAGATCATTTTCATACACATACCCTTTAAATACCTAGATGAAACAAGTGCTCTTGAAGATGTTTGGCACAAGAAATAGTTGTGAAGAGTTCTCTGGGTTGTTATCCGGAGGAAAAGATACTCAAAATGAAACAAGTGCGATCATTTTCATACACATACCCTTTTAAATACCTAGATGAAACAAGTGATGTTGAAGATGTTTGTATCAGACAATTACTCCTTTTATTTCAATTTTTCTTTTTGATGCCATCTATCAGATTGTTTCCATTCCAAAAGTAGGTTTCATATGTATCTGCCAGGGCTTATTATTTCAAAAATAGATTTTTTTATGGGGCTTTCTTACCGTCCACTAATGCCTTTTTTTTCTGAGACACTCCTAAAAAAAAAAAAAAAAAAAAAAAAAAAAAAACTGGAAATAAACTGACACTGATATGATTAGGCTTTACTATATAGTATTTGTAAGAATCCCTAAATTTTGTTACAATCATGATACCCCGGAGATATTGATATGACCGAAAATTACATGGTTTATTGGTTATACTGTCTCCTGCAATAATTCTGATTTTTTCCTTGCAATGGGTACAAGGTTTGTAAGAATCCCAAAATTTTGTTACAATCAGGATACCCTGGAGATATTAATATGACTGCAAAGTACATGTTATACTGTGTCCTGCAACAATTCTTCTTTGTTCCTTGCCGAGGGGACAAGGAGATGTACAAGGAGAACAAGAGCACTGTTGTTTGGTTGTTTTATTCGACTGGAATTAGTGCTCCTTTCACCCTGTGCTGCACGTGGATTATCGTTGCATGAACTGAAGAAGCAGAGCCTTCCACGTTCTATTGTGAGATGGGATTATTTTTTATCTTATATTTAATATTTGTAACTAATAGAGAGAACAAATATATGCCGCTATCTCAAAAAGTCAGTTGAAAATTGAGAGGCCAAAAATATAATAGCCATGACGGGTTTTCTGGCTTCAATTTTGAATAAGAAGTAGAGGGGTATTGCTAGAAATATAACGAGTGCGACTTTGTGCACCCCTACTAAACCAGGGGTGCACGTTCCTCCCTTTATCATTGGCTATGTAACTAACTGGGGTTATTTATCCTATTAATGAATAACACATTGGAAATGGTTAAGAACAATAAGTGAAATCAGAACCCAGATTATTCCAATTATTATTCATATACACACCTCTCTTTCTCTATCTATTTTACACATAACACATCTATGTTTTCTCCGTTTTTGTTTTCCTTTTTTTCTTCTTGGACACGAGATTCATCTCTACAACCTCATATAATAGATTCGAGGCGGGTTGTTGTAGTACTAAAATTGAAATTAAAATTGATTCTATAAGATCAGAACATTAATTCGAGAAAGGTGCTAAATAGGAAGAGAGGGGAAATTTGGGTTCAATTTTCCAAATACTCTGATTTCCAAAAATTATAAAGAGAAAAGATCGTTAACCAGAGTTAAATGAATAGCCTATGACAAAAGGAGGAATGTGCACCCTTACTAGAAATATAACATGCATCATTGTGGTCCTAAAAGATGACAAAAGATTGCATTAGTTTAATTTTACTAATTGAGGAAGATATTTCACTGCACCATGGACTTAAATTCTTATAACCATCCCTCTGTTTTGTTCTCACTTAATTTTCTATATATTATTCAAATTAAGGAGTATGTTTGTTGATCTTCACGTAAAAGTACTAGGTGTGTAAAAAAGGAAACCAAAAGAAGACTATGATGATCTCGAAAAAGAAAAGAAAAAACTATTAAAGAAAATAATTATTCATATCCGTGTTATCTTAGTAAAATTCCAGTAAAATCACATAACGTAACTGAGATAGGATAACCTATGAAAAAATTCAAACTCATTTAACCATGAGTATCCCCTATTTTTGAGAGTATCCCCGATTGTGCCTTCATTATAAGGTTTAAAGAACTTCTAACTGTTTCTATCATCCATCCTTTCTACGAGTTTATTGACTATTAGTCGAACTCTTAATAATGTTTCTAAATTCTAATAGAACTAATTTTAACACGTGAACTCTTTAATGGAATTGTTAAAGCCAGAAATTGGCCCGTGCATAGCACGGGCGATAAACTAGTAATACTGAAAAAGAAACCTCCGTGCCGTAAGGCAGCCATTGAAGCTCCGGTCATCCTTGATACCGTGGCTAACATTTTTATACGGCCTCTACTCCATTTCCATTGCCGTGCAAACCACTGCTCGGCCATCATTATCTCTAACTCACTGGTATCTCCGTAAAATTTCGTTGTCAAAATCTGTGATCTCGGGTAATTGTTACTCTAACCACTGACTCAATTTCTTCTCAATTCATTTGATTTTTGGTTCAAAAGCTTCCAAGGTGACTGTACATATGCTTCTAAAATATTGTTACTGTGAAAACCTAACTATACAATAACATCTTTTGGATTTATCGTGTTAAAACTAAAGCTTTTGGTATTGCATATAAGTTGTTTGATGAAAGTTCACACAAACAATAGTTTCGTAGAACTATAATAGTAAAATTATGTGAATGACTAAATTCCCGAAACAAATGTCGTTTCTTATACTTGGCAACAGAATCGTTTGTAGACTTGTTAAACAAGCTGTGAGTTCTGACTTTATTATCTTCTCATGACATCTTTTGGAGTAAAACTGACCACATTTAATGTTAAACTGAGCATGCACTTTGTTATGACTAAACATAGTTCTACTTGTCATTTGTATGCCTTACATTTTTGTTGAACACAAAAACACCATTAATTGTCTTTGGATATACTCTCATCGTTAGACTTGGACTGTGCAGGGCTGAGTTGAATGTACTTTGCCATAGGTAACTGTAAGCTTACTTACGTGCTCATCCCCCTGTAATACTTAATAGCTATTGAGACAGAGAGATTGAGAATGAGGATGAAAGGGAGTTTGACTAATATCTTCAGACGAAGATATCGTGCAGCTCTTCAAGATTTAGAAAGATCAACAGAAGTTTTAAAGTCCGAACACAAACACCAGCACACTAAGATTCCTCATTATCTGGTAAACTTTTATCCAGTTTGTATTAATTCTCATCTTACCCCTGTAAATAAAGATCACTAAACTTGAAAATTTTAGATAGCTTAACATTTCCTTTCACTGTTATCATTTTTTTAATAAAGCATTAGAATACGAAAACTCATTTGTTTGATTCATATGTTGTATCTTACAGAACATAAAAGAACTTGGTTTACTGGGAAATTCAGTTTACAAAGGACCTTTTTACAGGTTAGATTTGAAGCTCTATCTTGTCTTTTTAATTCCGAATTAGCCTTGTTTTGCAGAGTTGGTAATACAACTACTATGGTTTGTGTAATTAATACTCAATTAGCTTATATAAGTACCATGTATGACATATATGGAGAGAGAGAGAGAGAGAGAGAGAGCTTTACTCACAAGTCTTCTTCCTCATCTCCTTGTTCTTATTTCAGAAGCATCACAACTCTCACGGCATCACTACAAAATTACCAGACCATCTCACCTAATAATAGTTCGCTTTCGTGTGGTACCTTTGACAAACCATGGTCCGCTTCCCAACACCGTGGAGTTAAAGTTTTAGGCACTGATGTACGTCTCGCTCACCCCATTCTTCTTTATCAAACTCCGTGTTCATCTATTTAACGTTTAAAATCTGTTGTCCTTGTAAGAGCACCGGAAGAAGATCTCACCATTGCTCAAAATCTTCGACTGGTTTATCATTGATCAAGGATGAGACTGATTTGAGTTGATTACCTGCTTTGTTTTCCAAGTTCATTTTCTTTGAAATTTAATGTATACATTTTCAATGCAGTCTAAATTGGTGGTCTACGTTCAGAGTTAGGGTTCCATTCATTGGTCGTTCTGACCACAGCTGAATTTAGCTCATTTACAAATACACATTGTATAAATTACATTTTGTAATGTGTTGAAATAAACTCACATGGCGGTATTATATTTAACTGCTAGTTAATTTCCTGGTTTGGGTTTATAATTGTTGAGTACAAATTTATTTTTAAAACCTTAAATTTCTCTTACATGCTTCTCAAGTCTCAACCCACAACTGTACACTTTTCTTTCAAGTAACTAATAGTTTAATTGTAATATGTTATATGTACTGATATATCAAGCTGTCTGTTTCAGGTCAGAAGCGGGAATGTCATCCAAAGGAAAGGTAGCATTTTGATTCACGCCCATTAAGATAATACTTTTATTCTTTTAGCTGCATAATCACTGACATATCTTTTATTTATTATGTAATAATTGGGGAGCTGCATTACTTCAGGACGTATTTATCAGGTAAGGTACTTTACCATTATTGTAGGATTTATTTATTTATTGAGGAATTTCACAAATTAAAAAAACAAAGAATAAAGAGTAGAAACTAATCTTGTTGATGTTGCAAGTTTGGTTTACCGAAGAGATCGATAAATATTAGTTGTATGATAAGGAAGTACCTTAATTTCTTGTGTTAGAAGTGTTTCCAAGCTTTATGTGGTATTCGCTATTTTCTTTTAGGTTCTTAAAGCACAACACACACAGCAGGGAAGAGGAGGAGCAATAATACAGGTATTTTACCGAATACAAATTTTGAATTTCAGAAGAATATATGTTATACGACATGGTTACCATAAAGCTGTAGAAACCCCGAGTCGTCTCAAGCTTATGACATTCCAGAGAACTTAAGTATTAAACCTATGATACTAAATGTTATACCTGTCAGTTGTACAAGCTTCCTTTTGCTATAACCTGCATGGTCCAATATGCAAGAAAGAAGCCGTATAATCTATTCAGAATTTAAAATTATACTGTACTTAACGTTTTGCTATGAGGTCTTATTTGAGGTGTACTGGAATAACACTGCTCCTCTAATCCTAGTACATTCAGGGATTTTCCTTTTCTTTATATACCTTTAGCTTGAACATGGTACATCTTGAAATAGGATTTGGTTTCCCTATTTCAATGGAGCACGGAGAGGCATGATAGAGCGATGAAGGTTCATTTTATAGGTTATAGATCACTTCTAGTGAAGGTATTATTGAAGTCTGGTAGTTGGATGTTGACAAGAAATTCTAATAATTAATTTGCTACGTGGCTAGATGCTATATTTGTAGTGTATGACCATTACTGACCAGCGGTCATTTCTTTTTGGGAATGTGATCTCCCCTGCATTCTACTTTCTGAATTGAGGTTAACAGAATTCCTCACTTCTCTTTTTGAGTATATTGCAAGCTATTTTTGGGTTGTCACAGGTGGAATTACGTGATGTTGACAGTGGAAACAAAGTGACCGAAAGATTTCGCACCGATGAGGCTATGGAAAGTATGTTTAGACTACGAATAATTTCCAAGATAGTTTCCTTTATGGTCACATGTAACCCCCCTTCACTGTAGTTGTAAGTGGTGTTTCTTATTGGCAGACATCATTTCTGCTAAAGTCCACCCAGCTTCCTTATTTGTATGCTTCAGATATTGTTTTTTCTTTGCTACTTTAGTTTTGGGGAGAACGAATTTGACCCTAGACATTAGCATTTGGCACCAGAGCAGCCAAAAGTTGCCAAAATCTTTAACTATTATCTCCTCATGTTAGTTTATGGGGGGTGAGCCAAAAGATATATGAATCTTGGTCAAGTTTTTATTATTGGTGGAGGATGAGTTGAACTTATACCAATATATATTTTAATGCGAGTGTTGTTTCACTTAGTTCTGCCTGGATCTTGTTGGCGGCAGTGATGAAAATCTTTCCCTCTAATGAAAACTGATTTTGATTCTAATATCTACAGGAGTTTTTGTCGAAGAGAAATCTTTCACCTATTTGTACACCATAGGCGAGTCAGTAACACTAATGGAGTGAGTGTGGTTGCTTCAGTATCTCTACATCTATCATTTTTTATATTAATCTTTAACTTTTTTCCTGGCTTTTCTTCTGCCACTTTACTATTTACCTGAATGAAGTTTACGGTGGCTTTCTCTTTGCTTCTTAACAGGCCTGAAACATATGAACAAATGGAGGTAACGAAGGACTTGTTTGGCAAGGCTTCTGCATACCTAAAAGGTGATTAGTTATACTCTGGGCGAATGACTAACAATCTTTATTTATGTTTGAATGATACTTGAACAACAGCACATTTATGTTTTCTGGAAACACCTTGGATTAGTTGTCTGAATCCGTATGACAGAACTCTGTCGTGAATAACCTAAACTGATGAGTATAAAACATTTTCAAGACTTACCTAGCCTCATGGAATCGCTCAGCAATTTTCCATTAAAAATCTTATTCTCCAACTCATAAACCAAAAATCTAATTTCTCCGTGATGACATGTATTCAAGTAAATATCTTCTTTTTCCTTCTTCTTCCCCATCAAACCTAGCCAAACGTGATCGTCTAGCCACCAAGTTTGGATCCCCCAGATCACATTTATGTTAACAACAAATGGATGTACTGTACAATTTTTTTTTCTTAATTGGTTTTGGTTCCTATGACCATCTCTTCTTTCTGTATATTTCTTCTTCCTTTTTCTATAAAGTAAACCTTTCTGAAAATGCTACTTCTATTATTTTAAGCTTGATTACCTTATAATTATACCGCTAAAAGTTGACCTCGCGAAGTCATATTCTGTGGTGACGCTCTCTCACTGCTAATAAGGGTCCTGTTTTAGTCAGGAACGAGCTTTTGACATTTGATTTACTACTTTTTTACGAAGTTCCTACTTTCAAATTCAACATTATTTCTACTCTGCTAATGAGAAGAATGAATCTTATGGCTTACAGAGGATATGAAAGTCAGCTTGCAATTATATGATGGTAAAGTGATGTCTGCTACTATTCCACCACGGGTGACATGTACTGTTGCTGAAGCAAAAGGCAATATGAAGGGGCTGACTGTCACACCTCAGTATGTTTCATCTTTAGCAGTGGACTGTTTTGTCTATTTTTTATATTCTTTATATAGCTTTGATGTCTTACCAATAGGTTGATGTACTCTACCAATCAGAGGTTGGGTTCTCGCAGTAAAGCATTGAAGATTGTTAGATTTGGGGTCTGAATTTAAACGACATGCTAGCATCTCAAGACTTTTTCTGTTAAATGCATAGAACGATTACGGCTTATCATGCTTAACATTAGAAATCTGTAATTCCCTCGGTTAGTTCTTAAGTTTTCTGAATTATTAGACCTGCCACATGATTAGTTTGGCAGGTATTAAGACACATTCACCAGTGTAAAGGTTTCAATATTATCAAGCAATTGTTAGTAGTAACCTCTTGATTGTTTTTAGCCGCATAATTATTTGGTTCCACTAGATTTCTGTTCTAAGCTGTTAGTGACATTTGAATTTCTTCTGTTTAAATTGAATGAAATGCACAGGTATAGAAGAGTTTTGCTGGAAAATGGTCTTACAGTGCAAGTAAGTCTGGAAGCTTAAATACTGCAAAAAAGAAAATAAATTTCAGTTGCACTTTTTATTACAAGTTACTTATTTGCAGAATTCTTTTTCTCTTGAGTTGTTTCCTAATTGATCGATTACATATTATGGTACTATTTAAAGAATCCAGGAGAGATTTCTACCTCATTGGTCAATGGTCAGTGTACATGGAGGGATTTAGTATCATACTAATGGCTTATGTCAGTCCCATGTACAACGCAGTGGTCTTGAATGGTTGAGTGAGCCATTTTCAGTTTGAAAATGTAATGGCTTCATTATTTGCCACATAGAAATGATTAATTTTGTACGACATTTGTTTCCTGAGTCTTGACCTTTTAAGTGGATGAAAGAAATAAGGATAAAAAGATACAAATAAAAGAGAGGAAAGGTTATTTCTTTTGCAGTTTATGTCTTTGCTGGTTAAAGTTCTGGCTAATCTGTTTGTAACTCAAGTTCGTTAACTAACTTTAAACTGCTATATGCATCTGAAATTTTGTTTTTGTCTTGCTTGTATATTCACCAAATTGCACAGGCGCCTCCATTCATTGAAGTTGGTGATCAGATAATTGTCAATACAGTCGATGACTCATATGTCACTAGGTGATTACTCTGATTATATCTACTTTCTTCCCCTGAATTTGATGTTGTTGATGTAATTTCTGCATTTCTTTTCAAGTGCATTTGATTTCATGAGCATGAGTTTCTTATTTCTTTCTAGGGCGAAGGAGTGAAGTTTTGAAGGTGATGGTCTTGGAGCTGTTGCTGCTTCTATTGCTACCCCCAAATAAAAGGGCCACTACTAAAAATAATTTAAACAATTTTGGAAAGTGATATAAACATGTTCTTATGTCAAATTAATTAATAATTTTTTTACCAAGGTGGCATTTTAATCCATATGGCCAAGTCTCATGGACATGGTTTTTAAAATCGCCCAATTCGCGATTCGAATCGATAAATTCGAACTTGATTCACTTCGGAACATTAAATCGTATTCCATTTTAAATATACAATTTTGATTGTTTTATCCTAGTTGACCTATAAACAAGGTGTAATAATTGATGTTCTCTCGTACTTCTGTTCCCATGGGCCCATCAACGATCTACATGTGTCGGGGTAGTAACTTAAAGATAGGGGTAGTAACCCATTAAATACCAATGTATGTTTAAAAAAGATTAAACTTATGGTTGCATGCACGGCACAGCTGTACCTTACATAGCTCAGCAGTAGTTTGTTCATTAATGCATATATTTTACCAAAATTTTTTTTGTTTGTTCGTAAATGTATATATTTTTAATTTTGTACTCATTTTGTTGGAAATTTGTTGGGATTCTAGTCCCACATTGGTTAGATGGGGTTTAGGGGGAGCTTATAAGTCAATGGGTTCCCTCATCTAGTCAACCGGTTTTCGAGTTGAGTTCTACTCATGGGCTTATGACGAGTTTAGGATCGGTACCCTAACATTTGGTATCAGAGCCAACCACCACGACCCATGCCCGCTCCACGGAAGGGGTGACTCATAGGCTAGATTAAAGTGTTGGGA
Organism: Papaver somniferum; assembly: GCF_003573695.1. NCBI lineage: Eukaryota > Viridiplantae > Streptophyta > Magnoliopsida > Ranunculales > Papaveraceae > Papaver > Papaver somniferum. The sequence goes on from NC_039368.1 coordinate 39,033,435, forward strand.
CACCTATTTATGGGCATAGTTGTCACCCGCATTGAATACTGATAGAGGAGTGAAGCCGCCATAAGAGAAAGGGCTACCTTCGGGTCAGTGTCGATAGAGTGGGCCAACGAGGACGTTGGGTCTGGAAGCATGGTGGGATGTTGGGATCCTAGTCCCACATTGGTTAGATGAGGCTTAATGGGTAGTTTATAAGTCAATGGATTCCCTCATCTAGTCAACCGGTTTTCGAGTTGAGTTCTACCCATAGATTTATGACGAGTTTAGGGTCGGTACCCTAACAAAACTACTTATACATCGCGTAAAAGCTAGTGTCATTTATAAAAATATAATCATACTATTAATTTTCAAGGTATACATAAAAGTGACTATGAATCAACGGTGCACAATTCTTTATACGATTTGATTCCTTAAACATGAAAACGATTAACGTTACAATTTACGATTAAATAACCTTGCTTATGGAGGAAACGAAGGAAATGATATGAAAGAAAAGCATGGCTAAAAACCACCATTTTTTCGAAGGGAAGAAATGTTGGACGAGAATTGATTTCCCGTAATTTAATATAATATAAATTTATTTAGTGGACCCATTTTTGATATTTAAAACAATTAATCCCTTAAAAAGAGAAATATTTCTTGGTTAAGTATATAAATTTTTTGTTAAGTATTTATTTTTTTTCTTAATTAGTCTTAAAACCGAATCTTTAAAAAATCTGAGAATCGAATTCTACTTCCACTGTAAATACTACATCAGTTTTTGCGCCACCGACGCAGACTTGCCTTTAGGTTAGGTTTTACGTTTTTCTTTTTTTTTTAGTTTTAGTTTAGTTTAATTTAATTTAATTTTCTTTGATTTTACTTGGGTATGTTCTTGTTTTGATGTGCAGGTAATTTTCTGCATTTTGTTTCTTTGGAATTGCCTACCAAAAAAGGTAAGTAATAAAATGTCAGAAAACTAGGTCGGTTTCATGTACAATAGGCATCCTTCCAACTAACGTGTCAGCACTGTTCAGAGGGTATGTTCTCTCCTCTGTAAGACTTAGCCTAATGTGAATGTAGTTTTGATAGTTGAGAAAAAAAAATGTTATTCTCTTTATGAAGAAAACAACTGACTTTTATTAATTAAGAGATGTCTGACATAATAACATAGCTAGATATCAGAATTGTCCTCTTTGCATGCACACAATTCCAATTGTCATATTTATTTATTTTTAAATACATTATATCTTCAGTAATCCCACTAAACTCTCATGGAACAACTGATTGTTTGCCAAAAATTGTGTTCGTCAAACGTTGATTATCAGTCTCCAAAAGTATCCTCTTAAAGCCAAAAAAAAAATGGTCATTCAACAACTTCCAAAACAATAAGATGTTCCTATCATTCAGATCTCCTGCACCACTGAAGCTTTTACATTTTGAGACTATATAGGTGCCTGCAAAATTTCAAATTATTAGACTATTGCTTTAGGATAACATTAATATTGTGAAAAGTAAGGGGTAAGTCGAAATTGTATTGAGCACGAGAGATTAAAATCGAACAAGACACATCCAAACCAAGAAATGGTCGTTCGAGTCATAAAAGGAGAAGAAGGGTTGATCTTAAGAAGGGAAGCTGAGAAGTATTGGAATCAGGGTGTTGTGTGTTTTGTAGTACGGTGTTGTTGAACTAATATGTAAAATATTAGACTTGTCTGTGTAAGTTTGAGATGATTTTTGAATAATTTTTTTTTTTTTTTTTTTGAAACTGAATGATATCATTGATTAAGCTTCATTGTTTACATAGTCTGCTTCTTGCTGCACTTTAGTAGCAATCTCATTTGGAGGTTCTAGTAACCAAACACTGCTTAACCTTTCTACTCTAGCAAGCTTAGATAGTTTATCTGCTATTTTATTTTTCTCTTTAGGAACATAACAACATTTCCAAGAGCTAAAAAAATTAAATAACTCCTTAATATCTAGAATTAAATTGCGTAATCTCCAGTCGATATTGAAGACATTCTTGTTCACTGCTTCAACAACAAGCTTTGAATCCAATTCAAACACTACATTCTCCAATTCCTTTTCTTTAGCCCACTGCGCTACTTCCCACAATCCTTTAGCTTCAGCTTGTTCTGGATTTCATAGATCACTTAGATAGATGCATTTTGATCCCCTATGGGTACCTGCAAAATCACGGATAATTAGACCGACTCCACCTGAATTATTAAGCTGCTGAAATGAACCATCAGAATTAATTTTAAAGGTGAAAAATGGGGGAGGTGGCCAATGTAAGTTGGTTCTGGGTTGAGGTATTGTAGGTTTATTAACAGGCTTAGGTTTGGCTTCAAATTCTGCAATCTCCTTTCTGCACGTATGAATGATGGTCTCAGGAGTGACAGTCTTGGAATTGAAAGCTTTGTCACATCTAGAATTCCTGATACACCATGTTGTTATGGAAATTTTGCAAAGAACTTCTTCCTGAATTTGGTGAGCAATAAGTTTATCAAACCAGGAGCAGAACCAGTCCACCAGATCATCAGAGTTACTTGTATGTAAGCCCAACACAGCAAACCAGACCATCCTACTAGTTTGACATTCTAGTATGCAATGATTTGGAGTTTCCATAACTTGGTTGCAGAAAGGGCATCCTGAATTTTCTTCTTGAATAAAGCTTAGAAGTTTGTCTCTAGTAGGAAGAATATTTATGACACACTTCCAAATAAATTGATTAATCCTATGAAGGAGAGGGAGCTTCCAGAGTTTCTTGAAAATGCCCTGCATTCTTGTTCCAACTGAGTCATTACCATTCTTCTCCTCCATCATTTTCTTGTAACTTAATTTGACAGAGAAACAACCATTCTTTTCAAGAGACCAAATCAGTTTATCTTCAAGCATGTGATGTATAGAGATATTTTGTATCAAGCTTACTATTGAATATTCAAACAAAGAGGATAAAATATTATAGTCCCATCCACCTGTATATCTATTGAAAAGCTGATGAACATATTTGAAATTTTCAGCATTAGTTGCAGTAGATTTTGGAGTAGGTGGCTCATCAAGACCCTCAATCCACTTGTAGCTCCAGATTAAAATTTTCCTGCCATCACCCACAGACCAAGTACTATACCTCTCAATGAATGGAAACTCGGAACTTATACTTCTCCAAGACCATGTAGCTTTAGTGTGTTCTTGAGTGTTAAAAACTTGGCCATCTGGAAAGTACTTTGCTTTTAGAGACCTTGCACAAATAGATGTATCTTCAGAGCATAACTTCCATACAGATTTTTCTAAAAGAGCTCTATTAAAAACTTCTAAATCTCTGAAACCCAGACCTCATTCTTCTTTAGATTCGTTAACCTTCCTCCAAGCTATGAAGTGCTTCCCTTTGTTAGTTTTCTTGTTCCTCCAGAATTTTTGCTGAAGTGAATTCATCTTAGAGATAGTTTCTTCTGGGATCTTGAAGCTAATCATCGGGTGCACTAGGATTGAGTTTGTGACATTTCTGATCATGATTGATCTCCCTGCTTCAGAGATATTGATGCAGGACCATTTGGAGAGTCTAACATCCATTTTCTGTATAAGACAAGAGAAAGAAATCTTCTTATTCCTTCCAACAAAAAATAGTAAGCCTAGATATTTTTCTTTAGCAATATCCTGTTGTCTGACCTGAAGAAGACCACTGATAATTTGACAAATATAAGGATTTGTGTTTTTGCTAAAGTAGACAACTGATTTATGAAAATCGATTAAATGACCAGAACACTTACTAAAATCTTCTATCACTTTAAGCAAAGTATTAGTTTGCACCTGGTTTGCTTTGCAGAACAACAGACAATTATCTGCAAACAACAAATGGTTAATATTTGGAGCAGACCTAGATATCTTCATTCTTGTTAACTGGTTTCTCATTTCAAGATGATAAAGTTTCCTTGAAAAGCTTCCATGGCAAGGATGAACAGATAAGGGGAAAGAGGATCCCCTTGTCTTATCCCCCTTATTGGTTTGAAAGAGGAAGAAGGAGAACCATTGACCATAATCTCAATTTGAGTGCACTGAAAGATTAGCTAACAAAATTTGTCACAAAAACTAAACTTCTTTAGCACTTCAATGAAGAAATCTCGTTCTAATCTGTCAAAGGCCTTTGACATATCCATCTTCAAATCTAGAAAACCAGTTCTACAACTTTTATTCTTCATTGCCTTAACTAATTCTTGGACCATGTAGATATTTTCTGAGATAAGTCTCCCTGGAACATAGGCGGACTGCATTGGAGAAATAATATTTGCAATATATTTCTTTAACCTGAGAGCAATAATGTTAGTAATAAGCTTATATATTAAGTTACATAGAGCAATTGGCATGTAATCTTCTAGCTTGTAGGCTGAAATAGTCTTTGGAATTAAAGTTACTCTTGTATGGTTAAACTTCTTGAGGAGAAAACCTGAACTGAAAAAAGCTTGAACAGTCTTGCATATATCATCTTTGCCAACTTGCGATTGAGATTGGTAAAATCCTGGTGGAAAACCATCTGGACCAGGTGAGGTCCATGGTTCCATTAGAGATAAAGCTTCATGAATTTCTTGAACAGAATGAACGGCTACCAAATATGTATTGTATTGATCAGAAATACAATTAGGAATATGCTGGAGGAAGATATGTCTATCTGCAGGATTAGAAGTAGTGCTTATCTTCTTAAAATGAGAGACAAGAAGATCTTCAATTAAGGTTATGTTTTGACACAAAGTACCATTTTGTGCTCGCAATGAGTCTATTTTGTTTCTAGATCTTCTATGATTGTCTCTTATATGGAAGTACTTTGAATTTCTATCCATATCATTATAAAAATGATCTCTGGATTTTTGTCTGTTTGAGCTAGCTTGTAGTTCATTTAAAGTATCAATCTCCTTTTCCAACTTCATTACTTTTGCTGTGTTGTTACCTTGAATATTAGTGGCTTGAAGGTGAGTAAGGTCTTGTTGAAGACTGATGATTTTTGCTTGAATATTACCAAACATACTCTTACTCCACTTAGATAATATATGTCTTGTATTAGACAATTTATCAGAAAGAATGAAAGCAGCAGAGTCTGTAGTGTATGATTTCCAAGTATTAATAATTTGATTCATACAAGTATCATTCTCCAGCCAATGTTGAAAGAACTTCCAATTTCTGCTTGAAACATTAGTTGTGCAGTAGAGAGACAATAAAATAGGACAATGATCTGACCCATTCTGAGGAAGATGAAAAAGAGTAGCATCAGGGTAAGATAAGGTTCATTCACTATTCCCTAAAGCCCTATCAAGTCTAGACTTAATTTTTCCTGCACCATGGATATTACTGGTCCATGTGAAAGGGTTTTTTATGAATCCTAGATCATATAAATCTGAATATTGAATGGCATCTAAGACATCCTATGAAGTGATCTCAGTATTGGTGTTTCTTTCTGATGGGTTCATGATGATGTTTAAGTCTCCAATAAGAACCCAAAGAGTAGTAATATCAGAGCTGAGGTCTTTTATGTAATTTCATTGACTAGTTTTATCATTCTTATAGGGAGTACTATACACACAAGATAAGAACCATTGGCCTTTAGCAGGATCATTTGTCACTAGGGCATGAATCATATTGCTACTGATTAACAATTTCTAGTTTGAATCCATCCTTCCGTAGGAGAATAATACCACCTGCCTGACCAATAAAAGGAACATAACATCTATTTGGTAAGCCTAAAAATCTAGTGAGTTGAAATATTCTATCATCATTAATTTTAGTTTCATCTAGAAAGATGATATCTGGGGAGTACAGTTTATTCAGGTAATCAAGATGATATCTGGTGTCTTTACAAAGGAAACCTTGGCAATTCCAGCTTAGCAGTTTCACGTTCAAATTCAAAGAAATAGTTTGAAACTTGATACTCAAGTCAAAAACCCTATTGAGTACGGAAACAGTCAAGTAAAACAATAAATGACTGGTAATACTTTGCGAGTGCTTGTAAGAAATGTGAGTGTTATACTTAATAAATATTAAGAAATAAGAATCATGGGAATCCTCTTTTGCTTCTCCTTCTCCTTATTGTTCAACAAGATCATGTCCCGTGTCCTCCATTTCAGAATTGGATGTTATGTTTTCAGTATTACTCTCTATGTTATCCTCAAGTGAGTCATTATCATCAGTTCTGGATCTTTTGTTGGTGCGAATGGCATCTTCATCTACATTCGTTTCTTCTTCTTTCATCTTAAGAGCAGCTTCACTGATTCCCTGAAAAAGTAACTTCAGATCATCAATAATTTCAACACCATAAGACTCTGCTAGTTCATGGAGATAACTAATGTATTGATCATTAGTAAATCTCTTATCATCAGATCGTCCGCAACATCCAAGCATTTCTCTTCATTATGATCAATAGTGAAACATTTGGGACAAGACTATGGGGTTTCCTTTCCTAATGTAAACGAATCCAAATAACATCACCAGCTGATGTGTTCCACCATCCTCCTCTATCCAGTAGTTTGGAAAGTTCAATGTTAACTCTTGCAGTGATTGTGCTGCCATAGTTCAGCATACAGTCTTTAGGTTCTGTCCAAATTTTTGTTCCAAGTTCTTGGATAGCTTCTCCAACCACCTCCTCTGAGTGATGCTCAAACATGAGATTCTTAAACTGCACATTCCATTCTTGGTGGGGGAAAATCCAATCTTTTTATTGTACAGCTGGATCATATTTCTTCATATTAAGGTGGCATTTCACCACATTCCAGGGTCCTTTATTAATAAATGAATTCATACTGTCTTCAGTGTAGAACTTGAAAAGAAAGAGGTTCTTATCAATAGCTCTTACTTCTTTAGTTCTGTATCTGTTCCATAGAGAAATTACTGCTTTCCTTACCACCTCAGTTTCAAGTTAGGCTAGATCGGATGATCTGAACCAGATGAAGAAATCTTGATAATAACATTTAAATCATACACATGATAAAGAGAGTAATACTTAAACATACTGTGATAATCCATCCTGAGGTTGATGGAGTGCAAAACTGCTACATACTTGGCTGACAATACTTGAATCGGTTGAACTAAAAGAAGTATGAGAAGGAGAGTATTAACTGCAAAATTCCAATATTGAATGCTTCCCATGATTTGATGAATGTAAGGCCCTGAAAAATTAGTAATCCATTAGTCGAAGCGAAAAACAGTAAAGATAAGAGAAAAGGGAAAATTTAAATCTACAAGACAATGGAAAAAAAAAACTCAGAGAAACCATACACACTGATCTCGTCAAAAGTAAAAGTTATGGAGAAGTTGAGACTATGGAGAGCGTGGTGATGTCATGTCCGCAGTGGTTGGAAGACTGACAATTTCATTCCCACTTAGTCACTTTCTCGTTGTGAGTGTGGTGCTACACCACACATGTTGTAGAACGCCAAATCAAAATCCTAAAGAATATCCTCTCGTGTAATATAGTTAATATCTCTTAGTAAACTAACAATAGATTTAAATACTTATACTGCTAAGTTGGTTAAGTTTTGTTTTTTTCTTTTTTTTTTTGTTGAAAAAACTATAAAATTCATTCAAAGGAAAGATCGAGTACAAACTCTGGTACTAAGTAGAAGGACACAAACCGACACTAAGACTCTAAACATTCAAACACATAAGCATTTAACATGGAATCCACATTGATGTATATATATATATATATATATATATATATATATATATAACTATGATAAGGATACGATTTACAAAAGCAGGAGGATTCAACTTCCATATTTGGTCTGGCATGCTTTACAAGTGCATCAGTGGCCTTGTTACTTTATCTAGGACCAAATTGGACTTTGACATTTTTTGGACTCCTAACTAACAATTTACAATCTGAAATAAGATGGTGACCTTCCCGTCTGCCATTACTCTTACCTCTTAACTTTGACCTATTCATTGACTTCTCTATTATTTCCTTCAATGTTGATTTTACTTTTGTAATTATTTCTGATGCACTTGATATCCTGGTTTTTAAAATCGCACGATTTGAACTCGATTCACATCGGAACATTGAATCGTATCACAATAAAATCGTGTTTATTCCATTTTAAATATACGATGTTAACTGTTTTATCTTGGTTGACCTATAAAACAAGGTATAATAATTGATGTCCCCTCGTACTTCTGGGTCTCCACGGACCCATCAACCATCTGCATATATAAGGGTAGTAACTTAAAGATATTTGCGTTCAAATTTTTTTGCTTATGGACTCATCAAGTACCAATGTGTGTTTAAAAAAGATTAAAATTGTGGTTGCATGCACGGTACAACTGCACCTTATATAGCTTAGCAGTAGTTTGTTCATTAATGCATATATTTTACCACAATTTTTTTTTTGTTCTTAAATGCATATATTTTTAATTTTGTACTAATTTTGTTAAAATTACTTATACGTCCTATAAAAGCTAGTGTCATTTATAACAACAAGTGCTGGGCACGTGTAAAAATGAATAGATATCAAATAAACCACATCAAATAAATACGCTTTGTAGATATCAAGAATTCATGGGGATTTTTTTTTCAGTCGTGATACACACACAGTGATTCTACACCGTGATTTACACCGACACTCACAGTCCCGGATATCCCACCGGACAAGAATAGGGGATGGGTTTGTCTCACCCCGATGTAAATCACGGTGCATCTTCTCGGTAAGCCTAGACTTATTGTGTTTTTTTTGTTTTGTATAAACCCCGTGCATCAACATCTTAATATAGTATTCTACTCAAAGCATCAATTGATTACTTCTTCTCTACCGTTAGATTCATTCCAACAGAACCTGAATTTCATTTCCAAAGATGTTATTAATTTACAACCGTCCGATTCTGAGTGGACTGGGTTTACCTGCACGTGGTTATATTGGAGACCATTTACACCTGCTGCAGGTACTCATGAGTCACAAATAGTATTGCCTTTTGTGATTAAATAATAAATACTATATGGTTCTTGTAAATTACGGATATGACCTCAATGTATTTATCAAACAAATTTTATAAGCTTTGAATCAGGGGCAAAGTTGGAAAAATTCAAATGTGCAGCTTCAATCACTGTAGAGCACTGTAGAAGGGAGAGTTCCCTTTATATAATATAATAGATATAATCATACTATTAATTTTCAAGGTATATATAAAAGTGAGCACCAATCTACAATTCACGATTTGTTATGCGATTTGATTCCTTAAAATATGAAAACAATTCACGTTACGATTTACGATTTCACAACCTTGTTTATGGAGGAAACGAATGAAATGATATGAAATAAAAGCATGGCTAAAACCCACCATTTGTACTGAGGGAAGTAAAAGTTGGACGAGAATTCGTTTCCTGTAATTTAATATAATGTAAATTTGTTTGCTGGACCCACTTTTGATATTTAAAACAATTAATCCCTTAAAACGAGAAAATATATTTTGTCTTTTTTTCTAAATATCAATCTTTTGGTGTATAATAATTTTTTGTTAAGTATTTCTTTTTTCTTTTAATTAGTCTTAAAACAGAATCTTTAAAAAGTCCGAGAATCGAATTCTAGTTCCACTGTAAAAACTACATCAGTTTTTGCGCTACCGATGCGGACTTGCCTTTAGGCTAGGTTTTAGGTTTTTTTTTTGTAGTTTAATTTAATCTAATTTAATTTTCTTTAATCTTACTTGGATATGTTCTTGTTTTGATGTGCAGATAATTTTCTGTATTTATTGTGGAATTGCCTACCAAAAAAGGTAAGTGATAAAGTGTTAGAAAACTAGGCTAGTTTCATGCACAATAGGCGTCCCTCCAACTAACGTGTCAGCACTGTTCAGAGGATATGTTCTCTCCTCCATAAGACTCAGCCTAATGTGAATGTAGTTTTGATTGAGAAAAAAAATGTTATTCTCTTTACGTAGAAAATAAGTGACTTTTATTAATTAAGAGATGTCTGACATAATAACATAGCTAAAGAGCTTGGATAATCGCTTAAATAATAAGAATTTCTCTCTTTGCATGCACATGTCATGTGTTTTAAAAAAAAATACAATATATCCTCAGTAATCCATCTATAGTCTCGTGGAACAACCGATTGTAGTGGTAAATTATTTAATACTTTGATCCCAGACAGGAAAACTTCTAGGTCCGCCACTGGGACCAGCTTTGTTAGTTTTTTGAGTTATAGAAGCATATATATTTATTTTTAACCAGGTAACAAATGGGGTTTTCCATTTCCGGTTTTTGCTCTTCCTATTGGCATGACTATTGGTATCATTATGCATTTTGTGTATATTAATGCTAATATGATTAGAAAACAAAAAATAAATATTTGTTGAATGATGTCTCCGGAATTATTGGTGGACGTAATCATGGTTAGGCAACCATTTATGTTTCCAAATTTGTTACCAAATCATGCAACCATTTATTCACTACTAATAATTCTCCAATACCAAGTAGAATATGCTTTTTTTGGAATTATAAATGTTTTCTTGAAATACTTAGTCTTGGGGGAGGTGGCCCAGAGATTGTTTTGGACTGTGCGTAATTTCTAAGCATCCTTGGATAGTGGCGAAAACACCTTAAATCTCTGAAATTTAAGTCCACCATCTAAAATAGACGTACATGCAGTGTTCCAAGAAGTAATAAGAAATCTCTTCTTTTTAGGCTTATCCCACCAGAATGTCAGTTGTATAAAATTCATCTTCCTAATATTATCGTATGGTGGCTTCAAGGAGTTCATCTGATGCAATGGAATAATGTAAAGTACAATCTTAACAGATTTCTCTGTTTGAGACCGCAATCCAGCTATTTTGACAATCTTATATGTACTTTACCAATAATGTGATTGAAAGAAATGTCCTTACTCAAGTGAGAATCAATGGTACATCAACATATTCTTCATTGGGATCCATCTTCTTAACCCGTAACATATTTGGTATATCATTACAATCGGAATCACTTAAATTCTTACTAAAATAAATGTAAGAGTTTTGATAGTTTAATAGCTGACAGAAGAAGTACTAAATCATCTTTCAGAAAGATTAAATAGTTATTTACTTTTACATATGACTAATCGGTGGGGCTCTTTTAGCAATTTTGATACCCTTGATTTCCAAAAAATCTTTTCCTGCATCCATAGCTCCAGAAAAAGCCTTCATAGATCTTGATAAGGTGTGATGTGATACCATTGCATAATTTACCTTGTGAACCATTTTGAAGGACATGTAAAATAAATAGGTTACTTGTGAAGGATTAAATTCCAATTTTACACATTTGAAGGTCAAATTATTAAATTGAATTGTTGGGAAAAATATTATTAGTCCTGTAAAACATAAAGTTTACTAGGCGCGTTAGCAAAGAAAATAGATCAATCATATAATTGATTATAGAGGGTCTTGTGATCTTAAATTCGTGTTCAAGCCGTAGAATATTATTTTTAATTCACTTAAATGAGTCAAAACCGATGCCCAGAACTAGGGGATGACTATGGATTGGATCCTATAGGTTTTATCCCATTTTCATTCAGTCAAACCTTATGATGATATCAAGATTTTCATATACATCAAATCCATTAGGTTTGGTGGATATGGGCAAAAAATTGTAACCTATGCTATTTACACATATATAAAGAGATTTCAATTTCAACCTACGTACATCGACATCCGAGCCAAACATCCACCTTTCACCAGTTACTCAAAGCCGAAATTTTTACCCATATATATTTATTGCTTTATGTTGGTCTCTGTGAACAACTAAAAATGAGCTTATTTACTAGAAAAAACCATAACAACCAAATAACATTGTGAAAATGACAAATCAGTTGTAACGCGAGTTCACCTGGACTAACATAATACTACCACCCACTTGTTAAATATTAAACTAATTTTAAAGGCCATTGTCACCCAAAAAAGAAGACAACAATATATATGGCTTGTTTGTCTCATGTTAGCAATTTTTTGTTGCACGGTAATGTACATAAGAATAAAAGACCCATCATATGCATGAACGTGGTACATGCACATGAACTCCACTGTGTAGATATCATTATCACCTGAGAAAAACAAGTTATGGTGAATGTGAATCGCTAGGAAAACGAAGAACTCACAATATGTCATCTCTCTATGTGCATAGAAAATGCGATCAAGAAGCGTGTGTTGTATCATTTTTGAGATCAGATTTATCCCCGAGTGACTAGAGTATAATATATTATGCTTTGTGATTGCTTTGTCATTGAAAATCTATGTATTTATTTTTATATATGATTCAGATATTTTTGAGAATAAAAGAGGATGTATTTAAAAGGGATCCAACTATTTTAGATTCTAGTGTCGTGGTTGCCCTTATATTGGGTCCCTTAAGGTGGTTGTACCTGTAAGATTAGTGGTTATAAAAGAAAGTGTTCGATGTTTAATAATACATAACTTACTGTGGATGGTGAAATTTTGGATGAAGGTGAAAAAGCGATGGTCTAGCAACCACACCCAATATTTCGTTTAGGAAATATGTATGGACTAACTCCAATATAATTCCAAGAGAATCAACTAGACAGTCAGACTCAATCAAGGAAAATATATCCAAGAGTTATATCTTTGTTTCTCAATGTAATCAGCAAATCAAACATATAGAATCCGCGAGCCTGATTATTATGATAAACAACTTGAACGGTACCAAAAATCAATGTTCAAGTGTCAAAAGGTTGGATTTACCAATTGATTGAACTACGCACAACCTGTGATATTTCAACTATATAGAAAATATAATGTGGAAAAGAAATAACACAGACACCAGAAGTTTTGTTAACGAGGAAACCGCAAATGTAGAAAAACCCCGGGACTAGTCCAGACTTGAACACCACACTGTATTAAGCCACTACAGACTCTAGCCTACTACTTCCTTTGTCATAGTTTACCTGCCTAAATTGGATTTTTCAAAAACTTGAAAGAAATTTAAATTACTTCCACATACACCATCAATCTTCCAATATTACTTGTTTAATATACTAATTTTCACATCCTAGTTTTTGTTTCTTTCTTGATAATTAGAAAATTTTAGTGTGAAATATAGAAATTTTTTGGTACACTTTTGCTAAAAAAAAACTCAATTTAGAAAAATAAACTATGACGGAGGAAGTACAAGTTAACTTCGGACTGGAATGTAGTTGAGCCATAACCGATCTCACACTGATTAAGGTACAGTCGCGTTCCTTACGTCTCTGAAACCCAGCAGGACTCTATGCACTTGATTCCTTTAGTTGATCTCACCCACAACTAAGAGTTGCTACGACCCAAATTCGAAGACTTGATAAACAAATCAGTCTCCCACGGAAAAGTCTATTCTGATAGATAAATCTGTCTCCCACATAAATACGTATGAAGTTTGTTCCGTCTTTTGATAAATCAAGGTGAACAAGAACCAATTGATAATCCGGTCTTATATTCTTGAAGAACAACTTAGAAATATCAATCACCTCACAATAACTTAACTACATGGTAGTAGAACAAGTTATTTTGGAATCACAAAGAATGAGAGGAAGATCTTTGTGATTACTTTTTATATCTTACCTATCGGAGATAAATCTCGATCAAATCTTAGAGAAGATAGTACTCAATACGATAGAACAAGTAAGATCAGAACACGCAAGACAGAGAAAATAGTTGGGTTTGGCTTCAGAATCCCAATGAAGTCTTTAAGTCGTTAACCTGTAATGGTTTTAGGAAAAACCTAGGTTAAAGGAGAATCGACTCTAGTCGCAACTAGTATCATACAGGAGGTGTGGGGATTAGGTTTCCCATTTGCTAGATTTCTCCCTTATATAGTCTTCAAATCAGGGTTTGATAACTTTGGAACAAAGCAATCAATATTCACCATTAGGTGAAACCTGATTTAAGATTCAAGATAATATCTTTCCATAGTTAGACGGTCTTATCTTGTTACACACAAATGAAATATACCTTCATTTAGATATGGATAACCGTACCTAAACGTGTATATTGAGTTGGCTCAATAACAGTTAATCGAAGTTAGCCATATGAACACTTTTGTATTAAACATGTTCATCTTAACACTTCTAGATCAATTGATAATAAAATTAACCTAATTGTGCTACTCATAGAGTTGTTCAATTGATTATATTCTCATAGAAGTGTACAAGATACAATTGAAGCAAAATCGGATTGATTCAAAAGAATCAGTTCATGAACATTTTAGCCACGGTTTGCAAAGATTGCATTCCTTGATATATAAATGTATTTGTTCATGAGTATTAAATCATACTTAACCGATTTTAGAACTTGAACCACTTAAGTTTGCAAATGGGTACGCAAACTTAATTTCCTGACATTGGTCACAAGCCAACAGTTTGCAAACGGGTACGCAAACGTTAGTTCCGTACCGAACTCAGTTGAAACCGTTTGTGAATGGGTACGCAAACTTGGTTCCTGGACTTCAAAAAAGTTAAATCATTTTGCGAACGGGTATGCGAACTTAAGTACCATGACTTAAACAGTTGAATAAGTTTGCGAACGGGTATGCAAACTTAACTTCCGGTCCTGAATTCCAACAAAACAGTTCGCATACTTAGTACACAAACCGTAATGTATCCAGACATGGGTTTTAGCTCTTAACTCCCATTTCAATCATTGAAACATTCTTAGATGACGACAATATATTTCTCACACAAACTATTAGCTTATAAGCAATTTTCAAGTGATCGAATTATCAATACAAAATATTCCGAGTCTATATCAAATGACTGTCTCACACAAATCATGTAAGATGTTACTAGGTGATTTTCACAAGACCATCTTTTGACTTTCATCAAGAATAATGATGAACGTATTTAAAGAAAAAAGTTTTCTAATACATATTTCGAGATATCAAATGTGTATAATGTAAAGTTCATATAGCTATACGACTTTGTCTCAATAGGAGATAGAATAGAATAAACTTCTGAGTGATAGATGAGTTCAAGTCTCTACATACCTTTTGTTGATGAAGTTCCACAAGTTCCCCTTAGTAGTTATTCGTCTTCAATCGATGAACATCGTGAAGTCTGAATCTCAACTACACATTCTATCGTAATCCGAGACATAGCTATAAGTAGACTAGAAATCAAGACTTATAGTTTTGACAACTAAACTTGACAAACAAGCTTGAGATAGCAACGCTTAAGAGTTCAACCAAGAAGTGCTCTAACAGAAGGGCAGAAGTATCGTTTCAAGACCAAAGGTAAAATGGATATTCCATAATTACGGGATACATCATTCTGAGCCAATAATTGTATTTAAAGTTCAGCCAAAGCTAAAATGAGAGAGAATTGGACGTGAAAATGGAGCTTTAGAGACAAGTTAGATATTCATTGCCAAAAGAAAAGCTCAGCCCTATAAAACAAAACTTAAATCTAACATGAGAGACTCAGTCCTTGATCTTGAAGGCACACATAGCCTGGATTTCTAGTATACGTTCCCGTGAGACACTGTTAGTCGTGATGTCGTGACTCCTAGAATACATCCTCAACGAGATACTGCTGATCATGTAGGTTTTGTAGAGCGTAAAAATGTCCACGACTGACTTATGAACCAGAACAACTATAATTTCAGCATGTCTTCACGAGACACAGCTTGTTGTGATGCCAAGATTCACAGTATACATCCTCGACGACATACCACTAGTCATATAGGCTCCGTAGATGCGTAAAAATGTCCACGACTGACTTGTGATCCAGAGCGGAGACATTCATGTCTCCCGTAAGCATGATTAGCCCCCTATTTGAGATCAAGTATTAAATCCTAGTACATCATCACGATATATACTAGTCACGTCTACTATAGGCCCCAAATTGACTTACTGAGGCTTTCTTAATTCCTGGAATATCCATGCGAGATACACTGGTTATTCTACCTTTGGTCCCTTTCAACAGATTTCTAGAACATCCTTTTGAGATCTAACTGGTCATGTCATCCCCACTATACAGACACAATTGACTCCTAGCACATATCCATAAGATATGCTGGTAAAAAGTAAATGTGTTAAGGTCTCGCAGATATGCTATAAGGCATACAAGACTCCCTCATTGTCTCAAACATTTCCTAGCTGACTCCAAAAAGATTCAATATCATGACCCAAGCCTCAATTTAACTCATGCTAATCGGAGATGAACCAACTCGTCTAAAGAGTCTCGTATAAGTACAATACTCAGGCACAAGCCTCAACGACGACACATGCCTCAAATGCACTAACGACTAGTGGATTAAATTTGAACTGTAAATGTTTATCCAAAAACATGGATAAAATCCCTTGAGCTCCCCACGCTCTATAAAAAGACCCACGAGTAAGATCCCGGCCTCAACATGGCATATGTGACCGGGAACAAAGAGATATTCCAATCATAACTCCTCTCACACTCTATACACGATTTCTCAGGTATTCCTAGCCTTTTCTAGGTCAACATAGGCTATATAGAATATTTCTCTCTAAGTCTCAATAAATTATCTCAAAAGGCTGACTCAGCCACACACAAATGAGGGGATATCAATTAGGGTTTTGGTCTGGCGGTCGTGTAAAAAAATACCTAACATATTTTTCACCATAGAATAGAGTAAAGGTAATCGAATATGAGGATAAACTCAACCTAGTTTATCTTTAGTTATTCCTGAAAAGACGGGAAAAGTGCTCCGAGGGCAAGCAATCCCTATTTTCACCGACCTGATATTAGAGAATTCAACTATAAATATGTCATCTATTTCTCCAATCTAAGACACAACTTTCTCAAAACTCTCGGAGCATTTCTTCTTCAAACCCTAGAATTTTATTATCACTTTCTTCACTTCTGCTTTTCCCTATATAACCGGCCCAAAACCTATCTTGTGACTGAAGCAGCCTTTGAACTGCCATTATACGTGGTTTAGGTGAAGAATGTTTGTGCTCAACTTCCCGTAACTCACCTTTGAAACCCTAAAATCCCACTTGTAGCCTCTCATCAATTTTATGTAACTACACTTACATATGTCAAAGTTAACTCTATGATTATGAAGCTTAATGCTTGCTCCTCCAAGGGATGAGAAGTAGTTTTGTTTCTTTCTTAAAAAAAATATAAATTGTGTTATTTGCATATCTGTGAGTGAATTTGAGTCCCAAAAGTAATGAAGTTTGGTAAATATTTTATTTGCCTCATCCAGAATTTCTTGGGATAACCATTTAATTGAGTTGTTGTTCCTTGCACATACCTAATGATTGACTAACAGTCCCCTTTTATGAATGTAGGTTGAATTTTTTTTTTTTGGACCTACGTAGTTACTTGTGTAAAAGCTAAAGCTAAAACTTTTACTTTTACTTCTTTAGGGGATGCTTCTTTGAAATTTCCTCAGCTAGATCGTTTGAGCGTACCTGTGTGGTTTTATATAATCAAACCAAAACCGTATTACGTGGTGTCCAAGATGCGTCATAATTTAGTTTCAGAATGTTTATATCCATTTTTACTCAAGGTTGACTTTGATCTTTATATTTTATTATGCATGATTTTTTTCGATCCCTCATTGGATTCCAGCATATGCAATGCCTCAAGTCGTATCCAACAAACAAGGTCGGATGTCTCTACTATGATTGATCAATGCACAACCTGTGATATTTAAATTATAAATATAAACAATATAATGCGGAAAAAATAAATAACACAGACACCAGAATTTTTGTTAACGAAGAAACCAAAAATGTAGAAAAACCCCGGGACTAGTCTAGATTGAACACCTAACTGTATTAAGCCGCTACAAACACTAGCCTACTACCAATTAACTTCGGACTGGAACATAGTTGATCCATAAAAGGTATCCCACCGATTAAGGTACAGTCACGCTCCTTACGCCTCTTTACTCCCAGCAGGACTCAGCGCAATTGATTCCCTTAGATGACATCACACCAACTAAGAGTTGATTCAACTCAATTGAAGACTTTAAACCAAATCTGGCTCCCACAGATTAAGCATATATAATCGATTTCCTGATTACGATCGAAACGTATGATCAAGGTGATGGAAATCGATAGCAATTCGACAAAGTCTAGCTATCCTAAAAATCCGGACTTATGCAACCTGAAGTGCAGCCTAGATTATTATTCACCTCACTAGTATAAAATTTTTGGAATTAAAAAAGTCTGAGACGAAGAGAACTTTGATGATCATTATATATCTTGATCGTTGGAGCAAGCTCTACAAACAATCAAGATCAGGATACTCGAGTTATCAAGGAAAGATGACTGGATCTGGCTTCACGATTCCCAATGAAGTCTTTATTGTCGCAAAACCCTAAAAGGGTTTCCGGAGAGGAGGACTCTAGATACAACTAGGACACACCAAAAAGTATTGTCAGGATTCAAAAATCCTAGTTGCATGGAGTTCCCCTTTTATAGACATTCAAAGCATAGGTTGCTTTATGTTTAAGCTAAGATAGTTTTGGAACCAAGCAAACAATATCCACCGTTGGATGAATCTTTGAATCTGATTTACATAAGCAAGATATACACTCTGGTTAAGTGAGACCGTAACCGAACCGTGTACAAAGACTATGTTCAACATGGTTAGCCGATACTAGCCAGTTTGAACTTAAAAGCTTAATCTTCATTTTCATGAACACATATAACATTAACTTTCAGTCACAAACATGTGATAAATTTAGTCTAGTGTTTATAGAAAATTAATCAAATGTTAATTATCTTGAAGAAATAATTTAAACACACTTGAAAATATAATCAACATGATTATTAGATGTACGAGTACAAATACATAGTAGTTCGTGAGTCGGTTCAGTCACAGTTCACATACCGGTTTGGAAACGTTAAACCAAAACCAAGTTTCGCAGTTCACAAAACTTTTTAGGTTTGCGTACCAGTTTGCAAACTTTCTAACAAACCTAATTTTCGTAGTTCACATAACTTTTAAGGTTTGCGTACCGGTTTGGAAACTCAAAGACTGTCGCCGGTTCCGGAGTTCAATAACTGAATCAGTTTGCGTACCGGTTTTGAAACGCTACCGAGTTCAAGAACACAGAACTGTTTAAGTTTGCGTACCTGTTTGGATACTCACCCCCGGTTCCGTAACCACAGTTCAATAATGGTTTGCATACGAGTATGCATACCGATTCGGTTCACGAGTCACACAGATTTTTCAGTATGATATGCGTAAGAATATGTTTACCACTAATCTGTAAGTCGATATGTATATAGCTACTCCTCTACTTGTACGAATACATGTAATACAGGTTCATACTTATGACAGTTTCCCCAGTAAAATTGATACCACTGTCTTGTATCTGAATCAATAGTAGTTCTATATTTCTCTAAATTAATTCGAAACATTCCTTAATAACATCAATGACACATATTACTGTTCCAGGATATTTCCAAATGATAAACTTGAATCACTTTGATTCCGAACAATAAATTTTCCTTAACCGAAATTCATCAAGTATGAACAAATGTCCATTAAGCTTAGTAATTATATTTCGAGAAATTATCAAGATAAACTTGACTCGAAATTCTTGCCTATGCATACTAGTCTAAATAATTATGCGACATCGCCTCAAATGATAGAAAGTGTATATAACTTGAGATATAGTTGGTTCAGTCTTTACTTACCTTTCATTGATGAATTCTCCAAAAGCTTCGGTTGATCTTCGCATTCAAACGGTAGACGCAATGATTACTGTGTAATCCTTTGTTTCTCAACTACGTTTATATCCTAGTCCGAGACTTAACTAATTATAGACTAGAAATCAAGATATAGTTTTGACAACTAAATTTGACAACAAGCTTGAGATAGCAACACTTGTGAGTTCGATCGAGCAATGCTCTAACACTTAACTTGCGTAAAAAAAAGACTGTTACGAGTCTAACATATAAAAATTCTTTAAAAAATTCACCATTTGTGTTCAAACTCGGTTTGAGTTTATCTTATTTAATATTGTCACTGTAAGATCATTAAAGCCATATGCTCAAGGTGTTAAGGACCGCTTTTACAAGAGAGGTTGTAGACAAGATATCTTGTTTCACTTCATAGTGACTGGATTTATATATCAATCACGAGTATTAAAGTGTACTGAAATTTGTTCAGCTTTGTGGGCGGAGTTGCTTCATGGGTTCAATATAACTTATAATGCAAATATCAATAGAATTTCCATCTCCTAACTCCCAAGTGCTGTATTTTTTGATATGACTTAAACTTTATCTTATCCCAAGCTCCTTTAGGTAGTCTGTTTTTTTTTTTACGTGTAAATAGCAATTGAGTTTGGAAATGTTTTTGTTGAAGTGTGGTAGTCCCAAAATCATTTGGTTATCAACTAGTCACCGAATAACCCTGCTTATCACGACCCGATTAGCTTTATTAGCTTTATCAAATCCTAACCCTTTCATATTTAATGATTTGCACATGCCATCTCAAGATTTGAGATGTAACTTTTTAAAATTAACGTCTTTCCACAATCGAAAATGCTTTCAGGTTACATCCGACTTGTTCGTAAATGAAATTAATATAAATGAACAACTCATTTGAAATATAGATAAGCCGTAAAAACACATATTTTTATGTTTTTGGAAAATATATATTATTAAAAATTTCAATTTGACCCCTAAAACTAAAATGAAGAAAATAATAATACCTTCTTTTGAGACTCGGAGGGTATTTGTTTGAGGTACCATTTTCCAAGCTTGGGAACGTTCGATGTTTATGATTGAAATTCGTTTATAAACAATTTTATTTGTAATAAATCGGCACAACTCGCGAATTATTGACCGAGGTGCCAGACTGCTAGGGCTCCCAGATGTACTAGGTAGAAGAATACAGTGTATTCTCACTTTATCTGAAGCGGACCGACCAACCGCATCAAAAGAGGATCGCAAAAAGGAATCGCCCAGAATTCCTCTCTCTCTCTCTGGGGAGAGATTTCTCCCTTAAAATCCCCTTCCACCGAATTCATGACCGAGTGACCACAACTTGTTCTTTCTTCTTCTTCTTGGTCCTCTCTATTTATCTTACTTCATCTTTCCTCCATATTTATCAAATCCCCATAATCTTTATGGAGACTGTAAATCAATCCATTACAATTTCTGAAAAGGTAATTTCTTTTACATTAAAAAATATTCTCTACCATCTCATTGATTTGATTATTTTCTAACCATCTCTGGGTAATTTTAGTTTTGGGTTTGTTAATTAGGGTTTGTTTGAATGTGTGTAGGAGGAGGAATCATCAGCATCATCATTGGTTGATAAGTGTACGATGATGTCTGAAGCTGAAGGAATATGTTCAATTTGTATGGACAACATAGTTCTTCAAGAAACTGCCCTAATAAAAGGTTGCGAGCATGCCTACTGGTTTGTCTGACCCTTCTTCCTTTCTATTTTGTTAAATATTCTATCTTTATGATTTCAAGAATTTTAGATTCAAATGTTGTAAAAACTTAGGAATTTATGGATTGCATATCGCGGTTGTTGATCTTGGGGTAGTTGAATGAGAAGTGGAATAGAATAGAAAGAGGAAAAAAGAACAATGATGGGATATCATCTTACAGGGGGTTAGTCCACGAGTGAGTTGGAGGGAGTTTAATGTATTTTGAATCTTGGGGATTTTGAGGGAGTGTAAGAGAGTATTGGGAGTTTGAGAGAGTTTGGTGTGTTGAGTGTAGGGAGTTTGAGAGACTCTCCCAAAATCTCTACTTTTTTGAGAGATTTGGAGTGAGGCAAAAATACACTATAAACTCCCTAGAACTCCCAAAAAAAAACAAACTCCCTATCATTCTAATTTTTACCACTAACAGGGAGTTTAAGAGTTTCTTTCAAACTCCCCCACGACTAACGAGGTTTTCTAGGGAGTTGGGGAGACTCTTCTAAACTCTCCCACGACTAACGGGGATTTTAAGAGACTCCCTCGAACTCTCTCACGACTAACGGGAAAAACACAACTACACCCAACTCCCCCAACTCCCTTGAGGACTAACACCCTGTAGTGATTTGACAGGAATAAATAAAAAAGATAAAAAAGTCTTAGTGAAAGAGTTTTAAAGTTTTAGATCACCTTAATGTAGTTTAGGTTCAGTTCAATTCAATCATGCCTTGTGACATAGTATTTCACACCATGATATCAATCTGACCTCCGTGTTTGTTGTTTACTTAAAAAAAGTTTAACATAGTTGTTAGCTGTGGGTGTTTCGAACCGAGTTTTACAACTGCTGTAATCTGATATATCATCAGCACGACTAATGTGATTCTTACTGTTCAATTATTTCTACTGTTTTGGTGAATTAAGTCTGTCAACTGTCAAGAAAGCTCATAAGTTCACCAACCTTATATAGGGGTATTCAAACTTCACCCAAGTGGGTTGTTATGTCCATGTCTTATTTTGTCAAGCTAGACAGAAGCTCATTAGTTCACTATTATCGGTTGAGAGGATATTGATCTGCATTTTTATTGTTATTGCTACCATTTCTTCGTATGACTGGAAATCTGACAGACAAAAGTCGATTACCTATCAAATACGATATGTAAAGATCTAAACACCTCACCAAATGTATGCAATAATAACTTCTGCTTTCATAGTGGACAACAGTCAAAAGTGTTTCCTTCTAAGTATTTTTTTTTCTCTTGCTTGCTGTTCACAGAGACGGAGTATCAGTTATATGTTACTCTATTGTTTTTATCATGTAGTGTGACTTGCATTCTGAGGTGGGCCACATACGCTAAGGATCCTTGTTGCCCGCAGTGTAAGCTGTCATTTGAGTTCCTTCTTCTTCACCGATCGATTGATGGCAGGTTTAAAACCTAAAGACTACTTTTGGATGTTTACATGTATAGCCAACAAAGTTATCATGATTCTATTGTCTAACGAAGATGCTTTATTTGCTTCCACTTGTGCCAGTATTCATGACTACATGTTTGAGGAAAGTATATGTCTGCTTCTTAGAGCACCGTGGTTTAAGCCTTTGGAGGTAGATTCCCATGAAGAAGAGTCACATGAACAGCATATAGATATTTATGATTACCAGATTGAGTATGACAACGACGAAGATGATGATGAATACCTAGAGACTATGAGGGTGAGAAGCTCATCGAATCTTCGTATTGGTAACCGAATGTGGGGTGATAATGGTTTTGTTAGGGGAGGGCGTGTCGAAGCAAGACCTGTAAATCGTAGCAACTTTCCCAACCTTGATGCAGGTCCTTCTCGTGGTTCTAATAATAAAAACAAAGAGACTACCCCAACAGGGCGAAGAGCAAAGAGAGCATTGAAGCGTGAAGCTGCAGATAGGGCCGCTGCTGCAAAAAACCTCCAGTCATTTAAGTTATCAGAGAATTGATTTCCTTCGCAGGGAAAGTTAAGATTATCTTCTCTCCTCTGGAACTGCTGTTAAACAGTGAAAAACATTGGTAGCTCTTTCCTTCTAATGTGGCCAACTATTCTGGTTCATGTGATCATGGAATAACTCGACGCTCTTGTTTATTTTCATTAGGAATTTAATTTTTCGTTTCTAATTTCAGATCAGTGGATAACGCATTGGTTTAAAAACTGTATAAAAATTTAGTTTAATCATGGATGTACACTGTGTTGTAAATTAATGTGTGGGTTTCACTTATGCGCCAAGTGCTGATATAGATCTTTCGGTACCAACCTTCAATTCCTTCAGTGGGATCACACAGCTTTAGGTACAATATTTTTAAAATCTGCCGCTTCATTTTATTAATCTTGTTCTTTTTAATTTTTCCTTAGCCAGTGGACCACTTAGTACTTCAAAAACAGGCGCAGCTGGAAATAGTTCAGGAGGAATCCGTTCTCATTACAGAACCCAATGTCTATTTACTACAAACATATTTTGCACAATCCAGAGAGGAATTTCGTGTGGTCAGCAGCACACAACTGAGTACACCGGCACACTCAGGTGTCATTGACGCACTTGACTTGACAAGAATAACAAATATTACAGTTCAGTGGATTCTTACATTACAGTTCAGTGGATTCTTACACTAGTAAACAGTAAACTTCCCTTGCGCTGTCAAGTTGGCCGGGAGTGGGCACATTGAGCTTGTGGCAGAAAGAAAGAAAATCTGGAGTCTGGACCATAAAACTTGTATGAAAGATAGCTACAAGCTGTAGAGCATATGCACATTCTTCAAAGTGGTGTCACCACTGTAAGTTGTGGTGTAATCCTTTGGGAAGATATTAACAGCTGGTCATATTTTGGACCAAGAATCTAAGGTCATATATATAGAGAGAGGGAGAGAGAGGAGAGTAAAAGTTCTCTATCATTACTGATGATACGATAGTAACCCGAAGTCTCCTCAAGAAGTAACCTGAAGGTTTGCAATCGATTCACCTCAGCTGAATTTCAGCTATAACAAAATAGTTCCAAACTGTAAATCTAAACTACTGTACAGATCTGATAATTGATTAACAAAATTATCGACTCATTGAGGTGCCTATACACATTTGTGCATCCGGCTTTTTTGCCTCCAGTATTTTATGAATGAGAGCTTCTTTTCGATAGTCCTTCCACCCTCTCAGACCTAGTGACATCCCATGTTTCTGCCACTGTTTTAATTTGAGGTTATTCAAATCATTGTAAGTTGTAGGCTCTGGCAGACTCAGGGGTTCATTAGAAGCAACCATAGGCATTTTCACTCTCTCTCCATCTTTCTGAATTACGCGGCTCTTCTGTTTCTCCCGTGACGTCAAGCTTCTTCTGTAGGATTTCTGGCCTTCCACTTGATCCTGCTTTCGTTTCTGTGTCCCTCTTGATTTGGAAGATGAAGCAGAACCGGTCATGCTTCCTGTAAGAGCTGCAACAGATTTTTCAGTACCCAACGGAAACAATTGAGCTTTACTCTCCACACTCTGACTTATCTTCCTTTGAGAGTTCAAGGATGAATCCCGGTGAACTGAAACACCAGTGATACTTTTAGGCTCTTCGACAACATGGATCTCTGATTTGATTCTTACCTTTCGTTGGATAGCCGAAGATGGTAAAAGAGGAACAGGTTCATAAGTAACAGAAGTCAAGGGTTCTGTGTTGAACTGCATTACTTGTTTATCCATCTGTTCTTGCAACATCAAAGATGAATTAGAACTTGAAATGTCGCTAGTAGAATTGTGTCTAAGTGACACTGGCATACATCGTCCATTCACGTGATTCTGCATGTGTTTCTTTGTCCCTTTTGAATTCCAGTACGACGTAGATCTCTTCCTGTTTTCAGTAACAGTTAGACCAGATTTTTGGGTACCTGATCGATTTGATTGAGCAATACTCTCTGGTTTTAGTGCCGCCTCCCCCTTTGAATTTACGGATGGATTTGAGAGAACGAAAGAAGATTTACTGGCCATATTCTTTTCTTGTCGCTGCAGTAACTCCAAAGAAGGTACTAAACTGAGAGTCTTTTCAATAACAGAAATCATGGGTTCTTGGCCATGACATTTCAATGGCTGGATTGCATTTTCATTCATATGTCCTGGAACCGTCAGGGATGAAATTATACTAGTAGTGCCAGAAGTAACCGTGTCACCAAAATCCTGGATGTTCACTGCTGCTGAGACATCTGGATTCGGCTTCAAACACAAGCTTGACTCAGTAAAGGAAGTAAACTTCGATTTGGCCTTTTCTGTTTCTGCTGTAGTTGAATCAGACAGTCCACTAGAATGACTTAAAGTATCCGTTCTCAAATCTTCAGTAACAATCTTAGAAGGTTGTTCATCTGATCCCAAATCTCTGGAAAGAATGTCTGCAGGCAGCTCACTCGATCTCAAATCTTCAGAAAAAATGCCCGCAGGCTGCTGATCAGATCTCACCTCTTCCGGGATGCTATCTGCAGGCTGACCCATCTAGAGCAAACAAATAGCAACAGATTACAGAACATAGAATTTAGTCATCGAAGACAACTATATGTCAAGCTAGCAAAACAACTTCGTATTTTAACATGAAAACTAACTTAGTTTGTGAGGTTTCGGTGAAAATAAAAATCCCTAAGCATGTTACAACTTACATATCTATTTTATTCACTTAATTATTCGCAAAAAACAACCATGGGACTGTAAAATCTAAGACATGCACGGTTGACTAGAGGAATCCCATGCAGTCAAGTAGTTTGGAGTTGCTACCAATTAAAGAAAGACAGTTATAATATAAGTTCTTCAGGTGCGAACCTGCTCGTGTTTATTTTGTAACTCTTTGCTAAGTAAAGCTTTTATAACCTCATGGACTCTCCTCGCAGGCTCTCTAAGCACTTTTGTGTGATTATCATCAATATCCCCATGTCCCACATCCTTCAAACTGCATATTGACAACTCGAGCTTTTGGATATTTTCTTTCAATCCTTTGTAGCATGTGTCAAACCATTCATCATGTTTATTTTTTTCTGCCCACTCCAGCCGTGTTTGAAGGATGAACAGGTCTTCTTCCAGTTCATGATCTGCCTTCTTTATCAGCTTTCTGAGTACTTTCTTACAATACTTTTCGTTTACAGCATCTTCCTCGATCACATCTACAGCATGTGTGGAACCAGGTCATCAGAATTCAAGTCTAATTCTACTAAATAAATTTGAGAGATACAACATCAAATTACCAGGCCAGTAGTCAACGTAGTCAATACACTTCACGCCATCTTCCATGTATTTTTTTCCATCTGGTGCACAGATGTAGATATTCAGGAATAAGGTAGGTAACTTGTTAAACCATAATGACTAAATAAAATTTAACTACCCTCGTGCGGAAACAAATTGTATCAATGGAACTTGAGCGAAGCATGAAGGTAAAGAAGAACCTTGGCTATATAATTGACCACAGATACCCCAGTCCATAACTTCTTGTATAACCTACAATCTAAAACATGAAAATATTACTCCTTCAAGGATTGATTAACGAAAATACGGAGGCTGCGCGGAATTTGCATTGAATTTTTTTAATGAAACATTTATACATGTAGCATATCCATTTCCATCAACTGGCCTGAAGTGGCGGTTGCTTAAGCATACTGACAAAAATGAAACACCTGATTATATTAAGATAGGCTCCGTAACAGACAGACAGCAACAGAATAAATAAAAACAGAACAGCAAACTGAATTATATAGATATGTGTCAATTAAGAATGAATTATCCGAATAACCTGTTAGTGAGAGATATGGGAACATGCATTGCAAATCTAATGAAATGTGAAGTTGGATGAGTCACGGAGATGAGGCTACATTTTGGATATAAAATGAATTGCATCAATGATTCGTTGTCAGAAAACCTTTTCAAGTATGTGGTGTGCAAATTCTCAAAGGTATTATGAGTCAGTCATCAAATAATCCGGTGACTAAAACTCACCAGAATCATCAAAAGCAATTTCAAAGCAATAATTTGTTAATGAGAAACTACAATCGCAATCAAGCCCCGTCTAGAGGTTTTAAAACATCTTAAGCAGATGAAGAAAAAGTTTAGTCCAATACTATTTTTAAAATTAGAGAGAGTGGCATATGTTCAACCAATTTTTGTTACTTCAGAAAAATGTTCCTATTCATTATAGCAGTCTTTGATGAGATGCGAACCATATACTTGCAGAAATAACACAATTCCCCAGCAAAATACCAGTCACACAACTATACCCCTTAACCTAATTTCTAGATGAAATGACAGAATCTAAATGAAGGAACAGTATGGAAGCAACAATTTACACTAAACACAAACAAAGATAAAATCATGTATCAAAAATTCAAGAAACAATAATTTTATATCAATGAAAGTTCCGATTAACAATAAGAAACTAGGGCATTACAGATACACTCAGAAATGAACAAAAACAAAACGAAACAAAAGAAAAGAAAAATATATGAAAACTCAAATCTGACGAGTAAATGAAACAACAAGGGTAAATTTATAGGGTAAACAACAGGATATGAACAACAAACATGAAATTAAGCTTTACAGTAAGAGTCAGAGAGAATGTACCTTAGAAGAATCCAAACAGAAAAATCAAAAATGTAATACGAATGGCAGATGTAGATTCATTTTACGCCATTGCTTTCTCCTAGGTAGAGATTTCTAGGGTTTCGGACTAGAAAAAGAAGAAGAGAAAGAGACCTGATGGATTCAGTTTAGTGGGTTGGAGAAAACGCGGGTAGAGAAAGTATGCGACGAGTTTTCAGAGAGTGCCCAGAATGAGCAGAGAGAGACAGAGACTGATGGTAAAAATGAGCAGAGGCCAGAGAGAGACAGAGAGATGGTAAAAAATCGTGAACATGGTAAGAATGGTATATAATAGTCAACAGCATGGGTAATTTAACTGTACGAAACACTGGTGGAGAATCTTTTACCATTTACTTTTTTTGATGTTGGAAAATTTTAGGGGCATTTTGACCATGATTTATAAGGGCTCATACCAGCTCTATTAGGGTTGATATCAGTCCATCGAGCCAATGGTCAGGATCGTCAGGATTTTTTTGTCCTATATAGATTGATATCGGCCCTTATAAATCATGATTTTGACTATATCCCTAGTTTAAAAAGACAACTCATAGTTACTTATATTAATATTATTTTTATCGTAGTTGATAGAAGCATATTTAAGAGGGATCAAGCTCATTATTAAGTTGTTTGTGTTTGTTTTTTTTTTCTTGAAAAGAGGCAAGCCCTCATATACATTGATCATTAAACTGTGATTCAAAATCAACAGTGGTTACAAGACTGACTCGGACTTCAGCTATTACAACAAATGCAAAGATTTCAAATTGTTATTGCTCGGTCGAACTCGCAAGCATTGCTATCTCAAGCTTGTTTGTCAAGTTTAGTTGCCAAAACTATAAGTCTTGATTTCTAGTCTACTTATAAATAAGTCTCGGATTAGGATAGTAAGTGTAGTTGAGCTTTCGACTCAACGGCGTTCATCGAATGAAGACGAAGAACTACTCAAGGGAACTTGTGGAACTTCATCAACAAAAGGTATGTGGAGCCTTGAACTTATCTATCACTCAAAAGTCTATCTATTTTATCTCCTATTTGAGATAAAAGTCGTATTGCTATATAGACTTCAATTATACAAATTTGCTATTTCGACCCGAGTTTATCTCGCTTATCTATTTCTCGAAATATGTGTTGGTAAGCTTTCACTTTAGCCAAGTTCATCTTTACTCGTGACAAAAGTCATATTGATTATTTCAATAACTTGAAAATCGTTTTGATGCTAATAGTTTGTGGATAACAACTATTTTAACATCCTCTAAGAAAGTTTAATGATTGAAATGAGAGTTTAGAACAAGTAACAGTGTTTGGATATAAACATAGTGTGTTCTCACATTTATGTAAAAGTATAAAAACGGGAACCTAAAGTATGCGTACCCGTACCGGCGGTTGTTGGAAAACGGGTAAGTATGCTTACCCGTACGCATACTGGCGGAAGTTTCACGTCCGTGAATTTCTGCTGGAATTTGGAAGTAATAAACAAACTCAATCCGGCTACTTAAGTATGCGTACATGTTTGCATACTTAAGCAAGTTACTTTCTAAAATCGGTTTGTTCATGAACTAAAAAATTTAAATAATAAGGAATGCAATCTTTGCAAACCGTGACTATAATGTTCAAGAATTGATTCGAGTGAATCAAAATCGATTTTGCTTCGATTGTGTCTTGTATACTTCTATGAGATCTAGGCAATTGAACAACTCTCTAACTAGTTTCATTTCAGTCATTTGAACTAGTTATGGTAAAGATGAATAAGGTTGATATGAAAGTGTTCATATGGCTAACCATTGTTTAACTATTGTTGAACCGACTAAGTGTACACGTTTAAGTACGGTTACTCAAACCTAAATGAAGGTACATTTCATTTATGTATAATAAGCTAAGTTCGATCTAACGGTTGAAATATATTATCTTGAATCTAATCAGGTTTTCATCTAACGGTGAATATTGAATGCTTTGTTACCATGGTAACTTAGATTGCAAACCCTGATTTGAAATCTATATAAATGAGAACTCTATCAACTGGGAAACCTAATCCCTACACCTCCTGTGTGATACTAGTTGTATAAGCTAGAGTCAATTCTCCTCTAACCTTAGTTTTTTCACGAAACCCTGTAGGTTAACGACTTAAAGACTTCATTGGGATTGTGAAGCCAGACCCAACTATTTTCTTTGTAGTTGCGTGATCTGATCTTGCTGTTTTCTATCCTGATTGAGTACAATTGTAAGATTGGTCTGAGATTTATATCTCTGATAGGCAAGATTGAAAAGTAGTCACAAACACCTTAGTCTCATCGTTTGTGATTCCACAATATCTTGTTTCGTTAATCGATTAAGATTATTGTGAGGTGATTGATGTTACTAGGTTGTTCTTCGGGAATATAAGTCTGGGTTATCAATTGGTTCCTGTTCACCTTGATTTACCAAAATACGGAACAAAAACTCGTAGGTATATCCGTGGGAGACAGATTTATCTATTCAATAGACTTTTCTGTGTGATACATATTTGTTTATCAAGTCTTCGACTTTGGGTTGTAGCAACTCTTAGTTGTGGGTGAGATAAGCTAAGAATCAAGTGCGCAGAATCCGGCGTGGTTCAAGAGGAGTAAGGAACGCGACTGTGCCTTGATCAGTGTGAGATTTATTAGGGCTCAACTACATTCCAAATCAAAGTTACCTTTGTAGTAGACTAGTGTCTGTAGCGGCTTAAGACAGTGTGGTGTTCAAATATGGACCAGGTCCCGGGGTTTTTCTACATTTGCGGTTTCCTCGTTAACAAAACTTCTGGTGTCTGTGTTATTTATTTTCCGCGTCATATAATTGAAATATCACAGGTTCTGCGTTGAATAGTTCAATTGGTAAATCCAACCTTTAGTTGTTGATTAAAATTGATTGATCCTTGAACATTGATCTTTGGTACTGTTCAAGTTATTTCTCTTGTATTCAATCAGGCTCGCAAATTCTTATTTGTTTGATTGCGGATTGAATTGAGAGATTGAGATATAACTCTTTGATATACTTTTCTTAAGATTGAATCTAACTGTCTAGTTGATTCTCTTGAAAGTATATTGGAGTTAGTCCATACAGATTGCTAAGCGAAATATTGGGTGAGGTTGTTAGACCCCCGCTTTTTCAATTGGTATCAGAGCAGGCAAACACGTTTAAAACCTCATAAGTCTGTGTTTGTAGCGATCTGACTCTATGGACAGAAGTGTTATCTCAATAAACGTACCACCAGTCTTCGATGGCTCGAATTACTTACGGTGGAAAATTTCGATGAGTGCCTTTCTTCAAGCGCGTAATTTTCAATCATGGGTTTACGTTGTTAATGGCTATAATCTTCCGGTTATTACAATAGGAACTGTAATTGTTACAAAGGATATTGGTGATTATGATGCTTCCGAGATTCTTGTTGTGAAGCAAAATTCTGACGGATTGAATGCAATTATCCATGCCATTACCCCGGATCTTCAGCACCATGTGTCTACGTGCACTCGGTCTAAAGATGCTTGAGAAATCTTAGAAACCACATTTTAAGGGAATACATGTAAAAAAGAAATTAGGATTCAAAACCTAAATTATGATTGGGAAAACTTTCGTATGGCATATGAAGATTTATTTGATGAGTTTAATCACAAAGTGTCTGAAATGCATCTTTTGCACTGGGTAAGACTATTCCTGAAAAGGACATTGTAATGCAGATTCTCAGATCTCTGCCATTTAGATACGATTCTAAGAAACACACCATCGTTGAAGGAAATAACCTTGATGTGCTTTCCAGAAATACTCTGATTGGAAAGTTAAAAATACTTGATCTTGATCGGAACACAGTCAGAACATCTGCGTTCAATGTTATGACCAACGCAAGTGAATCTTCTAACTTTTCTTGGGCTGAGGAATGTTGTTCCAATCATGTTGATTTTTATAAATCACTGATAATAGAAAAGATCAAAGATTTTGTAAAAAGAAGCAAAAGATGTGATAAACGTCTCTCTCCAGTTAATGCTTCAGATGGTTTAATACAAGAAAAATCTTCCCTGGGTGTCAACATCTTGGATGCTTCTGATGGGTGCAATGAACTTTCATCTCTTGCAGCAGAAACCTCCACCTACTCAATTTGTGATTCAGAACTTGAGTCTGACATGGAGATTTTTGAATTCTTGAATAGAGAGATTCACCAATAAAATCTTCAACTAAAGGCTTCGTTGAAGATACTTGAATCATCACTTCAGGTGAAAAATCTTGAGATAGATTGTCTTAATGATGAATTCACTAGAACCATGCCTCTAAAAGAAAAAGAGATTAATACTCTTACGGATGACCTGCAAAGGTTATCTGGAAGTTCTGACAAAATCTCAACAATGTTATTCGGTCAGAAGTCCTTTGGGAACACAAATGGTTTAGGGTTTAAAAGAAAAATTGTAAGCACCAAACAACTCTTTTGTTCCGATTGATCTTGGAACAATGTATGTTGACTGTTATGATAAACATGAGGCATTTCAACAGAACAAAAAATCTTTATTGATTTGTTCGTTTTATGGAAATGCAAATCATGTTCAAAACACGTGTTGGAGATTCAAGAGGAACAACAAAAGAATTGCCAAACTTCAAATAAAAATGCAAAGGATGAATCTGGCTTTGGATAATCAACAAGGTTTTCCTGAAAAAACCAGTAGTACCAGATTCAGACAAGGTAAGAAATCTGTTTATACAACAAACCTTGATAAGCCACTATGTGGTAAAAGATGTGAGTATTCGGCTCACTCCGTCACCGTCTAATACCAGTGACGTCCGTATCCTCATCTTTAACTTGAGAAAATGAGGTTTGCATCAAGGTTGCTCAAGTTTGTATTTGTATAAATTTCCTATTTATGTTAAGAAAATATTCTCCTAATAATTTAGATAATGGATAATAAACCATGAAAGACTTGTTCAAAGTTCTCTAGGGTTTGGGTGTCCATAATTCTATTTATAATAATTTATAATCAAAGTGTCCTTCACCTCTTTTCTCTTTGAAAGATACAATTTCATGGCTCCTGTAACTAGAGGTACCACTAAAAGGGATGCATTCGAAGCAGTTAATGTGTATCTGTGTGAAGGAATCACTTCCTCAAGGAAGAAGAAAGAAAGATATACAAATGATGGAGAAGGTTCTTCCTCTAACTGCCTCTTGTCAGTTTGTCATTTTGATAATAACTTTAGAGGTATGGTGAAAGATTTCATCAACAAAATAAATGATTTAAAATCTCATTTAGAAAAGATAACTCACTATGAACAAATGTTGTCTGCATTTCTGAAAAGAGAACTTAGTGAGTTGACAAAGAACACCTTACGTGAGCTAAAAAGAGAACTTAGTGAGTTAACTGATATTTCTGAAGATTGAGAGGTGTAGATGGGGAAAACACGATTTGCTGGTTTTTACGGAATTGAGGAGGTGACCGTGCGTAGGGGACTCCTTGAACCGAGCAAATGCTCAACCTCACACAGATGCACCGCAAAAAGGGAGTGCTTTAAGTTCGAGAGATCAATCTGTAAGACTCCGGCCTAAACCAAGACAATGGTCGTTCCAGAGTCAATTCGGTCACAAGAGAGGGTGGGTTGATCTGTAGGAGGGAAGCTGAAAAATGTGTGAGATCAATGGTGATCAAAGATTGTAGGTGTGTTTTGTATCCTGCCTGAAAGTAAGATAATCTCTGATTGATTGAATTTTCTATGTTGAGAGTAATTGCTCAGACGTTGAGTTGTTGATCTCGTGTTGTGTGTTTGACGAAAGATTATCCTGTCCTTTCAATCATGATTCAGAGACTTATTTATATTGCTAGAATTGTAAACACCCTGATCCCATAAAGTGTGACAGTTGCTGGAGTCAAAGAGTGGGGAAGTGTAAATCGTGTCAAAACCAGTTGCTCATCGTGCAAAGACTTGGTTAATTTTCCACCCACTACTTTGCTAACTCCTCGAACTGATTGCATGATTTGCTCACATTCTCGTCGTATGTATGAACACACGTGTCATAGACCGCCATACCAAAACCCTAGTTAATATCCCCCCATGTGACATGATTGACATCTCGTGATTGTGGAGTCAGTTGCTGACTTTATGGGATGATGAGTCCTTGCATTGCTGAGTTGAACGTGATTTTCAAATGTTCTGAGACTCATGAATTGAACATGCCTGCTGAGACAAAAGTATATTGTCGAATAAATATTGATAACTTAAGGTGAGAAAATGTTGCTGTATTGTTGAATATTTATAGTTGAACCAATATTCCTTAGTCTGAGCAAATATTGCTCGTATGAGCAAGTGTTGCTCGTCTGATGAATTGTTGGTGTCAAGACCATATAAATAAAATATTAATTTAAGATACTGGCAGCTAGGCCGAGCATAATAATAAAAGTATTGATCACGGGATAATCATAAAATTATTAGTATTTGAATCTGCTCAGAATTATTTTTTGCAGAGCTCTGGATTCGAAACCTTAATTTTTGATCAATCGATGATTTATTGATAATCAACCACAGAGTAACGGAGGGACCGGCTACATGGGATGACGATTCGACCATGTAACGCCCAGATGCTCAAATGAGCAAAATACCAAAGTCTCCTGAAGACCAGTTGGTGAAAGGATGATTAAATGCTGGTTTAATCATTTATTGAAATAATGCTCGTGTGAGCGTTAGGTAGTAAAACCTAATTATGGAGAGATGAGGGACCGATCAAGGGGTCATGGTACCGGCTCTTGGTGGTCATGGGACCATCTGGTGGTCGTTTGAGAAAATTCTCAGTTATTTGAGAAGAGTTTGGACCCAATATGAGCAATTGAGCAAATAAGGCCAAAATTATTAAAACATGCGAGACCGGCTATTTGCAAGCCTTAGGGTCGGCCTTGGTCGGTCAAGGAGACATGCCCGCGTCACCATAATGTATGTGTCTCAGTCCTGAGAGTTTCGATATCTTCTGATGCGCGTTTGAGCAACATTTTGAGAAAATATGAAGGATTCAGGGTTTTGCTCAAACTGGGGAATCTTTATGAGATGATGAAATATAATTAATAAAACAGGGGATTGCAAGGTGTGGGACCGGCCACGGCTAGGGCATGGCTGGCCGGCTGGTCCCGCAATACCTTTCCCAATTTTATATATTTTCCTTGATGTGAAGGAAATACCATGAAACTGAGAAATTTCATGAGGTTGGGGAATTTCCATAAGATTATGGAAATAATAATAATAAAATAGGGAATCATGAAGTGTGGGACCGGCTACGGCCAAGGCATGGCCGGCCGTCCAAGGATCACGGTCCCAAGGCACTTTTCCTAATTTTATAATATTTTTCATGATTTTAGGGAAATATCATAAAACCAAGGAGTTTGTTGAAATCAAGGAGTTTCCATGAGATGAGGGAAACATAAAAATAATAATAATAAAATAAGTGGCATGTGGACTGACTAGGGCCCTGTCTCATGAGTTTTCCTAATTTTATATTATTATTCATGACTTGAAGGAAATTTCATGAATTTAAGGAGTTTTCATGAAACAAAGGATATTTGCTCAAATGAAGAGATTTTCATGAGATCAAGGAAAATAATAAAAATATGATAAAATATAAAATTAGGCATGGGATTGGCCACGACACGACCGGACGGCCGGTGGGCCCAGTCCCCTGGCGCTTCAATTAATATTTTAGCATTTATTATTTTCTTCCTATTTTGCATAGGTTCATCGTTCCTTCGTGTTTTGGAATGCTCGTTCGTGCATTCAGGTGCTCGTTTGTGCATTATTGCTGAGCACACTTGCACCATTTTGGTCGGGGCTTACTCGATAGAGGCTCGGATGCCCGTACGTTGAACATTTATCACTAACCCGTGGAATTCTGTTGGGAAGAACCACGAATTGAAGTGACGAAATATTACGAAGAATCGTAGAATATTGCTGAATATTCAGTTAACGATTAGAGATAATTAATTGATGGCTCTATACTAGCAGGCATGCTGCCTATGAGCATTAATTATCTGAGAGTTGAGTAACATGATCTTGTTGAAGCGTCACATTTCCTTTATATAGTCAGGGAAAACCTTGTTGCATCTTGAAGACGTTATTGCTCTATACTAGCAGGAAAGCTGTTTAGGAGCCGTCCAATCTTTCGATTCTATATAGAAGTAATTACTGAAATTGCTCAGTATTCATGAGATGTGTCGTTGCCTCAGCTGAGAGACTACACATCTACATATACTTTGAGAGACAGTATTCTCAGTCAGAGATTTAATGGCATGAGCTTTCATGCTTCAATGATAGACATGAGCCTCAATACTCATCTGATTGCTGGATCAGGAGCATGTATAATTATGGTTTTACAATTTTAACCCTTGTCGAAAATCCACCATCTACATTAAGTCTCCTTCTTAGTGAGGGACAGTCATGTTCCTCAGTCAGCACTGAATGGTGATTTTCCAGTTACAAACAAAATAAGTAATTGAACTTAGTCGTAAGATAAGACGTTACCGGATTTTCGATTGTACGAGCGAATCATGGCTTGAACGAATATCCCAGTGGCATGATAGAGCATTTTCTAACAAGCGTATAGTGGTGTAGCACCGCTGATTTGGTGATGGAACCTTGATCGGTTTAGGATTCACGGGTCGGGCCCGAATAAGGAAATCCTTGTGAAATTAGGTTTTGGAAATAAAATTTGATATAAAATGGATTAATTTTTTTTTATTTCACCTTCACACAACCGACCACCACCTTCATCCCTTCTTCATCCTCACGCCCGAGCACAGGAAGATTTTCGCCGGAGCTGTTGATCGCCGGCGCCGTCCGACCACCGTCCGGCCACATTCCGGCCGGCACCGACTTCTGGGAAAGAAAAAAAAACTCACCCGGCCGGCACCGACCAGGTGAATTTTTTTTTTTTTTTTCATAAGTTCAATAATTTATTCATGAGTTGTTCATGCTTAAATTTTATACATGTGTATATATGAGTGTGAGTTTTGTAGAAAACCCTTATTTTATCAAACGTATGTCCGTTCGATCGTTAATTCAAGAGACTAGTGATAATCCCTAACTTGAGAGAGATTCTTATTTTGAAATAGACTTGTGTCCAGTGATAAAATTTTTTTTATGAGCCTTCATGGGAACCAAAATTTTATCTTAAAAGGTGTGAACTTTTCACAAGACCGAAATAAACCTTCGCTTCAAAGAAAAATGCTCATACGAAGTAAAAGAGATTTTTTTTATATGCGAAACCGTGACATATAATATAATGTCATATATTGATTTCGTGAGTAAAATAAAAGTTTTGAAAATTTTACTTGAATTATTCACGTTAATCGTTGTTTCTCAAAATCAAAACATGAGTTTTGAGTAACCCTTGAAATTAGACAATTTATTTATGATGAAATATTGTCTTGGTGTAAGTTTCATAACTCAGTTGTGGATGTTTATACTATGAAAATTATGTTTCTGATTTTATGAAAAATCAGTTTCGATTTTCAAATGATAAAACTTTGTTCGTTATTGCAGGTTTCAAGGAACACACTAATTTTGGAGTGTTAACTCTTATATCACAATCACTGCTAGTGGAATTGTAAAGAGGTAAGAGTTAAGGATTACCATTTTTGTATATGCCTGCATGAATATTTTGTTGTAAGATTGTATAGATCCATCATATTGTCGAAGTTTGTGTCTTGTATGACAATATTCTAAAATAATCTTTGCGCGCATTACAGCTACTTCGCAAATATGTCTGACTCCCAGGAAAATGATGCCTCCAGAGACGATACATGTATGGATGAGACTTCTGCTGGTAAATAAGAAGAAGAAACTCCTGGGCTCAAAAACGTTCCAAATATAGATGATGCATTTTTCGCGGTTCAGCAGGGAACTGAAAAACGTCTTCAATATCCAGCATTTCTCCTTCTGATAAATCCCAAAGAGGTTGTCCAGAAGAAATTAGTGACTCCTCGAACAGTTATTCGATTTTGTCTTGAATGAGGACTTTTTCTTGCGTCGATTATAGAATTCAAGCATTCTCGACGACCTTAAGAAAAAAATTCTGGGTGGGCGAGACATATGCTGGGTTTTCCTCGTGTTAGAGCCATGTTGGATAGAGCACAGGTAACCAGAGCTATCCAAGCATCTGGAGATTTGTTCATTTTCCATGATGCGCGAGGTATTATAGCTCTTCTTGCTCGTTGGTGCATTCCAACTCATACCCTCATATGCATATGGGGAGAGTTTACCATTACTTTGGAGGATGTAGTTGCTTTGTTGCATCTCCAATTACGGGTAACTTACCTGAAGAGCTTTCAGCAAAGGATACAGCAGTTTCCAACATCTTGACAGTTGAGATGGAGAGAATTAATAAGGCGTCTGGCAAAGGTTGTTACGCCCACTGTTTAACACACTGGTGGCCACGAGATACCCCTCTTGACGAACCTGACGATATATTATCTATTGCTGCTTTCTTGTGTTTATAGCTGTCCAGGGACGTGTTTGAAGACATCGGATCTTTGCTAAAGCCATTTATAATCCATTTTGCCATTAAGATGGCTCAAGGTGAACAACTTCCCATAGGTAGTCTATTCTTGGGTTCTTTGTACTCTAACCTGGACTCCTTGGTTATAGACTTCAGGGTTTCAGATGGCTTTATGAAGATTGAATGCTACGCCAATACGATGTTTATCAAACGATTAGTTAATGGCTAATCTAACCCACCTATAAACACTAAATAGATGCACAACTAAAAATAAAAGGAACCTAATTAATAGCAAAATGAGATTATGGAAAGAACTTTATAGTTTGTAGAAGCAAAATGAGAGTTAATTGTGTGGAGGAGTAGAATTTTTTTTTTCTTCTTTTAACAAGATTTAACTTTTAGTTATCCCTTAAGTGGGATAAAATTAAATATGTAGAACTATAAGGGGGCCTTGATGTGGGAGCGCTTCAAGAATTATGCACCTATTCCTCGTAATATCTTGTAAGGGCTGAATGCTGCTGATCCTCGTCGTGTTTTTCCTGAGAAGGATAATGCCAGGATTATGAGCTGGTCTACAAAGCAACCTCAATCCAAGACACGTCTCATTGATGTGTTAGACAATGAATATGAGTTTAATTTCCGCCCCTGGGTGCTAATTCCTTCTTATGTTTCCCAGTTGAAAACTTTAAATACTAAAGAAAGTATGACTTTGCAATCTGGTGTTGACTTGAACGATGGTGAAAGATCCTTCATGTTGAGTTGTACCCCAGGTCACTTGATATCAGCAATATATGGAGAATTTTCAGTAGAGGAATACAACATCGATAAAGCAGCTCGTCAGATGGGTATGGATCAATGCGTTCCAACTTTTTGAATAAGGAAACCATCAGTGGAACAACTTAAGACCTGTTTAGATCGCACATGTGTGGAAGGAGGTTCTTACTGGTTTCCTTGTTCTGAACGAATTACATATGTAACTCCAGGTTACATAGATTTCTGGGATCAGCAGCTTGAGCGTTTACACGATTTTGTAATGGTTGGCCAACCTTTAGTGAAAGAGCCTCCTTCTGCTGATATGATTGCTTCTCGACCAAGATTGAAACATATCTCTGGCGGTGACAAGCGGAAGGCATCTCCAGGATGTTCACCAGTATGTATCTTTTGCATATTCTTCATAAGATTAAAATAACTGCTTTTGATTGTCGCATCAATTTTCTATTGCAGGAAGGTCGTGCTGTGAGACCTAGAATCGAAGTAAACTTCTCAGAAGCAGAAACAGTCATTCACGGTGGAGAAGGCGAGAACAAGAATTGTAAGCTGTTGCCTAACACCATAAAGTCCCCAGTTGTTTCCTTGGTGAGTTGTCAATACTTTTCCTTCGTGACTTTTTCCTATCCATATTACTAGGATCGTAAACCAACATTCGTTATTTGGTTACAGAACTTTGCTCCATCAAGTATTGATGGTCTTCAATTCTCTGCTGCTGGGCAGACGGTTTCTGACTTGAGTGTTGAAGAAGAGAATAATGTGAGTACTCTTCCACATAGCCAAATATGATGCTTCGTAGATAAAATGCTAATTGTTTGAGAATATGTCCAGGAGGTTGTTTCCACGGAAGTGGAGAGTGTTGATACTCTTCCATCCTTGGAGGATAGAGATAAAAAAAATTCCCAAGGTTCAAAACCGAATGAAAGTAATGAGACTCTTGATGTTGACACGGGCAATTCCGATCCTTTGAACATTTCAGAAACCACCCAAGTAAGTATTTCCATTGCATTTTATCCATAGAAACATGAAATTGTTGATTTATGAATGAGTGAACGATAATCCATGTGCATATACGAAAAACTTTGCTGAAATACGTCGCTAGAAAATTCAGAACTCAGTCTTTTAGCAAAAACACCATAAAATCTTCAACTGAAGTCAGATTTTCACGGTCTGCATATGTGTCT
This sequence comes from Papaver somniferum, assembly GCF_003573695.1. Classification (NCBI taxonomy): domain Eukaryota; kingdom Viridiplantae; phylum Streptophyta; class Magnoliopsida; order Ranunculales; family Papaveraceae; genus Papaver; species Papaver somniferum. The sequence continues at coordinate 39,073,797 of NC_039368.1, forward strand.
TCAAGCCTGGAAAAGGCGAAACAGTAAACTTCCAGGAGACTTTCATAACTTTTTTCAGACTGTACGTTGCCCAATGTTTTGACCATATCTCCTTGACTACTTATCGGATTGCTATGAAATTTTGATATGTTGTAGAGAACAACCATATGCAGAGAATGGCATATAATTCATCCTAAGATTCCTTGTAGATTGCTCCCAGTTCGTCATCTTGTACAGGATAGAGTAAATCTCTTCAGACGAGCTTGCCGCAAAACGTGTTTTTATGACTTTCACGCTATTTGTTCGCGTCTTGAGTGCATAATGATGAACTTTGATGATGTTGAACTGATTGTATGCTGTATTTTATGATCCTATTTGGTTTCCATGTCTAGATTGCTCTAACCTCATGTAATCTTCGTATTAGGTACCAAATACCGAAGTTGAGGATACTGAAATCAATAATGATAACGCGAGCAGCCATGGAGTTATTGATGAAGATACAACCATCCCTGCACTTAAAGGCCGTGAGAAGGTTGTCATTGAATCTATGGAAACCTCAATTGTTGCTACTTCAGTAGTAGAAGAAACAGTGCCACAAGTAGAGGAGACTAAAAAATATGTTGCCATGACCATAGAAGTTGATCCAGTAATTGAGAACCGTATAGTGGTGCATGAATATCCAAGTGAGGTAGTTTCTTTTGATCCTCCATTTGATGTAACGCTCCCATATCATGAACTAGTTGGTGGATTCAACGTTCCTATTGGATATGCAGGCTTGTACGAGAAGATATGGAGGAAGTTTGGTCACATCATTGTTACCAGAGACCCTGGACGCGCTTATGATTTAACAATGCAAGTAAGTGTCATCTTGTGTGTTGTAAGTTATATATGTGCTAGGGCCAGACATACTGTGACTCCAGATGTACTCTTTGATTGGGAGTTTAACTTGGAGAATTCTGAAAGACTTCGCTTCAACGTGAAGTGGCTTCGTAAGAAAATAGATGTTATTAAGAACTCGTGTGAGAATAACATACCCTTTCCCAATGATGTTGTGATGGAGAAAGAAGACAAGATTGCTAAGCTGACTGAGGAGCTGAACATGGAAAAGGCCGCCTTGCAAGTCTTGAAGGATGCAGAGGAGCAAAAATCTTTCTTTGCTGATTTTCTTTGATTTCCTTTTCATAATCTCTTGAAATTCTGAGAGATGTAAGGTTTTATTTTGGTTTTGATATTGATTGGTTTTGGATTGGTAGATGATTGAGGGTTTTATTTTGGATTTGATGGAGATTTTCTTTAAGCAAAATGAACTGAACTTTGATAAATTGATGAATTAAAATACTGTACGCAAGTATTGCAAACGTTTTGGAAAAATTGAAATACAATGAAAGAAAATCCTAAATGCCAAATCCCAGACGTCATGAATGCTCAAACGCCCAATACCTCAAATACCTAATAATTTCAGGCGTCAAATTCCTTAAGCCAATTCTCATGGATCACCGGCATGGTCCTGCCATCTGTGTTGATCAGTTTGTAGTAGCCTCCAGTTATGGATCTTCCAACCATGAAAGGTCCTTCCCAATTGTAGCACCTTGCAGAATGGATATCACGCTTAGTTGCCTTAAGAACTAAATCTCCTTCCTTGAATTTGTTAGGCTTTTTCGTCCGCGCCTTGAATATCTTCCGCTGATTCGGAATTCCTCTTGTGATGGGATTCCATGGTTACGGCACATATGGACACTCGTGCATAGGGGAGTATCCAGCGTATTGTCTGTCATGCTTAGCCATGTATTCAACAATAAATATTTGATAGAATGCTCAGTTTGAAGAAACTCTGTATTCAACCACTTGGTGTAATATTGTCGTGGCGAGGCTACCCACTCATAACACTTTGCGACAGCTAAGTTGTCAGTGGGAAGAAGTCCTCGGACCAGGGAAACATGATTAAACATTAGCAATATAGGTGCATGAGGGGAATCATACTTGCCTGAGTACGGAACCTTTTGACGAAAGAGTGTGCGCTTTCTTCAGGTTTCTGTGTAAGTTCCATCAGGGATTTAACTTCTTCCAGATACTCAAATGGTGGGGCATCCTCTATTTCTTCCGAGTCAGAGTCTTCTTCAAAAATAGAGTGTGCTGAAGGCGTTAGATCTATCTTTCCAGCATGAATCCAAGTTCGTCCAAGGATCATGTCGTACCCTGGATCTTCCCGGATTATGTAAAACTTGGTCTCAGTACAGACCGAACTTTCTTAGACCTTGAGGATGATGTAGCCATGTGCGTCTCTGGAAGTCCCTTCGTGATCCCTGATTTCCATGGGAGGATGAGTAGCTTCTTGTCGAGTAATGCCAACGGCTCTGAGAGTTTTCAACAGAATGATGTTGATGGCAATGCCAATATCAACAAATGCTCTCTTGAATTCATTTCCTTTAATATGCACCGTGGTGAGCAGTCCCCAGTCATACATTTCCTTGTCAGTGGCTGGAGGTTCAGGAGGTACTTCTGGAATCAGTAGACGTTTCCCAGACACTATGTGGTTCAGAGCCATGAACATGTCTCCCCTCTGCGCCTTCGACAGATAGAGCAATTCGAAGACATGCTCGATCAATGACTGAACTGCTTCTTTGACTGGTTGTTCAAAGATGGAGAAAGTCCTGACTGGGAGAGGATCTCTGTGTACTCCTTCAGTTCCCAAGTTAAGCTCTCCCGATTCAACCTTTTCCCTGAATATGCGCTTTAAGACTCTGCAGTCACTTGTGGGATGATTGACGAACCTGTGGAAGCGGAAGTAACGAGGACTTTCCATGTATTCTTCAGTTGGTTATTTCTTGACATACGACAACTTGATAGCACCATCTTGGATCCAAGCATCCAGGTTTTCGATCACCTCTTCAATGGAAAGGGGAAAGTCGGGTGAGTCTTGATCAGGATCCCATGTACGCTGGTCAGGGGATTGTGCATCTTGCTTATCCTTCCTTTGTGCTTCTGAAGGAGCTGAGGTATGCTGGCGCGGTGGTTCAGCTTTCCGTTTGCTCCCTTCTGCGACAGCGTTTGTGGAAGGCTGGAGGTTGTACTGCTTGTTTATCAAACGTCTGCTACCTCGATTCTCCCGCCGCTTTTCAGCTTTTGTAGTTTTTGCTTCTTCAAGTAAAGCGGGTGCAGTAGTTACAGATCTCTTCGCCGCTTCATGCAGTTCCGAGAAGGTCTGGAAACGAAGATTTTCCAATAAAGCTTTGTAGACTGGGATCATGTCGTTAATGCACAAGTCTATAAGTTATTGCTCTGTGACATTTGGATCATGACAGTCCAAGGCTTGAACCCTGAATCTTTTCACTTAGTCATTGGGATGTTCATTGCCTCTCTGAAATATTCTTCCAAGATTAGAGAGAGTAATTTGCTCTGAAACAAATAAGTACTTTCTGTAGAAGGCGTTAATCATTTCTTCCCAATTGTTGATAGTTCCTGGTGCGATGTTGTTGTACCAGGTGTATGCCATGCCCTTCAAATATTTCGAAAATTCCTTGAGGCGAACAACATGGTTATGTTCATGTTCACCCAAGGCTTCCAGGAACCGAGAAACATGTTCTCGAGCATTGCATGTTCCATCATACAGAGTGAAGGTTGGAGAGGTATAACCTTTTGGAAGAGGAATCCTTTGCGTAGCAGCAGGGTATGGAGGCTAGTGACGATGGACATGTGATGTCTTTTCTTTTCCACGGTTCTCCAAAAGGCGTTCCGAATCTTCCCGAGTAATGAAATTTGATGATTCCTTTGCTGATGGATCGTCTGTAGCTTTTCAGATTTCGCTGTCATCTACTGTATGAATTGGAACTACTTCAGGATCAGCATCTGAGGATGTTTCTTTCTCTTTTTCCTTGCCTTGAGTCTTCTCTAACATCTTGTCAGTAAGAGTTTTGAGATAATTGCACAGCTCCTTCTGTGTAGCAGCCATGTCAGTTTGATTCTTTGCAAGAGTTTCTTGCACCTTGATAAGATCAGCCATGGTAGGTGGTGGATTCCCCTGACTTCCTCAGGGTGTCGTCCGAATAGGGGATGACCTTCCATGTTAGCGTGAAGAGGAATAACATCACCAATGTCAGTGTTAGAGGTCGGAATGGTTTTCGGGATATCCTCATTGTTATTGTTTCTAGTGCTAACGTCGTTTGTGTTGGAACCTGTAATTAACCCAGACCTAAGACCAGCCATCTTGTGAAATTGTGAGATTGGAACCGAGAGAATGATCTCCCACTGTGGTAGCCAATCTGTAGATAGGAAAAAAACGATTTACTGGTTTTTACGGAATTGAGGAGGTGACCGTGCGGAGGAGACTCCTTGAACCGATAAAATGCTCAACCTCAAATGGATGCACTACAAAAAGGAAGTGCTTTAAGTTCGAGATATCAATCTGTAAGACTCCGGCCTAAACCAAGACAATGGTCGTTCCAGAGTCAATTCGGTCACAAGAGAGGGTGGGTTGATCTGTAGAAGGGAAGCTGAGAAATGTGTGAGATCAATGGTGATCAAAGATTGTAGGTGTGTTTTGTATTCTGCCTGAAAGTAAGATAATCTCTGATTGATTGAATTTTCTATGTTGAGAGTAATTGCTCGGACGTTGAGTTGCTGATCTCGTGTTGTCTGTTTGACGAAAGATTATCTTGTTCTTTCAATCATGATTCAGAAAATTATTTATATTGCCATAATTGTAAACACCTTGATCCCATGAAGTGTCACAGTTGCTGGAGTCAAAGAGTGGGGAAGTGTAAATCGTGTCAAAACCAGTTGCTCATCGTGCGGAGACTTGGTTAATTTTCCACCCACTACTTTGCTAACTCCTCGAACTGATTGCAAGACTTGCTCACATTCTCGTCGTATGTATGAACACACGTGCCGTAGACTGTCATACCAAAACCCTAGTTAATATCCCCCCATGTGACATGATTGACATCTCGTGATTGTGGAGTCAGTTGCTGACTTTATGGGACGATGAGTCCTTGCATTGCTGAGTTGAACGTGATTTGCAAATGTTCTGAGACTCATGAATTGAACATGCCTGCTGAGACAAAAGTATATTGTCGAATAAATGTTGATAACTCAAGGTGAGCAAATGTTGTTGAATTGTTGACTATTGATAGTTGAACCAATATTCCTTAGTCTGAGTAAATATTGCTCGTATGAGCAAGTGTTGCTCGTCTGATGAATTATTGGTGTCAGGACCAGAAAAAATAAAATATTAATTTAAGATACTGGCAGCTAGGCCGAGCATAATAATAAAAGTGTTGATCACGGGATCATCATAAAATTATTAGTATTTGAATCTGCTCAGAATTATGTTTTGCAGAGCTCTGGATTCGAAACCCTAATTTTTGATCAATCGATGATTTATTGAAAATCAACCACAGAGTGAAGGAGGGACCGGCTACATGGAATGACGAGTCGACCATGCAACGCCCAGATGCTCAAATGGGCAAAATACCAAAGTCTCCTGAAGATCAGTTGGTGAAAGGATGATTAAATGCTGGTTTAATCATTTATTGAAATAATGCTCGTGTGAGTGTTAGGTAGTAAAACCTAATTATGGAGAGATGAGGGACCGATCAAGGGGTCATGGGACCGGATCTTGGTAGTCATGGGACCTGCTGATGGTCATTTGAGCAAATTCTCAGTTGTTTGAGAAGAGTTTGGACCCAATATGAGCAATTGAGCAAATTAGGTAAAAATTATTAAAACATGTGGGATCGGCTATTTGCAAGCCTTGGGGACGGCCTTGGTCGTTCAAGGAGACATTCCCGCGTCACCATAATGTCCGTGTCTCAGTCCTGAGAGTTTCGATATCTTCCGATGCGCGTTTGAGCAACATTTTGAGAAAATATGAAGGATTCAGGGTTTTGCTGAAACTGGGGAATCTTTATGAGATGATGAAATATAATTAATAAAACATGATATTACAAGGTGTGGGACCGGCCACGGCTAGGGCATGGCCGGCCAGCTGGTCCCGCAGCACCTTTCCCAATTTTATGTATTTTCCCTGATGTGAAGGAAATACCATGAAACCGAGGAATTTCATGAGGTTGGGGAATTTCCATGAGATTATGGAAATAATAATAATAAAATAGGGAGTCATGAAGTGTGGGACCGGCTATGGCCAAGGCATGGCGGCCGGCCAAGGATCCCGGTCCCAAGGCACTTTTCCTAATTTTATAATATTTTTCATGATTTTAGGGAAATATCATAAAACCAAGGAGTTTGTTGAAACCAAGGAATTTGTTGATATCAAGGAGTTTCCATGAGTTAAACCAATTGGGGCTAGCTCAGTTGGCTAAGGTCGAACTCTCAAGTTGTCAAGTCAAAGGTTCAAATCCCATCGCGGATCGTGTCAAAAAAAATAAAAAAAATAAAAAAATAAAAAAATAAAAATAATACCAAGTATCTCCCCTTTTACAGGTGATGGGCCTCGAGGTTTTGTTCCGGGACGCACTATTGTTGCTGCTACTAGGCGCAAGAATATCAAGTATCTTGATAAATGCTTATCTCATGGGCATAATTTTACAGTTCTTGCCTTCTCGACATTAGGAGATTTGGGTGATGATTTTATAGTATTGTTAAACAGATTGAGGAATTGCTTGGCCAACTATGATGCAAATTATAAGGTGGGCAATTGTCTCTTTCATAGGATAGGTTTAGCTATTCAGAAAGGTGTTGGAGCGCAGATTGTTGCTAGGCTCCCTACCCTTTCTAACAACATAGTGTAAATTCCTTTGTGATAATAATTGGAATAACTACCATAATAATAATAATTTATTAAAAAAATAATAATAATAAAATAAGGGGCGTGTGAGACCGGCTAGGGCATGACCGACCGGCTAGGACCCGATCCCACGAGTTTCCCTAATTTTATATTATTTTTCATGACTTGAAGGAAATTTCATGAATTTAAGGAGTTTTCTTGAAAAGAAGGATATTTGCTCAAATGAAGAGATTTTCATGAGATCAAGGAAAATAATAAAAATATGATAAAATATAAAATTGGACGTGGGACTGGCTGGCCGGTGGGCCCAGTCCCCTGGCGCTTCAATTAATATTTTATTATTTATTATTTTCTTCCTATTTTGCATAGGTTCATCATTCCTTCGTGTTTTCGAATGCTTGTTCGTGCATTCAGGTGCTCATTTGTGCATTATTGTTGAGTACACTTGCACCACTTTGGTCGGGGCTTACTTGATAGCGGCTCAGATGCCCGTACGTTGAACATTTATCACTAACCCGTGGAATTCTGCTGGGAAGAACCACGAATTGAAGTGACGAAATATTATGAAGAATCGTAGAATATTGTTGAATATTCAGTTAACGATTAGAGATAATTAATTGATGGCTCTATACTAGCAGGCATGCTGTCTAGGAGCATTAATTATCTGAGAGTTGAGTAACATGAGCTTGTTGAAGCGTCACATTTCCTTTATATAGTCAGGGAAAACCTTGTTGCATCCTGAAGACGTTATTGCTCTATACTAGCAGGCAGGCTGTCTAGGAGCCGTCCAATCTTTCGATTCTATAGAAGTAATTACTGAAATTGCTCAGTATTCATGAGATGTGTCGTTGCCTCAGCTGAGAGACTACACATCTACATATACTTTGAGAGACAGTATTCTCAGTCAGATATTTCATGGCATGAGCTTTCATATTTCAATGAGAGACATTAGCTTCAATACTCATCTGATTGCTGGATCAGGAGCATGTATAATTATGGTTTTACAATTTTAACCTTTGTCGAAAATCCACCATCTACAAGAGGAATTGAACGATCCCATAATCAACGGGGTTTTCAATAATGAGAAGGAATTCTCAGTAGATGCTCTGAGAAAGCTCTATAATGTCTAGGAAACTTCTTATGAGAATTATTCTTATGTTTTAAGAAGGATAACTAGGGGTTGGAATAGCAATTATTGTGACTACACATAGATATTTCCAGCGATTTTCATCTTGCAGTGTTTTTAGATTTATTTATTTAAACTCTAAAGTTTATTTGGAAGATGATTTTGCAGTATTAATCTTTATGGTTTAATATATTGCAACTTGTTATAGGATATGTGTGTTTGCGTCCGTGAACTTTGATTGTCACATACATGGTCAAAAGTTAAGTCTTACATATGTTAGTATGTAAGTATTGATAAAAGATTGAATGAACTTTGACAAACAAAAGTTAAGCCTATTATGTCATTATGCAAATATTGATGGAAGATAGGATGAACTTTTGCTTACAAAGCTTAAAATCTATCGTATGTCATTGTGCAAATAGTGATGAAAAATAGAATGAATCTTTGTTTATTCCGCAGTATTGATCTTCCCTAATCCATATCTTTATGTAAATACTATGCAGCTCCATAAGTTCTCTTATGTGAGCATTTCCGATTAAATTAATCATGAGTTCTCTTGTGGTTAATTTGATTGAGATTTTTGGATACAAATTCATGTTTCATGTGATTTTTTAATGTCCAAAAAAAAATCTTTCTTTTCTTGTGAAAGTAAGGTCGCTCTTGTTGTTCTTTCGGGAATGACATTTTATGGGTTAGAGTTCTTAATTGAATTTGTGCTTAATTGCCAAATCTTTGTGGGGAGTGCGGCTGTGGAATATTATAGGGGTTATCTTGTATCTTTATAAACTCCTTGATGAATGCATTTAGTTTCGGCTATATGATTGCATCTAAAAAAGTTGATATGTGCTTTTCTTTTGGGCATGAAGTATCTTTATGGAAATTTCATTAGGATCCCACTAATTTTCTTACCTTTGCTAATTTTATTGACAAAAAAGGGGAGAATTAATCTGTAGTTCACACTACAAATACATATGGTTGTTTGGATCATTATGTAAGGGGGAGTGGTTTTCATGTGAGATGAATTATTGACTAAGGGGGAGTGATACATATCACCATAGTATTATTGTATAACTATGAAGTATTGACTATGACACTGTATAACAATGATTTAGAGCTATTGTTTTCTCATTGTTATAGCTACGGATCTTCAACAAGGATGATGCTGAGTTGAACACATTTAGAATCATTGGAGTACTTGGAAGTGACAAAAATTTCGAGTAATGTTGAAGAACCAAGGAGATCAAGCATTTGGATGAGAAGCTACAGATTTTATTTATTTTGTATTTCATATTTATTGATAGTTTTGTCATTAAAATTGACAAAAGGGGAGATTGTTAGATCATTGCTTGGTCGAACTCGCAAGCGTTGCTATCTCAAGCTTGTTTGTAAAGTTTAGTTGCCAAAACTATAAGTCTTGATTTCTAGTCTACTTATAGCTAAGTCTCGGATAAGGATTGTAAGTGCAGTTGAGATTTAGACTCCACGGCGTTCATCAAATGAAGACGAAGAACTACTCAAGGGAACTTGTGGAACTTTATCAACAAAAGGTATGTGGAGACTTGAACTTATCTATCACTCAAAAGTCTATCTACTCTATCTCCTATTTGAGACAAAAGTTGTATTGCTATATAGACTTCAATTATACACATTTGCTATTTCGAGCGAGTTTATCTCGCTTATCTATTTATCGAAATATGTGTTGGTAAGCTTTCGCTTTAGCCAAGTACATCTTTACTCATGACAAAAGTCATACTGATTATATCAATAACTTGAAAATCGTTTTGATGCTAATAGTTCGTGGATAACAACTATTTTAACATCCTCTGAGAAAGTTTCAATGATTGAAATGAGAGTTTAGAACAAGTAACCATGTTTGGATATAAACATAGTGTGTTCTCACATTTATGTAAAAGTCCAAAACCGGGAACCTAAAGTATGTGTGCCCGAACGCGTACTGGCGGTTGTTAGAAATCCGTGTAAGTATGCGTACCCGTACGTATACTGGCGGAAGTTTCACGTCCGTGAATTTCTGATGGAGTTTGGAAGTAAAAAACAAACTCAATCCGGCTACTTAAGTATGCGTACCTGTTTGCATACTTAAGCAGGTTACTTTCTAAAACCGGTTTGTTCGTGAACTAAAACATTTATATAATAAGGAATGCAATCTTTGCAAACCGTGGATATAATGTTCATGAATTGATTCGAGTGAGTCAAAATTGATTTTGCTTCGATTGTGTCTTGTATACGTCTATGATATATAAGCAATTGAACAACTCTCTAACTAGTTTCATTTGATTCATTTGAACTAGTTATGGTAAAGATGAATAAGGTTGATATGAAAGTGCTCATATGGCTAACCATTGGTTAACTATTGTTGAACCAACTAAAGTTACTCAAACCTAAATGAAGGTACATTTCATTTGTGTATAAAAAGCTAAGTTCGATCTAACGATTGAAATATATTAACTTGAATCTAATCAGGTTTTCATCTAATGGTGAATATTAAATGTTTTGTTACCAAGGTAACTTAGATTACAAACCCTGATTTGAAATTTATATAAAGGAGAACTCTATCAACTGGGAAAACCAATCCCTACACCACATGTGTGATACTAGTTGTATAAGCTAGAGTCGGTTCTCTTTTAACCTTAGGTTTTTCACGAAACTCTGTAGGTTAATGACTTAAAGACTTCATTAGGATTGTGAAGCCATACCCAACTATTTTCTCTGTAGTTGCGTGATCTGATCTTGTTCTTTCTATCATGATTGAGTACAATTGTAAGATTGGCTTGAGATGTATATCTCTGATAGGCAAGATTGAAAAGTAGTCACAAACACCTTCGTCTCATCGTTTGTGATTCCACAATATCTTGTTTCGTTAATCGATTAAGATTATTGTGAGGTGATTGATAATACTGGGTTGTTCTTCGGGAATATAAGTCTGGGTTACCAATTGGTTCTTGTTCACCTTGATTTATCAAAATACGGAACAAAAACTCGTAGGTATATCTGTGGGAGACAGATTTATCTATTCAATAGACTTTTCTGTGTGATACATATTTGTTTATCAAGTCTTCGACTTTGGGTCGTAGCAACTCTTAGTTGTGGGTGAGATCAGCTAAGGGAATCAAGTGCTCAGAATCCGGCGTGGTTCAAGAGGCATAAGGAACGCGACTGTACCTTGATCAGTGTGAGATTGACTAGGGCTCAAATAAATTCCAGACCAAAGTTAGCTTTGTAGTACGCTAGTGTCTGTAGCAGCTTAAAACAGTGTGGTGTTCAAATCTGGATTAGGTCCCAGGGTTTTTCTGTTCCTCTTTAACAAAACTTCTGGTGTCTGTGTTATTTCTTTTCCGCATTATATTTTGTTATATAATTTAAATATCACGGGTTGTGCGTTGGATCGATCAATTGGTAAATCCAACCTTTGGTTGTTGATTGAAATTGATCGATCCTTGAACATTGGTCTTTGGTACCGTTCAAGTTATTTCTCTTGTATTCAATTAGGCTCGCAAATTCTTATTTGTTTGATTGCGGATTGAATTGAGAGATTGAGATATAACTCTTTGATATACTTTTCTTAAGATTGAGTCTAACTTAGAGCTGTCAATTTCTAACCCGGCCCGCGGGTTTGACCTAGCTTGGCTTGTTTTAACCTGGCTCGGCTTGGCTTGTTGTCTAAACAATCCGGGTTAGGGTTGTCATATCTAGCCCTAATAAAAACAAGCCGGGCTAGGGTCAACCCGCGGGTTACCCGCAAACCCATCAATTTCATGTGAGTTACTAATTTAGGAATTTTAAGAATTTTAGGGTTTTGTGCTAGAAATCAAAGTTCATATTTCCTTAAATGATTTAATACAATCCAAATTTCATTTGATTTAGGGTTACGGAGTAGTGATCCCTCTGCCCACTAAATTTTTTATACATTTAAGTGATTTTACGTTTCAACCACCCCATTTAACAAGCCAACCCGCAACCCGTTAGAGCCAACCCGTCTAGGGCTAGGGTTGGGGTTTTTGGCTTGTACATGAATAGTACTAGGGCTAGGGCTGACCCTAACCCGTCCATGGCTTGTCAAGCTAGGGCCGGGTTGACCCTAGCTTGCCCCGTTGACAGCTCTAGTCTAACTGTCTGGTTGATTCTCTTTTAAGTTTATTGGAGTTAGTCCATACATATTTCTAAGCGAAATATTGGGTGAGGCTGTTAGACCCCCGCTTTTTCACAAATAGACAACAAAAACATTCATTTCATTTTACACCATAGTTCCAGACCCTAATTTGAAAAAGGCTTCCCACCAATCCTAACCAATACCAACATATTGTGACAAGTTTAAATGGTCTTTATTCGGATCAAAAGTAACGCATCCGAATGATATAACAAATCTACATACATTAGAGATGTTAGGATCCAAAGATCCAACCATTTCTCAAAGGTTTTTTCAAAATCATAGTAATATAGACGACAAAGTTATAACAGGATCCATAAATCCACCCTTTTGCCAATGATTTTTTCATAGTAATAGTAACACAGGTAGCAAGTGTAATCAATAATCTTGTTTGTTGAAACTGTCTTGATGTGTACGGGTCTTCTTCGTCCAAATAGGTACTGGTGTCTTAAGTGTATTTGAATCGATTTGTATCTGAGTATTTGATGTCTTTGAAACGGTTTGTGCCTGAGTCTTTAGTGAAGTTGCAGCTGTTGGAGTGCTGAACGAACCGGGTGTCATGAAACCTTTTGAAGATACCGCTGGTAGAATCTTTGTTACTGCAGCTACCAATAAGTTTGTTGAAGATGACAGTCTTCTTTGAAGAGAAGAACTTAAGTAGCTGGATCAAAAATCAATCAATAAGGACTTGAAAACAAACTTGAGGAAAAATCCCAACCCAATCTATTTACTCAACAAACAATAGCAGATTTAAAATTTCAGCAAAGATAAAAGAAAATCCTAAGCAGCAGATTTTTGGAAAAAAGAACTTCAAATATAAAAACAAACAAGGGAAATCTTAGACTAAAATAACTCGATTGAAAGTGAGAGAGACGAGTAGATGCTGTAAAAACAGAACCCAAATCGAAAACTCAGATCTCAACAAAGGCCAGAGTTCAATTACAAAGGAGGAAATCGAAAGATTCAGTAGATGGGGGAGATGAGTTGAGGTTCTCCTGCTCAGATCTTCTCCAAAAGAGCCGATCTGAGCAGGATAAAACTCCAAAACGTCTAGGGTTTCAGTGGATTTGGGGAGGAAATGTTTTGGGGATTTGGGAGTGAAGGAGAGTGTAAAGAGAAAGTTCACCAATGATTTTGCTTGCTCACTATTAAGTTAAGTGAATGTATTAAGGTTATAGATTTATGGAAGCTTTGTTAAGTCATCATGATGTAAGCAATTTCTTTGTTTTTCTTTTATTGAATATATAATTTCCTGGTTACAAATTATTCATAAATTCATCTCATCTATAGTTAAATCAGCCAGTTGTTAACCTTATTTCTCAATTGCATAACAAGATTTACAAACCCAACCATCCAAACTTTTCATACTTTCATAATTAACCATCAAAAATATCTTTGAAACACCAAATACAAATTCATATCAAAACATTTTCTTTTACATCTAGTCTTTGTTCAAGCAAAAAAAAAACCTTACCTGCAACTTTCTTATCCAATATTACCATTTGCAGAACAACTTACCAAAGCACTAAAGTTTCAGATTCGAAAAACACAAAGCAAATTTATATTTAGATCATAACCATCATAAACACTAATATCACACACATTTACCGAATGAGCATCACCAGCAACAACTAAACCAGTCTTCTGCTACTCATCTTCCATAAAACCCCTTTTTAAAAAAAACAAACAAACCATACTTCGTTTCAAAAGATGACAAGAAATGGAAGACTAGTTACCTCCTTCAACCCCAGCAACGATAAGCATCAGCAAAACCCCTACATATTTTCAAGAAGAATAACAAGAAATCTATATGATCTTAGTTTCCAAGATTCCCCTAATGCTCTCCAGATTATGAGCACTCATCATTAGCATTTTCGCTTCCAAATTCATCTTCCTCATGGTAAAAGTCACGACCACTTTCATTGATGGAAGAAGCAGCAGTGCCATAACCTTCGCCATCCTCATCATCTTCTTCCAAATCACCATGTCTCTCATATCTTGCAACTGGGTTGCTGTTAGAGTATAACTCAGTTGAACCGGCCAAGGTTGGTATGTTAAGTTTGGTTGTCATATTTTTGTTCCAAAACTCAAGATCGCTTGATTAGATTACTAGAGTCAACTTCGTTAGGTTAGACTAGGAAGTCTAAATACGTTGAGACGTACAAGTATTACTCTAAAAAACCTGGAGAACCTGAAGATGTATCGATATCAATGAACATTTCATCCTTCTGTTCGAGGTTAGTAATACAAGACTTGACTTGATTTCATTTATATCTACGTTAATTTCAGGTCGTTTAGATTGAAACATAACATGCAAAGTTATATATATGAAAGTATAGTATTAGAGACTTGATCATTTTATTATGATCAAAGTGTCAAGGAAGAATATACAAGTTGTGTCACAACTTCTGCATATTGAATTACGAAGTATAACGCTTATCTTTTCAACTTCCTAATTACAATATAGACACTATCTTTGTAACTTATTATAATGAACATAAGATTGATTCTATGCCTAAAAAACTATATTTAACTACATGAGTTTAAGTAAGTAAACTTTTGTTTCGTAGTTGAAAGGAATCAATAGGATTAGTGGTCCGATTTTTTTTTTTTGGGTCCATAGCATGACTGATTCATGCCTTTTGGATCTATAGAAGGAACGATCCCTATTGGGGATATTTTGCAGGACCAGTACATATAGCAAAACTTATATTTCCGGTTTTACATATACATTAGGGTTTTGTGAATATCGGGATATGAGTTGCTATTAAGGAAATTTCAAGATGTCAACATAGAGATTAATTTGAACACATGCTAAAATTTTATGTTTCATTGTTCAAAGATATTCCTTGATACTCAAGCTGAGATTCCAAAACCGAAATATTTGAGAATCTTTTAAATAGGATTTTCAAACTTATATGTTTTAGTTTTCCAGGAAGTAAAATATATATCTGGAAGATATATTAGTAAAGTATACTTGTAAACTGTCTAATATTGAGTCGTTATCCACGAGGGATTTCCATTTTTTAGTTAGATTAGACAAAACCTAAAATTGATGTTTATTGCATATCTTTTGATATTTTCGGTTATGAAAATTCCTTGGTGTCCAAACTACCTTGATCTATATATAGTGAAGTTTGTTCTTCTTACAAACTTATCATGATACAAGCACTTCATTATGTAGTCACTATGGTAGTCGACTAATAGTATTACTTGTAATACTATCTTGATGAGGATAGTAACTTAATTATGTGAAATCTCTTATGTCCACTATGGTAGAAGACCATTAAATGATAACCGATTTATACGACTAGCAATAAGATTTCTATTAAAAAATAAACAAAGCTAAGTAGGATCCCAGCCGATCCAACATGTGCACAAAGTAAATCACAAAAAATCAGAAACCAATAAATAATTTTCTTGTCTTCGAATCTTCAATGTCTTCAAAGTACATGCACAAACAAAATTAATTCCACTTATGATTTATCATGCACTGAACATAGTCTGTTAATAATGGATGATAACAAATCTATCATCAGACCTAAAGACATATCTGAACTATCGTCAATCCTTCATCTAGTTGGAGTGACCTAATTATCTTTCAACACTTTCTCGAAGCTCCATTGTTGGAAAATTAAATACCATTGATCACGAGGGATGAAATACAAGAATGTTGCATTGGAAGCTTCGAACAATACTAACAAATCTTCACAAAAAGTAAGTATAAAGTGGGTTTAGGAATGTTGTAACACAATAGTCACTTGTTTAAGATGAGCTTGATTCAACAATAGTACTTCTAACACAACGTGTTAAAGATCTTCTAGAAAAAAGGAGAGAACAACTAATCCTTAAAAAGTCATCATCCGAGCAACATTTTTCTTCAACCAAGAAATAAGTTGTGTCTAAATATGATGAATAAATCCAATGCTTCAAATATCGCGTTTTTGGAAACATGGCCAAGAGTTGTTAGAGCATTGCTCGGTCGAACTCGAACGTTAGTGATCAAAACTATAAGTCTTGATTTCTAGACTATTTATATATATCTCGGACTAGGACATAGATATTGTAATTGAGCTTAGATCTCTCGACGTTCATCTCTTGAAGACGAAGAACTACTAAGGGGAGCTTGTGGAACTTCTTCGACAAAAGGTATGTGGAGACTTGAACTCATATATCACTTGGAAAGTCTATTTCTACTATCTCATATATTGAGACATAAGTCGTGTTAAGATATAGTTTTCTCTATACATATTTGAGATTTCGAGATGAGTATATATCGCTTACATATTTCTCGAAATATGTGTTGGTAAGCTTTCGCTTCGACCAAGTTCATCTTATATCATGAGAAAATTGCCGAGTAACATCTTACATGGTTTGCATGATATAATCATTTGATGTAGGCTTGGATTGTTTCGATAATGATTATTTCAATATCCTGAAAATTGCTTTGATGCTAATAGTGTGTGAAAACGGCTATTGTCATTATAGAAGAATGTTTCAGGGATTGAAATAAAGAGTTGATCATATAACCATCTTTGGATATAAATATATATAGTGTGTTCGCACATTAGTGTATAAATCCATAAACCGGAAGCCAAGAGCATGCATATGTGTGTATACGAAATTGGTGAAGGAGACAGGTTAGGTATGCGTACCCGTATGTATACTGGCGGAAGTTTTCGAACCGAAAATTTCTGCTGAGTTTGGAAACTTAACAAACTCAAATCCGGTTGCTTAAGTACGCATACTTAAGCTGGTTACTTTGTTAAATTGATCAGTTCATGGACTTAAACATTTAAATCATAAGGAATTCAATCTTTGCAAACCGTGGCTATAATATCCATGATTGATTCAAGTGAATCAAACCGATTTGGTTTCAATGGTGTTTTCTAAACAATTGAACAACTCTTTAACTAGTTTCATTTAAGTCATTTGAACTAGTTATGGTTAAGATAAATAAGGTTGATATGAGAGTAATCATATGGCTAACCTCGGTTAACTATTTGTGAACCAACCTGGTGTATACGTTTAGGTACGGTTACATAAACCTAAATGAGGGTACATTTCATTTGTGTGTAACAAGCTAAGTTCGATCTAACGGCTGAAAGATATTATCTTGGTTGAATCAGGTTTTTCATCTAACAGTAATTATTGAATGCTTTGTTACCAAGGTAACTTGGATTGCAAACCCTGATTTGAAAACTATATAAAGGAGAACTCTAACAACTGGGAAAACTAATCCCCACGCCTCATGTGTGTTACTAGTTGTATAACTAGAGTCGATTTTTCTTTAACCTTAGGTTTCTTCTCGAGACTCTGTAGGTTAATGACTTGAAGACTTCATTGGGATTGTGAAGCCAGACCCAACTATTATCTTTGTATTTGCATGATCTGATCTTGCTGTTTCTATCGTGTTAAGTGCAATTGAAATAATTGGCTCGAGATTTTATATCTCCGATAGGCAAGATTGAAAAGTAATCACAAACAAACTTCGTCTCATCGTTTGTGATTCCACAATAACTTGTTTCGCTAGTCGATTAAGTTTATTGTGAGGTGATTGATAATACTAGGATGTTCTTCGGGAATAAAGTCCGGTTTATCATTTGATTCATGTTCACCTTTATTTATCAAAATACGGAACAAAATCTTTTGGGTATTTCTTTGGGAGACAGATTTATTCAATCCTATAGACTTTTCCTGTGTGAGACAGATTTGTCTATCAAGTCTTCGACTTTGGGTCGTAGAAACTCTTCGTTGTGGGTGAGATCAGCTAAGGGAGTCAAGTGCGTAGTATCCTGCTGGGATCAGAGACGTAAGGAGCGCAACTGTACCTTGTGAAAAAGCGAGGGTACCCAAATATACCTCAAGCTAAAAATTTTCCTACCTATAAGTCCTTTATCCGAAAGTAATTGTCTATGTACTGAGTCGAGACATTACAACTAATCGGTTCACACTTCGTGTGATCGCCTACGGATACAAGATTGAGACAATACAACGACGAAGTATGTTACTTGATAAAAAGGTTCGGACTTAACCAAACACAATAGGATTCACTTATCAAGTAAATAGGAAATAACATTTGTGCGATTTACTTTAATTATAATAAAACAATTATAATGCGGAAATATAAAGTAAATGACACAACAAGATTTTGTTAACGAGGAAACCGCAAATGCAGAAAAACCTCGGGACCTTGTCCATAATGGATTACTCTCAGGATTAATCCGCTACACAAAATTACACCTAACTTCGTATAGTTGATACCAAGCAACTAAACCTATAGTTCACCTAGTTCCGTCTGTATTCCCAACTTAGTACAAAGTTACATCTAACTTCGTATAGTTTAGATCTTCAATAATAACCTGCACACGATGACTTGAATCTCTTGTGATCAATCACGCACAAAGTTAGGGGGAGTATTTTCTTTGTTATTATAATTTCAACAGCGGTATTTTCAAGGATTGAATGTAAGCAGTTTACCGTGCTGTTGAATTCGAGAATCAAGTGTATATGTAATGAATTCTTGTAATTTGTTTATCCATATGATGTAATAGTTTTTGTCACTAAAATTGACAAAGGGGGAGATTTTTAGAGCATAGCTCGGTTAAACCCACCAAGCGTTGGTATGTCAAGTTTGGTTGTCATATTTTAGTGAACCAAAACTCATGTTAAGAGTTACTTGATTATGTACTAGAGTCAACTTCATATAGTTTAGCTTGAAAGTATTAGGATAATGAGACATTACAAGTATTGTGAAGACTTGAAGATGTGAAGAAGCAAGGAGCTACAACGACAACAATCATCCTTCACTTGAGGTTAGTGATATTTGACTTGAACTGTTTCATTACTTAATGGTGAACACACAAGTGTGACTCACCCATAAATACACTAACTGGGACTCATTTTATCACTAATATACTTGTTTGCAGGTGTTTTTGGGCAAATAAACGTTTTTAGAAGAATCAGCTCGAAAAACTGTTAAAGGCACCTCCGGATGACAGTTGTTATTCGGACTTTCATTGTTGGCTAAAGGGTACTCAATTACTAAGGGGCACCCTAATTTCTATTCACACCCCAAGGCACCCCATCTACTAAAGGCACCCACGTTTTGGTTAGAGGCAGCCTTTTCTTCCCCATTTGAATTTGTTTTTGGTGGGAAAATTATTTGATGAACAGCGAACTCGGAGTTATTCACTGGATTAAAACCGTAGAGTGATGATTGGACCTTTCTTGATTATTTTTATTGTTATGTGCCTATTACGGGTAAACAGGGTCGTTAAGAGTTTCACTGTCAAAAAAAAAAGGAAATTCACGTGGATTTGGATTAATACAGGGAAGTCAATATTAGGGATTATGTTGGAAATATTTTTGGTACTTACGTGAGTTCTACTTCTGCTGAAACAAATATTAAACGTGAAGGGAGTGTGCAGGTTTCCATCCTACGCGTGAGAAGATAAACAGGAAAGAAAATATTCACCGAGTTCTTCACAAGGCTGAGAGATCTCTGGAAAAGATTTGGAAGATATTCTATAAGATTTGTTCACAAGATTTGATTAGGATTGACCTGTTTCCACTAAACAGGGGTAGTAATTGCGTTGAAATCAAAAAGGGAAGGATATTTTATCGTTTGGAACAAAACATGGAAAGGAAGATATTCACGGGTTTCTGTTATTTATCTTTCGAAGATTTTGCGCATCAATCGGAGAAGATATTTTGCCAGACTTGGTTTTATTCTCACAGGAAGTTTGGAAAGTTTAACAACCAACAAAAGATGCGTGAAGGAGGCAAAAAAGGGAAGAAAATATCTCGAAGATATGTTCTTTTACTGCCGAGTAATGGAAGAATTTTTGGAGTGATTGAGCGATATTTCTTGGTTCTACTGGCTATATAAAGTATGCTGCTGTTTCAGAGAAGGGTATCGAGAGTTGGGGAGAAGACCAGAGGGTTGCAGAGAAGATTTCTCTGCTGCTGCAGAGAAGAAGAACATTTGACGCCTACTGACTGTCGCAGAGAACTGTCGTTTATAAACAGTACTCGTAACAATCAGTTTGGCACGCTTGTTTTGAATTTACAACAGCTCTTGTAACAGTGACTTCTGTAACATCAATACATCGTTGCAGTTTCATTGTAATATTAGTTTTCTTCAATAAAAACACCATTTGAGCTATAAATTATATTTTTGAGTGTGTTTTCATTATGAGAAGCTAAACCCCAACATTGGGTCGACGGAGGAAGCCGAACTTCATACATGGGTGAATTTATTTTATTTTCTATATGACTTTTGCACTAATTAAAATAGAACTATGATTTGAATTAATTAGTTATCATTTTATTTGATGGGTCATGCTTGCTTAGATGTTTGATGTTCCATGTTTACGATTTATAACTAATATTTTGAGAATCTATTTTGGCAAAGTAAGAGTCGATGTTATTTTATTTATTGAGCGATAATTGTTGAGAATAAATAATTGAGCCTTGTGATATGAATGCGGTGGAATCGTAGTCCCAGTAACTCTCTCTTTTATTATTTTCATTAAACCTTTAAATTTAATCTTCACAAGTCCTAGAGTTCGAATCTTTATTACAACAACGACAAGCAAAAAACCTCTTCACTTAACGTATCTTTCAAGTCGTGCATATTGAAAACAAAACTGCGAAGCATATCTGAACTCTAGATATACATAGTATTAAGGAATACAATACAAGGTTTATTGCTTAACCATTAAACTTTGTAGATAACACATCGCCATATCATCATGCTGTCATCCTTATGCAAGAACAAAAGAATAACAACAACCAACCTTTCCCACAGAAAGGTTGAAAATCGCTTTTAACAATTGCAAGCAAAAGTTGAAAACCGTCGAAACACATATGCTTTTATGCTCAACCAAAACCGATTCAACATATTATGAATTTTTCACGTATTGTTTCTACCAGAACCCCTCATGATTCTTTGATAAAGCCTACCAACATGGGCTAGAACTTAATCCTGCTAAATCAAAAAATCACCCAAAACACAAGGGTTCACAACATATGAGATCGAATATTAAGGTTATGAAAACCGAAAACATACATCTCATAAATAACTTTGCAATACACCATAAATATTCAACATAAAATCAAACATTGCAATTACCACATTCTTGTAGGAAATTTAATTACGAAACCAACTCAAAAAGAATGGGGTCATTCCGAGTTCAGACGAAGAAATTATAGGCATAACAGTTTTACACTCCTTCGTATTGCACCTCTTTATAGGATCGGTACCCATGTGTTGCACATCTCTATAGGATCGGTACTTGAAAAGGTGAGGGTACCCAAATATACCTCAATCTAAAACTTTTCCTACCTATAATTCCTTTCTCCGAAAGTTATTGTCCATGGACTGAGTCGAGATAATACAACTAATCGGTTCACACTTCGTGTGATCGTCTACGGATACAAGATCGAGACAATACAACAACGAAGTATGTTACTTGATAAAAAGGTTCGGACTTAACCAAACACAATAGGATTCACTTATCAAGTATATAGGAATTAACGCTTGTGTAATTTACTTTAATTATAATAAAACAATTATAATGCAAAAATATAAAGTAAATGACACAACAAGATTTTGTTAACGAGGAAATCGCAAATGCAGAAAACCCCCAGGACCTTGTCCAGAATTGAATACTCTCAGGATTAAGACGCTACACAAAATTACCCCTAACTTCGTATAGTTGAGACCAAGCAACTAAACCTATAGTTCACTTAGTTCCTTCTGTATTCCCACGCCTCCAACTTATAAATAAGTGACGTACTTGGAACAATTCCTTTGGTTCGTATTCCAAATAGTAAAGGAACAACAAATCTGTTTGGTATCAACTCTCTTCAACCAAGTGATATGAGTCGGACAAAGGATCTTCCGTTTATCTTAACATAAACTCCTTTGTCAGGTCCTTAGATCTATCTTATGTTCAATTACCGAAGTAATCGTTTAAGATTAAGCCAACAACACTCTTAATCCAAAGAATTGTGTTGATGCCGATCTACTCAATTAATCAATCCAATCTACCACAAGGATAAACCGATTATTAATTGGATCCTCTTTTACAAAAACAAGTATTTTGCACACCAAAGATTATAAACCCAAGTAAGATCTTCAATATCTTATTTGTCTTCAAATCTTCTTAAATCTTCAATAAAAAACTACATACAATCACTTGAATCTCTTGTGATCAATCACACACAGAACGGAGTCTGTTAACAATGGATTATCACAAGATCGTCTTTAGCACTAACAACAGTCTAAAGATCCTTGTCGAAACTCTGAACTAGTTTGAGTGAATCTTATACCAGAAGAGAATATCCTCAAGCATAAACAAACTAGGTGCAATTAGATTTTAACCACCGTTAATCAATCAAATCAACCGAAAACAGAAGATAAACCGCAATTATCTAGTTTCTCACAGAAGGTACACGCTAGAGCTTCTCAATCCCGAAGAAGACTTTAAACTGAGCGGCCGTAAGAGATTTCTCCAAAATAGGTTACTCTCCTCTCCGAATAGGCCGCTACTGGTAGGCTTCTAAAAGGTCTAAAAATTATCCCCGGCAGCGGCGCCAAAAACTTGGCAGGCCAGGAAATGTGTATAAAAATGATGCAATGGAAACGGGCCTACAGTAATACCGCAAGTGCACGGTCGTCGGTTGTAGCTCGTGCAAGTACGGGTCGATCCACAGAGATCGGGTGTGTTTCGGAAGTGTTTTAGCTAATTGGGTTCCTAGATTTGCTTTGGGCTTAGAAGCCCTTTGGAAGTGTTGGGCTTAATGTACTATTGGGTTTGAATGCCCTTTGAATGGATTGGGCTTAGTGGGTTTGTTAAACATAAAATGAACTGAGCCTGGGCTCAGTTATATTTAAAGTGCAAATGGGCTGTGGTTCTAGAAACTGGTCTGAGCTTTGGGCTCAACAGTTCAACTAGGAGTTGGGCTTAACAGTTCACTTGCAAGTTGGGCTTAGTAGTGAACTAGGCTTTTGCCTTAACTGGGCCTTAGTGAACTAGACCTTGGTTTTGGTCTTACAGTTAAGAATCTGGGCCTTTGGGCTTCACTGAGTTGAACTTGGGCTCAAGAATGAAGTGAGCTTTGGAGCAAAGCAAGCAGCAGCTATGCAACAACCACAGAAGAGAAGTCAGTATTGCAACAGCAGCACAAGGCAAGGAGTGGCAGTAGCAGTGCAAGAAAGACAGTGGCAGGAAGCAATGCAGCAGTGCTGCAGGGCAACAGAGGAAGAGCTGCACAGAAGAAGCAGCTGCAGTAGAAGAAAAAGGCAGCTGCAGCTTGACAGCAGCAGTTGCAGAAATGCAGCAGCAGCAAAAGTGACAGAAAAAGAACTGCACAGCAGCACAAGAGCTGCAGCAGCAATTGTAGCAAATAGAAGAAATGCAGCAGGAGCAAAAGTAAGCAGTGAAAATGCAAAACAGAAAATGCATGTAAACCAAACAAATGAAAGAAAACAATACTAACAGTTGAAGATGGATGGCAAACTAGGGCATTGATTCCACCTCTTAACCTAGACTAAGTTGGATATTCCAATTGCAACCAAAATGTCCTCCCAAGGTACTAGTTATCTGATTAAAGCATAACTAGTCTGAGGTTTGGACCATAAGCAATTCACATGGGTTGCTGCACTTTCAGTCACAGGGGTATCCTAACTACAGAGTATGCCTGACATACAATGTGAGAGCAAAGTGATGAAAAGCAAAAATTGTAATCTCCTACACAGTGGCTTTAAGGTTTCATCTTCACCCTAGTGGTGAATTAGAACATGCTAACAAACATCAAACAGATACACACAACAACATCATACACATCACAATAAAAAACATATGCAAATGGTTAACAGTGCAATGTAACAGGAGCAAGATAATAACAGTAACAATTGAAATTAAGCTAACCCAAATTGGGTGGAAACTTGGCTAGTCCAAGAACAGTTTTTACATCTCACATCACTTCCCTTTTATACCCAAATTATCAAATTAGGGTTTACACACATTTTCCCCAAAAATATCAATACACAGTACAATTAGGGCTTTTTTAAATTACACAAAATTTACTTACAAACTCCCAAAATTTGCTCGACCCATGCCTCCTCTAGTCCTTGTTGCTCTTCCTCTGCTCCTATTGTCCCCTAATTTCGAGTTATTTTACTCACCCCAAAACCTAGGGTTTCAGAGGTTGTGAGATGAAGAAAATAACTAGGCTAGGGTGTTGTCGGTGAAGAGATGGTAGTGGCAGTGATGGAACTGGTGGTGGTGAAGGAAACGACAGCGACAGAGGGGGGAGGTGGTGGAGTTGCAGAGCTCTGCAACTGTCGGGTGAAGGAGATGAAGTTTTGGGAAGGAGGGAGTGTTTGGGTGGTAGTATAGGGTTTGGTGCTAGGGTGTGAAGCGGGATTATCTGAAGTTGATGAGCAGCGATCTGGTCCGTAGGATGTGACGATGGTAGGTAGATCGGACGTCTAAGAGAGAAGCAGTTTGTAGCGACCGTTGGATGCGGAACACAACGAAGTCAACGGTGCTAGATTAGGTTAGGTGCTGTAGTGTTGGGCGGAACCATCAGGATTTGATGCACAGTGATGAGGTGACCGCTGGATTCAACTACCATCTAATCTGAAGGCTTGGAATTTCAGCGCTGTGGTGCTCGGCAGAGACTTCAGATTTTGATGCTCTATGAAGGAGCGACCGTCGGATGCTCCTGAGAACTGATCTGATGGCTGAGAACGGATGCGCTTTTGTGTGTAGAAAATGAGGTTGTGCGCACCATTCTTCGCGGCTTCCTCGTAATTTCTCCCGGCTTTTCACTACTTTTCTGCTCTTTTCGCTCCGCACTCATCCAGATTTTATTTGTTACCTAAAAATGCAAAATTAAGTAAGAAAAATATTTATTCTTGAAAACAATGAAAATACAGAATATGGGATAAAATGTAGAATTAATGCATAAAAGATGAGTTAAATGCCAACAAAAAGGATAAATATATACAATATTTGGCACTCATCAAATACCCCCAAACCTGAATTTTACTTGTCCTCAAGTAAAACAAAACTAAGGAAATCCTAACTATACCACTGTCGCTGGTCTCTCGAATGCATTTAGCGTATGCACTAAGCCTTTTAAACCACTAAGTGTCCCTAGTGGACGAGTTGAAGTCTCGTGAAGGTTTACCAGAGGTGTGCCTACAAAACCTAAGGACAAAATATGAGCTCAGATTCCATCAAACGTGACATGTGCAAAACAGTTAAGCTCACAGCAAAATGGAGATGTCAATCTAGCTATCAAGGCACAATCCTAGCACTGATAACAAATAAGGACATGTGATAAGAGTGTAAAGTGTATCTACACATGTGTAAAGAAAGATCTGAAGTTATGACTACTAATCACCAAGAGATAGTTTCTCAGGCTAAGAACTGAGGTCGAAATCTAGCTAGCTGTCCGGACTTTACGAGAATTGTGAATGAGTTGGAGGTATTTCACAATTTCTCGCGTTGTACATCAATGGCATACACCCTCCTTGCTTATTACAAGAAACAACAAAATGACTATTTACATGACTCTTATTTACATTGACAAATCTCTTTTTTTTTGGAACAAGAGATGATGGAATTGATAAATACTTGATTTTTTTGGTATTTTTCTGATTTTTTTTTTTTTTTTTTTTTTTTTTTTTTTTTGAATATATACATCGTTTTTTTTTTTTTTTTTTTTTTTTTTTTTTTTTTTTTTTTTGAACAAGGAAACACTTTTGATACATAACAAGAAGAAACAAAAAATTACATGACACTTTGCAAGAGGTAGCCCTTTTTGATGCACCCAGTTAAATTCGATGGTTGTCTTTCTTAATGTAACCTCCACCTTCTATCCCAACCAACCAAAGAACAAGCTAGTCAAGTTTCGTTCAGTATTCTAAAGTGATTGGCAATCGTAACTTCCTATCCAACACCTTGAAGATCGAGGCCATACATGTATTGGTAGATCGTGCGCGTGCAAATTCTTATCACTATGTGAATTGTGCTAGAATCAGGGTGCCTAAATATCTAGACTAAGACTCCTAATAAAATACATATTTGCACAAGAGTCAACATTTCAAGGTAAATGAGCTCCATTTTTTATGATTTTTAATTTTTTAATTTTTTTTAATTTTGATTTTTTAATTTTTTTGGAATTTTTCACTTTTTTCAAAAAGAAGAAGGAGTTCGTTTTTAATTATAGCATATTATCGTGGTATCTACTCTATACCCCCAAACCTAAACTAAACATTGTCCTCAATGTTTCAAAATATGGAAAGAATTAAAATGCAACATATGGAAAGGGACATGCTGAGTAGAGTAAAAGGAGAGAGAATACCCGATTTCGGCGAAAGCAGAATTAAAACTCCGTTATTCAAGGCAAAAATCCAACATATTTCAGCCGAGATCATATTGGATTAGAAAATATATACAAAAAACAAAATGGTTTTTAAAATTTTATCTACTGGATTATATACAAAAAATTCACCATACACTAACAATCTAAAGAGTTGAGGATCAACCCAAAAGACGAAGTGTAGACATTTCAACAGCTTCACACATATATAACAGGAAAGAAACGCAAGTGAAACTGTGAAACAAAATGAGCTACCCCCAAACCTGGATTTTACAGAAGATATAGTTTTGAAAACAAAATCGCGCAGTTTCGGGGGTTCATCATGCAAAAGGTCTAGCTCGAAATGAACTGTGCTAGGGACGGGCAAACATGCTAATTCCAACTGTGGTTCCTCAAATGTATTATATTTAGAAGCAAAATAGTCCAAGAGGACTTGGGAAGCACACAGTTCCAAGCCTAGGTTAGGGATTTTCAGAAAAATTGGTTTTACAATATTGGTACAAACCAAATCTAGGTTGGGTGGAAGGCCATCAGATTGTGACTTAGGTAGAGAATAGGCATATCATTATCAATCAAATCAAAATCTTCTAACTCATCTACACATGTCACATCATGCTCACAATCATCAGTCACATTGGCAAGTTCACACTCAGAATCATCAACATCATCAACAAATTTATTCTCATGCATTGGCAAATCAGGAGAAATATCACAATGTGACCTAGGTAGAGAATCAGACACATCAAATATATTTTCATGCATATAGTGTCTACAGAAGATTCAACTATTCCTATGTCATGCTCATCTTCACAGAATAATTGTACGAATCCCATGTCAATATCAAAATCATATGAATTACAATGAGTATTAGAAAAAACAACATTCATGAAGGTCGAGGGCGAGAAGCCATATGTTATTGAACCAACAGGTTCCACAATATTTTCATGTTCTTCTAACATATCATCATAATCATCATAATCATCATCATGGTAGCATGCATATTGGTCCTCATTAAAAGTGGTGGTGTCGTTAGTCGATTCATGTTCCTCTAAATTAGGTTCATATTCAACATTATTTATGAATGGGACTAGACACTTCATTAGGGACAACATACATTTCCTCATGAATTTCCTCCTTTTGTAGGTGAAGCAAAATCTGATCTAAATATGCCTGAATTCGTGATGTAGATCTATCGAAGTTTTGCTCACTAAGTCTGAAAGCTTCTGTGGTGGAGTCTAAATTCATGGGAGTACAAAATTCTTCATGTTCAAATTGTGGTGATTGGTACATGTGTGCATGGTCATTAGGGTTTATAAAAGATTGATCGCAACCCTCAAAGGATTGATTATGGTCCCAATGACTACCATTCTCACAATTTATGGGCATTTCATACCTTGGATTTTCTCTAGATTGCCTAAAATTATGCAAAATATGACAATGCTCAACAGGGTGGTCTAAACTACCACATGCGGGACATGCATAGATTTCAGGTTGCCTAAGAAAATTAGATGTGACAGATTCCTCATGTGATTGCATTTCTAAAGCTGTGATTCGAGCTTCTATTGATCCATAAGTGATGATTGTGTGAGTGAGGCACTAGCAAAATGTTCATTTTCACGTTGCGATAAATGATGCATGTGTGAATAGTCATTAGGGTTCATGTATTGAGGCTCGGGACTTTGAAAATGTCCATAATAATTCCTATGACTATTGACATCATGGTCTATGGAGGTGCATAACGTGAAGTTTGTCCCACGCAAGTTCTCTAAGGGATTTGTTGTATTCCCCAACTGTAGAAAAAGATCTATACATGATTGGGCTCAAAGCTAAGTAAAGAGTTTACAAAGCTCAGAATTTGGTTTTTAAAGGGTTTGGATTTTTGGGAAAAATTTGGTTTTTAAAGGGTTTGGATTTTTGGGAAAAATTTGGTTTTGGTGGGAGACATTTGAAAATTTGGTTTAAAATGGGAGTAAAAATAAAAATTTGGTTTAAGATGGGAGCAAGTAAAAATTTGGTTTTAAAATTGGGAGCAAAGTAGAATATTTTTTTTTTTTTTTTTTTTTTTTTTTTTTTTAAAGAAAATAAAATTAAAAAAATAAAATTTGGTTTTTGAATGGGAGCAAGCCCACTGTGCAAGCCTCTAATGAAATGGAAGGAAGGCTGCGGCCCACAATCGGTTATCAGCTGGGTTTAAACCCAGAGTCCAAAATACAAGTCCAATGGAAAAATTTAAACAAGCCCACACAAAATAAATACAAGCCCACAAATTAAACAAAAAAAAAAAAAAAAAAGAAAAAAAAAAAAACAAAAAAAAAAAAAAAAAAAAAAAAAAAAAAAAAAACAACAAGCCCACACATAAATTATTCAAACCCAAAATAGAAAATAAAAAGCCCAAAAAATTGGGTTAATTATTACAAGCCCACAAATAAAATTGGAAGCCCACAGGTTGGGTTCTCTCAATTGAATGGGTTTAGGCTTACCTTTTTAGCACAGCCCAGCTGCTCTGATATTGTTGCAAAAACCCAGTTGGGTTTTGGTTCTTTTCCTTAGTGGCGTCCCAGCAGAGGAAAAACAGGTTCAGAATCAGCAGGTCCAATAGCAAATGAAATGAAGCAGATGCAGATGCAAATGCTATGAAATGAAATGCAAAATAGCTAAGAAAAACACAGATAAAACACAGCACCAATCCCCGGCAGCGGCGCCAAAAACTTGGCAGGCCTCGAAAGGTCTAAAAATTATCCCCGGCAGCGGCGCCAAAAACTTGGCAGGCCAGGAAATGTGTATAAAA
This sequence comes from Papaver somniferum, assembly GCF_003573695.1. Lineage (NCBI taxonomy): Eukaryota > Viridiplantae > Streptophyta > Magnoliopsida > Ranunculales > Papaveraceae > Papaver > Papaver somniferum. Next base: position 39,103,000 of record NC_039368.1, read on the forward strand.
ATGATGCAATGGAAACGGGCCTACAGTAATACCGCAAGTGCACGGTCGTCGGTTGTAGCTCGTGCAAGTACGGGTCGATCCACAGAGATCGGGTGTGTTTCGGAAGTGTTTTAGCTAATTGGGTTCCTAGATTTGCTTTGGGCTTAGAAGCCCTTTGGAAGTGTTGGGCTTAATGTACTATTGGGTTTGAATGCCCTTTGAATGGATTGGGCTTAGTGGGTTTGTTAAACATAAAATGAACTGAGCCTGGGCTCAGTTATATTTAAAGTGCAAATGGGCTGTGGTTCTAGAAACTGGTCTGAGCTTTGGGCTCAACAGTTCAACTAGGAGTTGGGCTTAACAGTTCACTTGCAAGTTGGGCTTAGTAGTGAACTAGGCTTTTGCCTTAACTGGGCCTTAGTGAACTAGACCTTGGTTTTGGTCTTACAGTTAGAATCTGGGCCTTTGGGCTTCACTGAGTTGAACTTGGGCTCAAGAATGAAGTGAGCTTTGGAGCAAAGCAAGCAGCAGCTATGCAACAACCACAGAAGAGAAGTCAGTATTGCAACAGCAGCACAAGGCAAGGAGTGGCAGTAGCAGTGCAAGAAAGACAGTGGCAGGAAGCAATGCAGCAGTGCTGCAGGGCAACAGAGGAAGAGCTGCACAGAAGAAGCAGCTGCAGTAGAAGAAAAAGGCAGCTGCAGCTTGACAGCAGCAGTTGCAGAAATGCAGCAGCAGCAAAGTGACAGAAAAAGAACTGCACACAGCACAAGAGCTGCAGCAGCAATTGTAGCAAATAGAAGAATGCAGCAGGAGCAAAAGTAAGCAGTGAAAATGCAAAACAGAAAATGCATGTAAACCAAACAAATGAAAGAAAACAATACTAACAGTTGAAGATGGATGGCAAACTAGGGCATTGATTCCACCTCTTAACCTAGACTAAGTTGGATATTCCAATTGCAACCAAAATGTCCTCCCAAGGTACTAGTTATCTGATTAAAGCATAACTAGTCTGAGGTTTGGACCATAAGCAATTCACATGGGTTGCTGCACTTTCAGTCACAGGGGTATCCTAACTACAGAGTATGCCTGACATACAATGTGAGAGCAAGTGATGAAAAGCAAAAATTGTAATCTCCTACACAGTGGCTTTAAGGTTTCATCTTCACCCTAGTGGTGAATTAGAACATGCTAACAAACATCAAACAGATACACACACAACATCATACACATCACAATAAAAAACATATGCAAATGGTTAACAGTGCAATGTAACAGGAGCAAGATAATAACAGGAACAATTGAAATTAAGCTAACCCAAATTGGGTGGAAACTTGGCTAGTCCAAGAACAGTTTTTACATCTCACATCACTTCCCTTTTATACCCAAATTATCAAATTAGGGTTTACACACATTTTCCCCAAAAATATCAATACACAGTACAATTAGGGCTTTTTTAAATTACACAAAATTTACTTACAACCTCCCAAAATTTGCTCGACCCATGCCTCCTCTAGTCCTTGTTGCTCTTCCTCTGCTCCTATTGTCCCCTAATTTCGAGTTATTTTACTCACCCCAAAACCTAGGGTTTCAGAGGTTGTGAGATGAAGAAAATAACTAGGCTAGGGTGTTGTCGGTGAAGAGATGGTAGTGGCAGTGATGGAACTGGTGGTGGTGAAGGAAACGACAGCGACAGAGGGGGGAGGTGGTGGAGTTGCAGAGCTCTGCAACTGTCGGGTGAAGGAGATGAAGGTTTGGGAAGGAGGGAGTGTTTGGGTGGTAGTATAGGGTTTGGTGCTAGGGTGTGAAGCGGGATTATCTGAAGTTGATGAGCAGCGATCTGGTCCGTAGGATGTGACGATGGTAGGTAGATCGGACGTCTAAGAGAGAAGCAGTTTGTAGCGACCGTTGGATGCGGAACACAACGAAGTCAACGGTGCTAGATTAGGTTAGGTGCTGTAGTGTTGGGCGGAACCATCAGGATTTGATGCACAGTGATGAGGTGACCGCTGGATTCAACTACCATCTAATCTGAAGGCTTGGAATTTCAGCGCTGTGGTGCTCGGCAGAGACTTCAGATTTTGATGCTCTATGAAGGAGCGACCGTCGGATGCTCCTGAGAACTGATCTGATGGCTGAGAACGGATGCGCTTTTGTGTGTAGAAAATGAGGTTGTGCGCACCATTCTTCGCGGCTTCCTCGCGTAATTTCTCCCGGCTTTTCACTACTTTTCTGCTCTTTTCGCTCCGCACTTCATCCAGATTTTATTTGTTACCTAAAAATGCAAAATTAAGTAAGAAAAATATTTATTCTTGAAAACAATGAAAATACAGAATATGGGATAAAATGTAGAATTAATGCATAAAAGATGAGTTAAATGCCAACAAAAAAGGATAAATATATACAATATTTGGCACTCATCAGCTACACCAGTAACAACAACAAAAGAGGAAGTCTGTTGTTACGAAGGATTAGTAAATGAAACAGTTCAAGCTAACAATATTTGGCACGGCTTGAAAGATACATTAGGAAATGAAACAGTTCAAGTCAAATATCACTAACCTCAAGTGGAAGGATGATTGTTGTCGTTGTAGCTCCTTGCTTGCTCACATCTTCAAGACTTCACAATACTTGTAATGTCTCATATTCAAGCTAACCTATACGAAGTTAACTCTAGTACATAATCAAGCGACTCTTAACATGAGTTTTGATTCACTAAAATATGAAAACCAAACTTGACATACCAATGCTTGGTGGGTTTAACCGATCTATGCTCTAACAGTACCCATGTGTTACTAGTGAAGGATCACAATACTAAACTGTTTTTTGTCATAACTTTTGCATATGGTGTCCGAATTCAGTGATTTTTGGTTCGTTTTAACCGTAAAAACAAGAGCTACACAAATATGATAAGTATATATTAACATCATAAACTCAAAATTATTGTTTCTATCAAAATCTCAAATATAGATAGAGAAAGTATGAGTATAGAAGAAGAGAAATCTGCTAAAGATGTTAATTAGTCATATAATAATTGAGAGATCATGTGCTCAGTTTCATGTGCTTCCTCACCTTTCAAAAAATTGAGCACCAAGGTGAGCATGAACATGCTAACACAACTAGGTTGTGTTGAGTTGATCCTTGTCTTGTTCGTCACGAGTGACTAAGACAGAATCATCATTCTTGACCTCTTGCTTGGTTTGTTTTCTCTTGTTCCATCTCTTGTTTTTATTCTTTGACTTGTGATGAAGAGTGTCATTATCACAACGTTCACTAATACAAGAGATTTCAGACATGATGTATTTCTTTAGTCTTTCAAGAATACTCTTATAATTACTGTCATCAACAATTAACAGCTGAGAGTCATACTTGTGACTAACTTTTGGTCCCTTCTTAGCTATGGAGGACTTCGGGACCCATTCAGAGTTGGGTTTCGCATGAGCATCTTTATCCTTCATACCATTAGGAATATTGTCCTTTTAAATATTTTGCGAAAAACTCTTTCTCCAATTTGGAACATCATATCTTGTTTTTGCATTTAAAACGTCATCTTTCTTTCTATAATTGGGTATTTTATGAGATGACCTTATCGAGTGATATGCAAAATTTTAACTATCATTATAAAAATTATTTTGCCTAAACTTAGGACAATAACGATCTGAGTTCTTATGAGGAGAAAAATTAGCCAATTCGTTTGATAGAAAACAAAGTACATCTTGCATCTTACGAACTTTGTATCCCCATTGCAAGTGTCCTTTATTACCACAATAATAACAATGCTTAGTATGAATATACGAAGTATGAGTTTCAGTGTCACCTTTTTGTGGATCCTCTTGCATTGGAGCTCGACGAGTTTTCTTCTTCTTCTTCTTTTTCTTCTTATCCTTGTTCAACGTTGTTGCTTTCTTGACATTGGAATAAATGCCTTCTTTGACTACTGCTGGTTGGACACTATTCTTAGGCTTGATAGACTTTTCTTATTTACAAGAAATAAGAGCATCTTTGTCATCAGTGGAAGCCTCTGATTGATAAGAATTTGTAGCTTAAACAAAATTTACCTCTTTGCTAATATTTGAAGCATTTATTTCCTTATAGCCCAATCCTCGTGTATCACGATGATTTCTACTTGCTTCTAACATTGAGGTTAACTTGTTTGAACTTTCATTGGATTTTTTCAGTTCCAAATTTTCTTCTTCCAACATCTTGATTTTATCAAGAGCACCGGCTAGATCATCCTCAAGGCGTTTTTCTCGTGAGAGATATACACCTTCTTTCTCTTCAAAACTCTTCTGTTGAGAGTTAATCCTTGCATCAGATTCAACAAGTTTCTCTTCCAACAAGTGAATTTTTTCAAGAGCAACATCAATCTCTTTCTCTAACAATTTCGTTTGAGAGAGACTAACACTGGCTTTTTCTTTAACAACCTGTACTTGTCGAGAATTAAACATTGCTTCCCATTCAGCACGTTTCTTTTCCGAAAAAACAGTTCTCTTCGAAGTTTTTCACATTCTAACTTCTTAGAATTTAGATCATTTGTACGATCTTTAAGAGGACAATCACTGGTTTGGTAACCAATATAATATCCTTGAAAAACCTTCCTCAATTTCTTGTTCTCACGACAAGGAGAAGTCATAAAACCAAGAAAATCCGAAGTTCTCAGTTTTTCATTTCTCAAAGTATCCAGAAATTTAGAGTATTTAGAGATATCCTCTTCTACTTCTTGTTCAAAATCTGAGTCATCATCATCGGAAATTTCATCTAACTCTTCTTGTAATTTTACAGTCGTCATTGGTTTCTACATTATTAACAAGATTAACTTGTCTCGTAGAATCTCTAGAGATGATTTCTTTAGATATTGAATCATATATGCCATCATCAAGTGTTAATTCAAAACTCTTGATGTCTTGCTTTACGTTAACCAAATCATTCATTAGATTCAATTCTTATAGGTTGGATCGCACCAAACACAGATTGTTAGATCTTTTCGTGTTTGCCTACTCTGATACCAATTGAAAAGGCGAGGGTACCCAAATATACCTCAAGCTAAAAAAATTCCTACCTATAAGTCCTTTCTCCGAAAGTGATTGTCTATGGATTGAGTCAAGACAATATAACTAATCGGTTCACACTTCGTGTGATTTATGGATACAAGACCGAGACAATACAACGACGAAGTATGTTACTTGATAAAAAGGTTCGTACTTAACCAAACATAATAGGATTCAATTATCAAGTAAATAGGAATTAACTTTTGTGCGATTTACTTTAATTATAATAAAACAATTATAATGCGGAAATATTAAGTAAATGACACAGCAAGATTTTGTTAATGAGGAAACCGTAAATGCAGAAAAACCCAGGGACCTTGTACAGAATTGAATACTCTCAGGATTAAGCCGCTACACAAAATTACACCTAACTTCGTATAGTTGAGACCAAGAAACTAAACCTATAGTTCACCTAGTTCCGTCTGTATTCCCACGCCTCCAACTTATAAATAAGTCAAGTACTTGGAACAATTCCTTTGGTTCGTATTCCAAACAGTAAAGGAACAACAAATCTGTTTGGTATCAACTCTATTCAACCAAGTGATATGAGTCGGACAAAGGCTCTTCTGTTTATCTTAACATAAACTCTTTTGTCAGGTCCTTAGTGAAAAAGCGGGGGTCTAACAACACCACCCAATATTTCTCTTAGCAATCTGTATGGACTAACTCCGAAATACTTTCAAGAGAATCAACTAGACAGTCAGACTCAATCTAGGTAAAAGTATCTCAAGGAGTTAATTTACTCAAGCTAATAGAAATCAGCGAGTCTTTAATCAAACACAAGGAATAACTTGGATGGTACCAAGGCCAATATCCAAAGATCAATCAATGATGATCATCAACCAAAGGTTGGATTACTCTAATTTATGATATAAAGCACAACCTGTATTATTTCAATTATAAAGATAAAACAATATAATGCGGAAATTGAAATAACACAGACACCAGAAATTTTGTTAACGAGGAAACCACAAATGCAGAAAAACCCCGGGACCTAGTCCAGATTGAACACACACTGTACTAAGCCGCTATAGACACTAGCCTACTCCAAGCTAACTTCGGACTGGACTGTAGTTGAACCCCAATCAATATCCCACTGATCCAAGGTACAGTTATGCTCCTACGCCTATGATCCCAGAAGGATACTACGCACTTGATTCCCTTAGCTGATCTCACCCACAACTAAGAGTTGTTACGACCCAAAATCGCAGGCTTTGGCAATAAACAAATCTGTCTCACACAGACAAGTCTATAAAAGGATCAATATGTCTCCCATAGATACACTCTAAAGATTTTGTTCCGTCTTTTGATAATAATCAAGGCGAACAGGAACCAATTGATAATACGGTCTTATATTCCCGAAGAACAGCCTAGAGTTATCAATCACCTCACAACAATCTTAATCGAATGGTAGTGAAACAAGATGTTGCGGAATCACAAACAATGAGACGAAGATGTTTGTGAATACTTTTTATATCTTGCCTATCGGAGATATAAATCTCAAGCCAATCAATCTGATTGTACTCGTACGATAGAAGATGCAAGATCAGATCACACAACTACGATAAAAGTAGTATCTGTCTGGCTTCACAATACCAATGAAGTATTTAAGTCGTTAACCTGGTTTTAGAAGAATAAAACCAAAGGTTAAAGGAGAATCGACTCTAGCACGCAAACTAGTATCACACGTAAGGTGTAGGGATTAGTTTTGCACAATATTAGATGCCTCCTTTTTATAGTCTTCCAAATCAGGGTTTGCAATCAATTTTAGCTTAGTAACAAAGCATTCAATATTCACCGTTAGATGAAAACCTGATTTAGATTCAACCTAATATTTCTCAACCTTTAGTTCGAAAAATTAGCTTGTTACTGCATTCCTTAGTCTTTTTAAGTTTAAATTCAGAAATCATCTTCAGATATATAACCTTCTCAAGTTCGCAGACTAGGTTCACGGACTTAAGTTACCAGGCAGAGTTTACGAACTCTAGAAGAAATTCTCGGGTATGAGAACTTCGCCGGTTCGCGGACTGGGTTCACGGACTGAGTTCGCGGACTTAGCTTCACGCAAGTAGTTTGTCAAATCCAGCATAAATTCTCGGGTTTGAGAACTTCGGCAATTCGCGGACTGAGTTCCCGGACTTGGCTCACGCCATTCTTCCAGTTCTCTTGATCAACAAAGTTCGCAAACTTTGGTTCAAGGAATGTGACTTATACATAAATGTGTTTCCACAACAATGCTTATGTCCACCATTGGTTATGTAATCTAAACTCTCATTTCAATCATTGAAACATTCTTAGAGGACGTTATATAGTTGTTACACCATTTCCCGTCAAAGCAATTTTCAAGATGATTGAAACATATCATGACTTTCGTCACATGGTAAAGATAAACTTGATCGAAGCGAAAAGCTTACCAACGCATATTTTGAGATATAGATAGGCGAGGTATACTCGGCTCGAAATACCAAATGTGTATAATCAAAGTCTATATATATAGCATACGACTTCTTGTCTCAAAGAGTAGGATATAGAGTAGATATACTTTTGAGTGATAGATAAGTTCAAGTCTTCACATACCTTTTTGTCGAGAAGTTCCACCGGTTCCTTGAGTAGTTCTTCTACTTGTATGATGAATCTCCATGCAGTCCTTGAGCTCAATTACAGTTTCTATCCTAGTCCGAGACTTAGCTATAATATACTAGAAATCAAGACTTATAGTTTTGATCACTAACATTGACAAACATGCTTGATATAGCAACGCATGTGAGTTCGATCGAGCAATGCTATAACACTTAGATCTATTTTTTGTTCAATTACTGAAGTATTCTTTTAAGATTAAGCCAACAACACTATTAATCCAAAGAATTGTGTTGATGCCGATCTACTAAATTAATCAATCCAATCTATCACAAGGATAAACCGATAATTATTTGGATTCTCAATCCCAAAGAAGACTTCAAACTGAGCGACCGTAAGATATTTCGCCTAATTAGGTTACTCTCCTCTCCGAATAGGCGGCTACACCAGTAACAACACAACAAAGAGGAAGCTTGTTGTTACGAAGGATTAGTTTGATAGAAATGCAAAATTCAGTATTTATAGACTAGGAAGTTTGGACACCAAGGAATTTCCAAAACCGAAAATATTCTCAATATATTCATTAAAGCACAAATTCGGTTTTCATAATTCCTGGAAATGCTCTGTCCAAAAATAATGATCGAAATCTCTCAGAAAATATCTAATTAGTAAATGCACATTACTAATTCTTATTTTCCTAAAAATGAAGTTAATTACCTTAATTAAAAGATTCTTAACTTATTTATGTTTCGATCATGGGATTCTCTTCCCTTAGCTATTAAGGAATAAATTTGAACAATTAAAGAAATAAACATTCACAGCACGTGTTTAAAGTATGTCGACATACTTACTTTGTAAGTTCTCTTTCACACTTACAACCTTGAAACCGATTTGCCACACTTCCAAACAAGTTTAGAATTGGTTCATCTGACTTTCAAGAAATGTGCAATTGATCAAATAACATTCAATCACACCTTCCATGGGAGTACTGTGCATAGTCACACTAGCTTTCCAAAATTCGGCTGACTAGGTACTAGGATCGGTTACCCATATATATATGGTATCTTACTTATATGTGTTGCACATGTCCATAGGACCGGTTCCCCTTTGCCTAAAAACGTGTTGCACATGTTCATAGGATCGGTTCCCCTTTCTGCTATAAACCTTTCTGCACCTCAAAAGAACCGGTTCCCCTTTGTAATGTACTGCACCTCTTACTAGGATCGGTTCCCCTTTCCCAAATTTGGTCAGACAAAACACAAACCCGATCATACCATCTCAGGTGATTACTTAAGATCGGTTTCACTAATAAAAGTCATACCAATACATAAGTCAGGCCTTTGTGAATAGTTCTACCAAGAACACAAACAAGTCGCGAACGGTTATACTCAATCACACATATTAGTTGTTCATAATATATGCAATGAATAACAAAACCAATAACGCTTGGCGATTTCCTTTTCGATTCACAAACAAGTTAATTAACTTACTTCCTTTGAACACATGTAAAATATTGTTCCCTATGATGAAATCCTCACCTCATACCTATACATAATCACAATAGCATTCAAATGATTATGTCGATGTCTTATCTACAAAGTTTAATGGTTAAGCAATAAACATCGTATTGTATTCCTTAATACTATGTCGATCTAGAGTTCAAATATGCTTCGCAGTTTTGTTTTCAATATGTATGACTTGAAAGATACGTTAGGGAATGAAACAGTTCAAGTCAAATATCACTAACCTCAAGTGGAAGGATGATTGTTGTCGTTGTAGCTCCTTGCTTCTTCACATCAAGTCTTCGCAATACTTGTAATGTCTCAATATCCTAATACTTTCAAGCTAACCTATACGAAGTTGACTCCAGTACATAATCAAGCGACTCTTAACATGAGTTTTGATTCACTAAAATATGACAACCAAACTTGACATACCAACGCGTGGTGGGTTCAACCGAGCTATGCTCTATCACCTTGAATCAGTGTGAGATTGATTAGGGTTCAACTACAGTCCAGTCCGAAGTTAACTGGTAGTACGATAGTGTCTGTGGCTACTTAATAAAATGTGGTATTCAATCTGGACTAGGTCCCGGAGTTTTTCTTCATTTGCGGTTTCCTCGTTAACAAAATTCTGGTGTCTGTGTTATTTCTTTTCCGCATTATATTTTGTTATATAATTGAAATATCACAGGTTGTGCGTTAAGATAAATCAATTATAATATCCAACCTTGGGTTGTTGATTTACATTGCTTGACACTTGAATACTGGTCTTTGGTACCGTTCAAGTTGATCCTCTTGTTCAATCGGGCTCGCAGATTTCTATTTGCTGATTGCGGATTGAATTAAGAGTTAGAGATATTAAACTCTTTGATATACTTTATTCTAGATTGAGTCTGATTGTCTAGTTGATTCTCTAGAAAGTGTATTGGAGTAAGTCCTCTCAGATTGCCAAATGAATTGTTGAGTGTGGTTGTTAGACCCCCGCATTTTCAAGAGTTATCCCAGTAAAAGAGCATATAGAAGAAGCAGGGAATAACACACTACTCTTGATGATATTCCCAAGGATAAAACCTATGAAGGAGCGTCAGGTTGTGATGCATTATTTATCGAAGCTAGCAGTATCCACATGGAAGAGTCTGATCAACTTCGATTCTTAAAGACTGTATAGCTAATCTTGATGTAATCAACAAAGATAATCTAAAATTGAAAAGGGAACTTGATAATTTAAGAAGTTTGTCTAATAAAACTCAAGAGGCAAAAATGAGTAGGAAAAACTTTCCAACATGGTTGTTCTAAAAGATAAAGAGATTGACATCTTAAAAGGTGACTTACAATGTCTCTCGAGGATTTTTAATAAAGTTTCGGCTATGCTATTCGGACAAAAGTCCTTCGGGAATATGTGCGGTATTGGGTGTACTAGAAACAACGATACTGGGAACAATAAGTTTATCCTTGCAAAGCCTGCTCTATGAGAAAGCATTGAAAATAAAGACGTTATCTTGACTATTATAAATGCCCGAAAAGATCCAGATCTCATGCTATGTTCCTTTTGTGGAAGAAATGGCTACACTGTCAATTTTTGTTGGGATTCCAAACGCATTAACAAATTCATAAAGAAACTCCAAATGAGCATGAAAAGATGGAGTCAGATCTTAGTAAATTTACCAAACCAAGAGAAGAGATTGTAGGTTCCTATAAGTTCAAATGAATGGAACAAAATAAGTTGAGAACACAAGCCACTGTATTTATTTATCATCCTCAGGTTGTTTAGGTCACATGTGGTGAGATTAATTCTCACCCTAACAAAACTTGATTGTGTTGGAAAAGTGCATCCTCATTCATTGCCTAATTCGTGTTTGTGGGGAGGTATAAATACGAGCAGTAATTGGAGATCTGTGTATAAAAAAAAGATTATGAATCAATCATGAATGAAACAAAAGATGACAACAACTTAAGGTTTAGCAATATTCTCTAAAAAAACAGACCTTCTCTACCAAAAAGAACATTAAGCATCATGAACATATGCTCAAGGATCCAAAAGAGATGCTCATCGATCTTCAGTCTTAACTGCTTGAGATATACAATCATACAACCGAAAAGGAATATGCTTGTAAGAAATTGAATCTTACAATAAATTCGAAAACCCTAATTATAAGATTCTCAAATATTTCGGTTTTGGAATCTCACCTCGAGTATCAAGACTAGAAATATCTTTGAAAAATGAAAGATAAGATTCTATCACATGTTCAAATTACTCACTACGTTGACATCTTGAACTTTCCTTAATAGCAACTCATATTCTGATATTCACAAAACCCTAACGTATATGTAAAACAGGAAATATAATTTCTTCTATTGGACCGGTCCTACAAGAGATCCCCAATACGGATCGGTAATTCTATAGATCCCCAAGGCAGGGATCGGTCCTACTATAGATCCCCAAAAAAAATCCAACCACCAATCCTATTAATTCCTTTCAACTACAAAAAATATTTTGTTAGTTTACTTCCTTAAACTCGTAGTTTTCTAGGCATGGAATTAATCCCAAGTTCATTACACACAATCTAGTAACAAGTTACAGAGATAATGTTTGCTTCGCAATTACGAAGTTCAAAAAATAAGCATTATACTTCGTAATTAAATATACAAATATTGTGACATAACTTTTATATTCTTCATTGAAACTTTGATCATAATAAAATGGTAAAGTCTCTAATAACAGAGATTTATATATACAGGGTCGGCCCTGAACTTAAGGATGCCCAAAGCGTCATTATGAATATTGCCCTCTAAAAGTTTGACCATTAATTTTTTCCTCCTAATTGCTATGCCAGAAATAACATTAGTGGTGGAGTATAAAATTTATCCACAGTCCAATTAAAACCTTTTTTCTTATGTATGTAGGGTAGAATATCCAATGGTATACTAAATGATTTTTACAACTACAAATATAGTGTGTGCATGAACCTATCGTAAAGAGAAAAACATGATAAAGGGGATATTTAAGTAAATCCTGGAGTGTTTACTGGAAAAAATGCATTTTACCTTTAGCTTTTTATGACAAGGTCTAAGATGACCGGTCAGACAAGAAGCAAACCTCTGGTATTTTCTTTTTAAGCACACCTAGTGTAAGACGTGTTAAAACGGTAAAAAAACGGCTAGTGATTGATTCACTAGATCATAACCCTAACAAAAGAATTATATATGAATTATGAATCTTTGATGCCCTCTTTGGCCCAAGGACGACCCTGCATATATATAACTTTGCATGTTATGACGACTTGAAATTAACGTAGATAAAAATGGAAACAAGTCAAGTCTTATATTACTAACCTCGAACAGAAGTATGATATGCATGTTGATGTCGATACATCTTCAGGTTAACCAAGTTCTGTAGAGTAATACTTGCATGTGTCAACATTTTTAGACTTCCTAGTCTAACCTAATGAAGTTGACTCTAGTAATCTACTCAAGTGATCTTCAGTTTTGGAACAAAAATATGACAACCAAACTTGACATACCAATACTTGGTGGTTTCAACCGAGAAGTGCTCTGATAATAATGGGATTATAAACTATTATGAAAAGAATGTAAGTAATGACTAAGGGGAGAACATATCACCGTAGTATTGCTTCAAAGTTTGGTACAATTTAACTTTTATCAAGGTAACAATACTATGCTTCAAGAAGATTGCCAAGTTGGTGTATAATCTCTCATAACAACCATTGAATTGAGTGAATACTTGTTTTCTCGTAATTTGTTATCGTTACGGATCTTCAACAACAAAGGTGCTGAAATAATCATATGCAGAACCATAGAAGAACTTGAAGAACGAAGAATTCAAGACGATGTTGAAGAACCAAGGAAATAAAGCATGATACATTTTGAGCTGAAATATCTATTTATTGAATCCATATGTATTGGTAGTTTTGTAACTAAAATCGACAAAGGGGAGATTTTTAGAGCATTGCTCGGTCGAACTCGCAAGTTTTGTTTTCTCAAGCTTTTTGTCAATGTTAGTTGCACAAAACTATATCTTGATTTTCTAGTTTACTAAAGTCAAGTCTCGGACTAGGATTAAAGTATGGTAGTTGAGTATCAGACATCACATAATTGTCCTCTCGAAGATTGAAGAATAAAGATCATGCAAAGACATTTGGAACTTCATCGACAAAGAGGCATGTGAACCATCCTATTTACTCATGACATTACCATTTTATATTTATGAGACTATGTCATATGATTTTAGTAGATTTAATACTACAACGTAGAAGTTTCGAGTCAAGCTTGTCTTGTTGAATATCTCGAAATATGATTCAAGCAGTGAATGTTCATTGATCCTTAATAATCTTAGTTTAAGGCAATTCATGTATTCAAGAATTATTTTTATTTCAAGTTGATCATTTGGGAATTTCCCAAGCAATTCTATGGTATTTATATCTATGGCGATTGGAAATGTTTCAAAATATGAAAAGAGAGTTATTAAAAGTTGATGAAAATTTGGACAAATGGTAGGTATGCATACCAAGTACACGTACCCTAAATATTTGAAGTTCTGGAATGCAGGTAGGCAGGCATACCCAGTATGCGTACCCCAAAAGTTCTGAATCCGTGAATAGGGGGTATGCATACCAAGTATGCGTAACCCAAAGGTCCTGGGTGAACGGTTTAAGGTATGCATACCCAGTACGCGTAATCCAAGATCCTGAATTCACGAACTGGTTCATAGGTGCATGTACCCGTACAAATCCTTACCTCGTACGAATTCTGTAGATGCTTATAAACTATTTTCACATATATGTTAGGCATTGCAACAACTCTCATAAACACTTCTAAGACATCTTTGATCACTAATCACTCTTTGTTTGTGATTCATGATTTAAGTCTTGAGTGTTAAATGAACACGATTATATTATATGTTCATATAGCATACTTGTCATAACTATTATTATACACGGTTCCAATACCCTGGACCATAGTGTATATTCTTTTATGTAATTGTAAGATGAACTTCTTACATGATTACATGAACTCCTTATAAGAGTTTCATATAAACTGAGAAAGTGTGTACTTGAATCTCAAGTTATCTTATCTTGAACTCATAGCTAACGATAGTCTTGAAATTTTACAAATAGAGAGACTCAAACAACATGGAATTTTAATCCCTGACACTTTTATGTCCTAGTTATATGCTAAAGTCGTCGTCTATTCACCTAGGTTCCCCCTAAGAAATATAATTAGGTTTATGACTTAAAGACTTCACTTAGGGATCCATAAAGCCAGATCCGACTATCTCCACCTTGAAAGTTCGTGTATCATGATTTGTTGTTATTGATCTTTTAGGTTTTAGTTATCTCAGATTAAGAACGATGTTGATAAAAATAAAGTTCTATACGTCTCGGACTTTGTGATTTCTCAAGATAGATATCTAAAACTCTTCTTTGTTGATCGGTTAAAGATTAGTCTTGAGAGGTGGTTACTAATCCAGGCTTCTCAAATAACTTTGTCTATTGCAAACAACTTAATTTCTAAGCCTGATCCAAACGATCTAAAAGAAAATCAAATAGGCTTATCTGTTGGAGGCAGATTGGTACCAAAAGTCTTCACTTAGGTTGAAGCAACTCTTAGGCTGTAAAGGACGTCAGCTAAGGAATCAACTGCGTAGAGCCTTGCGAGGTTCAATAGACATATGGATCACGACTGCATCTGAATTGCTTTGAGGGTTAATTCGGTTTCAACCACACTCCAGTATGAAGTCCGATAGTAGGCTAGTATCTGTAGCGGCTTAATACAGTTCGGTGTTCAAATCTGGACTAGGTCCCGGGGGTTTCTGCAAGTGCACTTTGAAGAAGCGGGAGTCTAACAACAACACCCAATATTTCGCTTAGCAATCTGTATGGACTAACTCCAATATACTTTGCTAAAGAATCAACTAGACAGACAGACTCAATCTAGATTCAAGTATATCGAGGAGTTAATATCTCTCTCTTGATTTGATTTACTCAAGCTAATAGAAATCAGCGAGTCTTTAATCAAATACAAGGAATAACTTGCATGGTACCAAAGACCAATATCCAAGGATCAATCAATTTAAATCAACAACCAAAGGTTGGATATTCTAATTGATGATCTACAACGCACAACCTGTATTATTTCAATTATAAAGATAAACAATATAATGCGGAAATACAAATAACACCGACACCAGAATTTTGTTAACGAGGAAACCGCAAATGCAGAAAAACCCCGGGACCTAGTACATATTGAACACACACTGTATTAAGCCACTACAGACACTAGCCTACTCCAAGCTAACTTCGGACTGGACTGTAGTTGAACCCCAATCAGTCTCCCACTGATCCAAGGTACAGTTGTACTCCCTACGTCTCTGATCCTAGCAGGATACTACACTCTTGATTCCCTTAGATGATCTCACCCACAACTAAGAGTTGCTACGACCCAAAGTCGAAGACTTGATAATAAAAAAATCTGTCTCACACAGAAAAGTCTATCAAAGGATCAATATGTCTTCCACAGATAAACCCTAAAGGTTTTTGTTTCGTCTTTTGATAAATCAAGGTGAACATGAACCAATTGATAATTCGGTCTTATATTCCCGAAGAACAACCTAGAGTTATCAATCACCTCACAACAATCTTAATTGTATGGTAGCGAAACAAGATGTTGCGGAATCACAAAAAATGAGACGAAGATGTTTGTGATTAATTTTTATATCTTGCCTATCGAAGATATTAATCTCAAGCCAATCAATATGATTGTACTCGTACGATAGAAGATGCAAGATCATATCATACAACTACGATAAGAGTAGCATCGGTATGGATTAACAATCCCAATGAAGTCTTTAAGTCGTTAACCTGGTTTTTAGAAGAAGAAAACTAAAGGTTAAAGGAGAATGGACTCTAGCACGCAAACTAGTATCACACGTAAGGTGTGGGGATTGGTTTTGCACAGATGCTGGATGTCTCCTTTATATATTCTTTCAAATCAGGGCTTGCAATCAATGTTAGCTTAGTAACAGAGTATTAAATATTCACCGTTAGATGAAAACGTGATTGGATTCAAGCTAATATCTTTCAACCGTTAGATCGAAAACTTAGCTTGTTACACACAAATGAAATGCACGTTTCTAGGTTTGTTAACCATACCCAAACGTATGCACTTGTTGGTTCAACAATAGTTAACCAAATGGTTAGCCATATGAGCATTTCATATCAACCATGTTCTTCTTCACCATAACTAGTTCAAATGACTTCAAATGAACTAGTTAGAAAGTTGTTCAATTGCAAGGAAATATCATGTACTACACAATACACAATTGAAGCAAAGATGATGTGATTCACTTGAATCAGTTCATAAACTTTATAGCCACGGTTTGCATACTGCATTACTTAGTCTTTATAAGTATTAGTTCACGATCATCATCTTTAGATATAACCTACTTAAGTTCGCGGACTTAAGTTCACGGAAGGAGTTCACAAACTCCAATAGAAATTCTCGGACGAAAACTTCCGTCGGTTCGTGGACTGAGTTCGTGGACTTGGCTCACACCACATTTTGTTTCTCTTGATCAATAAAGTTCGCAAACTTTGGTTCAAGGAATAAGACTTGTACATAAATGTGTTTCCACAACAAAGTTTATGTCCACCATTGGTTATATAATCTAAACTCTCATTTCAATCATTGAAACATTCTTAAAGGACTTTATATAGTTTTTTACACCATTTCTCGTCAAAGCAATTTTCAAAGTGATTGAAACATAACATGACTTTCGTCAAGATAAACTTGGTTGAAGCGAAAGCTTACCAACACATATTTCGAGATATAGATAGGCGAGGTATACTCGGGTCGAAATACCAAATGTGTATAATCAAAGTCTATATAGCAAACGACTTTTGTCTCAAAGAGTAGGAGATAGAGTAGATGGACCTTTGAGTGATAGATAAGTTCAAGTCTCCACATACCTTTTTGTTGATGAAGTTCCACCAGTTCCTTGAGTAGTTCTTCGTCTTGTATGACGAATCGCCATGGATTTCTTGAGCTCAACTACACTTTCTATCCTAGTCCAAGACTTAGCTATAGTAGACCAGAAATCAAGACTTATAATTTTCATCACTAACATTGACAAACATGCTTGAGATAGCAATGCATGCGATTTCGACCGAGCAATGCTCTAACAATCTCCCTCTTTGTCAATTTTAGTGACAAAACTATCAATACATATTGAATACAAAAAAGATAAAGAAACTTTAGTAGCTCCTATTCCACATGTCTAATCTTCAACATTACTCGAAATCTTCGTCACTTCCAAGTATTCCAATGATCCCAAAGGTTATAAGTTCAGCATCACCGTTGTTGAAGATCAGTAGCTATAACAATGAGAAAACATAGTTATCGATCATTGTTATACAATGTCATAGTATTATTATACAGTATCAAAGTTCAATTGTATCACAACTTCGACAATAATAATATGGTGATATGTATCACTCCCCCTTAGTCAATATTCCATCTCACATGGAAACCATCCCCCCTTACATAATGATCCGAAAACCATATGTATTTGTAGTGTGAACTACATATTAATTCTCCCCCTTTTTGTCAATAAAATTGGCAAAGGTACAAGAACGGGATCATAATGAAATTTCCGAAAGAGACATTTCATGACTAAAAGAAAAAATACATGCCAACTAATTTAGATGCAATCATAAAGCCGAAGCTAAATGCATTCATCAAGGAGTTTAAAGATACAAGATAAACCTTCTAATATTCCACAGCCGCACACCCCTAAAGATATGACCATTAATCGCAAGTTCAAAAGAACTCTCCCCCATTTGATGTCATTCCCGAAAGAAAAACAAGAGCGACCTTAATTTCAAAAGAAAAGAAGGATTTTATTGGACACCAAAAACCATGAGAATGATTTTCTATATCCAAAAACTCAATCAAATTAATCACAAGAGAATTCATGATTAATTTATTTGGTAATGCTCAACATAAGTGAACTTATGGAGACTCAAAAATACTCAATTAGATTAATCACAAGAGATCCCATAATTAATCTAATCAGAATACATAACCAAACTAATCACAAAAGAGTAATCAATTTAATTGGTCATGCTCGACATAAGAAGACTTACGAAGCAACAACTAAATAACCAAACAAGATAATTAATTTAGTTGAATATGCTCGAAATAAAGTACCTTATGGAACAACAACAAAGCTAATCATGAAAATAATCAACTTAGTTGTTTAGTGCTCAACATAAGACACATTACGGATCCTCACAGTAATACATAAAACATGGATCAGGGAAGATCAATACTGCGGAATACACAAGGATTCGTTCTATTTTACATCACCATTTGCACAATGACACACAATAGACATAATCCTTGAAAACAAAAGATTTTAACCTATCTTCCATCAAAAGTCTATTCATTCTTTTATCAATACGTGAATATCGACAACAAACGACTTTACTTTTGACAAGGTATGGGACAATCAAGTTCACAGACGTAAACACACATATCCCATAACGTATTGCAATATAACAAATCATAAAGATTAGATACTGCAAAAATCATCTTCCAAATACTTTTAGAATTTAAACAAATAAACCTAAAAAACAAGAAGGTGAAAATAATGGACATATCTATGCGTAGTTACAATAATGGCTATTCCAAGCACTAGTTATTCTTCCAACTAAACAAAAAAAAAAGATTTACTAGGCAACAATGTCTTTGAGAAATTCCTTATCATTCCCGAACTCCTTGTCGTCAACAGCCATTGGAACATAAGGTTCGTGGAGGAAGGAGTCAATACCAACAAACCGTCTTGGCTGATGATGTCGAACCAGGGCCTTCTGAATTTCCAAAATCTTATCACGCAAGCCTTTATTTCTCGAATCTCTTTTCTTTCTTCCTTCAACTCATCAATAACATCAGAAAAATTCTGAGAGTTAGAAGGAACAGCCCTTGGCTTTCTTGCATTCCTCATTTTTCTTTTCAAGGAAGGAGAAACTGGAGATTTCTCTTTTTCCTTGATTGATGACTTAATAATCATATTGACATCTTTTCCATCCAAAGACATGATGCTTGGAGAACAGCTATAAGCAACTGTTTTTTTTTTAGGGGAATTCACAATATCAACAAGCAGTCTTAGGATATAAAGGATATCAGAGAGGAAAAAGGAATGTAGGGTTCGCAACCTTTTAACAGGTTCGTGGACGCCCAACTCTAAACCCAATAAAGAGTAGAATTGTCGATAATAACCCTTTCTTTTATTTGATAGACAGAAAAGAAAAAACCTAAGAAAAAGAACTTTTCCTAAAGCCTGAGCGTACACAACCTTGTCTCTTTTGATCAGGCACATGAGACAAGATTTACCAAAAAACACAATTAATTTGTGCTGCAGTGAACAACAATTTGTCCACCATTTTACTCTTCAGAGGAATCCTACGACCTCTGTCTATCAAAACGATTTGACCATGCTTTCTTCTCTAATGGTCTTGTTTTGTCTTTGGAAACTAACTTCTTAGACGAAGATAAAATCCTACATACCTCAACGGTCTTCCGACCAAGTTTAAGCTTCCTTTCTAATCGATTTGCTCTTCGTTGAATTTTGTTGGCGTGCCTCACTTGATGTTTCTACTTGTAACATCTTGATAGTTCATGACCTTTCTGAGAAAAAAACGAGCACGTCAATCTTGGATAATATTCAGGCATCTGTGGTGTGACTGCAGCTAGACACAAGGTAGATCCTGAAACATTACAAACAGAGTTTCCAAAGGATGGGTCAATTGATTCTTCCAACTTGATTGGGTTCTCTTCTTCACCAAAACCATCAAGGTTGATATATGTATTACTACAATTATCAAAATCAATGTTTTCACATAGAAGACCGACACTTGATTTACTATCTTCATCAGAATCATAGATCTCAGACATCTCATCAAGTGTTACAACAAGACCTTTGTTCCCAGTGTATTTTCTACGATTTGGGCACTCGTTTGCAAAATGACCAAAACCTTTACACTTAAAGCACTGTGGCATATCCTCGTCATCATCCTCGTCAGCATCCCTGTTTTTAGGAGGAATGCGATTGTGAGGTTTATCTGACGACATAGGTTTGTCTCTTGAAAACCGTTTACTTCTCTTCAATAGAAGATCCCTAAACTTTCTTGTGATCAAGGAGACTGATTTGTCAAGATCTTTATCCAAAAAATCACCCTCAGACCGACCATCCTCAGAGACATAAACACTTTTACCTTTGTCAAGTAATTTAGTGTTCTTTTGTGTTTTAAAGGAAACATCCTTTCCGACTTTGGATGTATGATCATGATCAAAGATCTTTAACTTCCCAACCAATGTATTTCTGGAAATATTATCAAGGTTATTTCCCTCAACGATGGCATGCTTCTTAGACTCGTATCTAGATGGCAGCGATCTGAGAATTTTCATCACAATGTCCTTTTCAGGAATAGTATTACCCAATGCAAAGGATGCATTAACAATCTCAGACACTTTGTGATTAAACTCACCAAATGTATCTTCATCTGCCATACGAAGGTTTTCCCAATCGGAATTAAGGTTTTGAAGCCTAGATTCCTTCTCACTAGAGTTACCTTCGAATACAGTTTCTAAGATATTCCAAGCATCTTTAGACTTAGTGCAATTTGACATATGGTGCTGAATATTTGGGGTAATGGCATGTATGATGGCATTCAAACCGTCGGAATTTTGCTTTGCAGCAAGTATCTCAGCAGCATCGTATTCGCCGATATTTTTTGGAGCATTAATGTTACCTACTGCAACAACGGGAGCATCATAGCCATTAACAACATATACCCATGATTGAAAATCACGCGATTGAAGAAAAGCTCACATAGAAATTTTCCACCATAAGTAATTGGAGCCATCGAAGCTGGTGGTACGTTAATAGAGATAGCACCTCTGTCCATAGAGACAGATCGCTACAAACACAGACTTGTAAGGTCTTAAACGTGTTTGCCTGCTCTGATACCAATTGAAAAAATGGGGGTCTAACAACACCACCAAATATTTCTCTTAGCAATCTGTATGGACTAACTCCAATATACTTTGCTAGAGAATCAACTAGACAGTCAGACTCAATTTAGATTAAATTATATCGAGGAGTTAATATCTCTCTCTTGATTTGATTTACTCAAGCTAATAGAAATCAGCGAGTCTTTAATCAAATACAAGGAATAACTTGGATGGTACCAAAGACCAATATCCAAGGATCAATCAATTTAAATCAACAACCAAAGGTTGGATATTATAATTGATGATCTACAACGGACAACCTGTATTATTTTAATTATAAAGATAAACAATATAATGCGGCAATAGAAATAACACAGACACCAGAATTTTGTTAACGAGGAAACCGAAAATGCAGAAAAACCCTGGGACCTATTCCAAATTGAACACACACTGTATTAAGCCATTATAGACACTAGCCTACTCTAAGCTAACTTCGAACTGGACTGTAGTTGAACCCCAATCAGTCTTCCACTGATCCAAGGTACAGTTGTACTCCCTATGTCTCTGATCCTAGCAGGATACTACGTACTTGATTCCCTTAGATGATCTCACCCACAACTAAGAGTTGCTATGACCCAAAGTCGAAGACTCGATAATAAAAAAATCTGTCTCACACAGACAAGTCTATCAAAGGATCAATCTGTCTTCCACAGATAAACCCTAAAGGTTTCCGTATTTTGATAAATCAAGGTGAACATGAACCAATTGATAATCTGGTCTTATATTCGCGAAGAACAGCCTAGAGTTATCAATCACCTCACAACAATCTTAATCGTATGGTAGCAAAACAAGATGTTGCGGAATCACAAATAGTGAGACGAAGATTTTTATGATTAATTTTTATATCTTGCCTATCGGAGATGTTAATCTCAAGCCAATCAATTTGATTGTACTTGTACGATAGAAGATGCAAGATCAGATAACACAACTACGATAATACTAGTATCGGTCTGGATTCACAATTCCAATGAAGTCTTTAAGTCGTTAACCTGGTTTTTAGAATAAGAAAACCAAAGGTTAAAATAGAATCGACTCTAGCACGCAAACTAGTATCACACGTAAGGTGCGAGGATTGGTTTTGCACAGATGCTAGATGTCTCCTTTATATAATCTTTCAAATCAGGGATTACAATCAATATTAGCTTAGTAACAAAGCATTAAATATTCAACATTAGATGAAAACCTAATTAGATTCAAGCTAATATCTTTCAACTGTTAGATCGAAAACATAGCTTGTTACACACAAATGAAATGCACGTTTTTAGGTTTGTTAACCGTACCCAAACGTATGCACTTGTTGGTTCAACAATAGTTAACCAAATGGTTAGCCATATAAGCATTTCATATCAACCATGTTCTTCTTCACCATAACTAGTTCAAATGACTTCAAATGAACTAGTTAGAGAGTTCTTCAATTGCAAGGATATCTCATGTACTACACAAGACACAATTGAAGCAAAGATGATGTGATTCACTTGAATCGGTTCATGAACTTTATAGCCACGATTTGCATATTGCATTCCTTAGTCTTTATTATTATTAGTTCACGATCATCATCTTTAGATATAACCTAATCAAGTTCCCGGACTGGGTTCGCGGACTTAAGTTCACGGAAGGAGTTCACAAACTCCAGCAGATATTCTCGGACGAAAACTTCCGTCGGTTCGCGGACTTGGCTCACGCCACATTCCGTTTCTCTTGATCAACAAAGTTCGCAAACTTTGGTTCAAGGAATATGACTTGTACATAAATGTGTTTCCATAACAATGCTTATGTCCACCATTGGTTATACAATCTAAACTCCCATTTTAATCATTGAAACATTCTTAGAGGACGTTGTACAGTTGTTACACCATTTCTCGTCAAAGCAATTTTCAAAGTGATTGAAACATAACATGACTTTCGTCACTAGGTAAAGATAAACTTGGTTGAAGCGAAATCTTACCAACACATATTTCGAGATATAGATAGGCGAGGCGTACTCGGCTCGAAATACCAAATGTGTATAATCAAAGTCTATATAGCAAACGACTTCTGTCTCAAAGAGTAAGAGATAAAGTAGATAGACTTTTGAGTGATAGATAAGTTCAAGTCTCCACATACCTTTTTGTTGATGAAGTTCCACCGGTTCCTTGAGTAGTTCTTCATCTTGTATGATGAATCGCCATGGAGTTCTTGAGCTCAATTACATTTTCTATCCTAGTCCGAGACTTAGCTATAATAGACCAGAAATCAAGACTTATAGTTTTGATCACTAACATTGACAAACATGCTTGAGATAGCAACGCATGCGAATTCGACCGAACAATGCTCTAATACACTTTTCCTCCTTAACAAAACTTTTGGTGTCTCGTGTTTTTCCCTTTTCACATATATTATTTATCTTTATGATAGGATTACGCAAGTAGTACGTAATCAATCTAGGTAGTTTGAGTTCTTATTAATTATGATCGATTACGAGACTAGTTCTTTTAGAATTTGTATCTTGAAATATATATAACAAGTTTCATAATTGGAAGAATTAAGATCCTCTTGATTTGGATACGATTAGATTGATCTTGGATATTGATTTGTGAGATCGTCCAAGAACTCTTCTACACAATCAAGTTCATGGCTTTTATTTTCTGGATATATTGATTGTAGAAGATATAAGAGAAAATTCTATATACATATTGTTCAAGGATCTTTAATTGAATCTACTTGAGGTTTTGTCCATACAGGTTGCCGAACGGAAACGTTGGTGGTGTACTTGGTACCCTCTCATTTTCGGGATCCCCTTAGCATTCAACCAAAACGAATGAGTGTCAAATAAAAGATGGAAGACGTTTCTCTCACCGGTTTTGGCATCCCGTATATGGGAAGATTATAAACAGTTGAAATATTTTCTACTATCCAAGATGGGCTCAAATAATGGAGCGGGATATGATGAAATCGAAATAATGTTTGTGTTATGGATATTGGATCAAACGTTCTTTCCTATCTCAACCAGTGTTTCTCACATTAGTTGGCTTGACATTTTAGAAGTTCTTCATGGTG
Source organism: Papaver somniferum (assembly GCF_003573695.1). Taxonomy (NCBI): domain Eukaryota; kingdom Viridiplantae; phylum Streptophyta; class Magnoliopsida; order Ranunculales; family Papaveraceae; genus Papaver; species Papaver somniferum. The sequence continues at coordinate 39,127,232 of NC_039368.1, forward strand.
CACCAGATCATATTGGGTGTACGTAATTTTAGCAGAAATATACAACAGTCTCGATGCAACATCCATAGGGGATGCAAACTTCACTGGTAGCTGGGGTATCATAGAGGTAAATATCCGATTTCTTCTTTTTAAATTGAGCATTTTTCTGAACAAAAACATGTCCTAAATATTAAATTGTGAATTTGTTTCTAGTGTTGGTGGTATACTAACTTCCGTGTTAGCTAGTTCTTAAAGACAAAACCCAGAGAGCTCTAATAATGAACATGTACTATAAGAGGAACTGGGATAAGAGCATTGGTGACCGATGGAATGATTTTCACTTTTGTTCAAAGGTATCAACAAATGAAATGGATCTCCCGAAATATTTTTGTTTATTCTTTGATACAATTTTGCGTAGTTTGGAGAACCTGATGTACCCGAAATTCCAGATTATTCACTCTGAATAGTTATTTTTTTCACCCCGGCTACGCACATGGGTGTTTCGTATTTGGGAGAAACAATACTTTTCTAGTTACAAAATACTTTTGCAAAGATGATTAACCCCCAAGACATATCAAAGTCTTTGCATCAGATTTTGATAGGCCACGATAGATGTCATGGGAAAGGTTTGAATTAAACGTTGAAATGAATATTACTGAAACACAATATCCCAAACGTTAGCAGAGAATTTTGAAGTCGGTAATTGGTGTTCACAAAATGCACATCTATGGGTTTGAATCCCTGTGTTAGTTCATATGGGTCGTGATAAGACTATCATTCCTAACCAGACGCCTGTTGAAGAACCATGCTGAATGACCCACTCCATGGATGGAAGTTCTTCATCATCTTCATCAATTAGATTTGGAGTTGCCAAGTATAACTTCAAAAGATGAGCCAACCACGATCCCAATAGTTTCGATAACCATGGAACATACATATCCTTATTACAATGTAGATGCTACTGAAGATCAATTGAGGACAAAACTTAACAATTTATGGTGGATAAGTCAATAAATGAAGTCTTTGCACTTGCGGACGGTTCGGAAATGGAAGGTAGATAACAAACTATTTGGACTGAGTCCATCTATAAATCCTAATGGTCGTGAAAATTATGGCAGTACTTCTAGGAGCAATTCATCTGGCATGAGAATGTCGGAAATACACACAAGTGACACAACTGAACCATAAACTATGCCTACTTTCCAATATCAAATATTTCAACCTAATTCGAGATGCTTTTCTCTGTCATTTCCACCCTGGAATTAAAATGAAACTTATCATCCCACTGCACCACAAAAAACCTCTTCTATGTTTCTACCAATCACTACTTTTTTAACAATATTGAGATATAAGTCAATTCACGAATTTGTTGGCAAGTGGGAATATTCTGGGTCTTGGAGAATGAAATCAAGGTGAAGAAGACGATGATGAACGACATTAGAAGACTTGTAACTTTTATTTTTGTTATTAACATAATTCTAATTTTAATTAATGAAAAATATTGCTTTCCGTTGACATGAAATTACATGTGATTAAATTAAGATTTACATTACTTGATAAGCATTTACTTTTAATTAGAAATAACCATTTTACTCAGTACATCTTCATTTAAATGTACTTGGTGTAACAACATCCAACAAAAAAGGATTGAATTTTTCCAACACCTTAAGGATTTCGAAACAACCTTCGAAGGAGGATACTACCATTTTCTATCTTTTCCATTCCTCTACATATCTTCTTACCAGCTCAACATCAGTTTCGTCCCTCACTTTTAATCGATTGACTTGCATGATTATGGATACAAATTCACTTACTTCTATGCTAATTGTCTCAAAACGAGATTGAAGGTCACATATATCAAGACGCCTCGGGTTACAGGTGTCACTACAGAACTTTCCGTAAATAGTCTGCCATAAGTTCACACTCAGTTTTTGTGGTCTAACAAGCTGAGTTTCTAACACATACTTTCTGCAAATAGCTAAACCTTCTTCCCAAGTATATTGAGATCGATGAACTAACAAGGTCGAGACATCTTTTAACAAATATTAAAATTGTAAGATATTTTCTGTGATATTGTGATATTTGAGGTTTAAAGAAACTGTAACTTGATATGATGTTAGAAACTAGTATTTATAGAGAACAAAGATAGTCTTTGGATCTAGCCGTTGGATGGAGCTGTTGGACAGTGAAACTTTGGTCGCTCGACTGAGCTTCAAAAGCCAACGGCTGAACATAGACCGTACGAAAAACCAGGTGTCATGCATGTCTTATTAGGCCGTAGTTGGCAAACCCAAAAATCTATTAATTTGGCCATTCATTTTTCATGTTTGCCCATTACAGAATGACAGCAACGCCCAAGAATTGTCCTAAGGGGACAACAAGGACAATGAATGGGACTTGTCCATGTTTTAATCCTAATAAAACTCTTCAAATATAATCAACAAACGCCAAGTCGCAACGTAACAAAACTCTCCCTAATTCTCACCGCTCCCTCTTTTATACAAACTCCCCAAAAAAAACTGACCGGAAAACAGTAAAACACACAAAAAAAAGTAAGAGAGAGAGAAAGAAACAAAAACCAAGATCAAAATCAAACCAAATCAAAAACAAACAATTTTTGTTAAAGAAGAAGAAGAAGAGGAAGAAGAAGAAAAACACCAAACAAAAATTCTATCTTCTTCCGTTAGAGGAATTTCAATGCGAAACTCCTCTACAAATCTCTGAAGAAGAAGGAAAAACATACATAATAATAATGGCATTATCATCAGGATCAAAAAAACAAACCCTATTCATATCATCTCTAATAGTATTATGGTATTCATCAAACATTGGTGTTCTTCTTCTAAATAAATATTTATTATCAAATTATGGATTCAAATTTCCAATATTTCTCACAATGTGTCATATGTCAGCTTGTGCATTACTTAGTTACATTTCCATTGTTATATTGAAAATTGTTCCTCTTCAGATGATCAATTCTAGAAAACAGTTCTTCAAAATCTCAACATTAAGTGTTGTATTTTGTTGTTCTGTTGTTGGTGGTAATATTTCTCTCAGATATCTTCCTGTTTCTTTTAATCAAGCTGTTGGAGCTACAACTCCTTTTTTTACAGCTTTTTTTGCTTATTTAATGACTTTCAAAAGAGAAGCCTGGGTTACTTATGCTGCTCTCGTTCCTGTTGTTACTGGTGTTGTCATCGCAAGTGGGGTAAGAATTTATACAGATCTCTCTTCTTCTTTTTTATAATTAATTCTGATCTAAGTATATATTTATGATTTAATAATGGCTGGTTTTTGGCAATTCTCTGTTGTTTCTTAAAATGTTGTTTGTTTTTGTGTTAATTATACTATGTCACTCAAGATCTGGTTCATAAATCTAGCGTTTTTTCTTCTTAATTAATGTGTAAAAAAAATCACACCAGATGAGATTTTCCAGCTGAATTTTAGGGGTTTATGTCGGTTGTTGTGTTGTAATGTGTAATGGTGAATACCATCAGATAGCAGTTGATTAATTTGTTACAGTTTTAGGGCAATGGTGATAAAAATCATGAATTTTTTCGATATCGCAAAGGGTTTGGATCTTTTACCATTTATTTATCTTGAGATGATGAAGAGAAATATATCAGGATGTGGTTACTCTACTGAAGAGAATTTAGATGCTTTGATTTTGGGTAATCCCATTGTCATTTTAAATTTTCTCGATAAAACCTTACTAGTTCTTCCCTGCAATGGAAGGAATGGCTGGAAACATAAGGATCAGAAGTGTGGATTCGCTGATTCTGTAGAAATTTCTTTGGTTGAACCTCGAAAGAGATATTTAAGTAACAGCTTGTCTAAAGGATGAAAGGGATTCTTCACAGAGATGGTTAAATTTACATGGTCTATGATATCCTTACTGGTTGAGTCTTTGCACTTTCCGTGGTGTTGAGATATCAATCGTTTGAAAATTCCCTTCAGCTTCAATATAGCTTGCCATCAGCCTCGACTCTTCAACTTTGCAGTTCTTTGCTCCTCATTTTATTCCTGTGTTTTAGGAATTTGCATGATTAATACAATAGGATCAATCTGAAATATTATCTTTGTATATTTGGTTCCTTTCCGAAGTAGCAAAGATTTTGGCTTTCTTTCGTAAATGGAGTTGTAATTATGGTGCTCTCTTATGGATTGCAGGGTGAACCGAGTTTTCACTTGTATGGCTTCATAATGTGCATCAGTGCAACAGCTGCTAGGGCGTTCAAGTCTGTTCTCCAGGGTGTCTTACTTTCTTCTGAAGGGTAAAATTTTCAATTATTCTTTTTGTTTTTGAAGGATATTTTCAGTTGTTCTGCTTATTACCTAGTTGGTAGTCAATCGTTAACTCTCATTTCTGAAATTATGGAAGCAATATTATTGCCTTGTAGCAAGATGTGCCACATGCAACTATCATTCATTTAGCTTAGACATAAAAATTAAAATTTTGTCCGGTTGTTGATATGCTAACTCGACTTTTTCATGCTTCATTTCAAAAAGAAACAAGTTCTGCCTTGTATTAGGCGTATCGAGATGCCCGCTAATGGGCTAAATTAAATGTCTAAGCATGGATGCATCAAGGAGATAACTATTATGAAAGCTGCTTGAGAGATCAAATACCCTTATATTTGATCTGTCTCAAACCCAAAATCAAACAGACACGGTTAGGTGGGTTAGAACCCTTGAATGTTGAACACGTCGAAAACTGTAGACTGCAGATAGTTGTTCGAAGTTGTTTTGTCCTCATTTACAAACATTGGATGATTTTTAAATTCTAAACGCTTACCAAATAGACTTGTGCACTTGTGTTTGGGTGAAGTTCTTCCTTTTCAAGTCCTACTGCTTTGTTATAGCATCATTTTTAAGTTGTTCAGTGTAACATTCAATTGTTTTTGCAGGGAAAAGTTGAACTCCATGAATTTGATGCTGTACATGTCTCCTATTGCTGTTCTTGTTCTATTGCCTGCAACAATACTAATGGAACCTAACATGTCGGATACCATTTTCTTGCTTGGGAGAAAGCATAAGTTCATGTGGCTACTTCTCTTAGTGAACTCTGTAATGGCATACGCTGCGAACTTGTCCAACTTTTTGGTGACCAAGCATACAAGTGCATTAACACTGCAGGTGCTATATCCCTTCCCTTTGATTTGTGTATCTTTTACTATCCGGATGTTTAATTAATCTTAAGTTGATAGACCATGTTAAACTTTCATAAACCGCAATGTACAAACATAATTGGGATTTCAAGAGGAAAATTTCACAATATGTGGTTAGTATCTCACATTTGTTTCTATTTCTCTATTGGTGCCACCAGGTGCTGGGAAATGCAAAGGGTGCTGTGGCTGTTGTCATCTCCATACTTCTGTTCCGCAATCCTGTCACTTTTATTGGAATAGCTGGATACTCGCTGACAGTTATTGGTGTAATTGTTTATGGAGAAACAAAGCGGCGTTTTAAGTAAAATGAAGCACTCTCCACCTTCAACATTCATTCAAATTTTGTTACATCACGAAGAAGTTAGCGACAAGGAGGTACAAGCTGAAGTTTCTAGAAGGAAGATTTTGACAACAATTGGGTTGCTTATCATATTTCATATTTTCAGCGAAAACCTGGTTGGATTTGTTTCCATTTAATTTTTTGGGTCCATATATAACGTATTGATCGATAGTAGATCCTGATTAGATTAAGATGTTCCATTTGTCTCATTAGCTATTAGAGCCGGAATCTTTGTCAAATTCAAATTCTACTTATGGAAAGATGGAAATATTCTACCCAAAAAATTCTACTTATGGAGTATATCTTTTTTCTTCTTAATTCCATACACATCCATGTTTTTCGAACTTGTGAAAACAGAATTCTGGGGAGCTTCCATGATGTAAGCCCAGGGATTTCAAGGGCCAAGCACCCATTTCCCCTTTTTTGCATCTTTTATGGTCTTGTGAAACCATGTTCTTTTCCTAAAAATGCATCTCAGAAAGAACCCTGGTTTTGGGCATACCAAAATCTTTCTAGGCATACAAAACAATAGTCCCATTTTGGGTGACCTTATAAGGGGTATCCTATGGGTAGTTCAATTACCTATATACTCTTAATACAAAAATCTAAAATCAGTTTTCTAAAAAATCAAAATCGGTTTCCCTTACCATCTCTTCTTCCTCCTCCTCCTCTAGCCGAACTCTTCCCCCTCCTGCGAAAAAAAAAATTCATCATCGTGATTAATTGTCGATTCGTAAAAATATGATCGTCGATTAAACTCAACCACATAATGACTCGTACAAAGAAAAGCAGGGACTAGGCAAACCAAATCGTCTTCTAATCCATCAATTGAAGAAGAAGAACCAATTGAAGATGAAGGTGTAGAAACTGAAAATCAACCACCAATTGAACCAGAAATTGAACCAACTGCATCTCCAACTCCGGAAATGAGGATAAGAAAGCAAGTTTTACAAACCCAATCTCCTATTTGCTGTTTTTCATCGATTAAATGACGGTTACAATGTTGGGTTCGGCTCAAAATTGAGTTGCGTTTTTAGCCGAACTGTTCTTCACAAAAGCTTCCTGTAAGTGTATATGAAATTTCATGAAATTTCAAGCCGAAACTAGTCACAGATAAAGATGCATAGGGGTTCGGCGTATTCGATAATCATAATATGTGCCGAACCTAGCACATTAACGAGGTTCGGCTATTACAATATTCTCAATATGTGCCGAACCAATAACAATATTTTAACCCAAAAAATAACAAATTGATGTTCGGCTCATACGATTTTCGAAATATAAGCCGAACCGGTAATTATTTTTTTTCCGAGCTATTCAGGATGTTGTTCGGCTTACTATGAAACTTTCATATAAGCCGAACTAGTGTCTAGAAAACAGTTCGGCACATGCAGTAAACAGATTCAGTAAGCCGAACCGTTCATCAATTGGTAGATTCGGCTCATAGATGTGAGCCGAACCTCAACCTGTTTCGCCGAACCATGATTCAAAAAACCTAACTTTTGATAATTGAGAGCTATAGAAGTGAGATTAAGTATAGGATATAAGTGTACCTGTGTATTAGAAGCATTGGGTTCCTCATCAATGTCTTCATCATCAGGATTTGGCTCATAAAAATCATCATCTTGAGTTTGTGTAAACAACTCATCCTCAAATTTTTCATCTAAACAACTCTTATAATTCTGAAAATTATTTTAATCACTAAATAAAATATTTAATCACTAATCAAGGTTATTAACACTAATACGTAAAGGGCATATTTGCCATTAAAAAAAATTTGGGTTAAGGGGTTATCTGATTTTGCTATTTCACAACCTTTTTTGTCTTCATTCAGTATGCCTTGGAAGATTCTGGTATGCCCAAAATTATAGTTCCTCAGAAATTAGAACGAGTCTCTCATTGAGCTTGCATGTACTTCTTGAAGAATTTCAGACCCATCTAACAAATTGCTGAAGAAAACAAATCAAGAATGTCCATGTGTTTCTTCTACTGCCTAGCAGACTTTGGTGAAAAGAACAACGAAAATGTTTGGTGTACCGCAGCTCATCACCGTGATGTGCACCAAAGTTTTGGTGTGAGAGAGAAAAAAGGTGGTGGGCCCATCATTAACCCCACCCTCTACAAATCTCCCAAGGGATTCCCTGAGAGCCGTTGGATCATTTTGATGTGCAGATCACGGTACATAACTGTTGTACGTGTATCATTGCTGAAAGAACAATGATTGCAAGTGTTTCCTTCATAGAAAGTACTTTTTAGTTTTTGCACGATTATACCAGCAATCGTAGAGGTAAGCACTTTCTATAGAGGACTAGTGGATAACCCGTGCCATGATGGCACGGCGAACTTTGCGAATAAAATCACAAAAGCTAATGAATTAGAAATCGAAACTTAATGTAAACTTCGATAAAAGGTTAATTTCATTAATGAAATTTATTCATGAAACCATTTTACTTTGTAATCCAAATTTTGTTTCCAAAACCAGTTTACACATAAACCATGATCAGGCTTGACGGGGACTTTTACACTTACATGAAAGATCTATAAGAAAAAAAATACTCACTGAGGTATCCAAGTCCCAACATTTTTTTGCAGGGCTCATTCATGACAATTTCTTGGTTGTTAAAGTGGCGAAGGCAACTGAATTTTTGTAGTGAAGTCTCTGCTGCCAATATTTCAGCTGAGAAGTTGTTACATATGCTCACAAATAGACAACCAACCTTTGATGATAATCTACTAATTTCTGTAAATAATGGCATCCCCTCTTTTTACGCAATTACACTTTTTATAGAAGTGCCAATATGATGTAGGACATCTACCTGTTTTCAATGTATCAACTGTCCCAGTTGATCCAATTGGTCTGTATCAACAATGATAGTTGATTCATTTGCGCTGTATCAACTGTCACAGTTGATCCATAGCATCTACTTTGGTTTACTTGTTTTTCAAGTCTAGAACTTCTTCTTTTAGAGTTTTCTTATTTCTTCTTTTTAGAGTTTTACTATTTTTAGGTTCTTGTTATGCCTATATAAACAGGCTTACTTCATTTTTTGTAAGACACATTATTATTATCATATCAATTAAAACAACTCTTTCAGAATTATTTATGTTTTCTCATCTCAAATCCCTATTATTCTTCCGTTTTCTCAACCTTTTATTCTCTTCTCAACACCAACAATATCTGAATTGATTTCTTCTTAAACGTAGTACACTAGTTGGTATCATTCGACAGTAGATTAGATTTTCATCTTTTCTAAAATCCTGCTTTTCGCTTTCGCAACCCTTTTATCAATAAAAATAAAATATTTACCTCTATGGCTGACAACGTTACGCAAGAAGCTTTTGATGCTGTTATTACCAAGCTTACAACTCTTATAACTACAAGTACTACTGCTAGTAATGTTGCTAGTGCTGGCATAGCTACAATTAATACAAATATTGGTACGGTTTCAGATAACCTAACAAAGCTAGAAAAAACTTGCTTTAATCAGTTTGAAAGTTCTGAAAAGAAGTTTGAAAATATTCATCTGATTCTAGACAAGTTTGTAACTACTCTTAAAATTAAGGATGAAGAAACTTTAAAGTTACTGGATGAAGCTAAGAAACCATCATCATCAAAGAAGAATCTGTTTGTTCACAATGATGATATTCCTGGTGAAATTATGCAACAGATAAAAAGAAACCTACAACATGAAGGGTTTATTGGTTTTACCCCCAAAATAAGTTTTATTCCTCCTATTCATGACAGTGAGAATGACGATATTCAGGAAGAGCGCCAAGAACGAATTTGGATTGATGAAAAAAGGCTTAATTCTTCACAAAATCCTTATAGTTCTTTACCTAAATACAAGTTGAAAGCTGATATTCCAAGTTTTAATGGTAGTTTCAGAATTGAAGAACTTTTAGATTGGTTTTATGAGGTTGAGGCTTTCTTTCAGTTCATGGAGATTCCAGATGATTCTAAAGTTAGACTTGTTGCATATAAGCTTAAAGGAGGTGCTGCTGCTTGGTGGGAAAAACTATGCGAGGATAGACTTCTTTCTTCAAGACCTCCTATTCGTACTTGGGATAGAATGCGCAAGTTATTGTGAGCTAAATTCCTTCCTCAAGATTACAAACCACAATTGTTTGTTAAAATTCAAAACTGCAAACAGGGAGCACGACTAGTCGAAAAATATGTAGCATAATTCTATAATCTTATTTCTCGTAATCAGCTGAATGAGTCGGAAGAACAATTGGTAGAAAGATTTATTGAAGGTTTGATTATTCTAATTCAACAGGGAATGGTTCAATCATTTTTCACAATGGTTGAAGCTATACAACAAGATATTAAGGTGGAAAGGTGTTTCCTTAGTACTTCCAAACAAGCAACTCCTCGAAAACCTCGTTATCAGCATTACTATAGACCTTCCAAACCATATAATTCATATTATGATAATCAAGTTGAACAAGGATCAACACTCATTGTTGACCCACCCGATTTCAACTCTAATTCAAATTATCCCCAACACCAACAGCCTATGAGTTTTTCTTTTGCTCAACCAACTCCAACAACTTCACCTATATTACCATCCCCTGTTGCAACTCAATCCCTTCAACAACAACAACAACAACAACAAGCTAAACCAATAAGTGCCAGATTCTCTAATAAAATGCAACAACAGTTTCCACCTCTAAATAAAGCTCCTAACATTTATTCAAAATTTCATGGAGATAAATGCAATAAATGTAACCAACCTCGTCATTCTTCAGCTGACTGTCGGTGCTTTAATGGTTTCATTGGAGATAATCAAGTACATATTGAATCAAAAGATATTGGAGTTTTTGATAATGATGAAGAAGGTGAAGAAGTTGAAAATATTGAATTACATGAGACTTATGGTGATCACTTTGTTGGAACGATTCGACCACTCATGCTTACTGAACCATGTTATTCTCAAAGACATAATATTTTCAAAATCAAGTGCTTTATTGGTGGTAAAGTCTGTGACATGATCATTGACAGTGGCAGTGTAGACAATTACATTGCATCTGTTGTTGTGGAGAAAATGGGATTACCAACTACACCACATCATACTCCTTATTCCGTACGGTGAATAGTTCCTCTACACAACGAATTACTCATCAGTGTGTTATTAAGTTTTCTTTTGTTGGATATGAAGAATCTGTGCTATGTGATGTTATCGATATGACTGCCACACATCTCCTACTTGGAAGACCATGGAAGTATGACGTTAGAGAAGTTCATAACTGTTTTGAGAATACTTATACTTTTTACAAAGATGGTAAAAGAGTGACTCTGTTTCCTTCCAAATCTTCTTCAGTGATTAAAGAATGTAGTGATTGCAAGACTACTGCTTTAGTGGATACTATCTACCGCTCTTTAAATTCACCTCACACTTTGAGTTCTCAGAAGACACCAAACCTATGGTAACAATTCCTACTCAGGTACAACCTTTATTATCTAAATATAATGCATTATTTCCTGAACAATTACCTGTGAGTTTACTACCTTTTAGAGATGTTCATCATTGCATTGATCTTATACATGGAGCTTCTTTACCTAATAAAGCTCATTATAGGTTAAGTCCAACTGAACATGAAATATTACAGGGTCAAGTTAATGACTTATTGACTAAGGGGTTAATTAGACCTAGTAATAGCCCTTGTGCTTGTCCTGCTTTTCTGGTGCCTAAAAAGGATAATGGGTGGAGAATGTGTATAGATTGCAGAGCTTTGAACCGTATAACCATTCCTTATAGGTTTCCCATTCCTTGTTTTGAGGATATGATTGATCTTTTAGCAGGTTTTATTATTTACACTAAACTTGACCTTCACAGTAGTTATCATCAGATTAAGATAAGAGAAGGAGATGAATGGAAGACTGCGTTCAAAACAAGAGAGGGTTTATATTGAAAAGGCGAGGGTACCGAAATATACCTCAAGCTAAAACTTTTTCTACCTATAAGTCCTTTCTCCGAAAGTGATTGTCTATGGACTGAGTCGAGACAGTACAACTAATCGGTTCACACTTCGTGTGATCGTCTATGGATACGAGATCGAGATAATACAACAATGAAGTATGTTACTTGATAAAAAGGTTTGGACTTAACCAAACACAATAGGATTCACTTATCAAGTAAATAGGAATTAACGTTTGTGTAATTTACTTTAATTATAATAAAACAATTATAATGCGGAAATATAAAGTAAATGACACATCAAGATTTTGTTAATGAGGAAACCACAAATGCAGAAAAACCCCGGAACCTTGTCCAGAATTGAATACTCTCAGGATTAAGCCGCTACACAAAATTATACCAACTTCGTATAGTTGATACCAAGCAATTAAACCTATAGTTCACCTAGTTCCGTCTGTATTCCCATGCCTCCAACTTATATATAAGTCACGTACTTGGATCAATTCCTTTGGTTCGTATTCCAAACAGTAAAGGAACAACAAATCTGTTTGGTATCAACTCTCTTCAACCAAGTGATATGAGTTGGACAAAGGCTCTTCTGTTTATCTTAACATAAACTCCTTCATCAGGTCCTTAGATCTATCTTATGTTCAATTACCGAAGTAATCGTTTAATATTAAGCCAACAACACTCTTAATCCAAAGAATTATGTAGATGCCGATCTACTCAATTAATCAATCCAATCTACCACAAGGATAAACCGATTATTAATTAGATCGTCTTTAGAACTAACAACCGTCTAAAGATCCCTGTCGAAACTCTGAACTTGTTTGAGTGAATCTTATATTAGAATAGAAGATTCTGAAGCATAAACAAACTAGGTGCAATCAGATTTCAACCACCGTTAGTCTATCAAATCAATGCAAACAAAAGATAAACCGCAATTATCTAGTTTCCCACCAACGGTACACGCTAGAGATTCTCAATCCCAAAGAAGACTTTAAACTGAGCGGTCATAAGAGATTTCGCCTAATTAGGTTACTCTCCTCTCCGAATAGGCGGCTACACCAGTACAACAACAAAATAGGAAGTTTGTTGTTACGAAGGATTAGTTTGTTAGAAAGGAAAACTTCAAGTATTTATAGACAAGGAAGTTTGGACACCAAGGAATTTCGAAAACCGAAAATATTCTCAAGATATTCATTAAAGCACAAATTCGGTTTCCATAATTCCTGGAAATGCTCTGTCCAAAAATAATGATCGAAATCTCTCGGAAAATCTAATTAGAAAATGCACATTACCAATTCTTGTATTTCCTTACAAAATGAAATTAATAACCTTAATTAAAAGATTCTTAACTTACTTAAGTTTCGTTCCTGGAATTTTCTTCCTTTAGCTTTTAAGGAATAACTTTGAACAATTAAAGAAATAAACATTCACAACACGTGTTCAAAGTATGTCGACATCCTTACTTTGTAAGTTCTCTTTTACACTTACAACCTTGAAACCGATTTTCCACACTTCCAAAGAAGTTTAGAATTGGTTCATCTGACTTTCAAGAACTATGTGATTGATCAAACAAACATTCAATCACAATAATGGGTTTATCGGTTCTACCAAAACAAGTTTCGGTTCTACCTCCATGTGAGTATTGTGCATAGTCACACTAGATTTCTAAAATTCGATTTACTAGGTACTAGGATCTATTCCCCACATATATATGGTATCTAACTTATATGTGTTGCACATGTCCATAGGATCGGTTCCCCTTTGCCTAAAAACGTGTTGCACATGTTCATAGGATCGGTTACCCTTTCTGCTATAAACCTTGCTGCACCCCATACAAGGATCGGTTCCTCTTTCCCAAATTTGGTCAGACAAAACACAAACCCGATCATACCATCTCAGGTGATTACTTAAGATCGGTTTCACTAATAAAAGTCATACCAATACATAAGTCAGGCCTTTGTGAATAGTTCTACCAAGAACACAAACAAGTTGTGAGTGGTTATACTCAATCACACATATTCGTTGTTCATAAGATAGGCAATGAATAACAAAACCAACAACACCTGACAATTTCCTTTTCGGTTCACAAACAAGTTTATGAACTTACTTCCTTAGAACACATGTAAAAAATTGTTCCCTAGGATGAAATCCTCACCTCATACCCATACATAATCACAATAGCATTCAAATGATTATGGCGATGTCTTATTGTTGATGGTGGATTTTTGTTCAGGGCTAAAATTGTAAAACCAGTATTTAATGCGTCGTCACCCTGCAATAGGTAAAGCCGTTTAAGAAGCGATGAGTGCAAAAACTTCTTAGATTTGATTGAAGCAATTCAATATAAATATATACATGAAACTCACTCAGAATGGTGCGTGCAACAGCAATCTCAGATATTCTGTGAAATTCTATGTTTTGTTAGCATTATCAATTAATGCATGATTCGCCTACTATATTCCGTGCTATGTTCTCAGCCGAACTCTCATCATTGACATGACATGACGATTAAGTGTTCACTGTCAGCAGAGTAGCATGCATCTCCCGAAGTGCCAATATTGAGATCTGCATGAAATACCCACACAGGCTACATCATTCTCTAACAAAGAGAATCTCGTATCGACGCACTTTTGATTAAGGATAGATCGATCGAACATGTTTAATTTTCCTAAGGGAAATCTAGACTGTCCATGTCAGTCTCAGAAACGATCAAGGCCACACAATTTGGCCGCGCAATTTAACAAGCATAGCCAAACCCTAGCAGGAATGGGAAACCATCATGATGATCGTCGGTGGGCCCACTAATGCCCTGACCGATAAAACCTCACATATACACCTCCCAGCGCTGTCAAACACCAACCCTAAGCAGGGTGGTCACACTGATTGGAAGGAGCTCGATCGATCCGGGTTGTCCAAAACAGTCTTAAACATATCACAACCGTCCAACTTTGCGAACTTGGTTGGACGACTTAGATTTCTCCACAAGTGATTAGGGAAGTGCTAGCACGCACACCGACGATCCCACTTTCCCCTCAATCAATCGGTTTTCTCACGGCAAGGCCATAGGGCAATGAAACACTTTCCAAACTATGACAGGCGTGAGTCTTCTAGACCCTAATTTTGGGTCGCGGAAGTACACTAGCGTCTTAAATCGATCATGACCATCCAACTTAGACAGCCTATTTGGATGGCTTAGATCGCGTTTTGGACCTCATGAAGGTGCACACAAGTTCACCACCGGCCCAACTCCATCCATGTTCGACCGACTTGCCTGAGGGAGGTCAATAGAGCATATAGTTTCTCGGTCGAACTAGAGTGGCCGCAGCTGTTCAAAACCCTAATTGGGGTTTACGGCAACATGCTTCTGTCGTAAATTGATCACGACCATCCATATTCACCAGCCTAAACGGATGCTATAGATATTGATTTAAACGGTCCCAAGAGTGAAATTGTGATCACCATTGACCCACCTTTACATGTGACCGGCTGGCCTATGCAAACCAGGGCTCAATACCTCGAAATTTGCGCCCAAAAGGTGGTATGTCACACGGCCTTCAAACCCTAATTTGCACTTTGCGGCAATATATTTCTGTCGCAAATTAATCATGACCACTCATCTTCGCCGGTCGAATTGAGTGGCTTAGATCTAATTTTTGATGGACCAAGAGATGTAAGCATGCACGTCGGCAGCTCGTCTCTATGCATGCCTGATCGGTCCGTGTGAATCAGCACCCAGTGCTTGGATTCGATTGGCCAAAGTAGGGACGGCCGCACGGTCCCTAAACCCTAAATTTCATCAACGGAAATGCGCAACTGTCGTAAATCATCTTGTCCATCCAGCTTTGCATGCATAATGTATATTTATTTCCAGCAAACCTGCAAAGCAGCATGACAATAACCAGCCGCCTCTCTTTCACATGGAGTGATCGACCAAGTGATGGCTTGTTTACACAACCCTCAAACGATCGCCCAAAGGTAGTCTGGCATGCTGCCATTTTAAGACGCTCAATCCGCAACTTATCCAATCAAGCTTTAAAACAACGATGCTTCATGCATATCGATTGTTTTGAGTTGCTTGCTTAAAAGCGATGCATTACATGCATCGAGAACGTATGATATTTTATGAATATCAATTCCATAAATAACTTAATTATTCAACCTAATAGCACCGTATGTTATTTTTTGCGGAAAGTCCCTCGACTTGACCCACTCATTCGAGACATCAAACATGTCACAAACTGGGGGATACTTACTGGGGTATTGGTCTGGAAGTTTACAACGTGCGGCGTGCAACGGTGATACGTGTCAGGAACATATGGACGGTTAACGGTGATGAGGGAAGTGTGCAAAGGAGTGATCGTGTGAAAATCACCATCCCTTCACGACCCCACTACTCCATTACTTAACTTTCTCCACTTACTACGAGATGATGATTGCGCTCAAATGACTTGTATAAATAGGTTCTTCGACCTATTTTCAAACAAGACAAAAAACCAAGTTGTTGTTAACAACATATCCAGAAAACACCCAGAACTAATAGCTTATATTATGCAAGACAGTTCAACATTCTGATACAAGTCATAAATATCCAATACCTTCACAATCTCAACACCTTCTTCGCTTCCCTCCCTAAGATTAACCCCATCTCCTTCACTTTGTGACCGAAGCAAGTCTGGAATGGCCATTTCTTGGTTTAGGCCAGAATTATACAGATTGATCTCTTGAATCTAAAGTACTCCCGTGCAGTGCATTTTTTTTAGGGTTTAGACTCGTTTCTCATCCACGCACACCCAAATTTACCAAAACAAGCAGAAACAGTTTTCACCCATAAACAACTGGCGACCACAGTGGAAGATTATCTCTCGGTTGTGAAGTCAATTTCTTCAATACCCAATTTCATTTTGATGATTCAAAATGGTTGGTCTTAGGACTATCCCAACAACTTCAAATCCCGGTCGAAGTTCTTCCAATGAAGAGCCCCCTTTTCCCAACGGTGTATCTAATGGTGTAACCGACGAAAGAATCCCAACATTGATCGAGTTAGCACGGGTGCAGGAGATTCACACGAAGAACATGGATCTAATCAAGGAAACAATAAGCAACATACTCGATCTCCTCGTCAAGATGACATCGGATATGAGCGGTTCTCCTGTCGCAAATATTTATACACTGGGGACTGATTCTCGTAACGATCCTCCTCAAATCAATAGTTTCACTATGAACCAGAGGCTGGTGGACCAGGAAGTAGCTTCTATAGTGGAAAGTTTGTGTGAACTTTTACACCTCTCGAAGAATCAGCGGGCGGAGACGTTTGCTGCAATCAACCAGATAGCCCTAGACGTGCATTTAACCCCTTTGCGTCCGGAAGCCTCGAAAACATCAGAGATGTATGTGAATAATGTCACATTTACAGAAGATGACATGATGGTGGAAGAAGGTCACAACCGGGCCCTACACACTACTGCACGCATCAAGGATTCAAAATTCAAAAGGGACCTCACCGACGCGGGAGCATATTCGAATGTGATAACTCTAAAGACTCTCAGTACGGCCAAGGTTCGCCCAAACAAGATCGTGCGACAGCCTACCATGATGACATACTTTTAAGGAAACCAAACCAACACGTACGGGTATGTCAATTTGAATTTATCTGTAGGGCCTGTCCAGTCAAAGGTGAGATTCGAAGTCATAGAAAAGGTGCCGGACTACCATATGATACTTTGGAGACCATGGCTTCACGAAAATAGGATTGTCCCCTCGACATATCACCAATGCTTGAAGACTATGATGAATAAAGAAGTTGTCTATATTCCTGCATCATTGTCTCCGTACGCACCGATATGCGGAGCGGAATTGTTTGAACCAAAGGAAACTCTACGGGACGAATCAGAAAATTTTTATTACACCCCACTCCCCACGTGGGCGTCAATCCAGGAAGAGGACCGACTCGCATCATCAAGGGCTAAGTATCATGATACATCTCCGCTGACAAGGCGTATCAGTTCTTCTTCATCATGTGAAGGCGCGACCCATGCTCACACTAAGAGAGAGCGAACTTTTGTGGAGGGCCGTGATCAGAAAGGGAAAGCCGTGTACCGGCGTCGTTGTTAGCAATTAACAGGGGAGACTGTCACCCAGTCTCTCCGTCCAACGGAATGCCACAACAACGATGAGCCGCAAGAAGAAGTGCTAGATGCTCCACGACAGCTACAAGATGGCACCAACTCCACAACTGATGAACTCGAAATCGTTAACATGGGGAATGAGGAATCTCCTAGACCTATCTCTATCAGTTCAAATTTATGTACAGACGAGCGCACGAAGCTCGTAGACCTTCTCAAAGAGTACCAGGACATATTCGCTTGGACGCAGGAAGAAATGCCCGGTATAGATGAAAAATCGGTCACCCATCATCTACATGTCATAACTAGATCCAAGCCGATTAAACAATCTCCGAGGCAATTAAGACACGAGGTAGAGGAGCAAATTAAGACTGAGATTCAGAAGTTGCTGGCTGCTGGCTTCATTAAACCCATTCATCATCCAACCTGGTTGTCTAATGTGGTTCTGGTGAAAAAGAAAAACGGTAAAATCAGGTGTTGTGTGGATTTCAGAGACTTGAACAAATTCTGCCCCAAAGATGATTTTTCCCTTCCTAACATCGACATGTTAGTAGATGCCACCAGCGGACACGGCATGTTCTCCTTCATGGATGGATATAGCGGCTACAATCAAATAAGGATGTATGAGCATGACGCAAGTAAGATAGCTTTTCGAACTCCTCTCGGAAATTTTTATTATATTGTAATGCCATTTGGTTTAAAGAATGTTGGTGCAACGTATCAACGCACCATGACGGCAATCTTCCACGAAATGATGCATAAGCAAGTCGAAGACTATGTGGATGATATAGTAGTCAAATCAAAAGCCCGAGCGGCCCGCACAGGAGTTCTACGACAGGTGTTCGAGAGGTGCCGCGAATACAAATTGAAGATGAATCCTTTGAAATGCGCTTTTGGCGTTTCTTCAGGCAAATTTCTTGGATTCCAGGTGAGTGTCGAGGGAATCAAAATAGATCCATCCAAGACCCAAGCCATCCTCATGATGCCACCTCCACGAAATGTGAAGGATCTCCAAAGATTCATGGGCAAGGTGAACTATATTCGACGTTGTATACCTGGTTTAGCCCAGCTTGTTGCTTCATTCACCCCCTTGCTGAAAAAGGGAGCAAGTTTCGTCTGGAC
Organism: Papaver somniferum; assembly: GCF_003573695.1. Taxonomy (NCBI): domain Eukaryota; kingdom Viridiplantae; phylum Streptophyta; class Magnoliopsida; order Ranunculales; family Papaveraceae; genus Papaver; species Papaver somniferum. The sequence continues at coordinate 39,145,890 of NC_039368.1, forward strand.
CGCAATACAACATGAGGCGTTTCGGAAGATTCAACAAATATTGTCGTCTCCAACCGTCATGAAATTTCCCACACAGGGGAGACCGCTGTGCCTCTACACTGCTTTTAGTGATACCGTCATCGAAGCTCTGCTCGCTCAAGAGGATGATGAACGAATTGAACATCCTATATACTATTTCAGTCAAATTTTGAGAGATGCTGAACTCAGATATCCCAAAGCAGAAAAGGCATGCTTAGCCCTAATCCATTCCATTCAGAAGTTCAGACATTACCTGTTATCCAACAAGGTGGTGCTTATCTCTAAATTTGATCATGTGAAGTTTTTACTTTCAAAACCGGCCTTGATGGGAAGGTCGGCCAAATGGCTCCTCCAAATGTCAGAGTTGGATATAACGTGCATATCACCAAGATCTATTAAAGGACAAGCAGTCGCAGATTTACTAGCAGCTTTCCCGGGGGAGGGCACCACTGCACTACACGAAGATCTTCCCGGAGAAATTCCAGAGATCTTTGTTGTCGAAGAAGAAGCGTGGCTATTGTATTTTTTTGATGGCTCCGCCACCCCTATCAATAATACCGGAGGGGAGGGTGTAGTTCTAGTATCTCCAATCGGTGAAGTCTTCTCGCATTCCTTCAAGCTGGATTTTCAGTGCACTAACAATTCAGCAGAATATGAAGACTTCCGCATAGGGCTATCATTATCCAAGCAGGCAGGGGCCACACGCCTGGAAATAAGAGGTGACTCTAAGTTACTGGTTAATCAAATGAATGGAGTATACGCGCTGAAGGAAGTAACACTGGCCCCGTACAAATCTGAGGCGCAAAGGTTGCTAAATTACCTTGCTAACACAACCATAACTCATGTTGCCGCAATAACAATAGACACGCCGATTGTTTAGCCACGCTAGCATCCAAGTGGCAGTTCGAGGGCTTAGAAGAAACCTTGACGGTGAAAAGGAGAACATTATAATCAACATGGCTTTCGCAATGCAAGGACACTGAAACCTGTGATTGGCGAACTCCGATCGCTCAGGAGTTTAACAACTCGCTTTCTCAAGGAAAGGTCAGTCTAAAAACCCTGCATAATTTCTTCATGCTTCATGGTATGTTATATCATCGAAACCCGGATGGATCCCTATCAAGATGTCTCGGAGATGAAGAATCACAGCTACAACTTAACCGCGTCCATGGCGAAATTTGCGGGTAAATATTGGTGGTAACGCTCTATCATCGTCTTGAACGCCTTGGCTATTACTGGCCGGAAATGGAAATTCAATCTCGGTTACTCCAAAATTCTTGCTCTAATTGTCAAGCACCGCCACATCAATTGGAGGTTTTCAACATAAGTCATGCTGGGGACTGAAGAGAACCGTATATTAGCTATCATCGCGACGGAATGACTCCTTCCAACCAAAAGGATGTCGTCAAGATGAAACAAAAGGTGAAGGGATTTGTATTTCACGAAGGGATCCTGTACCGTAAAATATTTGGAGGTGATCTGTCACGGTGCCTGGCTGAGGTCGAGATTCCAATTATGTTGAAAGAAATGCATGAAGGGAAACATCAAGGGAAGAAGAAACTGTTTCTCCAGATACACGAGAAATACTATTAGCCGACCATGGAGGATGATGCAGCTGCATTTGTTCAAAGTTTCCACAAATGTCAAATTCACGGAAACCTGATTCATGCACCTTGTACTCCTTTACACTCGATAAGTAGTTCGTGGCCGTTTTATAGATGGGGACTTGACATCATTGGAAAGATCAATCCACCGTCATCGAAGCAGCATGAGTATATCATAACCGCAACATAATATTTCACCAAGTGGGTTTAAGCAATTCCTCTACGAGGGACTACAGGAGCGACGATTGCGTCTTTCATTAAAGAGTACATCATTTGTCGGTTTGGCATGCCTAAACATATTATTACCGATAACGGCACTCCATTCGCCACAAATAAGTACGAGAGTTGCTTGAGGAATATAGAATTAAGAAAGTCTTTTCCACCATTTATTACCCCCAAGGGAACGGACAAGCTGAGAGCACCAACAAAACATTAATTCGGATTCTCAGTGGAACAGTGCATGACAATCCCAGAGAATGGCACGAACAACTACCGATGGAACTATGGGCGTATCAGACAGCACTTAGAAGCTCTATTGGATTTTCTCCCTATTCACTTGTTTAAGGCGCGGACGCGATCCTCCCAGCAGAAATCAAGATCCCGTCAGCCAGGACTGCAGCAGCAAGTGGGGTCCAGTGGAACGAAGCTGAAGCATCGAATTCCAGAATCGCCGAGTTAGACACTCTGGACTCCAGAAGAGGTAAAGCAGAGAAGCGTACTCAGGCATACAGAAACAGGATCTCCAGAGCATACGACAAAACTGTAAAGCCACGTGTTTTTAAAATAGGGGATTTGGTTTTAAAGACGGCCAAACACATTCAACAGGACATGTCTGCACCAAAGTTCTCTCCAAAATGGGAAGGTCCCTATGTGATCAACAAGGCTTACAACACCGGCTAATACAAGATTATTATGGTGGATGGAGGGAAGCTGGAAGCATTCATTAATGGAAAATAGCTCAAGTCATACCATACTTGATCATTGTCCCGCCGTCCGCTGTCTCATGACACGGAAATACATGCATTTTTCATTCATTACACGAATTATCAATTTATTCAAAATACATTAATGTAAAACTCCCTTCACTTACCAAAAACCGATGCAATTCATTTCTCAAGAACGATGTTCAAGACCAAAAAAAAAGAGACGAGCAAGCGCCATTAGCAATAAAATAGTGCGGCTCAGAAGATACCGTCCAACAGGTTATAGTCCCTTGAGAGAATCATCTTCAGCCTAGCTTGGTACCTCTCTGTCATACTCTTCAAGTTTTGAACTGCCTGCTCCACCCTCTCTGATTCTGCAGTCAGATCTTTCTCCTTCTCCAGGATAGCTTTCGCAGCAGGAACTACATTCACGAGGATACCAGCTCGATCAACTTTGATGATGTTAAGGTGCTTCCGCAACCAACTCACATTGAACTCCATGGATTCGCATGTAGACACCATATTTTCCCACTTTTCGATGTTTGATTCAGCAACGTTTCGAATAGAGATACTCTACATCTCAGCAATCATGAGAAGGAGGCAGTTTACTGTGGTAACCAAAGCAGTTGAGCAATGTCAAACTACATTCCTGGTTGCGATGTGGCCATACTTTTGTGTATAAAGACACAAACTCCTTTTGCACTAACAATCCACCGACAGTTCGATAACTGGAAGATAGGCATCTCATGTGAATATCAAATGAAAGTCCTGCATTGGGATATTCATAAGAAGAGATACCCAGATCAGCATCTTCAAGGTCTGCAAGGGTAGGCGTGTTTGAGTTTGAAGGGAGAGGACTGGTTAGGTCGTCATCATGAATCACTGTCATGCATGTTCCAGTAGGATGTCTCTGCGCGAAGGGAGGGTTATTCACCTGATCATGAAGAACAAACAATTATTCGAAAATGGGAAAAGAAGAACTAACCTGCATGATCTTCTTAACTCGGAGGATACGAACAGGGGAGCCATCGCGAAGATCAGGGATCCATTCATACTAAAATAGAAATCATCAGAGGTAAAATAAAGGAGAAAGCGGTGTCTTTAAAGACAGGAGATGTTCAAAATCATACCTCGAATGAAAGCCGTATACATTTGGTAGAAGAGACTGGTTGGTATGAAGAAGATGATCCACCGTTGTTCGACATGACGAAAAGGTGGAGTTTCTACAAGCAAACCCTATCACGAAACGATAAAAGGCGATTCTAAATATCTGCATGTACATATACGTCGAAGAAACCCTAAAGGAAGACCGAACCGGCTACAAGGAAATTTATCCGATAAATGAGGATTCAACGCCAACCAAGTCGTGTTTTCTTTAAACCCTAGTCAGGATCGGAAAATCTACTAGATATCTAAAAGTGAAAGTGTTTAGTCTAGCTCCGAGATGTTTGGGGCATAAGGTGGTGTTCATCTCTCCGTTAAATATTTATCTACTCTAGCTCGATCATTCTGACGCTTAACTGTCACCATATAATGCTTACCCCGGAATAGTGTAACCATTACGTGCTATGCATGGGACTTAATGTTGATGGTGGATTTTAGTTTAAGTATAAAATTGTAAAACCAGTATTTAATGCGCCGTCACCCTGCAAAGGTTAAAGCCGTTTAAGAAGCAATGAGTGCAAAAACCTCTTAGCTTTGATTGAAGCAATTCAATATAAATATATACATGAAATTCACTCAGGATGGTGCGTGCAACGGAAATTCCAGATATTCTGTGAAATTCTATGTTTTGTTAGCATTATCAATTAATGCATGATTCGCCTAGTATTTTCCGTGATATGTTCTCAACCGAACTCTCATCATTGACATGACATGACGATTAAGTGTTCACTGTCAGCAGAGTAGCATGCATCTCCCGAAGTGCCAATATTGAGATCTGCATGAAATATCCACACAGGCTACATCATTCTCTAACAAAGAGAATCTCGTATCGACGCACTTTTGATTAAGGATAGCTCGATCGAACATGTTTAATTTCCCTAAGGGAAATCTAGACTGTCCATGTCAGTCTCAGAAGAGATCACGGCCACACAATTTGGCCACGCAATTTAACAAGCATAGCCAAACCCTAGCAGGAATGGGCAACCATCATGATGATCGTCGACGGGCCCACTAATTCCCTGACCGATCGAACCTTACCTATACACTCCAGCACTGTCAAACACCAACCCTAAGATGGGTGGTCGTGCTGATTGGAAGGAGCTTGATCGAGCTGGGCCGTCCAAAACAGTCTTAAACATATCACAACCGTCCAACTTTGCCATCTTGGTTGGACGACTTAGATTGTTCCACAAGTTATTAAGGAAGTGCTAGCACGCATACCGGAGGTCCCACTTTCCCCTCAATCAATCGGTTTGCTCACGGAAAGGACATAGGGCAATGAAACGCTTGCCCAAACTATGGCAAGTGTGAGGCTTTTAGACCCTAATTTTGGGTCGCGGAAGTACACTAGCGTCTTAAATCGATCACGACCATCCAACTTAGCCAGGCTATTTGGATGGCTTAGATAGCGTTTTGGACCATCAGGAAGGTGCACACGAGTTCACCACCGGCCCAACTCCATCCATGTTCGACCGACTTTCCTGAGGGAGGTCAATAGAGTATCTAGTTGCTCGGTCGAACTAGAGTGGCCGCAGCTGTTCAAAACCCTAATTGGGGTTTACGACGACATGCTTCTGTCGTAAATTGATCACGACCATCCATATTCACCAGCCTAAATGGATGGTATAGATATTGATTTAAACGGTCCCAAGGGTGACAACATGATCACCATTGACCCACATTTACATGTGACCGGACGGCCTATGCAAACCAGGGCTCAATGCCTCGAAACGCGCCCCCAAAAGGTTGTGGGTCACACGGTCTTCAAACCCTAATTTGCACTTTGCGGCAATATATTTCTGTCGCAAATTGATCATGACCACTCATCTTCGCCGGTCGAATTGAGTGGCTTAGATCTGATTTTTGATGGACCAAGAGATGTAGGCATGCACGCTGGGAGCTCGTCTCCATGCATGCCCGAGGTCCGTGTGAATCAGCACTTAGTGCTTGGATTCGATTATCCAAAGTAGGGACGGCCGCACGGTCTCTAAACCCTAAATTTCATCAACGACAATGCGCAACTGCCGTAAATAATCTTGTCTATCCAGCTTTGCATGCATAATTGGACGATGTAGATTTATTTCCAGCAAACCTGCAAAGCAGCATGAAAATTACCAGCCGCCTCTCTTTCACAGGGAGTGATCGACCAAGTGATGGCTTGTTTACACAACCCTCAAACGATCCCCAAAGGTAGTCTGGCATGCTGCCATTTTAAGACGCTCAATTCGCAACTTATCCAATCAAGCTTTAAAACAACGATGATTCATGTATATCGATTGTTTTGAGCTGCTTGCTTCTAAAGCGATGCATTACATGCATCGAGCACGTACGATATTTTATGAATATCAATTCCATAAATAACTTAGTTATTCAACCTAATACCACCGTATGTTATTTTTTGCGGCAAGTCCCACGACTTGACCCACTCATTAGAGACATCAAACATGTCACAAATTGGGGGATACTTACTGGGGTATTGGTCTGGCGGTTTACAACGTGCGGCATGCAACACGCTCATTACGAGAACGTGTCAGGAAAATATGGACGATTAATGTTGATGAGGGAAGTGGGCAAAGGCGTGATCATGTGACAATCACCATACCTACACGACCCCACTACTCCATCACTTAACTTTCTCCACTTCCTACGAGATAAGGATTGCGCTCAAATGACTTGTATAAATAGGTTCTTCGACCTATTTTCAAACAACACAAAAAACCAAGTTATTGTTAACAGCGTATCCAGAAAACACCCAGAATTGATAGCTTACATTATGTAAGCCAGTTCAACATTCTGATACAAGTCATAAATATACAATACCTTCACAATCTCAACACCTTCTTCGCTTCCCTCCCTAAGATCAACCGCATCTCCTTCACTTTGTGACCAAAGCAAGTCTGGAACGGCCATTTCTTGGTTTAGGCCAGACTTGTACAGATTGATCTCTCGAATCTAAAGTACTCCCGTGCAGTGCATTTGTTTAGGGTTTAGATTCGTTTCTCATCAACACACACCCAAATTTACCAAAACCAGCAGAAACTGTTTTCACCCATAAACACTTATCTACAAAGTTTAATGGTTAAGCAATAAACCTCGTATTGTATTCCTTAATACTATGTCTATGTAGAGTTCAAATATGCTTCGCAATTTTGTTTTCAATATGCACGACTTGAAAGATACGTTAGGGAATGAAACAGTTCAAGTCAAATATCACTAACCTCAAGTGGAAGGATGATTGTTGTCATTGTATCTCCTTGCTTCTTCACATCTTCAAGACTTCACAATACTTGTAATGTCTCATATCCTAACACTTTCAAGCTAGCCTATATGAAGTTGACTCTAGTACATAATCAAGCGAATCTTAACATGACTTTTGATTCACTAAAATATGACAACCAAACTTGACATACCAACGCTTGGTGAGTTCAACCGAGCTATGCTCTAACAATCTCCCCCTTTGTCAATTTTAGTGACAAAACTCTTACATCATATGGATAAACAAATTACAAGAATTCATTACACATACCGTACTAATGTCATACTTGGTATATCACTAATATTTTTTTGTCTTTTGATATGATTTCTTGAACTATTAGTTCAAGAAAGTAACTCCACTAATTTTGGTAACTTCTGTATATGATCATGGTGGATGTAATTACTGTAAATGTGATGTAAATGGGCTAATAAACATTTCTTCCAATGATTGGTTTTGTTGTTAACAGTATAAGCCTCTAATCACCTCTTATTTTGTAAGATTGAAGTTTACAACAATTATTATTTTCTATTATGGTTATATTATCTTCCACTATAGTTATATCAATATATTTTTTTGTTTGATAAATAATAAATACTAAAAAATATATTAATGGTGTATCGCCTGTAAAACAGATATTATCTTTTGTATAGGTGTATAGGACCCGACCTGTACGATACCGATACACGATATTGACTACCTTGCACATACGCTTGATTCCCGAATTCAACATCACAGTAAACTGCTTACATTCAATCCTTGAAAATGTCGTTGTTGACATTATAATAACAAAGAAAATACTCTCCCTAAGGAAGATAGATAGATATTCAATCCGCACGTCTTTTTTATACCAATTCATATGACATGTTACTCCCCCTTAGTCTGTGCTTTCACTCTTTCGTTTAGATAAAATGTTTAAGCACCAATGTTCTTTTCCTTAGCGATACCAATCAATATAAAATCAATGCCAGTATCACTTGTTTACTCCATATATTTCTCCCCCTTTTTGTCACAAAATGACAAAGAAACGAAAAAATAAAGGACAACACGAAAAGAATCTTACAAATCTCAAAATAGACTTGCAATCTGTAGAATTAGGCACAAGGGTTCTACACATCATGTTCTAATAACCAATATCAAAACCGAAACTATAAGTAGTTTTATTTTGATATGTTACCAAGGATACAATTGTACAAACAATTTTTCCAATTTCGTTTAGCAAAACAAAAATCAACTAAGCACCTTAGTCCCTTTGCTAAACCGATTGTTCAAAAACAACAGCTTAATTCGATAAGACCAAAATAAAGATAACTTTATTTTCTCATCAGGTTCTAATTATCTATAAACTTAGACCTTTCAATTTTAAACAAGACAAGTACTAGGTTAGTTAACTAGCATTTCTTGTTAAGGCATTCGATTAGACTTGAATAACCGAAACCTCACTTCGATAAGTCTAACTAAGATCGGAATTAACTTAGTTTATCTTATCCGGTATCGAATTGGACTGAACAACTCATCTCGTACACCTTTTATTTCGTTAATCCATAAATAATTCATACAAACCAACATAAATCAACTTGCATAATTATTCACCTCAATCAGAAGCAATTGAAACAACATAGACATTAAAAGCACCGCAATTGCACCGAAATTTTGTAAGCCTAAACAATTGATACCACACAATAAAGCAAGATAACAATAGTTTTTCTTAACCGGAACCAATTGAATCACACACATCCAGACACACATCATGGAATAAACATCAATTGAACCGAAATTTTGTTAAGCAAAAGCAATAAATATATATGATATAAACTCGGGCTTTTCTTAAACAGGAAAACAATTAACTAACAAGATTTTTACCTCAAATTTCGCATCCGCTTCTCCAATATGATTGCATCTTCGTCCAAGGATAATTGATATTGAAATATCATCATGTTGTCATCCTTATGAAAAAACAAAAGAATAACAACAACAACCAACCTTTACCAGAGAAAGGTTGAAAATCGGTTTTAACAATTGCAAGCAAAAGTTGAAAACCTTCGAAACACATATGCTTTTATGCTAAACCAAAACCGATTCAAAATATTATGACTTTTTCACATATTATTTCTACCAGAACCCCTCATTATTCTTTGATAAATCCTACCAACATGGGCTAGAACTTAATCCTGCTATACTAAAAATTCACCCAAACCACAAGAGTTCACAATATTATGAGATCGAATACCAAGGTTAGAAAACCAAAATCAAACATCCAATAAACACAAATGCAATACACCATAAATATTTAATAAAGAATCAAGTATTGAAATTACCTCTATCTTGTAGGGAATTGAATTGCGAAAACAATGCAAAAAGAATGAGGTCATTCCGAGTTCGGACGAAGAAGTTATGGGCAAAACAGTTTTACACTTCTTCGTATGGGGACCTCTCACTAGGATCGGTACCCCAAGTGTTACTTGTGACGGATCACAACACTAAACTATTTTTGACATAACTTTTGCATATGATGTCTGAATTCAGTGATTTTTGGCTCGTTTTAACCATAAAAACAAGAGCTACACATATATGATCAGTAGATATCAACATCATAAACTCACAATTACCGTTTCTATCAAAACCTCGAATATAGATAGAGAAAGTATGGATATAAAAGAAAAGAAATCTCCTAAAGATGTTAATTAGTCATATAATAACCGAGAGATCATGTGCTTCCTCACCTTTCAAAAAATTGAGCACCAAGGTGAATATGCACATTCTAACACAACTAGTTTGTGTTGAGTTGATCCTTGTCTTGTTCGTCACGAGTGACTAAGACAGAATCATCATTCTTGATCTCTTGCTTGGTTTGTTTTCTCTTGTTCCATCTCTTGTTTTTATTCTTTGACTTGTGATGAAGAGTGTCATTATCACAAGTCACAACCTTTACTAGTACAAGAGATTTCAGACATAATGTCTTTCTTTAGTCTTTCAAGAAGATTCTTGTAATTATTTTCACTAACAATTGACAGCTGAGAGTCATTCTTGTGACTAACTTTTGGTCCCTTCTTGGATATGGAGGACTTAGGGACCCATTTAGAGTTGGGTTCGCATGAGCAACTTTCTCCTTCATACCGTTAAAATCATTGTCCTTTTGAATATTTTGCGAAACACCCTTTCTCCAATTTGGAACATCAGATCTTGTTTTTGCTTTTAAAAAGTCATATTTCTTTCTCTAATTGGGTCTTTTATGAAATGACCTTGTCGAGTGATATGCAAATTTTGAACTATCATTATAATAATTCTTTTGCCTAAACTTAGGAAAATACCGATATGAGTTCTTATGAGGAGAAAACTTAGCCAATTCGTTTGATACAATAGAAAGTGCATCTTGCATCTTACGAACTTTGCATCCCCATTGCAAGTGTCCTTTGTTATCACAATAATAACAATGATTAGTATAAATATACGAAGTATGAGTTTTAATGTTACCTTTTTGTGGATCATCTTGCATTGGAGCTCGACGAGTTTTCTTTTCCTTTTCCTTCTTCTTCTTATCTTTGTTCAACATTGTTGGTTTCTTGACATTAGCAGAAATGCGCTCTTTATTGTTGCTGGTTGAACACAATTCTTATGCTTGAATGGTTTTACTTATTTACAAGAAATACGAGCATCTTTTACATCGGTGGAAGCCTCTGGTTTAGAAGAATTTGTAGCTTTAACGAATTTTACCTCTTTGCTAATATTTGAAGCATCTATTCCTTTATAGCCCAATCCTCGTGTATCACGATGATTTCTACTTGCTTCTAACATTGAGGTTAAATTGTTTGTGCTATCATTGAACTTTTTGAAGTACAAATTTTCTTCTTCCAACGTCTTGATTTTACCAAGAGCAACAGCTAGCTCAGCCTCAAGGCATTTTTCTCGTGAGAGATATGTACCTTGCTTCTCTTCAAAACTCTTTTGTTGAGAGTTAATCCTTGCTTTAGATTCAGAAAGTTTCTCTTCCAAGGATTGAATCTCCAAGGAAGATGTATTCTTGAGAGAATCTAATTCCGCTGTCAAGGAAGAAAGATCATGAGAAAGTTGTTCATTTTCATCTTGCAAACAACCTAATTGTTCTAGAAGTTTTCCTTATCTTTTTATCCCAAGGGTGAGTTCAATTGCACAAGAGTCAAAAGATTTTTTTAACTCTTGTAGATCGGAAGTTTTACACTCACATGATCAACCTTTTCATCTCCTACAAAAGATTTTTCAGACTTGAGGTCCTTGATCATCAGTACAGGACTTAACTTAATCTCATCTTGAGAATATCCAGAAGTATTTTCAACTGAGCTCGTATAACTCGATGAGGATGTCCCTTCTAAGCATTTTTTAAAATCAAAACTTCCAAATTCTTGCAATACGTTAACTGAGTCCTTTTTAAGTTTTCGCTCTCGCTTAACTCTACTTTGACTCATGTCTTATAGGTTGGATCACATCAAACACAGATTATTAGATCTTTTCGTGTTTGCCTGCTCTGATACCAATTGAAAAGGTGAGGGTACCCAAATATACTTCAAGCTAAAACTTTTCCTGCCTATAAGTCTTTTCTCCGAAAGTGATTGTCTATGGACTGAGTCGAGACAATACAACTAATCGATTCACACTTCGTGTGATCGTCTATGGATACGAGATCGAGACAATACAACAACGAAGTATGTAACTTGATAAAAAGGTTCGGACTTAACCAAACACAATATGATTCACTTATTAAGTAAATAGCAATTAATGTTTGTGTAATTTACTTTAATTATAATAAAAAAGTTATAATGCGGAAATATAAAGTAAATGACACAGCAAGATTTTGTTAACGAGGAAACCGCAAATGAAGAAAAACCCCGGGACCTTGTCCAGAATTGAATACTCTCAGGATTAAGCCGTTACACAAAATTATACCAACTTTGTATAGTTGAGACCAAGCAACTAAACCTATAGTTCACCTAGTTCCGTCCGTATAGTTAAGAGTTACTGGATCATTTTCTAGACTAAAGATAATTTCAGTACATATTTTCCACCCTTTTACGTCCCTAACAAGTGTCACATTAACCATCTAGTGCAACCGCAAAACATCTATTCCTAATTTGTCATTAGTTTAATTTACAAAACTTAATCGTAGATAAGCGTTACCAATTTTTTTCCATAATTTTTTTTTTTTGCGTTATATATCCTTTTTGAAATTTTAATTAAGTTTAATATGGTACTAACTGGTAAATGCTAACATTACTCTATTAAAACTACTATTACTGTTATTATCATCTATAATTATTATATTAATATTTTTATCATTAACATCAGTGGTCGAACTATTATTCCAACTACTCTCCCAAATGTTATTGAGTCCCAAAATATTATTAACATTTATATGATTGTAAATTATTGACCCTACGTATAAGTCAAGATGCTTAATAAGTCTATAATACTAATCTCACTATTTATTTATTTGTTTTTAATATTGGATTGTCTACGTGTTTATACTTCTTAGATTAATTATTCTCCAATCCTTATTAGCTAAAGTTATTGGTGTACCCTACAATTTTTATTTCACTACATACACAAACAACCAACCAACCAAACAAATCAATCAAATAATTATTTTAATTATTGATGGTTTTTAGTGATTAAGATTTATCTCACAAACCAACCCAGTTCTAAACTAAACTATTTCACTAACTGGCACTGGCTATTTCAATCTATTCCCATGTAAGATCTAATAGTGAGCTCTGATACCAACACTGTAGCGCCCCCTAAGCTAGCAGCTGACTAATCCAGGAGATTAGCTAAATAAAGAGGCACTACGAATCTAAATCATTTACTTAAACAATCAATTAAGAAATCTGCTACAAAACTTATCCCAAAACTAACCCCGCTCAGAATATATATACATTAACTTCTCTCAAATGATACATATACAATAGTCATTTGGTTTACAGATACAATAAACAACATAATAAACATAGCAAAAGTTAACTAATTAACGGAGTCAACACTTGTGGCTTTCGCTGCGCAACTCTGATCTGTCTCTGAAAACTGAAAGTGGGAATAATTAACATTTAACTTCTAAGTAATCATAAGCAAGATTAAGAAAAACAATAATGTTTTCCCAGACATTAAATAGTGACCAAGTCACTGAGATACACAAACACGAATACGGGCAAGCTCTTTCTTCAAACAATGTATACTATGGTTGTGCAATTCCGAACTCGCAAATCCACACCTAATCGTAAATATGGATGTCGACAACTCCGAACTCGAAAACTGTCGACCAATATAAGCATAAAAGCTGAATTCATGTAGATATAAATGTGAAAGAGCATATCCTCACAGAAGTAAACAAACATGTATATGGACAAACTCCTTCTTCAAACAATGTATACTATGGTTGTGCAATTCCGAACTCGCAAATCCACACCTAATCGTAAATATGGTTGTCGACAATTCCGAACTCGCAAACTGTCGACCAATATATCATAGAAGCTCTAGGTATAAATGTGAAGGAGCGTATCCTATATATCACACGTGGAAATTCTTATTTCCCATAACAATTCATATTGACCACAACACATCGCAGGTCCTTTCCAAACCATGGAAAGATTAACAGAATCAACATAATTATCGTAAAACAAGTTAAACAATGCATTGAACGCACAAACAGAAATACATGAGTTTGTTAAACATAAACTGTTGTAAAGGAAAACAATAATGGTTACCAAAGAGTCAAATGTATTCCCACCTCTTTTGATGAAAAGCCACGCTTACCTCGAGATCCACGATCCACTGGTTCATCCTTTGAATCGATCCTTGTTAAATAGACTAACTGTTAATCACACAAGCGCTCTAAGAATTTATCCAAAAGGATCATACAAGACTCATACAAGTCTATTCTATGGTTCTAAGCCCATTTATGACTTTACACCATTTTATTATCTATCTTTAACATATCTAAGGTTTACTAATACGATTAGGTTGGTTCTATAGTCCATTAGATAAGTCTTGTGAATATCTACAACTTAGTAGAAGAATCCAAAGGCTTATTCGGACCATAAAGGGTCCAAACATCTAATTAAGAAACACTATTCTAAACCCAAGTCCACTACTCCAGCCCACTAACCAAACCCAAGTCCACTACTCCAGCCCATTAACCTAAGGCATGGTTCATATGAGTCAACAAACGGTCACTGACGGTCAAAGGGTCGATTAACGGTCAACGTAAGTCAGGGTCAAGTCAAGTCTACGGTCAACAGAGTCAAGGTCAGATCAAAGTCCATGGTCAATGGTCAACGAGTCAATACTAGTGACTCAGTGGGTCAAACCCGTTTCAACCCGATTCGACTCAGTCAGATGGACTAAGTCAGCTAGAGTCAGATCCTGACTAGGCTGAATGGCACAAGGCCACAACTCTTGCACAGGCCAGAGCCATTGCTCAGTCCAAAGAGCACTAATGCACAAACATTGTACAACCTAAACTTAATCACATTGCTAATGCACAAACATTGCTCAGTCACAACTTCTACTCCATTACCAATTCAATTTAATCTAAAAACATCTAACTCTCATTGCAATACATCATATTGAATTTAACTGAACTTCATAATTGAACTTCAAATACAAGCTTAGCCTACCTGCGAAAGCAGTAGCTGCAATATCCAATCTTTACAGCAATCACTAACAGCAATTACAATCACCACCAACTCAACTACATCCACCTATATGTCTAACTCATAACTCAACCTCAACACAGTTTGTAATCCAAGATCTAAGCACTTCAACAAAACCTAACTCAGATTCATTACAACCACATCCTGCACAATCAAACTCCAAAGCAATCCACTGCCTAGCCATAGTATTTCAGAGTCACACCACTTCTGTCATACAACCATGTCAGCTTCATTAACTTACAAACAACACTCATATCTATCATCTTTATCAATTACATCACCATTCTCATAACCATGTAACTCGATCCAACTCTTCAATAACTCCCTGTAATTCATCACATCCCTAGCTAAGTCACAATTACAGCTTCACTCCATTTCATCACTCCACCAAATTCATCTCTAACGTCATCATCTTCTTTAGATGTATTCGTTATTAGTTCATTTCCAAAATAAACAACAACAAGTTCTACATTTCAACTTCAACTTCAACTGCCATCAACAATACCACCAGAGCAGCCACTGCCTTCTCTACCGCAGATTCAGAAATCCATTGAAACCCTGTAACTTGAACATAAGTCTAGAAAACATACCACAGTTCCATTAACTTCAACAACAATACACCACTGCAATAATAATTTTGTTCATAAAATAGAACCACCACCTACACATTCATATCTTCATTATAACCACATTCATTCTAACTCTACAATACTGACCTTGTATCTCCATGTCAGTTCTCTTCAACCATTCACTAGTCAGTAACAAACCCATCAACACAACCTCGAATATCACCCATTACTTCAGAGAGTGCAACACTCACTATACTGATATATCCACCAGTTCCAACATCATATCAAAATCTTGTACTTCACTACATACCCACACAGTTCTATCCCGTACCAATTCAAGTCGTAACTTTATAACTCAATTCATAAACTCAACAATAAACAATTCACACACTAACGTCAACACTCAATTTTGACTACACATCTTACTGATTGTACTCAATTCACTTTAAGAAGGAAAAATTACCTTAGGTGAAATCCAAATCTCATGCGGCTGGATAATCTTCTCTGCTAGTTTAGTACAACCTGAATCAACTCTAAAACCCATTTGTTAACTCCACAATCATCGTCTTCTCCATCTTGAATCATTAGCATCAGCATGTCCTAGAAACCCCAATTCTCATCATTGAAACCCTAATTATCGAATCCATCTCAGAATCCCGAACTCAAATCTCAATATTCAAATCAACCAAAAACCCATCTCCAATGGATCTCTTAGAACCTCAAATTCATCTTCTAACCCTTCTTTTGAATTTCATCCTCCTTGACCTTGCTTTACAAACCCTAATTCTCACATAATCACCTAACAAAACATATTTCACTTTACTTGAGTCATCACAGCCTTCATTCAATCAAACCCATCTCTTATTTTCTCTGATTCATCCACTTCTTCCACAAACAAACCCTAAATGCAACTTACATAGTAACATCATTCCCTTCTCCCGGTTCAATCAAGCACAGTTCATCAGTTATCCCTTTGATTCATTAAGTTAACAAACTTCTACGAATCACTCACATCAAAACACGCTCGATTCTTTGATAACAAAGTCGACAGAGAGAAGAAGAAGAGAAACAGAGAAAAAGAAAGAATAAGAAGAAGAAGAAAGAGAAAGCAAAGAGAATGAATGAATTCTTCCCGATCAGTTTCTAGAGATAAGACCAAGGAAAACACTAAGGAACGAACCACATTTGATAAGCGAAGCCAAGGTCTGTCCAAAGGGTAAAAGACTTTTTTGCCCTTCACATTTATCCATTGATATCTTCTTGGCCGAGTATCCGAACGACACGTTCGCGTAGTCCATTACGCGCAACTTTTTGAGACCTATCCAACGGTACTAGTTTCGTATCTAGATCGTTGTTATATTAGTTTCTATTAGTTAAGTTCGAGTTACACTAATAGAGTAATTAGCGACTAAGACGTCCCTTGACTAGTCTAATAGCGTTGACGTCCTTGAGGGTCCTTACAAGTTGGACAAAGGCTCTTCTGTTTATCTTAACATAAACTACTTCGTCAGGTCCTTAGATCTATCTTATGTTCAATTACCGAAGTAATCGTTTAAGATTAAGACAACAACACTCTTAATCCAAAGAATTGTGTTGATGCCGATCTACTCAATTAATCAATCCAATCTACCACAAGGATAAACTGATTATTAATTGGATCCTTTTTTACGGAAACAAGTATTGTGCACACCAAAGATTATGAACTCACAAATCAAAAAAATTCAATATCTTCTTCATCTTCCAATCTTCTTAGATATTCAATATAGACCTGCACACAATCACTTGAATCTCTTGTGATCAATCACGCACAGAACGGAGTCTGTTAACAATGGATTATCACAAGATCGTCTTTAGAACTAACAACAGTCCAAAGATCCCTGTCGAAACTCTGAACTAGTTTGAGTGAATCTTATATTAGAATATAATATTCTCAAGCATAAACAAACTAGGTGCAATCATATTTCAAACACCGTTAGTCTATCAAATCAATGCAAACAAAAGATAAACCGCAATTATCTAGTTTCCCACCAACGGTACACGCTAGAGCTTCTCAATCCCAAAGAAGACTTTAAACTGAGCGGCCGTAAGAGATCTCGCCTAATTAGGTTACTCTCCTCTCCGAATAGGAGGCTACACCAGTACAACAACAAAATAGGAAGTCTGTTGTTACGAAGGATTAGTTTGCTAGAAAGGAAAACTTCAAGTATTTATAGACAAGGAAGTTTGGACACAAAGGAATATCCAAAACCGAAAATATTCTCAAGATATTCATTAAAGCACAAATTCGTCCAAAAATAATGATCGAAATCTCTCGAAAAATCTAATTAGTAAATGCACATTACTAATTCTTGTATTTCCCTACAAAATGAAATTAATAACCTATTAAAAGATTCTTAACTTACTTATGTTTCGATCCTGGGGTTTTCTTTATTTCTATATTAATCAACATCCTTACTTTGTAAGTTCTTTTTCACACTTACAACCTTGAAACCGATTTTCCACACTTCCAAACAAGTTTAGAATTGGTTCATCTGACTTTCAAGAACTATGCGATTGATCAAACAAACATTCAATCACAATCATGGGTTTATCGGTTCTACCAAAACGGTTCTACCTCCATGTGAGTATTGTGCATAGTCACACTAGCTTTCTAAAATTCGGTTGACTAGGTACTAGGATAGGTTCCCACATATATATGGTATTTAACTTATATGTGTTGCACATGTCCATAGGGTCGGTTCCCCTTTGCCTAAAAACGTGTTGCACATGTTCATAGGATCGTTCCCCTTTCTGCTATAAACCTTGCTGCACCCCGTACAAGGATCGGTTCCCCTTTGTGATGTACTGTACCTCTTACTAGGATTGGTTCCCCTTTCCCAAATTTGGTCAGACAAAACACAAACCCGATCATACCATCTCAGGTGATTACTTAAGATCGGTTTCACTAATAAAAGTCATACCAATACATAAGTCAGGCCTTTGTGAATAGTTATACCAAGAACACAAACAAGTTGTGAGCGGTTATACTCAATCACACATATTGGTTGTTCATAAGATAAGCAATGAATAACAAAACCAATAACACCTGGCAATTTCTTTTTCGGTTCACAAACAAGTTTGTGAACTTACTTCCTTAGAACACATGTAAAACATTGTTCCTTATGATGAAATCCTCACCTCATACCCATACATAATCACAATAGCATTCAAATGATTATGGTGATGTCTTATCTATAAAGTTTAATGGCTAAGCAACAAACCTCATATTGTATTCCTTAATACTATGTCTATCTAGAGTTCAAATATGCTTCGCAGTTTTGTTTCAATATGCACGACTTGAAAGATACGTTAGGGAATGAAACAGTTCAAGTCAAATATCACTAACCTTAAGTGGAAGGATGATTGTTGTCGTTGTAGCTTCTTGCTTCTTCACATCTTCAAGACATCGCAATACTTGTAATGTCTCATATTCTAATACTTTCAAGCTAACCTATACGAAGTTGACTCTAGTACATAATCAAGAGACTCTTAACATGAGTTTTGATTCACTAAAATATGACAACCAAACTTGACATACCAACGCTTGGTGGGTTCAACCGAGCTATGCTTTAACATATATAAATAGCTTGTTATGCCTTTTGGCTTGTCTAATGCTCCTAGCACCTTTATGAGGCTCATGAATCAGGTTTTACAACCATTTATGAGTAAGTTTGTCATTGTATACTTTGATGACATATTGATTTTTAGTAGAAGTGCAAAGGAACATATAAGTCATCTTTCTCAGGTGTTCAAGGCATTATTTGATCATTCTTTTTTTGTGAATTTGAAGAAATGCACATTTATGTCCTCTGAAGTTACTTTATTGGGGTATGTCATATTATCAAAGGGTATTCATGTGGATCCTTCTAAAGTTCAAGCTATTATGGATTGGCATGCATGTTCGTACTTCTATCAAAGAAGTACGAAGTTTTCATGGATTAACTTCTTTTTATAGGCGCTTTGTAAGAAATTTCAGCACCATTGATGCACTCTTACTGATTGTTTGAAGAAAGACAAGTTCATCTGGACTGAGGAAGCTGATAAAAGTTTCAATACTCTTAAAGAAAAACTATGTTCAACCCCTATTCTTATCATGCCTGACTTTTCCAAGCCTTTTCAAGTTGATTGTGATGCTTCTATTATCGGAATTGGAGCAATTTTATCTCAAGAAGGACATCCAGTTGGTTATCATAGTGAAAAATTTCCGAGACACAAAAAAAGTGGTCTACATATGAATTAGAATTGATTGCACTTGTACAAGCTCTTAAACAGTGGCATACTTATTTGTCTCATCGAGAGTTTGTCATTAATACTGATAATCATGCAGTTAAGTATCTCCAAACTTCAGCTAAGATTAATCATATGCATGATAGGTGGTTATCCACAATTAACAAGTACACTTTTTCTATCAAACATAAAAGTGGGAAGCTTAATCAAGTTGTAGATTCTTTAAGTAGAAGGCGACATGTTTTAGCAACCATTCATAATGAGAGTTTTATTTTTGATTATATCAAAGAGATTTATGTTGAGGATGATGATTTTAAAATAATTTTGGAACAATGCAGTTCTTTGGTTCATGGAGTTTATGACTTTCTCATTCAAGATGGCTTCTTAAAAAGGTAACCGTATTTGCATTCCTAATGGTTCTTTACGTCTTCATTTAATACGTGAACTACATGGAAGTGGTCTTGGTGGTCATTTTGGCAGAGATAAAACTATTGCACTTGTATAAGAACGCTATTACTGGCCTTCACTTAAGCGTGATGTACAAAAATATGTTATGAGATGCATGGTTTTCCAACAAGGTAAGGGTATTGTTCAAAACAACGGCCTTTATACGCCTTTACCTATACCAAAAGTTCCATGGGTGGACACTAGTATGGACTTTATTCTTGGTTTACCTCGAACAGCTAGGGGTAATGATTCAGTCATGGTTGTTGTGGACAGATACTCCAAGACGGCTTATTTTATAGCCTGTAAAAAGTCTATTGATGCTTCAAATGTTGCATCCTTATTTTTCAGAGAGATAGTTCGATTACATGCCATTCCTAAGTCTATTACTTCTGATAAAGATACAAAATTTCTGAGCTATTTCTGGAAGAAATTGTGGATGCGTTTGGGAACTAGTTTACAGTTCAACACTACTTCACATCCGCAAACAGATGGACAGACTGAAGTTGTCAATAGTTCTTTGAGCAATTTGATTCGAGCCAAATGCATTGATAACAACAAACAATGGGATATTTTGCTGCCTCACATGGAGTTTGCATTCAACACTTCAGTAAACAGATCTACAGGTAAAAATCCATTTGAAATTGTTTATTCAAAGGTTCATAATCATGTATTAGACTTGGTTGTACTTCCTAAGTTACTTAAATCCAATGTCAAAGCTGATAATCTATTGGAGCAAACTTCTCAACTACATCATGAGGTCAAAACAAAACTTGAGGAGTCTAATGTTAAATACAAGGATGCTGCAGATAAGCATAAAAGATTCAAAACTTTTCAGGAGGGGGAGTTAGTAATGATTCATATGGGCAAGGGGAGATTTCCAGTTGGTACCTATAACAAGACTAAGATGAAGAAGTACGACCCTTTTAAAATCATGAAGAAAATCAGTGACACTGCATATGTCATTGATCTACCAAAGGAATGGAACATTTCTAATGTGTTCAATGTTCAAGAAATTTTCACCTTTCATGGTGATAGTGATATATTATTTGCTTCTAGCAACTCAGAGACGAGTTTTTCTCAAGAAGGGGGCTGATGTAGGACATCTACCTGTTTTCAATGTATCAATTGTCCCAGTTGATCCAATTGGTTTGTATCAACAATGATAGTTGATTTCTTTACGCTATATCAACTGTCACAGTTGATCCATAACATGTACTTTGGTTTACTTGTTTTTCAAGTCTAGAACTTCTTCTTTTAGAGTTTTCTTATTTCTTCTTTTAGAGTGTTACTATTTTTAGGTTCTTGTTATGCCTATATAAACAGGCTTACTTCGTTTTTTGTAAGACACATTATTATTATCATATCAATTAAAACAACTCTTCCAGAACTATTATCTTTTCTCATCTCAAAACCCTATTATTCTTTTGTTTTCTCAACCTTTTCTTCCCTTCTGAACACCAGCAATCTGTGAATTGCTTTCTTCTTAAACGTACTACACTATAATAGATCCTAGAAACGCGGAATTATGGAAGTCCACCATATTATTTCACATGGTTAGCTGAAAACTCATCAAGCGGCTTCTGTAACATAAAACAGTAAATCTGTCAAAACCAAGTAATATGAAAAGTAAAATGCATCAACTGTCTCTCATACTCAGCTCTTCGATTTCTTCGATTTATCTCTCCTTCTATATAATTTTTCAGATAAATCAACTCTCTGATATCAAGGGACAAGACTAGTTTTTTGGCGAAACTATAGGTGTCAGAACTCTGTTCAGCACCACCAGAATTTCCTCTTTGGTTTTCCATTTCAAAATAAATTTGATCTGCTAATTGCTTTTTCTATTTTTGGTTTTAATCTTTTGCGGTTTAGATATCTTTTCTCTAACCCCCTTTTATAACTTTTCAAAAATACCATTAGTAACAATTTATGACGTTCCATAAAATGTCCCGTCTCTTGGAAATTCACGCCCATTCAAGGCCATGCACACCTTCTCCATAATCATCATTACTCCTTGAAAACCTATTTCCAAAACATAATTCTAGACGTTGCATATGCCTTAAATCGCTTCAGAATTTCCATTAAGAGGTGCATTGGTATACTACCTAGTTCGGATAAGTTTATTTGGGTAATAATTGGAATCTTTGATTTTGTGCAGATCTAGAAACAGGCAACACCTGCTAAGAGGCACTATTGCTAGTTGGAGTGTATCGGATAGGAATTTGATCAACTATCATATCATATGGACTACCACCAAAAGTTTGCTAAACAATTTTTTCCTAATTTTTGTGTTAATAATTTGCCTACAGGTTCTTCTGATCACTGCCACATGCACATTGATTTTAACTTTGAAGATGTATGTATGCCCAGGCCCTTTCATTTTATGACCATGTGAATTGAGGACCCTACCTGTAGAGACATAATAGCTAACTCTTAGTCTGTTAATATTGTCGGTTTTCCTGCTTATAAGCTAAAGGTTTTAAGCACCAAAAAAGATCTTAGGGAATGGAATAAGTCCTCTTCTGGTAACATTCAAACTAATATAAAAACAACCACGGGGAACTTGTTGATATTCAAACCACCAACCCAACTGATTCTAATTCTACCTCAAGACTTAAAGATAGACTGAAATATTTGTATAATCTAGAGGAACTATAATGAGAGGATAAATCCAGAGAAATTTGGCTTTTGGAAGGAGATAAAAAAAAATTCTATTCCCATAGAGCCGCTCTTTTAAGAAGGAATAAAAATGCTATCAGTTGGACTAAGAAAGCTACTGGCAACATTTTAACTGATTGAGATAGTATAGGAAACTCTTTTGTTGATTATTTTAAAACCTTATACTCTTCTCATCCCCAACAGTATCAGGATGAAATTATCCAGGAGCTTCCTTTGAAGTTTTCTGATGATGATAATACCCATTTAAATTTGACCCTCATTGCTGAGGAGATAAAACATGTTGTTTTCCAAAGGGGAGGTAAAAAATCTCCTAGACCAGATGGATTTACTGGCTTATTTTATCAAAAAAGTAAGAACATTGGGATATTGTCAGGGAAGTTGTTGTTGATATGACACATACTTGCTTCCGCACATGGCATATAACTAAAGTTTTTAATCATATTAATATTTCCCTCGTCCCTAAAGTCCCTCTTATTGAGTTAGTATCTCAATATAGACCTATAGGTCTTTGGCCAACAAACTTATTTATGATATCTTGTCCAAAAGTTTGACCAACATACTAAAACCTTTTATGGATAATGTTAGAGCACTGCTCGGTCGAACTCGCATGCGTTGATATCTCAAGCATGTTTTTCAATGTTAGTGTTCAAAACTATAAGTCTTGATTTCTAGTCTACTATAGCTAAGTCTCGGACTAGGATAGAAAGTGTAGTTGAGCTTAAGAACTCCATGGCGATCATCATACAAGACGAAGAACTACTCAAGGAACTGGTGGAACTTCATCGACTAAAAGGTATGTGGAGACTTGAACTTATCTATCACTCAAAAGTCTATATACTCTATCTCCTATCTTGAGACAAAATTCGTTTTGCTATATAGACTTTGATTATACACGTTTGTTATTTCAAGCCGAGTTTATCTCTCTTATCTATTTCTCAAAATATGTGTTGGTAAGTTTTCGCTTTGGCCAAGTTCATCTTTACCTAGTGACGAATGTTTCAATTACTTGAAAATGGCTTTGACGAAAAATAGTTTGTGAATAACAACTATATAACGTCCTCTAAGAATGTTTCAATCATTGAAATGAGAGTTTAGATTATATAACCATTGTTGTATATAAGCATTGTGTGGAAACACATACATGTATAAGTCCTTATTCCTTGAACCAAAGTATGCGTACTTTGCTGCTCAGGAAAACCGGAACAGAGTCCGTGAACCCAGTCCGCGTACTATCGGAGGTTCTCTTCCCGAGAAAATCTACTGGAGTTTGTGAACTATTTACAAACTTATTCCGGGTACTTAAGTCCGAGTACCTAGTACGCGTACTTAGGTTGGTTATTTTCTAAAAACGATTACTCGTGAACTTATACTTATATAAACTAAGGAATGCAAGTTTGCAAACCATGGCTATAAAGTTCATGAATTGATTCGAGTGAATCAAATTGTTTTTGCTTCGATTGTGTCTTGTATACTTCTATAAGATCTAAGCAATTGAACAACTCTCTAACTAGTTCATTTGAGTCATTTGAACTAGTCAAGGTAAAGAAGAATATCATTGATATGAAAGTGATCATGTGGCTAACCATCTGGTTACATGTTTGGGTACGGTTACACAAACCTAAAATGTGCATTTCATTTGTGTGTGACAAGCTAAGTTTTCGATTTAATGGTTGAAAGATATTAGCTTTAATCTAATCAGGTTTTCATATAACGGTGATTATTGAATACTTTGTTACTAAGATAACATTGATTGCAAACCCTGATTTGAAAGACTATATAAGAGAGAACTCTAGCAACTGGGAAACCTAATCCCCACACCTCATGTGTGATACTAGTTAAGCTAGAGTCGATTCTCCTTTAACCTTAGGTTTCTACTGAGACCCTGTAGGTTAACGACTTGAAGACTTCATTGGGATTGTGAAGCCAGACCGATACTACTTTCTTGTAGTTGTGTGATCTGATCTTGTTGTTTCTATCGTATTGAGTACAATCATAACGATTGGATTGAAATTTATATCTCTGATAGGCAAGATATAAAAGTAATCACAAACATCATCGTCTCATCGTTTTTGATTCCACAATATCTTCTTTCTCCGCGTCGATTAAGATTATTGTGAGGTGATTTATAATACTGAGCTGTTCTTCGGGAATATAAGTCTGGTTTATCAATTGGTTCATGTTCACCTTGATTTATCAAAAGACGAAGCAAAACTCGTAGGTATTTCCGTGGGAGACGGATTTATCTATTACCGTAGACTTTTCTGTATGATACAGATTAGTTTATCAAAGTCTTCGACTTTGGGTCGTAGCAACTTTTAGTTATGGGTGAGGTCGGCTAAGGGAATCAAGTGCGTAGTATCCTGCTGGGATTAGAGACGTAGGAGCATAACTGTACCTTGGATCAGTGTGAGATTGATTGGGGTTCAACTACAGTCCAGAGCGAAGTTAGTTTCTAGTAGGCTAGTATCTGTAGCGGCTTAATACAATGTGTGTTCAATCTGGACTAGGTCCCGGGGTTTTTCTGCATTTGCGGTTTCCTCGTTAACAAATTTTCTGGTGCCTGTGTTATTTTTTTTTTCCGTATTATATTTTGTTATATAATTGAAATATCACAGTTTGTGCGGTTGAATCAATCAATTGCGAAATCCTACTTTTGGTTGTTGATTGTAATTGATTGATACTTGAACATTGGTCTTTGGTACCGTTCAAGTGATTTCTTTTGTATTCAACTAGACTCGCAGATTTCTATTTGCTTGAGTAAGAATTGAATCGAGAAAGACAGATATAAATCTTTGATATACTTTATTTAGATTGAGTCTAGTTGATTCTCTTGAAAGTATATTGGAGTTAGTCCATACAGATTGATAATCGAAATATTGGGTGTGGTTGTTGTACCCCTGCTTTTTCAATTGGTATCAGAGCAGGCAAACACGTTTAAAGACCTTACAAGTCTGTGTTTGTAGCGATTTGACTCTATGGACAAGAGTGCTATCTCTGATAAACTCATCACCAGAAATAAAAGTTCTGTCTCTACTATATCTATTAAAGAGAAAGATTTTTCAATCTCAAACACAGATGAACCTAGTGTTCTGACAAGACAGACAGACACTGACATGTGTTGTTCCGATCACCCTTCAAAAGAGTTTATCTCCAGTAATGAAAGGGAAACAACTGAAGAGAGTGAACTCATTCTAAATCTTGTTAGAATTCAAGATGATATATTTAATCGGTTGAAAAACATGTCAATGTCCTTCTTGGTGTAGTAAGAGACTGCAATTCCAAAAACACTGAAGATCAGCCTTCACGTATCCTACTTGAGGCAAGTCTTGAAAAGGATGTTTTGGAAATTGAACATCGCTTGAATAAACTCTCTATTCAAGGTCGTGTCAAAAATTCCTCTATACCATCTACTTCTATTGAAACCAAAGCTCCAGGTTCAGAAGTAAAATCGGAATCCCTTCCTATTAAAAAGGATGTGCCTGAAATCTCCATTAGTCAAGGATGTTGCACATCAAATGGGAGGAAGAAATCTTCAAAGTATGATGTTAAGACGAAACCTTCTAATCATCCTCATGATCAGAAAGTATGTCTCTTTTGTGATTCAAAAGGGCCTGTTAAGCTAAAGAAAAACTCCAGGTTGAATAACAATTCCATTGTTCAACTTCAACACACCTTAGAATTAATTCTCAAAGGTGTAACTGACATTCGTATGTCTAATCCAATTGGTTTTAGTACTTACCCCGTGTATGTTACTATGAAAGTCAGTTCAATGAGTTCCTTGAATGCTCAAAAGCAGAACAGATGTCTTAACAAAAATCGTCTAAGGAAAAGATCAAGTCGTTTCCTCTGGAGATAATGATACAGTTGATGTGAACAAGGTATTAGGAGAAAAGAGCAAAGATGATGATATAAGAAATAACCTTAAGGAGTTAATTGAAGGTTATAAAGAGATCATCAACTGGTTGTCAACCTCCTCTAGCCAAAATTCTTCAGGTAAGAGTCGATACAATGAGTCATGTCTTGATAACAGTAAATTTTATGCCAACTTTTCACATCATAATGGTTTTCCTCCAAACTCTCGAGGGAAGAAGGATAACCGAAAACAATATTCATTTAATGAGCTAAAGGCTCATACTTGTGTTAATTAATCACAAGGTTGAAATCTCACTTGCGAAAATCCTGGTTGAGTGAGAATTGGTCAGGTATGCTTATTGGCAAAGTGTCTCTGATTATCTAGCTAATTTCTTATCGCTCTTAGATGGATTGTTAGTTAACACTTTTACATGAAGTATTTTTTTCTGGTTATTTTTTTTCTTTCTTCGTTTTGTTTGCTCTATGCCTTCTATCTTAGTTTTCGAAATGCTAAGATGCATGGTATCTTTTTAAAGCATCAAAACGATGTGTTTACCAACTTCACAAATAGACCTTTAGATTAAGGTTTTGTGGACCCTCTTCTTACGGGTACACGTACGGTTTTAGGATTCTCTCACAAACCGACCTTGTAAACCCTAAGTCTTGCCGAACTTGTTTATATACCTTTCCTATTGAGTTGAATTATCTCACTCTAGGCTTCCTATTATCAATGGCTTCTTCCTATTTTTCTTGGGATTTACCTGAAGACTTCGTTGATAATGCGGTATATTTCGAATTCGTTGAAGAAGGGAACGTTTGTTGAAGTTGAAGGATCTTTTCCTCAATCTCCTGATTCCTCCTCGGATATTGAGGAGGTTGAAGAGATTTCAGCTGAAGTGGTTCTTGAGTTTCTCAAAAACTTTGAGGATGCAAAACAACAACTTGTTGATACAATGAAGTGTCTTGATATGGTAAGAACTGAGTTGTAAAAGGTTAATCCTGACATTGTTCTCATGAAAAATCATGTTAAAGAACTTCTCAATAAGGATATCCACTCTGAAGATGTTGTGGATGCTGTTAATCACAAGCTCAAAGATCTCAAGACTCATGAGGATCCAGAACCGTCTATATGACCTTAGTTCGTGTTCGACTTTGGCACAGGAGTCTGTTTTTGTTTCTTAGCTTGTTGATTTTATTATTTGCCTAGTAAATCTTCGGATGAGAATTATTTTCTTGTTCTGTTTAAAAGAATAACTAGAGTTTGGAATAGCCATTATTGTGATTATACATAGCTATGTCCAACGTTTTCATCTTCATGTTTTTAGGTTTATTTGTTTAAATTCTAAAAAATTGTTTGGAAGATGATTTTTGTAGTATTAATCTTTATGGTTTTATGTATTGCAATTTGTTATGGGATATGTGTGTTTGTGTCCGCGAACTATGATTGTCCCATACCTTGTCAAAAGTTAAGTCTTTCTTATGTCGATATGCATGTATTGATAAAATAATTAATGAACTTTTGACATTACAAAAGTTTGAAGCCTATTATGTCATTATTGATAGAAGATAGGATGAACTTTCGTTTATGAGGATTATGTCTATTGTATGTCATTGTGCAAATAGTGATGGAAAATAGAATGAATCCTTGTCTACTCCGCAATATTGATCTTCCCTGATCCATATTTTATGTATATACTGTGAGGCTCCATAAGTTCTCTTATGTTGAGCATTTCCGATTAGATTAATCATGGTTTTTCTTGTGGTTAATTTAATTGAGTATTATTAGGATTCAAATTCATATTCGTATGTGATTTGTCATGTCCAAAGAAATCCTTATTTTTTATGAAATTAAGGTCGCTCTTGTTGTTCTTTCGGGAATGACATATTATGGGGGAGAGTTCTTAATGAACTTGTGCTTAATTTCCAAATCTTTGTGGGGAGTGCGGCTGTGGAACATTATAGGGGTTATCTTGTATCTTTATAAACTCCTTGATGAAAGCATTTAGCTTCGGCTTTATGATTGCATCTAAATAAGTTGGTATGTGCTTGCTTTTGGTCATGAAATGTCTCTATGAAAATTTTCATTAGGATCCCGTTTTCGTACCTTTGCCAATTTTACTGACAAAAAGGGGGAGAATTAATCTGTAGTTCACACTACAAATACATATGGTTTTTGGATCATTATGTAAGGGGGAGTGGTTTCCATGTGAGATGGAGTATTGACTAAAGGGGAGTGATACGTATCACCATAGTATTGTTGTCGAAGTTGTGATACAATTGAACTTTGAGGCTGTGTAATAATACTATGACACTGTATAACAATGATTGAGAATTCTTATTTTCTCATTGTTATAGGTACGGATTTTCAACGACGATGATTCTAAACTTACAACCTTTGGAATCATTGGAGTACTTGTAAGTGACGAAGATTTCGAGTAATGTTGAAGATTAGGCATGTAGAAGAAGAGCTACAAAAGTTTATTTATCTATTTTTGTATTCCATATGTATTGATAGTTTTGTCACTAAAATTGAAAAAGGGGGAGATTGTTAGAGCACTGTTCGGTCGAACTCGCATGATTTGCTATCTCAAGAATGTTTTTCAATGTTAGTGATCAAAACTATAAGTCTTGATTTCTAGTCTACTATAGCTAAGTCTCAGACTAGGATAGAAAGTGTAGTTGAGCTTAAGAACTCCATGGCGATCATTATACAAGATGAAGAACTACTCAAGGAACTGATGGAACTTCATCGACTAAAAGGTATGTGGAGACTTGAACTTATCTATTACTCATAATTCTATCTACTCTATCTCCTATCTTGATACAAAAGTCGTTTTGCTATATACACTTTGATTATACACATTTTCTATTTCGAGCCGAGTTTATCTCGCTTATCTATTTCTCAAAATATGTGTTGGTAAGTTTTCGCTTTGGCCAAGTTCATCTTTATCTAGTGACAAAAGTCATATTACGTTTCAATTACTTGAAAATGGCTTTGGGAAAAAATAGTTTGTGAATAACAACTATATAACGTCCTCTAAGAATGTTTCAATGATTGAAATGAGAGTTTAGATTATACAACCATTGTTGGATACAAGCATTGTGTGGAAGCACATACATGTATAAGTCCTTATTCTTTGAACTAAAGTATGCGTACTTTGCTGCTCAGGAAAATCGGAACAGAGTTCGCGAACCCAGTTCGCGTACTGTCGGAGGTTCTCTTCCCGAGAAAATCTGCCGGAGTTTGTGAACTATTTACAAACTTATTACGGGTACTTAAGTCCGAATACCTAGTCCGCGTACTTAGGTTGGTTATTTTCTAAAAACGATTATTCGTGAACTTATACTTATATAAAATAAGGAATGCAAGTTTTCAAACCGTGGCTATAAAGTTCATGAATCGATTCGAGTGAATCAAATCGTTTTTGCTTCGATTGTGTCTTGTATACTTCTATAAGATCTAAGCAATTGAACAACTCTCTAAATAGTTCATTTGAGTCATTTGAACTAGTTAAGGTAAAGAAGAATATCGTTGATATGAAAGTGATCATATGGCTAACCATTTGGTTAACTATTGTTGAACCAACGAATGTACATGTTTGGGTACGGTTACACAAACCTAAAACATGCATTTCATTTGTGTATAACAAGCTAAGTTTTCGATCCAACGGTTGAAAGATATTAGCTTGAATCTAATCAGGTTTTCATCTAACGGTGAATATTGAATGCTTTGTTACTAAGCTAACATTGATTGCAAACCTCGATTTGAAAGACTATATAAGGGAGAACTCTAGCAACTGGGAAACCTAATCCCCATACCTCATGTGTGATACTAGTTGTATAAGCTAGAGTCAATTCTCCTTTAAGCTTAGGTTTCTACCGAGACCCTGTAGGTTAACTACTTGAAGACTTCATTGGGATTGTGAAGCCAGACCGATATTACTTTCTTGTAGTTGTGTGATCTGATCTTGTTGTTTCTATCCTATTGAGTACAATCGTAACGATTGGATTGTGATTGATATATCTGATAGTCAAGATAATAAAAGTAATCACAAACATATTCGTCTCATCGTTTGTGATTCCACAATATCTTCTTACTTGTGATTGATATCTCCGATAGGCAAGATAATAAAAGTAATCACAAACATCTTCGTCTCATCGTTTGTGATTCCACAATATCTTCTTTCGCCTCGTCGATTAAGATTATTGTGAGGTGATTGATAATACTGAGTTGTTCTTCGGGAATATAAGTCTGGTTTATCAATTGGTTTATGTTCACCTTGATTTATCAAAACATGGAACAAAACTCGTAGGTATTTCTGTGGGAGACGGATTTATCTATTACCATAGACTTTTCTGTGTGATACAGATTTGTTTATTAAAGTCTTCGACTTTGGGTCATCGCGACTCTTAGTTGTGGGTGAGATCATCTAAGGGAATCAAGTGCGTAGTCTCCTGATGGGATCAGAGACGTAGGAGCATAATTGTACCTTGGATCAGTGTGAGATTGATTGGGGTTCAACTATTATCCAGACCGAAGTTAGTTTGTAGTAGGATAGTGTCTGTAGCGGCTTAATACAATGTGTGTTCAATCTGGACTAGGTCCCGGGGTTTTTCTGCATTTTCGGTTTCCTCGTTAACAAGACTTCTGGTGTCTGTGTTATTTCTTTTCCGTATTATATTTTGTTATATAATTGATATCACATTTTGTGTGTTTGAATCAATCAATTGGTAAATCCGACCTTTGGTTGTTGATTGTTGATTGTAAGTGATTGATACTTGAACATTGGTCTTTGGTACCGTTCAAGTGATTTCTCTTGTATTCAATTAGACTCGCAGATTTCTATTTGCATGAGTAAGAATTGAATCGAGAAAAAGAGAAATAACTCTGTGATATACTTAGTCTAGTTGATTCTCTTGAAAGTATATTGAAGTTAGTCCATACAGATTGCTAATCGAAATATTGGGTGTGGTTGTTGTACCCCCGCGTTTTCAGATAACTTAATTTCTCAAAACCAGAGTGCTTTTATCCCAAAAAGAAGTATCTTTGATAACATTCTGTTAGCCAATGAGGCAATTTATGCAGTTAACCATCATAAAGGTAAAGTTGGTATAGCTTCTATTAAACTTGACATGTCTAAAGCCTATGACAAGCTTGAATGGTCTTTTCTTGAAAAAGTTTTTAAAAAATGGGTATGTCAGAAGATTGGGTTAACCTAATAAACCAATGTAGTAATACTGTTTCTTACTCAGTTTTGCTAAATTGTAGCCCTAATGGCTTAGTCAAACCTAAAAGAGGTTTGAGACAAGGAGATCCTTTGTCCTCTTATCTCTATATTATTTTCTATGAAGCTTTACCTGCTTACATTGACTCTCTAACTATGAAATGTCTAGTGGAAGGCATTAAGGTGTGTAAAGATGCTCCCTGCATAACTCATCTTTTCTTTACCGATGATTCTCTAATGTTTTCTAAAACTACTGTAAAATATTTTCAAACCATCAAAGATTATTTGCAGAAGTATTGTCTAGCTTCTGGTCAAAAAATAAATTTTGGAAAATTTGTGTCCTTCATCGTATTCAAATCTTCATTTGGAAAGCTGCTAGAACTTTTATACCTGCTAGAACTGTTTTCCATACCAGAATGCTTATGAATTATGTGGACTGTACTAGATGTTTCGATATCTATGAATCTGTTATGCATGCTTTAGTCCCGTGCCTTTTGCTAGTCATGTCAGGTTTCTTGCTTCTCTTTGTGTTAATACTAATGCTTTCATAAAAAAAGTCCTTTATTCATCGACTGGTTAACTTTATGGTTGGTTTATCCGGTTACTAGAATTACTGATGCTTGTTTGTAATATCCTTTGGTCCTTGTGGAGTAGTAGAAACAATCTAGTGTACAACAAACTTAAAGAAACTCATTCTACTGTGATTATTAAAGCCAAGCTATGCTTCTGACTAGAAAACCTAATCACCAAATCCCTTCTAGCATCTTTATAAGTTATCGTGATAAATGGATGCCCCCACCTCTTAGATGGATAAAATGCAACATTGATGGTGTCTTTGATGACATTTCTCTGGAAAAAAGTGCAGGCTATATGATGAGAGACTTTTCCAATAGATTTTCTTTTTGCACTTCAATCGTGTTTGAAGTTGAATCTGCTGCAGAGGCAGAGGCTAGCTAGCGCTATCTCGACAGTGCTAAAGAAGGGTGTGGAGCAAAAGCTAACTCACATTATCATTAAAAGTGATACTAAGGATCTTATTGACCAATTTTCTTCTGGGAGATTTGATGGTGATCCAAGAACTGACGCCATTTACAAAGATATTCAGTTCTTTTCGTCTCCTTTAATCGGATGTATATTTACTTTTCAGCCTAGTACTTGTAATTTTGTTGCTCATGAGCTAAAACAAACAATTCCTCTATGTACTGGTTTGTTCCTCCTATTTGGCTTCCGCCAATTGTTGAGACGGATCATTCGCCTTTTTGGAGACCGTTGATTTATTTAAAAAAAATGAAAATAAATAAATAAACGGGTACCTAGCTCAGCTGGTCATCCCCGTTTTCCAAAGTTTCATGCGCTCCAGGAGGTCCCAGGTTTGAGCCCCCAATGGCGTAATATTGCAGGAATTAACATGGAAGGTAGAGTTAGCTTGCCCCCCTTGTGACACAATCTCAGCCCCCATCCGCTTCAGCTCCCTTGGCTAGGTAACCCATGAGGCTCGCTGGAAGCACCCCCCATAATGGCGTAATAATAATAAAGAGTATTACATTAACTAGTTGGAAGCCTAACAAGTTAAGCTCCAACAACGTACTACTACATTAATTGAACAGGTTGTCGTGCTAGCCTACCAGCGAGCCTCACGGGTAACCTAGCCAAAGGCGCCGAAGAGGATGGAGGGGCTGAAATTGTGTCACAAGGGGGGCAAGTTAACTCTACCTTCCATATTAATTCCTGCAATATTACGCCATTGGGAGCTCGAACCTGGTACCTCTTGGAGCACATGGAACTGTGGAAAACGGGGATGACCAGCTGAACTAGGCGCCCGTTCTTATTAACTTGGGCCTTTACCTGTTCAGTTTTTATTGTTTATTTACGATGCGGTTACGATGTGGTCGGACACATACTCGAAGTATGTGGTCCTTTTTTAAATGTCGTATAAAATAGGAAAACAGTTTTATTACCTAACTGTTCTTCTTCTTTTTTATTTCTAACTTTCTACCTTTTCTCAAAAAATGAAGCAGTAGGGGGTTTAGAGGGGCAGATTTTATAAAAAATGTTTATTGTTTATACTCAATGTCTAACGACCAGGACCGGGGTGCCATCCCTGCTGCGGTGCTGCCTCATATTTTGCATATCAAATGGCTCACCTATTTTACATGCTAGTACCCGACGCACGAATTTGATCCATTTACTGCGTATCCCGATTAGACGTACCGGGGCTTTCAGAGAGAGAGAGAGAAGAGAGGAGAAGAAGAAAGATGTCGCTGGTTGATTATGCTTCCAGTTCAGATGATGAAGATGGAAATATTAAAGATAAACAACACGACGTAGCAGAAGATGGAAACTCTCAGCCTTCTACTGTTCTTGAAGCTCATCATTATAACCAGTAAACATTCTCCTTCTCTTTAGTTTAATTTGATTATCATTAGTTTAGCAGAGGTTAAATTGAATTAGGGTTTTTGTTTAGTGTCTTACTTGTTCCATCTTTTCCCATATGTAATTATTTTTATTCATCATCATTGTTTTTTATTTTGAAAATATCCCAAATTAATCAATTTATTTTGGAAAAACTGTATTATACCATTATTTAGGGTTTGTGGACTCTTTCTTCATAGAAAGAAGCAATTATTAACAGGTACATAACGTTGTTGACGGTTCTCATCTGGCCTAGGAACATATATTAACTATTGGATATGTTGTAGTAATACTGTTAACACCACCACGAATTTGAATTTTGAACTAGATATGTCACCAAAGATAGCTGCATATTGGTCACTTTTAGACTAGTATACTTGAGTATAAGAATATATTTTGGCCTATTATGTGTTGTTTATAGTGCCATGCCGATAACTAGATATCTGAAACTGATATTGTGGAATTGGAATAACGAATTATAACCAAGTCCCAGCTTAGTAATTGTACCAATATGCGATTGACCATAAGAAGAAGGTGATGGAAGATGAACCTAAAACTTGCTTTCACGGCAGATGGTGAAGGCTACTCACTTGTAGTTCTATATTATATGAGAATCCATTTGGGTGTTTGAAAAAGTACAACCACGACTGCTAACTCAACTTTAACTGGAAACTAGTCTAATATGCATCATTAGACATAGAAGAAAAAGGCAAGGGTGGTTAAACAACAAACATATCCAAGGATAGCTGTTTTGATGTCGTACAGCACACTCTGCTACAATGAGATTAGTGTTTGCATGTGTAAGTGGGTATACCTGATTTATACCATGACTGTTGTTTGATTTTCCAAATAAGATTGGTAGATATGCTATCTAGTATTTACCAGTGTGAAGTGATAACTTTGTGCTGAGCAATATCAGGAGTGTAGATGAACTTCTCTTTGTGCTGTTTGAATGATAAAGAAATTGAATTGTTTGGCTTAATTTTGTTTCTTCTCAAAAATTGCGCTCAATTCCGCCAAGATCTCTTGGTTAGCTGGGGAAGAATCCAAACAAGTGGATTTTTGAGGAACACATCTTTGGATTTGGATATAATATAATGTTCAGTCATTCTGAGGGTTATCTCAAGTTTCAAAAGTGTTCTAGGATCCTCTATACTAAAGACTTGATACAGGTTAGTGGTTGGAGAGAGTATCACTTTTGTGCACCAAAACTCTTGCCGACTTTGAATTGTACCTAATTTCACTGCTTGATTTGTGGATTCTCTTTGTAGATCAATTTATCATTATATGTGAAGTCACATCCAGGGAATCAAAATTAGAATTGATATCTGGATTTTGTGAGTTCAACAGCCTTAAAGTTGGCAACTTGGCCACTTTGCTGAGTTGGATACAACTATTAATAAATAGCAATCTGTGTTTGTATCCTAGGGTTGACTATCTCGTCATACATGTTCTGCTAGTTAGAGGACCTGACATTCTCTAAGGGGCATAAAGGGCCAGTATTTTAATATGGGTTGTTTTTTGGTAGGAATTACCTATAGGTACAATTTTAGTGTTCTTAGTTAGTGGCAGGTCCATCCACTAAAGCCCAGTAACCAAAGGTCCATAATTAAAAGAAAAGAGAAAAATGGACCCAATTTTTTATGCCCAGGTCCTGCACACGTGTGAGATGTATTATGCGCATTTTTAAAATTACCAAAACACCCTTATGTATATAAAAGCGGCGTTACTAAATTTTCATTTCATTTTTCTATTTTCATTTCAACTTCTCAGATCCAAATCGGGAGAGCTGCTAGAAGAGATTTTTTTTCTTGGGTTTTTATCGACGAACGGGAGATTAGTTATTTCGATTTTGTTTGTTTAACCGAGATTTGGTTAGTTTTAATGTTGTCTTATTTTATTTGAAGCTATTTAGATCTTTATTTTTAATGTAATGGAGAAATTCAACTGAGATACGTATTTGAAGTTATTGTTACCTACAGATGAAGACAATCAACAAAGAATCAATCAAGGTATGTGGTTTATATTTGATTCTTAGGTTGATTATTCAATTCGTCCAAATTTGTGTTTGGAGGTCTTATAGTTAGTTCAGATCTACATAAATAATCATGTTTTATGTACATTTTGTTACTAGATCTGATATTTTAGCTTCATTTGGTTGTTTTTGATATGCTTTTGAGTTTATTTTTGTGTATTAATCATCGGTACGTATGTGATATACTGGTGGATTTTGATGAAACAAGTTCAGATCTAAATAAAGAATCATGTTTTATGTTTATTTCATTAGTAGATCTGATATTTTTATGGTTTTTGGTTTGTTTTTCAGTTTTCTTTTGTGTATTAACTATCAGTACGTATATGACGTACTGTTTTCTTTTTGTGTTTACTATGAATCTATAGGTTTTCTCTTTTTTTTTTTTGGTTTGATCCAGGAGTACATATATGGAATACTTAAATATGTGCTTTGATTCAGTTATATTTTATGGATTCATCACTTCTTCCTGACATGCAATTGAGTTTTTAGTTTATGAATCTGCAGTACGTATGTCGTACTGATAAAAACTTTTTTTGCTTTTGTTTTATTCATAGTTTCGCAGTTTAGTTTGCTATTGTGTATTAATCATCGGTACGTATATGATATACTAGTGGATTTTGATGAAACAAGTTCAGATTTAAATAAAAAATCATGTTTTATTTTTATTTCATCAGTAGATCTGATATTTTTTATGGTTTTTGCTTTGTTTTTCAGTTTTCTTTTGTGTATCAACTATCAGTACATATATGACGTACTGTTTTCTTTTTGTGTTTACTATGAATCTATAAGGTATCTCTTATTTTTTTTTGGTTTGATCCAGGAGTACATATATGGAATACTTAAATATGTGCTTTGATTTGGTTATATTTTATGGATTCATCACTTCTTGACATGCAATTGAGTTTTTAGTTTATGAATCAGCAGTACGTATATGTCGTACTGATAAAAACTTCTTTTTATTCTGTTTTATTCATCGTTTTGCCACTTTATTTTGGTTTGATCCATGAGTACGTATGTGAAATACTGAAATAGATGCTAGTTTTGTTGCTATGTTTTAATATTGTTATATTCTGGTCACATTTACAGGTTCAATATGTCCAACGGATACATACTCTATGTGTAAGCAGTGCGGCAGATATATACCCAGATTTGCAAGTAGTATAGCAGATATGTACTCAGATTTGTAAGCAGTTTAGCAGATATGTACTCAAATTTGTAAGCAGTATGGCAGATATGTACTCAAATTTGTAAACAGTGTAGCAGATATGTACTCAAATTTGTGGTCTTTTATATGTTTTAATTAAATTTGGATCTCCAGATAAATAAAATCCCGATTTGGTAGAAGTATTTTATTTCACACGTATTTAAACAATAGGGTATATTAGTCATTTTCATGTTTTCAAAGAATTTTGGACCCTAGGATAAGGATAAAATCCGGTTGGACCCTAGCATAAATAACGTTATGGGCTTAGGACCAAACAAGAAATTTTCCTTGTTTTTTTCTATTGTTTCTTCGTTTAAGTGAACACAGAAGCAGGAACCAGTCTTGTTTTCTTTTTTCATCGCTTGCTGGCTTCTGAATTTTCTGATATTCATAAGATATGTTGATGTAGGAGATCGATTACTTCGTCACCCCAACCACCCGAAAGTTCTTCACAGTCACTAACACGTCCTATCGAGAAACTTCCAGATGCCTCACTACTTCTAGATTCAGCCGCCTTCTCATCTCATCAAATGAGTGGCAATGATCACTCATCTAGAGTTGCAGCTGCTATGGCAGAGAGTTCATCACGCAAGAGAGAATCAAAGGGCTCAGCTTCCACCAATCCACGAAGTAAGTTTCCCAGAGGGAACTTGCCTAATACAAAAAGTTTTCCGGATACTGTTGGCGGTGTGCTAGTTCCCCCTCAGCTCAAAGGAAGGTTAGCATTCAAATTCCACCTTTTCCTTTCATTTTTTTTTTAGTTTGCTGAACAGAAGTAAAAAACGCGAATATGTTTCCTAGGTTTCTGTTCTTAATGTTTCTCGAAAAGTATGTCAGATAGTAGTCCTTGTTATCACCTTTCATCTTTCAAACTCTATAGTCAATCATGGAGTCAAGCATTAACAGTTCTTTGTACTGTTTGGATATAATCATATCAAACGGTCCAAAACTTAACATAAACATAATTAGGGAATCAGCCAGGAGAGGAATGAGTCGAATGACACGAAAGTGTTCCTCTTCTTTTTTTGACACTGATAGAATGTACATCAGAGGGATGGAGAGTTCTATAAGATGAGGGAGATAGGGATGTAGGTGAGTTGATGGTGGAAGGATAAAAAGCTTCATAAGAAAAGTCTAATGCAGATATGAAAATTAATGAAGGGTCTGCTTATTGTCAAATGATGGCTTTACTGAAGTGATCACGATCTCTTTTCTTTTCTCAATTACTCAATTATCAAACACAGAAAGGTGATAACTTGGCATTTCCTTACAGCTGAAGTTAATTTGTTCTATAGTTCATCAGTCAAAACATGCTCATGAGTCTTGCACGACCCCGTAGCCTCAAGGCTTACATCACTTGCATCATTCATTGATGTCTCCTCATTTTGGAGGATTTCAAATAGGGTGAGAAAGAAGTAAAACAGGTACAGCATTTTCGTGGCTTAAGAAGAATTCGATTCAGAATTCATGTCAGTGTCCAGAAGCTTTGACATTCATTACGAGTTTGTGCAACCTATAACATAAGTTGAAGTCACATGTATGTAGTGTTCAACAGCTTAGCTCTTTGCCTTCCTTTTTTAAAATTGTTTTTTGAGAATCTACATATCTTGAATAGGCAGTTTTGGCTGATGCAGAATTCAGAACGTAAGAGTTATTTGAAATCCAAATTGACTTTATGGAGCAACATACATGTTATATTCCACTTTGCTATTTGGGCTACAAATTATAAGTTTATAGGCATCACACCTGAAGTTATTTGTCATTCAACACATGTTCATGGAGTTCATCCTAATTTCCTTAATTTTGAATACTCCTCATCAGCGTTCATGTTTGATCTGATGTTTAAAGTTCCATTTTTGCAGGAGCAATGTCGTTACAGAAGATATAGGAAAGCTTTTTGTGAAAACTAAGAAGACATGCTAATGGCCCCTCTCATTAAGGGGTGGTGCTGATCTCTGAAGTCTGGCTTTCTTTTTGTTCGTTATGATAAAAGACATAGAAAAAGTGTCACAGGTACTCAGACTTCAACTAACATAATACACCTGGACTTAAGAAAAATGGCAGACAAACCTTTTGGTACTTCATACGTCTGTTAAATGGTTAGGATCTGTTTCATTGTTGAGTTATGTCTGATGTTAACATGTATGAAGAAAAATCTAGTGCTATTTAGCAGTTCATTGTCTCGCCAATCATGTTTGTAAATTGTAAATAATCGCCTGCTTGGGATGTATCCAAATGAAACATGTGTGAACTTCTGCAATTTTCTGTTAGCAATCTACAAAAAACATCCAAAAAAACTAGAAGCTGCAGCATGGTCTGAACAAATATTTCTTTGAAACGACGTGCAGAAAATAAGATTCTGCATATGCAGAATGAATTTTTATAACCGTATGAATTTCTAGGAGGTGCCTGAAATGTATATAAAATGAGAAGCCAACGTGTTAGGTCCCCATAACTTAACCCCATACGATTTGGGAAAGTAGGAATTACTGTTTAGTCCAGTTTTTCATGACCCAGTTAATGGCTAGTCCACCCGTGAAAAATATTTACTCGCTGGTCCAAAAACATGTTTTTGGACTAGATTATTTACTCGTTAGTCCAAAAACTTTGTGCAGATTATAAAATGTGTTTTCTAAATGCCTAAAATACCCTTTGCAGATCTAATTAGTATCAACACATGTAAATATTACTAGTAGTATGTTACTACATACTAGTAATATCAATACGGTGATACTACATACTAATATGTACTGTACTAGTAGTAACAAAAATATGTTACTAGTAAATTAGGTAACTACTTTACTATACTAGTAGTAATATATGTACTAGTTTACTACTAATATGTAGTACTAATATTAATGTGTAGTATACTAGTATAACATAACATAACAATATTAATATATAGTATCAATACATTACTTAACAGTTTTGATATGTAGTACAATACATATTGATACTACATATTAATACGTAGTATCAATACATAACATTTATTGACATGTATGACATAACATATTGATACTACATATTTATATGTAGTGTCAATACATAACATAACAATATTTATTTATATGTAGTACACTAGAATATGACCCGTGCCGTAACGGTCCGGGTTTTGAATTTGTTAATGTTACTCGATTTTGCAAAGTGTGGCCTTGTTGACTTATCTACAAAATAAAATAAAATGGTAAATCTTTTACATGATTCGGTAATGTTTTTTTGCTAATAATATTGGTCAAGATAATTCATACCGATCATTAATAATAAGCACCACATATTTTTATATTGTTGGATGTTTCCTTCTAGATTTAAATCAGCAAGTAAGCATAAGAAAGCATTAATCACTGCGCAGCTATCGAGTGTAGGAGCAATTTAAGTCTTCTATCAGGAAAGCATGTTTCCTTTCCTAGGCCCTACGTTACATTTTTTAGGAAACTTGGATCCTTTTGTTTTTTTGTTTTCACATATTTCCCACCTGAGAAAATTTAAATGTTTTAGTTCTAAAAAAAAAAGATCGGCATTAAGAGAATTTCGAGGTTGAAATTTCACCAAAAAATACGAATTACAATTGGAACGTAGAAAATGAGTCGAGTGCGGTTTGAGTAGGAAGTTCTGGGATGAGGTAGGAGGCGGAGTTCTATGGTTATTTCTTATTGTGAATGGGGAGCACCCACAAAATTTCTCCATACGATGTGTAGTTTCGTGCCCAAGTGTATGGAAACAGCTGTGTGCAACTGAATTCTGCCTACTGCAAGTCCCATTTCTCTATTTCCGGTATTCTTATCACTTGTAAACTTCTTGATCCACAGTGATGATGCTCGCAGCATCACGCAGAGCACATGATTTTTTCTGTTTGGCAGGGAGGAAGTTTGAGGGAAGAAATTCATAGCCCGATTAAGTAGACACATTTCATAATGTAACTGTCGAATTCAAATTTTCCAACTGAAGGACACATGGTTCACTCAACTGAAGCGACCAACAAACTTGAGGGGAAGATATAAAAGGATACAACATTTAGCAGTAAAATGTAAATAAATCGACAATTAAGTTGTTCCATATTCGGGATCTCCTGTTATCAAATTGGTTCAGAATGGATAGCGCGGAGGCCGAAAAAAAGTGCACGGAATCCTTAAGGAATCTAAAATTCATATGCTTCTGCCTCTAGTTTAGTGAACAAAGTCTAAGTGATGATTCCAGCATTGTAAGCAACTTTAGGCACTAAGATCTAGTTTCTGACTCGCGGAAAACCATAATACTCACGGAAAAAATGTGGTTGCACTCGTGACTTCCTCATACCCATGCAAAACAAAGACATAAATTAATTATGAAAATTCAAGCACACCAAAAAAAAAGTTTTAACATTTGTAACCCCATAAAGAGACCTCACTTCCCTGTTATTATGAACATCTGACAAACAACGCATTTCCGGAACAGCAGTCTGAAAGGCAATATAGAAAGTGAAGTTTTAACATGGGAAAAATTTATCAATGTTTCAAGAAAGGTGTTAAAACAACTGCGCATCTTACTTAATGTTTCTCTTCCTCATAATCCTACATAATAAGTGAATCGAATACAACCTCCTTAGAGAAAGCAATCTACAGTCAATATGGTATTACTGGCGACAAAAACAATTTGTACAAATGGTAACATTTAATTAGAGTATTACTGTTTTGGGAGAAATGGACTCATATCCCGAACTAAGATCTTGAACACTAAGTCTACATCGAGATTCTCGGAAAATTAGAAACCTTAGAAAGAAAAATGGTACATACGCACCATAGTCAAACTTATGTTTGTAATTGCGAAATAATATAACACATAAATTTTCCATAACATATTGGTGACCTCTTAAAGTCTTTAATACTCATCCTGGTATCCAGATTTAAGTCCTCCTTTAAGCAAGACGCAAAAACAATTTCTTTTTATACTTAAGTACCACCGATTACGAACATAAGAACCATTTTCTTTGTTTTTTTTCTTCCAGCTGGGATGATAGCCATGTAGGATTATGAGCCAAAAAGACTTCTTGAATCTTGAATGGATGAATAATAGAAAGTACCAACATATAACAGACTGAATCAAAATATAAGCTTACTCAGGATTCAAGTATTTAGGAACCCATTGAGGAGTAAGGAATTATATATAAGGCAACAGAAAGACACAAAAACACAATCACATAGTAGAAGACATACCTGTTATGTGACAACAAAGTTCCTTCGCCGTCTTAATTTAAACTTCAAGCGCACAAAAATGTTAATTGGTCGATGATAAGCATCATCATTTTCATCTACTCCTAAAAAGCAAACAAACATAGATTTAGCCCGGTGATTTACTGAACAAAAGTATTGTGTTAATTAAGTATAAGAAAATATTGATCTTTATTCAAACAGTAAATGTATTTGACTAACATAGAGATGTATAAACGAATACCTTAACTTTTTGCTTCTAAGGTATTTAAACTATGTTAATTTAAGCTTTTTTGATTTATGGAATGCAAAACTGATTGCTTTAAGAGAGTATTTTCTGAAAGGTGCAGTACACCCAAGGGTTTAACAAACAATTAGACAGAATGATCAGTACAAAGTCAAACTTGTCTCCACCAACTCTGTCAAACTTGTCTCCACCAACTCCAATTCCAGTACAACACTTTATACATCAAAAGGTGAATAGGATGGTCTCCACAATATCTCCATGATGCCTAAACAATACAATATTTAAGCTTCATAACTTTTAAGGAAACGAAAAGGATAACGGTCTAACGATAACATGATTGTGAAAGAGCATTCTACTTCCTTATTAGGCTGAAACCTGTCATGAATTTCTGTCATGGGGACAGTCCCTAATGTTGCGTTTTAAAGCAGGAAAAATGACAATTATTAGGGCAAAGATTATCTCAAAATAATCAAACATATTGAAGAATGTAGAAACATAAAGGTGGATCATGATCAAGATTATAGAACAATTTTATCGACCAACCTGTGATAATAGGGTTGTGCAATGAACCGACCTCTAAAATAATCTAGGTAATACGCCTTGAGTGAACGGGATAAAATATCAACACTGATCCAATCCATGAATGGAAACCCCGTGATTAACCAAAGAAAAATCAAACTAATCTTGGTAAATATTTACTTACACAACCAAATCTTCTGCACTTTCTACCTGGAGATGTCGGCGATTCAGGTAAACACTTTATGATGAACAAAAGAAAAATCAAATTAACTTTAGGATTGGGGAAAGAAGAACCCTAACCCTGAATTAACCAAAATCAGAGTGAAAATACCTGCTCTATCATGAAAAATGGCATGAATCATCCGCATCACTTTGGACCTTCTTTATGAACAATCACCCAAGATTTTCTATGTTCAGCCTCTAACGATTAGAGAAACTTGAAGAAACCCCTGAGTTGTCAATTTCTTCTTATATTAGGCTTCTTGATAAGTAACTGATACATTCAATTCCTCTTACCACGCCTAGGATCCGCAATTGTTATTCGACAATACATTCAATTCCCCTTCCCATGTTCAGTTATTCGACAATACATTCAATTCCCCTTCCGATGTTGACGCAATTACATTGAATTTTTGATCTAAGGAAATCTGAGACGTTGGATGAGGGCGTAGGTAAAGGGTGCATTCTGGACCATGATTTGTCTCCTTCACTTTTCCACATTTTGAGAGTAATGGGAGTCGTCGATCATTGTCGAAGGTTCATTCAGAACCATCAGATCATAAAAAACACATTTGTTTTTGTAAGATAGATAAATATTGATACTATATATTGATATGTAGTATCAATACATAAAATAACAATATTTATTTATATGTAGTACATATATATTGATACTACATATTGATATGTAGTATCAATACATAACATAACAGTATTTATATGTAGTAACATATGTTAATGTTACTAGTAACATATACTACTAGTATGTAGTAACATACTAGTATTATACTAGTAACAAATGTAGTATGTAGTAATATATGTAGTAACATACGTAATAT
Source organism: Papaver somniferum (assembly GCF_003573695.1). Taxonomy (NCBI): domain Eukaryota; kingdom Viridiplantae; phylum Streptophyta; class Magnoliopsida; order Ranunculales; family Papaveraceae; genus Papaver; species Papaver somniferum. The sequence goes on from NC_039368.1 coordinate 39,190,230, forward strand.
TATATGTTAGGGTTAGTAGAGTAATTTTACTCTTTTCAAAACTCTTTTGGACTAGCGAGTAAATATGTTTTCCCGCTGGACTAGCCATTAACCCGGGTCGGGTTTAGTGGACTAAAAAGCAAAGTTCCCTTTGGGAAATTAGGCGCAGGCCTCAAAAAAATAATATTCTCATTGTTAGGCCCACAATTAATTTTTAGTTCCGTGACACCCATAATTATATGAAATTATTAAAAATGTATGCATGACTGATTATGCATCAGGGGTATAATTGGCAACACAACTTGGATATATCATATCTAAAAATCCGTGCATTGGAATTTTACAAATTTTATATCGTTGGAAATCTTTTTAAAAGAGCTACGCAATGAGTACAAACAAGAATATCAAACTTTTGTTTTTCACGAAAAAATCGGAGGTGATCATCATTTTAGGAAATTTTTTCAAAAACTTGATACATAACCATTATGCAGCCACCAAAAAAGATGCATAACATTATGCAGACGCATAACGAATTATGCAACCATTTTCTCCACTGCATAACAAATTATGCATTTGGATAACAAAGTTATGCATCTATAACAAGTTATGCAACCATTGTTTTGGTTGATTTTAGTGCATACATAAAATAATTGATGCATAATGCAGTATGCATCTGTATTTACGGATGCATATCAGGTTATGCAACAATTTTCTCGATGCATAAAAGACTGTGCAACAATTTTCTCGATGCATAATGCATTATGCAGTCATATTTTCGAATGCATAACAGGTTATACATCCATTTTCACGACTGCATAACATGTTATGTAGATATTATTGTAGGTGCATGACAAGTTATGCAGCCTTATTTTTTGTTGGTTTCAATACTAAGAAAAAAATTAGCTGCATAACGTGTTATGCAACCGTTTTCTGGACTGCATAACAAGTTATGCAAAAAAAAAAACTGCAGAATGTGTTATGCAACCAATTTCGAGAATGCATAAAAAGTTATGCAACAAATTTTGTAGATGCAAAACCTGTTATGCATCACTATTCACACCTCCATTTTCTTTTAAATGCACATCACACGTACACCAAACCCATTTGCACTTCCATCTCCTTTGCCTTTCCACTGCAGCATCCTTTTAGCTCCATTTTATTTTAAATGCATAACCCATTGAAACCAACATCAACACCACCATTCCTAACTCACTTCACTGATCCATTCATCAATCCATTTGTTCATAGATCAATCATGACAGCAACTACCACTCCAAATGCAACATCACATACATTGTAATCTCTTTACAGATGACACTCGAGTACATTCTTTTGTTAAATGAGTGAATGACGAATATTCTTGGCCTCTGTGACAAAAAAGTAAACCAAACACGAGCTCCATGACAATTCACTCTTCATATAACTCATAGTATATTGAAAACTCTACCCAAAGTCCAATAAACTCGTACCCATTCTTTGTTTCTTGTTTCTGGTCTCCCAAACTACATCCACGAACCATTCAGACCCAAGAGCTAGCCGTTGTTGTAACCTAGTTGCAGACAAGGCACTCAGGCCTTTTCTCGAACATGTTGTTGGCGTTGTATACTAAGGCTTGCTGTTAACATTCTTCTCTTTCTATCGGTCTCCAATTCCCTGCAAATACGATTTTAATACAAACCCATAATTCCTCATCATCAACAAACACTATACCACACATTAATCTCATCATTTATCATCACAACTCAATGGCAGCAATTGCTTCTTCTTCATTGAATTTTCTTGAGAAGGAGATGGTGGCCATTGATCTCCTTGATATGGTCTGAAATTTTATGGCTCATTGACGAATTCTTGAGATGGAGAGATCGATTGGAGTAGCGACGAAGATACGTCTGTTGGGGTTTGCTGGTGATGATGGTGGGTCGAGTCGTGGCCTGGATTCCATGAAGAAAACATTTAATGAAAGAATTCAGATGGATGGTTTTTTGGCATGGATTGATATTTAGGGTTTGTATGTTGGGTTTAATTTGGATTTAAGCTTATAGTTTCTTCCTTGGTTAAAAGAAGAAAACAGATTTAAGCTTACCGGCATGGAGAAAAAAATGAAAAACAAAATTTTCAGAAACTATGGGTGTTGGAGTAATTTTTTCCCAAAAATTGGGTGCGCGCGTAAAGTTTACGCCCGTGGGTTTCATAGTGGAGAAATCTGACAAAATGGGTCTCGCAGCAGTTTTCACATACGATTTCTTTAGTGGGCTAGCAGTGAACGGTTTCTTTGACCAAGACTATCCCCAACTCTTAACGTTAACGCAGGGAGTAAATCATTGAATTAATTCGGTGGATGTTTATACCGAATATATAAAAGCCAATAAAATAAGAATTCATACGCAAAAGGAAATCAAATATGATATACTCCATTAATCCAGAATTAATTGCTTATTATATACTCTTTAAGTCCCGATTATTTCCATAATATATACTCGCTTTTAGTTCCTCTTTGATGATTATGAACTCTTTTAAAGGAAGATATGAAAAAAATTTGGTACATTTTTTTACTAGAAACCTCATTTGAAGTGGGATGCAGGGAGTTAGAGGAATACATTCACACACAATCTTCTTCATCAACCATATTGCATTCATGTACTTTACTGGTTAATAATGTTTAAAATCATCGACCTAACACATTTGCTTCTCATATTAACGATATTTGTTAATAAAGGACTAGTTGAAGGAAGAATGGTGATTATGAAAGCGGTGAACAAAGCAATAATAAAAACCATCAAGGTGAAGTATTTTCTTTACGTTGATTCATACAATGAATTTCATGATTCTTGACGTATTTATCTTGTTGTTTTTTTGTCTTGTAAGTTGAAAACAATGAGATCATCGATTGTTATGATATTTACAGACAACCTAGTCTTAATCATCCCTTGTTTCTTAATCATACAATTACAGGTTAGTACATGTTTTTACATTTTTTCCTGATAATATATATGTTTTTAAACGCCTAAGAAATTACTTGAGATTTATTGTTATGAAACAGATGCGACCAAGTTCGTACCCAAAAGGAATGAAAATGGATAATCTTTGGACACTTCAACTTACACAAACTTGGCATAAGTATGGATCATGTCCGGCAGAAACTATCCCTATTCAGAGGAAAGGAAAAAATTACAATCCCGCACTTTTGCGTAAACATCATTATCTAAGATTATCACCTTATAAGAGTTCTGTTACATCGCGTTCAAACGACACTGCAGACGACTCTACGGAAGATTCTGGGGTCCATGAGGTATATATAATCACATATCGTTTTTATTGTTGGTTTAATTTCATTGTTATTGTTAATTTATTTTCCGTACGTGAGAATATATTATTATAGTGATCAAATATGTATCTTTTACAGTACACGGCAATTAAAGTGGTAGGTAATTTCTAGGAGCACAAGCAAAGATAAATCTTTGGAATCCATATGTTGAAAAAAAAATGGATTAAGTATATCCCAAATTTGGGTTGTAAATGAAGAAAAAGATACCAATACTATTGAAGTTGGATGGGAGGTAAGTTATTCATCCGAAATTATATGTAAAACAAATTTCTATCCTCTTGTAAGGCGTAACTAAATTTCCGAATTCACTTTTAATTGGGTGTACCAAAACCTATATGGTGATGATCGAACCAGATTTTTTGTACTTTGGACGGTTAGAATTATGTCCTTTTTATTATATTTAATGGCCTTGTGATGAAGATCTCTTGAGATGCCATTTATTTAGTATTATTTTATCAAGATTCAAGTAAATCAAACAATTTCATTATTTTTTTCTTGTTAGGCGGACGGATACACAGATACGGGGTGCTACAACCTCCTTTGTGATGGTTTTGTGCACACAACATCAAATGTCTCCCTTGGTTGCAGTTTTAGTGATGTGTCCACTTTCAATAGGAGCCAAAAAGATGTCACATTCAGTATTCACAAGGTAAGGATACATAAGTTATTAAATTTTCATACTCATTATCAACTTTGATCTAAAAATAAGCATTGACTAATTTGGTAGGACCAACGTAGTGGACACTGGTGGGTGCAATTACAAAGTATTACGATCGTTTATTATCCAAGTTATCTTTTCGATGAATTATCAAAGAAAGCAACAAGAGTAGATTTGGGTGGAGAAATCATTGATAGGAATGAAGAACGGCATACTTCGACTCAAATGGGTAGCAGTCATTTCCCTTCTGAGAGTGGTTTGAAAACATCGAGTTATTTTAATTGGGTTCAAGTAGTTAATGAAAATAACATGATGAAGGACCCTGAAAATGTTAAAATATACGTTAGGAATCCAAACTGCTATGATTTGAAAATTGACAACGACAATTACGATACAAATGGTTATACTTTTTACTACAGAGGTCTCTATTATAATGATAATGTCAATGATTGATCATATATACGATCTAAAAATAATTACTTTCGGTTTTTGAAAATTTAATATCCACAATGGATGAAGGGTTGTTGAAAACCTATATCGATAGATTTGTTTTGTGAGTTAAGTTTCATTATTAATGCTATTACGGGTTTCTTTTAGAACACGCGATTGGGGGATATAAAAACAATTGGGGGATATAAGAAAAAGACAAAAACAAGATCCAAAAATCAAATCAGGGTCACCCCATATATAAGTATTTTATGTAATTCCTAATCTACCCCTCACTAATCAGGATTAGTGATTAATAATAATTAGTAAAATCTTAAGATTTTTGATAAATGATTAGTATGTGTTATTATTTGTGTTTGGGTGAGAGTAGAAGGAGGGAAAGAAAATTTGAGAGGGAAATTATTTTGGTGAAAATGGAGGATGATTGTGAAGAGAGAATTGTTGTTGCTGAATCTTTAGCTTAACTACAGCAAAGAGCATATCTTGAATCTTCAGCTAATGACAACAACTCAAAATTGCAAGTTTGTGATGAACCAACACCCTTGGATCATGATTTTTAATGAGCATGAAGTGTTTCGTGAAGAACCAACCCAAGAGAGTAAACTAGCTCAACATATAAGCACTCCCAATACTCAAGTAAAGTTGCGAATAGGTTGAAAATTGATTTTTTTTTTCTTTGAATCCGCCATTGCTGCTGCTGTAAAAGCTCGGTACCGGCATGGTCAAAGTATGAATACCATGCCGGAACCACAAATACCGACATAGTATTCATACAATGACCATGTCGGAACCTTGATATCCCCCATTTTGAAACTAAAACCGGCATAACATGCAACTAAATTACTATGCCGGTACAAAAGTTACTTTTTACCTACCACAAAATATTCTACGAAATATGCTACAAGAATGGTTGAATTCTAAGGTTACCATGCCGGTACTGCATGAAAAACATACAGGAAGCAGTGTCTCCCGAAGCTAAATACCGGCATGTAAAATTAATTAACTACCACGCCAGAACTGTGTACCGGCGTGGAACCATAGATAATGAGAATGCCGGAACTTCTGTCGGCATTGTTCAATTTTAACGTTACCATGCCGGTACCTGCAAAAAAACATACATGAAGGAGTGTTTTCCAAAGCTAAATACCGACATGGTAGATTAAGTATGTGCCACGCCGGAACTTCCTACCGGCATGGTAACTTAGATTACGAGCATGACGGAACCAGTATTTTCGGCGTTGCTTTCAAATATATTGAGAATGTCGGAAGCGTCTCAAAATTTGTCTTCAGTTTCGGTGCAGTTCGACTATGCCGGGACTGTGATCGAGCATGCCGGAACTGCATACCGGCATAGTATTAAATTTTCTTTTTTGGAACTAATGTATTTTGTTTCCGTTCGATCCTTAGGTTGTGACATATATTGATCCAACAAATGCAAAACCGCTTGGTTGGGATACGTCAGGATACTATAAAATGCCTCCGGTATGTTACCAAAGATTTATTTCACCTATATCTTGAATATTACCAATGGATTGCTTGTAATGAACCTTATAATCTCCCATTGTTGTCCTTATGTAGGGAATAAAAGATCCAAAGGAAGCAATTGTTTGGGCTAAAGAGACTGCTCTTAAGAACATGTGTGTGTTGGTGAGGAATACCCAAGGTTCAAAAAGCCGTTTTGAGATGGTTTGCGAGAGAAGTGGGCAATACAAGGAGAAGAATAGCCACAAGAGAAACGATTATGTATATCCAAAGAAGACTAATAGGGTATACAAGACTCATACGAGGAAAGAAAATTGCCCCTTTAAGCTTGTATTCCATTTAAATGACAAGAACAATGAATGGATTGTGAGGTTTCGTTCGGCCGTCATAACCACCGGAATCCGAAAGATCTTGTTGGTCACTCCCTAGTGGCAAATCCAAAACCTCATGAAATGGAGGATTTAAAGAGATTGACCAAAGCATTTATCAAACCGAGACAAATTCTCAGAGGTTTCAAGGAAAAGGATAAGACGAACGTGTCTTCTCTAAGTACAATTTATAAAGCACAAGAAAGTATTAGAAGGGTGGAATGGGAAGGGAGGAGCGTTATGCAAGAATTTGAGAAAATAGTTTGGGATTACAACTACACGCGTATCATTAAAAGAGGATCGGACAACAAGCTCCTTCAAATATTCATTTCGCATCCCTTGCTTTCACAATTGGCTCATACATGTTATGGTGTTCTTATGATGGATTGCACCTACAAGACAAACAAACACAATATGCCGTTGTTGAACATCATGGGGCACACATCGGACAAGGTAACATTCACATTGTCTTGGTGTTTAATGTAAAACGAGAGGGGCTATAATTATCATTAGGCATTACGTCAATTGAAAAGATTCTTCCGGGAAAATCAACTTCCGAGGGTCATCATAACCGATCAAGATGATGCATTAATGAATGCAATATCCGACGTCATCCCGGATACATAAAATTTCCTATGTATATACCATATACGTAATAATGTGATAAAAACTTGTCATGCCTTGTTTGAACCCACAAAGGCGGATATTAAGAATAGAATGATTGTACAACTAGAGGAAGATGTTCACAAGAACAAACTATCACCTGAAGAAGAAGAAGATGTGATAGGAAAGATCAAAGAGCGAGTAGACAAAGAACACGAGGAAAATCATAAAAAGTGGTTGGAATTTCTAAGAGATTGGGAGAAAGTTTATTGGTCTCTTACCGAGGATATGTATGAAAAGAGATTGGACAAGTTTATTGCCGATTGGAATGAAGTTTATCTGACTGCCATCTGGTATTGTCGGACTCAATGGTTGGATAAGTTCAAGGAAAAATTTGTGCGTACATGGAAAATATGGTATAGACACTACGGGAATGAAGCAACTAGTATAGCGGAGGCCGCTCATGGGAGATTTAAAGATTTAATCATGTCCGTCCAAGGAAACGTGGTTACGGTCACCGAGGAAATGGAGCAATACTTTAAGCGTGATATCAATAGAATCAAGAAGGATTTTGAGAAAAGCTCAATGGAAAGGATGACTTCATATTTACCATATGTTAAGTTGCTCCAAGGAATATAGTTCAACGTCTCTCAATGGGCAATAAAACATATGATGAGACAAATGATATGGGAGATACACTATGGCAAACCGGGTGATGTGTATATTTGTACGGACATGTCTTCATTGGGGCTTCTGTGTCGTCATATGCTTGTGAAGTATGAAGAAGTGATACCTATTGAGGTTATTGATCCGTTTTGAAAGCAACTATCTTTCGACCTCCCCCCCCCCCCCCCCCCCCCCCCCCCCCACACCACACACGGAAGATACCGTACAATCACCTTGTGATACGAACGAAGCAAAAGAATTCTATGAAGCTTACTCACGTGGAAACTCGGTTAGCCGGAAAGTCTTGTTGAGCCAGCTAAGGATAATTACACCCCCATGGACAGCACAAAGTGAAGAGCCAACAAAGGGAGATCCTCCCGGTAGACCACAAACCAAAATAGCAAGGAGAAAACAAAGGAAATAATTGAAAGAAATAAGTCAACATGAAAATGAACTCCGTGCAAGTAAGAAACGAGATCTAACCGGATGTGAGATTACGGAATCAAGGTTCGCAGAAGCGCCGGTTCCAAAGAAAAGGGGTAGGCCGAGGAAGAACCCACTATCAAGTCAACAACAAACGACGAATTTTGTATCCACACCTATAGTCGATGTAGCAGAGGTTCCAAAGAAAAGGGGTAGGCCGCCAAAGGTACCAACATCGAGATACCAAGAACAACAAGGTGAGCATTCCGTATCTACACCTATAGTAGATGTAGCGGAGGTTCCAAAGAAAAGGGGTAGGCCGCCAAAGGTACCAACATCGAGCTACCAAGAACAACAAGGTGAGCATTCCGTATCCACACCTACAGTCGATGTAGCAGAGGTTCCAAAGAAAAGGGGTAGGCCTCCAAAGGTACCAACATTGAGCTACCAAGAACAACAAGGTGAGCATTCCGAAGCCCCACTCATAGTCGATGTAGCGGAGGTTCCAAAGAAAAGGGGTAGGTCGCCAAAGGTACCAACATTGAGCTACCAAGAACAACAAAGTGAGCATTCTGAAGCCCCACCCATAATAAGTGATAGCAAATGTAAGCGACCCATATCTAGTCAACAACAACACCATGGTGAAAACTCCGTAGGGACGACCAAAGTTGATGTAGTTTCGGTTCCAAAGTGAAGGGGTAGGCCAAGGAAGTACGGACTCCTATTTTTCGCCATCAGAGATATGTGTTGGAGCTCACCTATTTTTTTTATTTTTTTTGAGGTATAAACTGCAATGGGTGTATCCATTCCTTTAAATAGATGAGGACACAACGGCTCTTTTCCACTTTATCATTCCGGCATTGTCAGTAACTTCGGAAATGGTCTTTACTGGTTTATGGTTTAAAAAAATAGCCGTTATGTATTGAATGTTCAATTCCGGCAGTGAACGGAAGATGTTCGACCATGCCGGTAGTGTGTACCGGCGCAGTAATGTATATAATTTCAAAGCCGGAACATGGTTTATTGCACACATAATTTTGACACTAAATTCCGGCATAGGATAATATATAGTATCTATGCCGGAAACCTAACGGTATTGAATTATGCTAACAAAGTAAGCCGGAACTATAATTTATTTCAAATGTAATCCTTGTTGCAGGAAGCACGAATGCACTTAGCACGTGCATCAAGCCTTTAAACTATTTGGTGACCCAAGTGGACGAGTTATAGTCTCGTGAGGATTTACATAGAGATGTACCCACAAAACTTTACCAAAACCTACCCTAAAAACCTAACCAAATACCGCTAAACCTATCAGTCTTCTTAGGAAGAATCCGTATCCAATTCATCCAGCCGGTGATACTCCGTGACTTTGCTTACAATGTGGTTCATGTTGGCATCAAACATGAATGCTTCTCCCTTTTCCTGCAAGTAACGCGTTTTCATGGCTTCATGCTACAAAAATGACACAAAAACTTAGTTTCTTACATAAAAATTGAAAAAGAGTGGATTGTGTCGAATTAATTATAAAGATACTTACAAGTTGTTGAGGGGACAATCTATTTCGGGTAGCGTGCTCGATCCGGTGTTTCATTTTTAGATACTGAACCACCGCATTTAGGATGATGTCGTGTCGTTGCTCGATTTGTTGAGCAGTTCTTCCTTTCGGGTTACCGCAATCGTGAATAAATTTGTTAAAAATCTTCAACCACATGGAATCCCGCGTGCTGTTATCTATAGTTGAAGGACGAGCTTCGGCGTATCATGCTTGGGTGATTGCTAAATCTTCCTCGGAGTCGAACGATGCCACTTGTTGTATGTGGGATTAGGTACTATACTAAGCTGTTTATAGATGATTATTCTAGGGTTCAGGTTTCTAAGTTAAGAGGCTCAAGGAGATATATAAGAACACACGAGTTTTGGGCTTTTGGGTCCAAGTATTAGCTCTCTTTATATAGACAAAAACCTCAACGACTAGTTTTATTCATTCAAAGTGTAGAAGCTGTGACGGGACACGCCGGTTTTGAATTGCAAAAACTGATGATGCTGAAAATGGAAGAATGTTTAAGATGTTTGAATCACCCAAAGTGTGATGAGTTTCAATGGTTTGAAAAAGCTGTTGAACTAGCAGAATCAAGAGAAAACCACAAGCACCAATGCAAGCCTATCGATGGGTGTGATGGGTGTTATATGAAGGGAAAGGAATATGTTGAAAGAGAAGAAGAACCAATGAAGATGGTACTTGACACCTCCATTCCGGACGATGTCTTCGAAGAGGTTCGGGAAAGGCTCAAAGGTTCCGCAATTGTTGGAAAGGGATGGAAATAGATTATGAGATCATCTTTAACCAAATTTAATCCATTCCAAGTTTTTTAGTATGTTTTAATTTAAAGTTTCAAATCCAATGTAATAGATTACTTAGGAATGAAATAAAAGAGCATTCGAAATGGATTTATAATCAAAACCCGCATTGTAGTTTTATCTTAAGCAATGTTCTGGCATAGACTCAATCAAGCTTACACTGCCGGCTTTCTGACAACTATGAAAATTTGAAAAAATCATAATTCCGGCATAGATTTTTGATAATACTACTATGCCGGTACCTTCCAATATCTATACAGGAACATGAAACTTTTATCTTCTGATTCCGGTGTGGTTTTATAAAACAATTTCATTGTTGATACCAAAAAACGGCATGAAATCATAATCATCTTTCATGCCGGAAACAGTACCGGCGCTGTATAACCTAAACTTATCTATGCCGGCAACAGTTGTAAATAAATATTGCAAATATAACATTTCACTAGAAATCTAAACATGTTCAACATAAACCAAACAATTGGATTGTGCTTAAATATTCTTAATCCAGGTATCATAAACCAAAAGAAAACCAAACAACTAAAGAGTTAACCATGAGGTACAAACGAAAACAAGTTCAGAATTGTTCAAGACGTAACAACCACCATCCAAATAAAGAAACACAACTAAAGAGTTAATCACTTGGTCTTTTGTTTCTTTTAGGCCGGTTTCTTCCTAGTTTCCCCGAACAAATCTTTTGCACTAGGGTCGGTTTCTTCAATTCTATCAAGCTTTTCCTCGACTTCCTTTATTTCTTCAAGGGATAGCACCTCCCCTTCCTGGTACTTGCAACCAAACATTTTCTTCAACTTGCCAAGCCGATGCTGCTAGTTTAATACATCAAACACATAATTAATACATATATGCTAATATAAGATTATGTGTAAATTAAACGACTAAGCAATTAACAATACTTACTAGCAATCCAACGGTCTTATTAAGTTGGGCCATCGTAGGTGGTGCCTCTGTAGGAGTTGGAACGGGAGGGTTTTTCTGGGGTGGAACTTGGACGTCATCTGGGCGTACGACATAAGGATGTGACCATTCCAGGTAATCTTCCATGTAGTCGTCATCAACTTCATCACCGTTTTCCGCAATCTCCCACTTACTAATATCTACCAAACGACGTGGTTCCCTATCCCTCCAATGTGTTGGTTCCAGATTTGGATCAAACTCTACATGCAACCGATTGGGAGTTGAAAAGCACCTAAAAAGGTCAAGAACATAACATTGAAGAGAGGCCGTCTCAAAACGTGATAATTGCTTATATCCAAGTTGGCGCATCACACGTGTAGGATCAGCCATAACGTATCCTTTTGGGTGGAACAACGGCCCATTGTAAAATCCAACGTTACCAAACCTCAAAAGTTGGTGGTTTCCTCTAGCCTCCTTGTAAGGGTCGAACACAACATCTTTGGTACTCATCGCGTCCAGAGCCAATCTCATATCGATCAGTCGATTATTGTTACCGGGCTTGGGAAATTGTTGAACTCGTATCTCTTGGTTCTAGGCTCCTCGGGGTCGTCAATGTGTGTGATCTTCAAGAAGGGACAGTCCTTGAACAATGTTGGGAAGTGTTCATAAGCCCACACCTATACCAATGTGGAATGATACATATAAGAATCAGTAAGTTTTGTTTTTAAGTTCATGATAAGGGTACATGTGAACAATATACATAAGAACATAAGTTTAAAAACAAAATTACCTGCAGTAGAGTGAAATTCCCGACAAATTAGTTTGTTTTAGCCTTAGAGGCCCTTCTCATCTCCGTCATCAAATGTGTCATTACCGCGGTGCCCCAAGAATAGTTAAAGACATCTTCTAACAGATCCAAGTACTGAAGGTAGTTTGCACTAACCCTGTTTCCATTAGTGTCAGGGAATACCTTAGTGCCCAAGATGTATAACAGGTATGCAGCGGATGTATAACGAATTTGTTTAGGGTCTCATCCATCCTCCAAACTTCTTTCCTTTGTTTTTTTAAACTTCTTCTTAAGCAGCGTCAGCTTGAATGTCTTTGTACTACTAGACTTGGATACATAGAAGCTCTCCACAGAAGTTTTGTAGTTCCAACCAAACATCTTGTTAGTCAGAGCATGCAACTTCGACCATTCTAGGTTTAGACACTCTACTCCTTCTAAAATTGATTTGCCGATAACATTCAAGCCTAGAATGTTCCGAGCATCTTCAGGGATGAAGATCATCTCCCCAAAAGGGAAGTGCATGGTATCAGTTTCATCATGATACCTTTCGATGAAGCAATTGACAGTCACAGAATCAGGCTTCACATAATTTTGAACCAAAGCATATAGACCAGAATCCTTTACTATTGTTTGGACCTCTTCACATTCCTCGGACAAATTCCAACCATCCGCGGCTTTTTTTCAGTAAACACACACAGCCTTCTTATGATCCTACAATTAAGATATTTTACATAAATACACAATAATACATATGCACAAGATAAAAAATGCTTACATAGGTTTGATAGATAGTACGAGCCCACGAGTCCTTGTATCCAAATAGTTTTTTTCGGTTCCGGAGCTTCACCCCAAATTCTACCACGTTCAAGGTCAGGTATCATGTCATCAATGTGAGGAAGGTGAGAACCTTTAACTTTTACTTTGACTATGCCATTGCCCTTCTTGCCCTTGCCTTGTGTTGCTTGTTGACTTGGCTCGTTTTGGCTTGCTAATTGACTTGGATAAACCTCTTCATCTTCCTCCTCACTTTCCTCTTCATCATGTTCATCGTCCTCAACAGTTCCAGTAGGTTCACGGATTACAAGCCGACTACGATCACTACCACTCTCCTAAATTATCCCTCTTGTATCAGCCCCCAAACGCTTGTTGCGACCTTCATTTTTCCCTCGAGGAGGTGGAGACTGAGGAGTATCAAGACCGTCCTTCTTTCTTCTCTTAGTGACAACATCTTTAGTTTTTCTTTTGTTAGCTTCCTTGGATTTTGACCTATATCATAAGCACACGAAATGAATATAAGACACCTCATTTTCAGTTTTTGTACCGGCATAGACTCACTTAAACAAACCACGCCGGTACATAGCTCCCGGCATAGAAACTTAGAAAATAACTCTTGTCGGTACACTGTTCCGGCAATGAACATTAACTATCGACAATGCCGGTAGTCATATGTAATTCTCCTTGATACCAAAATATCACTTCCGGCACTCTCGAAATAAATCAATTCCATACTGTAACTGGGTAGCGACAGATAATGCAACTTAAAACCTATGCCGGTACTGGTGACAAATTCATAAGTGTTCCTGTAAGTTTTAAGTCCACTACCGGCATACCCGAATTATTATTAAGGAATGTCGTAACCTAAAACTGGCATAATATTCAACCCAATTCCTATGCCGGTACATAACATTCAGTTTCAGGCGACTCTGCGTTTGGAAACGGCATTGCATTCATGCTAACATCTAAGCCGTAACTTAATACCGGCACTGTATTCATTCTAGATTGAATACCGTAACCCAATACCGACATTGTATTCATACATATTTCAGTGCCGGTACTATCTGTAACTCAATTTGTTTGAGTTAGGGTTCGCGATTCTAACCTAAACCCATTGTTATAAATCGATTTAAACACTCATAAAGTAGTTTAAAATCACTTACCTTCTCACAGAAGCCATGTTTGCGAGAGGTTGATTGTCCGAGTTCGCTGCTTCTTCTTCTTCTTGCTCTTGAGCAATCTTAGCAAGTCTTTGTTTTGATTTTTGTTCACCAATTGATTTTGAGTTCGATTGGGCATTTGGTTTCTTTCGTGGAGGCGTTGTTATGATTCGGGTAGGTTAATCGACGAAGAAATTTTTGAATCGACGATTAATCGTCGATGAAGAACAGATGAAGAAGAAGATGGAAGAAGAAAAAAATTCAAAACCTAACCCTAAAAGTGCCGGTACTGATTTGTGAGAATGGAGATAAATGAATTTGATTTTTAGATTTTAGAGGAAAGGGTAGTATAGTCTTTTCATAATGATTTTTAATTAACCAAATGGTATTTTAGTATTTTCATACCCAAAAATCACCCCTTAACACACTACTGATTGGGGGAAGTAATGCATATCCCCCAATTATTTTTTTTATCCCAATTATTTGGAAGTAATGCATAACCAAATGGTCTTTTATTATTACAACACACTCTGCTAGTGATATTAGTGTTTGCCTGGTCATGCATAAGTGGTATACTAAACTGAACCACGATTTGATACAACAGTCTCTGCTAATTGAAATAATACATTATGAATTTTCAAATTCTAGTAGACATGAATGAAAATACAGTTTATACGTCTTATAAAGCATAATTACAAACCATTCTGCTGATAACTTGTGACTTGTGAGTGGATGCATAACCAAGAACTAGAAACTGCTCCTTGAAGTGAACTAATATAAACTTTCAAATTTTAGTAAACGCAAATGGAAATATAGTTCTTACAACGCATAACTTAATAACCGTTCTATTGACAACTTATGATCGATTACATAACCAAGAACCATAAAAGGTTCCTCCCTAAAGTAAACGGTTGGTATAGACTCACTTTCATTCGCAATACATATCTATAACTTAAATGAAGATAGTTGGCCATGGGATGTGAGCATCTAGTGACTTAGGGTTTACCAAGAAGTGAAGCTCTGTAGAAGCCTTGGCTTTGTGCTATTTCAATTCGATCCCGGGGATCATTCATGGTTTCGTCCCTTAATGCTTGAAGTATTCCCTCTGATGGAAGCTCTCTGTATTGCAAATCAAACAAAACCAAAACAAGTGGATATTAGCTTGGTTCTAAACCAACATGATTAATGTTAAGTTTGCAGTTTGATTAGTTATGTGACTTATCCCCTAAACTTTCTTTGTCTCAAAAAAGATTGTGCAACTGGTCACAACACATCTGATTAGTTTTTCTTCTGTTGTTTTACAGAATGAAAACTTAGCGCTCATAAAGAAAACACAAAATTAAATTGTTCCGGAACATCGATCAAATGGATAATACCACTTTGGAGAAGAGACCATCCACGACAAAGGTCATAATGCCTCAAGACTGTTTTTCTACCAAAATGGAATTTTTGTACTCGTAAAGTGAGACTAATTCCACAATTGCACGCTAGAGCGGGCTAGGCCCCAACTTTTCTCGTTCATAATGAATGGACAACCAAGCACTATGCGTAAAAAAACAAGAGAGTTATGAACATTGATGAGGAATACCTTTTAATTAGAATTTTGTATAGTGTCTTCAAGATAGGACAAAGCTCAACTGGAGCTACAGGCTTATTATCTACAGGAAGCAACAGGCTTAAACAAGACTGGCTAAGCAGCTCATAAAATGCTCCAACAGCAGAAACTCCCTGTAAAGTATTTTGCAAGTACGACTTAAGTTAATTAACAGAAAACCTTAAGAAAAGTGTGAAACTCATGGATGGAACACTTTCTGTTAGACTCACCAATATGTTACAATTTTGGACTACTTGCCAGAATTCGAAACTAATTCATTACTGGTATATTGACAATGACATCCCAAAACTAGGTCAGAATCTATGTTCAAATTTTTCGCAAGAAAATTGCAACTTAAGCCACATCAAATGAGTCAGTCGGTAAATTTATAAAAAAGAAAAGAAAAAGGTTCTTGAATCGTTAACAGATGATTTTTTAAACAGCATGTTGTAAGGTGACTTATATTCGTTTCATTTTCTTTTCCTTTTTCTTGTCAGGGAAGACCTGTTCATGACAATATCAATGTTTATTTGTGTAGACATGTCCAAGGATCAAGATTGGTACCTGAATCATTCCCTTTCCCTTGATGCTATCACCCATATTTAGGCTTAATTCTCCCTTGGCAAGCATTTGTCCGTACCAAGCATTACGACCTTTTAATAAGGTAACGTAAGTGTCAGCAAGTAAAGGCCCAGCAAGCCTCTCAGGTTCTTCCGCCAAAAAATGAGTTATGAATATCATTTCAGATGTACAGTGCGCAAAGTAAACTGATTTGCTGGTAGCACTTTCATTCGTTAGTGCTGCTACCATTCCTGTGGAAAAACAATTGAAGTTTACAGATTTTTAAATTGAAAAAGTTATACAAAAGTAACAGAAAATAAAAATTCATTTACCAGAAAACATTTGAATTGTTTTAACTAGCTTGTAAATTAAGTACTGTTTAGTGAGTTCCACCACATATGCACGACACAATTCTTTCTCTTTCTTACATAGAGAAAAGAATCACCGTTTGAAGTTAAAAAGACAGCATATAGGAACCAACTAAAACATAATTACTTAACTGCGACATTGTTGCTTCGAGTATGCGTATTACAGACACCTATAGTGGCCTCTACAACATATTGAACCATGGGCATCATACACAGTAGTCAAAGACATTCAAAACCACTGAACTATGTTAAACAGAACACAGCCGAACAATCTCTAATCCATGTTAGATAACTACCAAACGACGACACAAAGAACGTGACGGAACTTTGTTGTCTGGGTAACCTTATTTCTTTCATAAACGAAATTGCTGTAAACTCCGGATGAACATTAGCATTCTAGTAACCAATGATAGTGACAAATTCCACTAGAGAAACACCAATTTTCTTCGTGAACATGCATCAAATTGAAGTGAAGGGATGATGACTGTAGCCTAGTTTTGACGACCAAAGTAATTAAAACCTCTATCTTAAATTTACTTGTTATTTCAGTTATAACTGACATGTTAAATAACAACTACATAGCAAAAACTTACCAGCTCCAATAGCATAAACATTTTTCAAACCACCCATTACTTCATGTGTAACGAGATCACTGTTATCCCACACCGTGAAATGGGGTTGCCTTAAAAAGCTTGCAAGAGGTTTTCTCCACTTCTCCGCACCACATATTCGAGCATTAGCATACTCCTTATTGTAAATTTCTGAAGCAATGTTTGGTCCTCCAAGATACAGAATGTTCTCCTTTGCAATCCCAGCTGGAGTGCAGATTATTAGTCTAACAGGGGAGACAAAAAGTAAACAACTGTTCAATAATCAACAGACCGCGAGAACGGAAAAATACAAATGTTCCAAACATCAAATATATTGGAAGCAGAAGGTGGTTTACATGCACTATCTCAGGATGTCGATACATACACTACTGGTATTTGATTTCAGTACTAATTAAGAATGAAAATGAATGGAAAAGAAAGTTTAAAATACTTGCAAGATGAAATTCTAAAGGGAAGATAAGATAATGAAATGTAAGGTCCAGAAGAACCTCTGACTTTTTATTTAACTTTTTGGTGCAAACACCTAGTTTCTCCGGGATTCCAAAATAATAAATAAATGGGATGTATCTGATTTTGGTTTCTGGAATACAGAATCCTACATGAATGCTTTGGTGCAAAGACCTGATTTCTAAAATAATGAGTACAAAGATAGGATGTAGTTCTAATTCAAGAAAAAATTTCAAAATATTGGATGCTGCGGTAAATAGCTAGAAGGTTTGAATGAATAATCACTGCTACTGCCGAAGTACATTAATTTTATGATGGAGATCCTAAAGCTAGTTTCTATCGTTTCTGAACGGGTCTCTTTAAGCAAAATGCAATTACAGCCACTGACTAAATACACCAGAATTACTGAAATCATACAATTCTATTTGAATTTGATTTTCTTAACCTAGCACTTTAAGTTTCTTTTATCTATATCCATAGTTCTATATCACCGGCGATATGCATCCTATAAGTAAACTCTTAAGCTAATTACACACATTCAAAATTCGTCAACTATATTTATCCATATAATGATCAACCATCACCAAATTACTAGATTTTGTAGCCCTCTACTATGGATCACAACTAAACCAAAAAAAATCAGATAACTAAATTAAGAAAAGTAAAATAATTTTGTAATTACAGAATAAATCCAATATATCCTGCTAAGTACTTACTAATTTCTTCAAGACACCCACATTTATGTTAACAAAAGAAACGAAAGTCGAAAAAGCATAAACCAAAAACACTTACTTGCACTCATAATCATCTGAGTAGGAGTTACTATATGAGGAACAGGCTCCAATGCAGTTTCTATACCCTTAGCAAGAGAGATTATGATAGGTTCTGTAATCCTTTCCTTCCAGTACTTGCTAATTTCTTCAAACACTTGATATGTCTCAGTTGATGGTAATCCATTAATAACAATATCAGCATCCCAAACAGCTTCTTGCAAATTTGTAACAACTTTCATTGGACAAAGTGGTGTATCAATCATGTTTAAACAAAACCCATCTTTTAAAATCTCATCTGCATACAAAGTTCTATCACCTAATCTAGCTTCAACATACTTTAAATAAGCACATCTTCTAATTAACCTTCTTAATACATCTTCTCTTGAATTGATAACTTCAAAGAGATGTTCAGCTGTAACTTTATCTATAGATCTTCCTGCTCTTCTCCATATTCTGATCTGAACTTTTTCTCTAAAATGTCCATAGCTATCTTGTAATAGAGCTGCAAATACACTCCCCCAGGCACCAGCACCAACCCCAACAATTTTCAACAAATCTCCATCAGATTTTCCAACTAGTTTTCTAAGTTCATCAAGCTTTAACTCTGTAGCATTTCCATTTGACATCATCTGAACATTACCACCATTTGAGATAATGGTGTTTGCAGCTACTTGAGCACCAACCATCTTCTTTCAGTTTCAAAGTATTTCACTAGAATTCAGCAAATTAACACAAACACAAAACCAAATACTGAGATTTTATAATCTGGGTTCTTCTTGAAACTAAAAACAACTCTGTCACTCCCATCGAATTTCCATTATAATGCTTATCTAGATGGTTCTGTTCTGCAGGTTTTAGCAACCCAAGATCGTTTTTTTATTTAATGGGTTATCTTATTCACCGAAACCTGAACTAATCTCTACCAGTATTACTGACAGATTTTAATGAACCCCTCCTCCCTATTAACTTCAGATTTTGATTTTCTTCAAGAAAAAAAAAGGGTTTTACTCTTTCACTTTGTCACACTAAATGCTCAAGAAAATTGTTTGAAAAGTTCAACAAATCATAGAAATCTCAGACTGGTGTTTGGTAATCTACCGAACCGAACAAAATATTGAAAACAACGACAGCAGGAAAAGGGATAGATTAAAAGGTGGAAGACTTTAGATTTCGTAACGGATACAACAAAGTGATCTTCAATTGATCAATTCAATGTGTGTATACCTTTGATTAATACTATCTTTTTTTTTCTTGTTGCGAGTGATTGATTATTGATATTTATGACTCATGGGTAGAGCAGCTGGTTAGTAGTTGGGTCTGTCATCGTTTCGACTTTTTTTTTAAGTGCAATTAAAAAAGAGATGACAGATGCACAAGTTAAGGGGGAAGCTTGTGTGATGTCGGCCCCAGAGTGACCATCCTTTCCGTCCTTCATCTCGAGCGCAAGCAACCGGTCCGGTGATAGTGATACTGATTCTAGCCGTCATTTAATGTCGCTTAAAATCAATTTCACTCAGGAAGAGAGGCCAGCCTCAAATATTTTAGTTTTCCCATTCAACATCAACGGCGATACAGGACTGACTTAAAAGTCACCGCGGATACCGGACTGACTCAAGAATTTCCAACAACAACAAAGGTTTCAACCTGGTAATAAAAAATCCAAAACACTTAACAACATAATTACATGACCAAATCTGAAAATAATTCTCACAAATCCTAGCTGATTCCAAGGCAATATGACTAGTTTAAATGGTATCGTTTGGATCGAAGGTAACACATCTGAACCATCAAACTACCAGAGATGTTTGGGTCCATAAATCTAATCATATCTCGGGAGGATTTCCAAAATCATACGGAAATAGGTGACATAGGTATAACAGGATCTATAAATCCAAGCACTTATCAATGATTTTCTTATAGTAACAGTAACTCAGGTAACCAGTATAACTTAACTCGGTTTTCATCGTACGAAATTGGTCGGGATTGGTTTGGGTCTTCATCTGCATCAGTTTGAAAATTTTTGATGTTGGTGTCTTTTGTGTCATTGTAGTGGCTTATGATCGTGTCAGTGGAAATCTTGTTGATGCTGGTATGTGTACCGGTACAGGAGTCTTGGAGCCTGATAATGCTGTTGATGGAAACTTTGAGGATGTTGTTGGTCGAATGTTTGTTGGAGTTGTTGAGATTTTCTTTGTTGTGAAGAGCTTGTATTATTGGATTGAAAAAGAATAATATTTGAGCATCGCTCGGTCGAGATCATAAGTTTTGGTATCTCAAGCTTGTTGTTAATGTTAGTTGCACAAAACTATATCTTGATTTCTAATCTAATAATGTCAAGTCTCGAACTAGGATTAGAGCATGGTAGTTGAGTATCAGATATCACCGGATACCCTCAAAGATTGAAGACTGAAGTGCAAACGACGACATTTGCGAGAATTTTATCAACAAAGGTATGCGAAGACTGACTTATCCTATTTACTCAATGTTTCCACCATTGAACCATATCGAATGATTTTAGTATGATTTGAATATTGCAGAGAAGAAATTTTGAGTTCAAACTTGACTTGATCAATCTCAAAATATGATTCAAGCAACGGTTGTTCATAGATCTTTAGCAATCTTAGTAAAGAGGAATTTATTGTTTACAAACTACTTTTATCTGAATTGGTCTCATGAAATTCACCCAAGTAGACAATATGCATACCTTGTCTTTCAAGACAAGGAAAAGGTACATGAATTAGGGTATGCACATATGGTATGCATTCCACGTCAATTTTGACATAGTTCTATATACTTTTTAATATTTTAAGGCATCCTTGTATTTTTGTTTAATCTCTCATGAACACTTTTAAGACACCTTTATTTAAAAATCTTATTGGGCTATGAATTATTGTTTAGCCTTTAGTGTTCTTGAACACCATTATTATTTGAGCGTTCACGACCTTACTTGGTCCTTGTGAACCATCTATTGTGCACGGTTCCGTCACCAATCAGACATGAGTACATACATGATACAAGGAAAACTTCTCACATTATTACATGATTTTCTAACTTGGAATTTTATAAGGCAGTGACTAAATGCAACCCACATTAGTGTTAAATATAATCCAAGTTTACAAATCAAAATTATTATCAACCTAATGTACGTGGGTAAATGAAACCTCCGTTCGTCATCTTCATCGCAACCTAACTTTATTTCGATCCGGAGTAAAATTGTATTTGGCTCTGTATTTATCTTTCATCTAATAATTACGATTAGTTTAAATAATATTATTTTCATCTGATAATCAATCTACATTCGTCTAAGTTAAAAGTCTAAACACTTTAATTTCATTCGATCCAGACCCTCATAAGAGTTTCTGCTACATTAAAATTGGGAACTAAACAGTTCATGATTGAGATATTGTTTGACCTTTTGTCACTTAACTACTGTTCGTAAAGTTAGGGAACTAATCAAATGGTATCATAATCATGTGATGTTATGTATTTGCGTATCATTTTTACTTTGGATAAACCAGTAGCCATGTCTTCTTAAAAAGGAAGAAATAGTGCTTCATGAACATGGCTCTTAGTAACTATTCGCTTCATTTTTACTTGATCCAAAAAAAGTACAACATCATCTTTTACTAGTCATCAACCCACAATGATTTGATAATCAGTCTACACAAAATTATTAAAATTAGGTCAGAAAGATGAGGATGAAGGTGGGTTTCAATTACCCACATTAATTAGGTTCACGATATTTAGAATTTTAAAAGAAGGTTGTATTTAGTTTTAATGTGGGTTACATTTAGTCACTGCCTTATATAATTAGAGACATTGTTTAGCTTGAATTCTAAGCAACCTTTAGCCTTGATAATCTATATAAATATATGACTCTTGCAACTGAAATTCTTAATCCCTGGCATTCTGTGTCCTAGCTACTAATTAAGCTAGAGTCGTCTTCTAGAACCTAGGTTTCACAAGAAGCTAGAGTCGTCTTCTAGAACCTAGGTTTCCTTGTGAAACAGTATTAAGTTATACGACTTTGAAGACTTCATATAGGGATTCGTGAAGCCCGGCCAAATATCTTTTACCTGAGTTATTGTATCCGGATCTTGTTCTTATTAATTATTCTCGTCTAGACTTTTGACTCCACGAGATATATATCTAAACTTTTATTTGATTTCTTTGTATTGTTCTTGTGAGATATAATTGATTAGGATTATATTTAACTTTTGAAGAGAGTAAGTTATCTTAATCATTGAGGTTTGCTAGAAAATATTATTTCCTTGAGGTTTGTTCTACTGTAAACATATTTTCATTACCTCGATTGAAACATATTCAAAGGAAATCAATAGGCTTCCTACTAGAGGCAGGTAAGTATCAAAAGTCTTCACTTAGAGCAGTTTCTATGGACTCAAAAAATCAATTATTTGTTCATTTTGATCCCACTATGGACTCAACAAACATGAAAAACGGATGAAAAAACCAACAAATTTGTTGGTTTGTTGAGTGAGATGGAAGAACAGTCGCGCGCTTGAAGGAAGGTCGGGCGATCGTGGCACAACAGCTGTCGTGTGAGCCGAAAGCGCCGGCATTTGTCACAAAACAACACGTTATTCCATCACACACCAGCGTCTTAAAGCGCCACGTTGTCCCCAAAACCGCCAACGGCTAAATCTGGATGGCTGAAAAATCTTGTGATCCAGCGGCTGTAATTTTGAGTTCTATAAATACTCCTCATTTCAACTCTAAATTCACACATTCTTCGCTCTCAAATCATATACAAAAATGCCTCCCAGAGTTCGTGGTGTTAGATTCACTCAACAAGAAGATTTAGTTATTTGTAGAGCCTTTGTTTTTCACATACAAGATGATGTCGCTAGGAATGTAGCCGAATCGACGTTGTGTTTATGAGAGAAAGTTTATAGAATATTCGCCACTAACATGGAATATTAATAGGCGTGATTCTCACGTATTTTCGCATCGTTTTAGTTTAATTAGTAGTCACGTATTGGAATTCGCCGCTAACTAGTGGAGAATCACAAAAATAAACTATACGGTGAAGTTGTACATGAAGTGGAACCCAAAACACTAGATATGTGGGCAGTGTCTTACGGCGGAAGTCCTTTCGACTTCCAAGCTTGTTTCAACATTATTAGGGTGCTCAACAAATACAAGCCCTACATCGCCCTAGGAATTCCACCTCCCGATGAGAATTGACGCTATGTAGTAGTTGTTTTAATCTAATGTATTTATTTTATTCTCATGTATGATGTGGTTATATATATGGTGCAATGTTTAATCCTAGAAAAATTTGAATTAGTTATGATATTGATGGTGTAAATATTAATACTTCCACATGTTTGGTATAAATAATCATAATGACACAAAATAAACAACAAACTAAATAACATAATACCATAGTCGATTTATCCTTCAAATTCAATCATCCCACTCCACCAAAAAACACCTAGGACATTTCCAGAAATGTCTTCCATATGTGTCTTCTTCAGAAGAAGTGCATAAATGCATAAAAGTCTTGCAACCGGACTTTGAGCATCCACTGACTCTATGTGGACAATGTTTGTATTCGTGATCTCCGTATCCACAATGCTTGCAGTGTAATAACTTTTCCTCTTCTTCTTTAATGTTCATAGTATCATCTAGCATATGTGGTTCCTCCAGATAGTTAGGATCTTGACATTGTATATACCTGAGCTTTTCCGGTTGTGAGTCAATCACCATCCTGACACGTGAACAACCTTCTCGCGGACACTTTCAATACATCCAAAGGCATTGCATAAGACTATGGTTATCCATGAAACATAATGGACAAACCTGTTTTTCTTCGACACATAATATTTTCTTCGCTTTTCCTTTAAAAAACATGGTGGATGTTGTTAGCTTTAAAAAAATCTATTGGTTTGTTGAGAATGACACCTAGTGTTGTATTTATAACAAAAAAAAAGGCATTGGTAATTCAAACGTGCGGTTGTAGTAAAGCCGCATGGTTTTAGTACAAACGCCGACGGCTAAATTTCCAACAACTCAATTTTCTTTCTCTCCCTATAAATTCCATTATTCCCATCTCCAAATTCACATCTTCTTCTTCTTCTTTCTTTATAAAACTCTTAATCTCTCTCACTCTGCAGAATTGTCTGTTAGAAATCATGGTCCCAAGTTTACTGAAGAAGAGGATATAATTGTATGCAAAGCATATTTTTTCATAGGGTAATCGTTGGTATGCGCTTTCAAGACGGTTCTTTTTGGGAGAAATTTTTACAATGTTCGTCTCACTGACGGGGAACCCTGGAAATCGAGATGTTCGTCGATTGTATGCTCATTTTCAATCTATTAGTCTTGCAGTCCAGCCATTTCTTGCTATGGTAAGGAAATTTGATCAAGAAAAGTTCATCCGTGTAACCGAAGATGAAGTGATCCAAACAGTTCTTGATAATTGTGAGGAAGCTCACTGTAAACCTTTTTGTTACAAAGCATGTTTCAGAATTCTTAAAGATGGTCCATCTCAAGCACATCGTTACTGCACTCGAATGCCTCTACCGATCTTTACAATGGAAGAAGATATTACTCTTGTTCGATGTTGGTTACATCATATGATGAGACCAATGAAAAATCACTATTTTTGGGAAAGATTATTGAGACATTTTATAGCATCGTGGAATGAAACCATAAGAAACGGTAAGAGCCTATATGTAAGTATTGAATTCATCATTAAGGAAGTCAAACATTATATAGAAGTTCTGTGGATGGTTAACCGTAGAAATTGTAGATTATCCAACGAAAAACTGGTGAGTATCTTACCTTTGTCCTACCTGATCAAGTGTATCATAAATGTCTTAACTTGTTTATATGTTTTACATAAAATCTTCGCTCAGACCAAGTTTACTGAAGAAACCGGAAGAGAGTTTAAGCATTTTGAATGCTATGAACTCTACAAAGATAATATCGCTGGATTTGATGCAGTTTGATGTTATTGTTGTAGTTTATTAAAATGTAGTTTTATGTTATATGCAAGTTTAAATTGTAATAAATATTGCTTAATCTGAAGTGGAAATCTTTTTTAAAATCTAAAAAATTTCATTCATTGATATTACTGCCAATTCTTTTATAAGATTTAAACTTAGACAATAATAAAAAGTACTAAACAACTTCAACGAAAATCAAGTACAAGCTTTGGCCTCCTGTTTATCTTCATTTGACGTATCTTCCATTCAACTCGCTCTTTGACAGTTTCGCCTTTGTTTTTGATTTTTTTGTTGTTAGCTTTCAAAACTGGAGCTCTTCTTTCCCTTTTACCGTAACATTTTCTTGGAACAACTTCAAAAACTTGCACTTCCCTCTTACAATTTTCAATCTTTTAAAACTCCCACATATCTTAGAAACAACAACTTCAAGTTTTGCATCATAAAAAAGTGTGATCACCTTTTCAGCTATTTCACCAACAATAAACTAAAACGTTGAAATAGTTTTAGAAGAGAAAATTCAAGAGAAGTGAATTTTGGTGTGAGTGAATTGTTTGAAGATGATGGTAATTTATAGAGGTAAAAAAGTGAATTTTGAATTTTCAAAAAACTACCCTTGGCGTTTTTGCTTCAAACGCCAGCGTGCAAAGAATGAACGTCGCGTTTATGTTTCAAATTCCCGTTGTTGTGGTTTCAACGCCAAGTTTGAGATACACACGCGAGTGAGTGTCCCTAGTCCTGTCGCTTGATGATCAACCGCCCACTTCTGTTCCAATAGTGAAGAAACATGTTTGGCTATCCACCTGGCTCAACAAAAAATTGGATTTGTACATTACCATAGGAATTTCCCTTAGGTAGAAGCAAATATTAGGCTGTAAAGGATGTCATTTAAGGGAGTCAAGTGCATAGGATCATGTTAGATCCAGAGACGTAAGAAGCACGACTAAAGCTGAGTTCCTCAAAAGGTGAACTCAGTCTCAGCCACATTCCAGTCTGAAGTCTGATAGTATGCTAGTGTTTGTAGTTGTTTAATACAATGTGTTAGAGCATTTCTCGGTCAAACTCGCATGCATTGCCATCTCAAGCATGTTTTTCAATATTAGTGATAAAAATTATATGTCTTGATTTCTAGTTTAATTATGACTAAGTCTCGGTCTAGGATAGTCAAGTGTAGTTGAAGCTCCAGACTCCATGGGGATCATCTTAAGAAGACGAAGAACTACTCGAGGAACCGGTGGAACTTCATCCGACTAAAAGGTATGTGGATACTTGAACTTATCTACCACTCAAAAGTCTATTCTATGTCCTACTCTTGAGACAAAATCGTATAAGTATGATAGTTTTCATTCATACACATTCGCTATTTCGAGCCGAGTTTACTCGCCTATCTTTTTCTCAAAATATGTGTTGGTAAGCTTTCGCTTTAACCATTTTCATCTTTACCCGTGACGAAATTCATGATGACATTTCAATCTTGAAAATATTTTTGATGACGATAGTCGTGAACAACGATTGTTATAACATTATAGAAGAATGTTTCAATGATTGAAATGTAGAGTTGAGATTACCATCTATGGATATAAGCATATATAGTGTGTTCGCACATTAATGTATAAATCCATGTGCAGAAAGACGAGTGCGTGCATATGTGTGCATGCGGTATTGGTGAAGGAGACAGATTGAGTACGCATACCCACAAAAGTTTTCATACCGAAAATTTCTGCTGGAGTTTGTAAGTTTGCAAACTAGAAAACCAGTCACCTTAGGTGCGTACCCGTACGCGTACTCAAGGAAGTTTTCGAACCGAAAATTTCTGCTGAGTTTGTAAACTCAAATCCGGTAGCTAAGTTATGCATACCCTTACGCTACTCAAGCTGGTGATATCTCAAATCGGTAGTTCATGAACTTAAAACAATAAAGTATAAGCAATGCAATATTTGCAAACCGTGGCTATATTGTTCGTGAATTGATTCAAGTGGATCAAACCGATTTTGTTTCAATTGTGTCTATGAATAAAGAGGTTCGAAAATTCCTGCTGAGTTTGTAAACTCAAATCCGGTAGCTAAGGTATGCATACCCTTACGCGTACTCAAGATGGTGATATCTCAAATCGGTAGTTCATGAACTTAAAACAATAAAGTATAAGGAATGCAATATTTGCAAATCGTGGCTATATTGTTCATGAATTGATTCAAGTGGATCAAACCGATTTTGTTTCAATTGTGTCTATGAATAAAGACCTAAGCAATTGAACAACTCTTCAACTAGTTCTTATGAGTCATTTGAACTAGTTATGAGAAATATGAATACGGTTAATATGAAAGTGCTTATATGGTTAACCATTGGTTAACTATTTGTGAACCAACTAAGTGTACACGTTTAGGTTCGATTACTCGAACCTAAATGAATATATTTCATTTGTGTGTGTGACAATCTAAGTTTCGATCTAACGGTTGAAATATATTAGCTTCGTTGAATCAGGTTTTTCATCTAACGTACGTTGAATATTGAATGCTTTGTTACCAAGGTAACTTAGATTGCAAAACCTGATTTGAAAACTATATAAAGGAGACATCTAGCATCTGGAAAAACTAATCCCCGCACCTCCTGTGTGATACTAGTTGGTTTGCTAGAGTCGATTCTCCTTTAACCTTAGGTTTCTTCTCGAGACCCTGTAGGTTAACGACTGAAAGAATTCATTGGTATTGTGAAGCCAGATGAAACTACTTTTCTTGTAGTTGAGCGATCTGATCTTGCCATTTTATATCGTACGAGTTTAATTGAATAATTGGCTTGAGATTATATCTCCGATTGGGCAAGATAAAAAGAAATCACAAACATCTTTGTCTCATCGTTTGTGATTCCACAATATCTAGT
The DNA here is from genome assembly GCF_003573695.1 of Papaver somniferum. Lineage (NCBI taxonomy): Eukaryota > Viridiplantae > Streptophyta > Magnoliopsida > Ranunculales > Papaveraceae > Papaver > Papaver somniferum. The sequence goes on from NC_039368.1 coordinate 39,218,374, forward strand.
TTCGCTACCATACGATTTAGATTATTCTGAGGTGATTGATAATACTAGGCTGTTCTTCGGGAATATAAGTCTGTCTTATCAATTAGTTCCTCTTCACCTTGATTAATCAAAAGACGGAACAAAAACTGTTGGGTATTTTTGTGGGAGACAGATTTAATCAATTCTATAGACTTTTCTGTGTGAGACAAATTTCTTTATCAAATATTCGACTTTGGGTCATAGCAACTCTTAGTTGTGGGTGAGATCAGCTAAGTGTTATAGTTTTGAAAGTGGTAGTAAAAGTTCGTTGCTCGGACTTGTAAAGATTTAAAAATAAAAATATATACAAAAAATATTAACAATATGGGCAAGAGTACTGGGACTAAAGATACGGCCGTTTTTTTCATTTTCAAGTGGTTCAGAAATTAATTCTAACAATTATAGTTCAAAAACAAAACAAATATTAACTCTAGTTTATTGCCAAGATAGATTTTATAAAATATTAGTTGTATTTTATGAGCATGGCGCATCAAAAATCCCTAGGACCAAGCATACTCCATCAAATAAAATCACAAGTAATTAATTTAAAATCTTAATTCAATTAAAATTAGTGCAAAAAGTAAATAAAAGAATTAATTAAATTACCACATGGATGAATTAAGGCTTTCTCCGTCGTCCCAGTGCTTGGGTTTAGCTCATCATAGTGAAATACCTCTCAAAATATTTTATTAAGCTCAATTGGTGTTTACAATGAAGAGAAAATGGAGAAAATCGGTAAACTGCAACGCTTATAAGCGTTACAGAACACCGTTACAAAGAACGATAAAAGAGTGCTGCTGTTGTCTGCGTAGCTGACTACGACCCACAGAGACCGGTCGTTGTCACTGTTGGGGAACGACTGTCTTTGGCCGTCTGTTCTTCGTGTTCTTCCTCTTCATCAATGGCAGCAGCAGCAGCAGAGAAAAATGGTGATTCTCCCTCTGCAGCCTTCTCTCCTCTCCTCCCAACTCTCGACACCCTTTCTCCTTGACCTCAGTGAGCTATTTATACCCAACATCATCGATATCTTCCATCATAACTCCATATAATCTTCTCTTCAATTCTTTGCAGACGCGAGAATAATATTTTTGATTTTTTTCCTGTTTAATCGAAATCGTGTTTACCAAATATTCTCTTGGCTTCTGACGCTCTCTCAATCTTTCCTAGCTTAGATATATTCGAATCCCATGAGATAACGCATGTATATCCTCCAACAGAATCCAATATTTTCCGAAATATTCTCCCGTGAAAACAGCTCCCCTGTTTGGACTTTGATCTTATCTCCCGGTCATTTCAGCCCAACTTGATCGCTAAAATCACTTGCATTCGGCCTGTTTAGCCTTAACAGGCTTAGCCCAATAATTTCCAGCGATCGAATCTTCCAAAAACACGTCCAAGAATCGAGTAGAAATTTCATGCAGGCGTGATTGATTTCTCCCGCCATTTTCAAATTCAAATCGTGAAAAGGTGTACCCTTAGCAAACAGTGGTGTCCCCTTAGGAATTTGGGCTGAAATAGTAATTCTTGGGTTGAAATAGTAATTTTTCTGGTTTCCTCCGGGACATTTCTGGGACGTTTCCGGTACATTTCTGGGGCGCCTCCAGGACATTTCTGGGGTGCCTTTAGTACTTTTCTCCGGGGTGTAAATCATCACTTTTTGAGCAACTCTTTCCATACAAGGGTATTTTCTCCAAAAACACCTAAACAAACATAAAAACACAATATTAGTACAAAAATAGAGTTCCGACAATACATGCATTGAGGACAAATTAGACACAAAAATGTGTCTATCAAATACCCCCAAACTTATTATTTGCTAGTCCCCGAGCAACTTTATTCTTGAAAAGTGACCGAGTTAATCTCGGGTGGGTTTATCAGAGGTGTACCCACAAAAACCAATACTCCAGACCCTAACTATCTACGCAAAATCTTGGAAAGCACTAAAGAACCTCCTTGGTTGGCATACTTATTAATTATAGGAGGAAGTACCCTGATGCGAAATTCCAATTACTGTACACGAGTTTTCACTCAAGCATACTAAAATTCATATAAGTGACAGAGCTCTACTAGATAGTTTCACGATGGACATCATACTCGGAGTCCGACTAATCACATGAAAAGATTAAGAAGATGGAAAAAGAAAAATGTAGATGGTTGAAAAGTGAACGATGTTTCCCATATCTGTCTGAAGGCCACTGCCAGAATGAACCTATCCTAATGACTGAGATACCGGTTTGACTAATATCAACACAACTGGCATATACAAGGGAACCAGTGGTCAATAACTAAATCTAGATCAACAAACTGCAAATCACAAGGGAACCCAGTTTTACTACATAAATAACCATTATTTTTTATTTTTTTTTTTTAATAGATATTTTTGATCCAACGCATGCTTCTTTGTCAGCAGATTATACGATAGTTCCCACGGTCCTGCATTCCACGCTTGCTTAGGCGACGGAAACAGGGAGAACACACGCATATTGCTATCCAAGTGTTAATACTTATCGATTGGTCTAACTGGGTCCAGTTTTTTTTTTTTTTTTTTTTAGTAATCTCAGTCATTCTAATTCACCCTAGCAGTGGTAACAACTTGAATCGTGTGCCCCACCAAATCACTTGAAATAAAAGAAAACTGAAAATAGAAAGTGAAAAGGACTCGACGAGATATGGCGAAACTATCATGTTATTTCTAACACCTGAGCTCTGTGATTTATGAATAGACTCTATAGATGTTTCCATCTAGTCAGATTGGTTCCCTCAACTCCTAAAAACAAAAATGTTCCATCCACTTAGATTGGTTAGTGCTATCCTTAATAGGCGTAAATTTCTAGGCTCTGGAGTTTTATTTATTGCAACTAAAAGATTTTCCATACCCCCAAAACTTAATCTAACATTGTCCTCAATGTTCTAATATGAAATTAAAAGCATGAACAGGAGAAACGGTTACTATTTGAAGCAAAAGAGTTAAGGAAGATATTACCGTGTTGCATGAGATTGGGTTACCTCCCAAAAAGTGCTAAGTTTAAAGTCTTCAGCCAGACTTAGAAAAGGTTTAGTCAACTCGAACCGTATAACAGTAGCCGGAATAACTGCGGGTCTTTAAAACCAAAAAGAGATGACAACAGGAAATTGCAGTGAACCAAGAAAATGAACAAGACTAGCATGCCCTTACCTAGTTTCCTGATTAAGATATTTATATCTAATTTGGTTCAGGTTCAGGTTCAGGTTCTATGAAAGGGTCTAAATAAAATATTTTTCTTGGATGCATTTCCTCATAGATTGGATATAAATTACTAGGTCCTAGAGTCTGGAAAAACTCAAATACGAACTTAGAATCACGAAGTAATAACCTAAATAATTGCGGATCCTCTAAGTCAATCAGATATGACTTACATAATTGACCACAATTAGAGTAGTGGTTGGTGTGCTTGGGAACGACACACAAAAGACTTGCAAGTATACAAGGTCAAGTTTTAGTATAGAAAGTAAGAATGGGATCAGTCCACAGGGAGTGGGAGCATACGAGAAATTTTCCTAAGCTAGCAATAGAGACAAGGCACTATGGCAGTGAGCAAGGCAAAGTAATATGGCAATTGCAAAGAACCAAAACAGTTAACAAAGCAAAGATGACAAAACAGCATGGAACCAAGGCTGTGAGCCAAGGGAAGGGGTGAGTCTGTGCACTGATTTCAATGCACAACAGGCTTCAAAATACAAGAAATAAACAGCAAGATAGCTAAGAAATTTAGCTGAGCAGGGAGCAAAATAAGACTGAAATTGTAAGTGACTGAAATAAGGTATTGTGGTCTAAGCTAAGGCTTAGAGTCCACCTTTGTGTCCTAGCCAAACAATGTGATCCTAGGTTGAGTTGAATATCCTATGCATACATCTAGAATGGGAGGAAAACTAATTTGCTCACTAGTTTGCCCCTAGCATTGACTGTCTTTTGACAGAACAATCAATCACAGGCTATGAGCATCAATCTCTTCCCATTGCTCAATCAAAACAGACAACAGATAACTATCCTAGCAATTCACCATTTGACAATGCACTAGGCTTCATCTGAGCCTCAGCCTAATGCAGTTTAGCTCATGCTAAACATGTAACTAGCAATAACATTCATTGAGTATGATAATTCAAGCAACATTCAACATTCGAGATAATTGAAAACAACATGCACACATTCACTGTTAACTGCATAAGAAGAACTGAAATTGGAATTGCATCAAAATAAATTTGTTTCAATTCTCTACTGGCTAGTCCAGAGATGCCCAATTTTACAACCCCTAACACCCTTTTATAGTTACAGCCCAAAAAAAAAAAATAAATCCCCAAATCAGTGAAATTAGGGTTTTACAAAAAATCCTTACCTAATCTCTGAAAACGATTGATAGCTCTCACCCATGCTTCCTTGTCGTCTGCTGATACTACCCATGCCTTCGATTTATTCTCTAACCTCACCTATTTCATCAACTCCTAACCTAGGGTTCCTGTGAGATGAAACGATTAGGAGGTGATGTAATAAGTGGCTAGAAAAGTAGGTCTAAGTGATGATGGCTCGAGTGGTGATGGTTGAATGATTTGGGGGGAGAAGATGGTGGAGTGATTTGGGGGAGAGATGGTGGTGATGGAGACAGCGTCGCTGTTTCAGAAGAGGGGAAGAAGGAGATGGCTCGATGGGTTTTGGCAGAAGGGTGCGTTTGGTGCGGGTAATAGGGTTAGGTTGCTTAGGTGTTAAACGGGATCATCAAATTTGATGTTTTGTGAAGGGAATCCGTGGGATGATAACTTCTGAAACGGATCTAACGGCGAGATGGAGACAGATTATGAGCGACCGTTGGATGCAAAAATACAACGAAACTAACGGCTCAAGATGGAGTTAGGTGCTGTAGTGTTGGTAAGGTGCATCGAAATCTGATGCATGATGACGCAGCGACCGTTGGATGATGGAATGGATCCAATCTTACGGTTAAGAAGGAAAACGGGTTTGGGTATTGAATTTTGGGTTTAGGATATGGATTTGGGCTTAGGAATTGGATTTGGGCTTAGGTAATCTTGAGCCCACTTCTTCTTTAAGAACAATTTCTTCCTTTTTAAGCCCATTTTTATCCTTGAGTCTTCCATAACACATTCTTCACTTCTTTTCCGCTAGAGATTCCACCGGCTTTCTCCCGTGTCTTTGCTCTTTTGGCTCCGCAACTCATCTAGTCTTTATTTGGTACCTAAAAATACAAAATTAATTAATAAAATATTTATTCTTGAAAACAATGAAAATACAGAATATGGGATAAAATGTAGAATTAATGCACAAAATGAGTTAAATGCCAAGAAAAATATATAGAAATATGCACTTTTTAGCACTCATCAAATACCCCCAAACCTGAATTTTACTTGTCCTCAAGTAAAACAAAACTAAGGAAATCCTACCTATACCACTGTCGCTGGTCTCTCGAATGCATTTAGCATATGCACTAAGCCTTTTAAACCACTAAGTGTCCCTAGTGGACGAGTGAAGTCTCGTGAAGGTTTGCTTAGAACGTACCTACAAAGTTCTAGGTCAAAATATAAGCTCATTCCATCAAATGTGACATGTGCAAGACAGTTTAAGCTCACAGCAAAATGGAGATGTCAATCTAGCTATCAAGGCACAATCCTAGCACTGATAACAAATAAAGACATGTGATAAGAGTGTAAAGTGTATCTACACATGTGTAAAGAAAGATCGGATGTTATGACTACTAATCACCAAGAGATAGTTTCTCAGGCTAAGAACCAAGGTCGAAATCTAGCTAGCTGTCCGGACTTTACGAGAATTGTGAATGAGTTGGAGGTATTTCACAATTACTCGCGTTGTACATCAATGGCATACACCCTCCTTGCTTATTACAATGAAACAAAAAAGACTCTTTACATGACTCTTATTTACATTGACTACTCTCTTTTTTTTTGGAACAAGAGATGGATGGAATTGATAAATACTTGATTTTTTTGTATTTTTCTGATATTTTTTTCTGAATATATACATCGTTTTTTTTTTTTTTTTTTTTGAAAGAAAACTTTTGATACATACAAAAGGAAACAAAAATTACATGACACTTTGCAAGAGGTAGCCCTTTTTGATGCACCCAGTTAAATTCGATGGTTGTTTTCTTAATGTAACCTCCACCTTCTATCCCAACCAACCAAAGAACAAGCTAGTCAAGTTTCGTTCAGTATTCTAAAGTGATTGGCAATCGTACTTCCTATCAACACCTTGAAGATCGAGGCTATACATGTATTGGTAGATCGTGCGCGTGCAAATTTCTTATCACTATGTGAATTGTGCTAGAATCAGGGTGCCTAAATATCTAGACTAAGACTCCTAATAATTACATATTTGCACAAGAGTCAACATTTCAAGGTAAATGAGCTCCATTTTTATGTTTTTTTTTCAATTTTTTTTTTTATTTTGATTTTTCAATTTTTTTGGAATTTTTCAATTTTTTCAAAAAGATGGAGTTTTGTTTTCAATTATGGCATATTATCGTGGTATCTACTCTATACCCCCAAACCTAACTAAACATTGTCCTCAATGTTTAAAATATGGAAAGAATTAAAATACAACATATGGAAAGGGACATGCTGAGTAGAGTAAAAGGAGAGAGAATACCCGATTTCGGCGAAAGCAGAATTAAAACTCCGTTATCCAAGGCAAAATCCAACATATTCGGAGTCACAATGGATGAGCACAAAATATATACAAAAGGAAATTTAACTAACACATTATCTACAAGAAAATTTGGTTTTTAATGGGATTGGACTTTTTGGGAAAAATTTGGTTTTGTCGGGAGTGAAAACTTTTTGGTTATTTAGGGAAAGAGTGGACCAGTTTAGTCCACATAGACCGGGTCCTCCAGGTTGGTTGTTTCAATGTCGGGTGGAAATGGCTCAAGGAATGGCTTTAATCTCTGCCCGTTGACTTTGAAAACGTTCTTGTTGGAAACATCCTCCAGCTCTACAGCTCCATGAGGAAAAACTGTGCGTACTAGGTACGGACCCTTCCATCTGGAACGCAGTTTTCCTGGAAAAAGATGTAATCGGGAGTCATACAGCAAGACTTTCTGACCAGGAGTGAAGGATTCTAGAATACGCTTGTCATGAAACATCTTCATCTTCTGCTTATACACTGGCACTGTCATAAGCCTCATTTCTCAATTCTTCCAACTCGTTGAGTTGAAGTTTCCGTTGTGCACCCTTTCGAGAGAAAAGTTAGTTTCTTGATTGCCCAGTAAGCTCGATGTTCTAATTCCACAGGAAGGTGACGGCTTTCCATACACTACGATAGGGGACCAATTGGTGTCTTATAAGCTGTTCTATAGGCCCACAAAGCATCATTCAATCTTATGACCAATCTTTCCTGACGGGTTACCGTCTTCTAGAATGTGCTTAATTTCCCTATTAGAACTTCCACTTGTCCACTGTCTGAGGGTGGTACGGAGTAGCAACCTTGTGAGTTATGCCATACTTGCGTACTAAAGACTCAAAGTACTTGTTGCAGAAATGTGAACCACCGTCACTGATGATAGCTCTAGGGGTACCAAAACGTGAAAATTGTTTTCCTTTAAAATGAAAGTACCACCTTGTGGTCATTTGTTCTGGTTGCATGGCTTCTACCCACTTGAAACGTAATCAACACTAGGATGTACAATTGCTGTCAGAATGGGAAATGGACCCATGAAGTCGATCCCCCAAACATCAAAAATCTCAACAATCAGAATGGATTCAATGGCATCATGTTTCTCCTTGAAATGCTTCCTAGCTTCTGACAGCGTTCACAAGCAACACAATACATGGCAGTCCTTGAACAACGATGGCCAATAGAACCCACACTGCAAGATCTTTGCAGCGGTTTTCTTGGCACTGAAATGGCCTCCACATGCTTGGTCATGACAGAAAGATATCACATCTTTCTGTTCGGTGTTGGGGACACATTTCCTAATGATTTGGTCTGGGCAGTACTTAAACAAATATGGGTCATCCCAAAGGAAATGTTTAACTTCAGCCAGGAATTTAGAGCGGTCTTGTCTCGACCAACGTGAGGGCATCCTACCTGTAGCGAGGTAGTTAACAATATCAGCAAACCAAGGAAGGTCTGAGATAGACATCAGCTGTTCATCTGGGAATGATTCTCTAATCAGCTCAAATTCATCAATAGACTCTAAAGTTAATCTAGACAAATGATCAGCAACCACATTCTCACAACCTTTCTTATCACGGATTTCGAGATCGAATTCCTGTAATAATAGTATCCATCGAATAAGGCGAGCTTTAGCATCCTTCTTGGAAAGAAGATACTTCAAAGCCGCATGGTCTGTGTATATGATGATCTTAGACCCTATCAGATAAGATCTAAACTTGTCTAATGCGAAAACGACGGCAAGCAATTCCTTCTCGGTAGTTGAATAATTGAGTTGGGCATCATTAAGGGTTTTGCTAGCATAGTATATCACATATGGTAGTCTATCAACTCGCTGTCCTAAAACAGCACCAACAGCATAATCAGAGGCATCACACATAAGTTCGAACGGAAGCTTCCAATCGGGTGGTCGGACTATAGGAGCGGTGGTGAGAAGGGTTTTTAATTCCTCCCATGCCTTCACACAAGCAGCATCGAAATTGAAGGCAACATCTTTGGAGAGAAGACTGCACAGAGGTCTGGAGATTTTGCTGAAATCTTTGATGAATCGCCGGTAAAAACCAGCATGACCTAGAAATGATCTGATCTCCTTCACAGAGCGAGGTTGTGGTAGATGTTGAATGAGGTCAACTTTAGCTTTATCCACTTCAATTCCTTTTTCTGAGATGATGTGTCCTAGAACTATTCCTGAATTCACCATAAAATGGCATTTTTCCCAATTTAGAACAAGGTTCTTTTCTTTACATCTGGATATCACGAGGGCAAGATGCTTCAAACATTCGTCAAACGAGGAACCAAAAACAGAGAAATCATCCATAAAGATCTCGAGAAAACTATCTATCATGTCAGAAAAAATGCTCATCATGCAACGCTGAAAAGTAGCAGGTGCATTACACAACCCGAAGGGCATACGTCTATAAGCAAACGTCCCAAATGGACACGTGAATGTAGTTTTTTCCTGATCTTCCGGAGCAATGTGAATTTGGTTATAACCGGAAAAGCCATCTAGAAAACAGTAGTGACTGTGTCCAGACACACGTTCTAGCATTTGGTCAATGAAAGGGAGCGGGAAGTGATCCTTCCTTGTTACTGTGTTCAACTTCCTGTAGTCGATGCATACTCGCCATCCTGTGGTTGTACGAGTAGGGACTAATTCATTCTTGTCGTTCTGAACTACAGTAATGCCTGACTTCTTAGGCACAACTTGAATGGGACTAACCCATTTGCTATCAGGTATTGGGTATATGATACCCGCATCAAGTAGTTTCAGGATCTCTCCTTTGACTACATCTCTCATGTTAGGATTAAGTCTCCTTTGCATTTCCCTATATGGTTTGGCACTCTCTTCGAGATTAATGTGGTGCATGCAAATGGTAGGACTAATTCCTTTGAGATCTGAGATGGTCCATCCTAAGGCCTCTTTGTGTTCCTTAAGTACTTCTAAAAGCTTACTTTCCTGTTCCGTGTCTAAACATGATGAAATAATGACAGGTAAAGTATCAGAAGAACCTAGGAATGCGTACTTCAACGTACTAGGCAATGTTTTCAATTCAAGATTGGGTGGCTCAACAATGGATGGAATGAGCTTGGAATCAGAGAGTAAGGGTGGTTCCACTTCATATTTCCTTTGAGTGACGTCCATTTGAGGTACAGATTCGAGCAGAGATAGGACGTCACTACAGTATGCATCATCATAGGAATCTGAGTTAAAGTTCTCCATACATGCTTGAAAGGGGTCGACGGATAGAATGTTAGTCAATGAATCTTGTATTAATCCTTCAATCATATTAACTTCATGCACATCATCATCATCAAGATTCACAGGTTGTTGACTAATATCGAACACATTCAATTCTACCGTCATGTTGCCAAAAGACAGTTTCAACACTCCATTACGACAATTAATGATTGCGTTGGACGTAGCCAAGAAAGGACGTCCTAAGATGACAGGAATGTGACAATCTGGGTTTTGTACAGGTTGAGTGTCTAAGACAATGAAGTCTACGGGAAAATAGAATTTGTCAACCTTGATCAAAACGTATTCGACCATTCCACGAGGAATCTTGACAGATCGGTCTGCCAGTTGTAGAGTGATAGATGTTGGCTTCAACTCCCCAAGACCTAACTGCTCATAAACAGAATATGGCAGTAGGTTAACACTTGCACCCAGGTCTAATAACGCTTTATTGACCGTGTGTTCTCCTATAGTGCAAGAAATTGTTGGACATCCTGGATCCCTAAACTTGGGTGGAGTTTTTTTCAGAATGATGGAACTCACCTGCTCAGCTAAGAAAGCACGTTTGTGCACATTGAGCTTGCGCTTTTGAGTACACAAGTCTTTGAGGAATTTGGCATAAGCAGGGATTTGCTTGATTGCTTCAAGAAAAGGAATGTTGATGTTGACTCTCTTGAACAGATCTAACATCTCATTGTAATGGGTACTTTTCTGTTGATAGATCAATCTTTGAGGAAATGGGGCAACAGGAGAATGAGTTGGCAAAGGGACATTCACAGCAGTAGAATTGTCATGCTTTCCAACTTGCTCAGATTCTTTGGTTTTCTGGGGTTGTGGAGACAGCGTGGAATTTGTATCAGATTCATTAGGTTCGCCCACGTTGTTCTCGATGACTTTACCACTTCGGAGGGTGGTAATAGCATGGACTTGATCTGGAGAGGTTTCCTTGCAGGATGAAGAGCCTGTTTGAAATACACTCTTTGGATTTTGTTGGGGTTGGCTCGGAAGTTTACCCTTTTCTCTCTCACTTATGGAATCACAGATTTGACCCATCTTTTGATCAAGACTTTTCTGACTTTGCACCAGACTCTGGAACATCTCCTCTAGGGCGGATAATCTCTTGTCGGTATTGTGTTGAGGATATGATTGTTGTTGAGAGTTTGATTGTTGTTGAGAGTTTGATTGTTGTTGAGGGTTTCTCGGGTGTTGATAACCTTGATTGTTCTGATATCCCTGATTGTTTTGATAGCTCTGATTGGGTTGAGATGGTCCTCCCTGAGTGGGTCCTTTGGACCATGAAAAGTTAGGGTGGTTTCTCCATCCTGGATTGTAGGTCTGTGAATAGGGGTTATGCTCTTGTTTTTGAAACATGGCATGTGCCTGTTCAAGCCTAGATTCCTGGACTGCAAGCAAATCGGGACAATTTTGGAATTGATGGTTGGGATCGTTACAAGCGGCACATACAGACGAAGCGACATGTTCTCGGAGAGTAGTGGTGGAAGGTTTTGAATTTTTATGTAGTTCTAACTCTTCTAATCTCCTAACTATTGATGCCATGTTTGCTCTTCCCTCGAAATTTGCTTCAATCCTAAAAGCCTTCGCTTCGGATGTAGTCTTTCTGGGTTCACGGATGGATTCCCACTGTTGCGTCTTTTCAGCTACTTCAATCAAGAAGTCCCAAGACGCATCAGCAGTTTTGTCTACGAATAGACCATTACACATCGACTCAACCGTTGTTCGGGTGGACACATCTAGACCTTCATACAAAATTTGCACAAGTCTCCATTTTTCAAAACCATGATGGGGACATTGGAGCAATAATTCATTGAATCTCTCCAAGTATCTAGCTAAGGTCTCACCCTCTAATTGCACAAAGCTATTCAGACTTTGACGAATTGTCGCAGTCTTGTGATTCGGGAAAAACTTTTTGAAAAACTCCTTTATGAGGTCATCCCATGTCATGATGGATTGAGGTTGTAAAGCATAAAGCCAGGCCTTTGCCTTATCTTTCAGGGAGAAAGGAAAGAGCCTTAACTTTAGGGTTTCGTCGGACATTTGAGTGAAACGCAGAGTTCCACAAATTTCCTCGAATTCTCTCACGTGGTGGTACGGGTTTTCATTCTCAACACCTCTAAAAATAGGAAGCATCTGTATTGTGCTCGATTTCAGCTCATAATGGCCATTATCCTCGGGTAGAACAATACAAGAAGGTTGACTGGCTCTAGTTGGGTACATATAATCCTTGAGGGTACGGGGTTCTCCCATTGTTTCGGTTTGATCTGGGTTGTCTACCTCAGAACTCAGAATTTCGATAGGTTCTTCTTGATTAATTCTAACAAGTCTGTTTGTTTGGTCTCTATAGGTCACAATCATGTCCTTGTAGGTACCTCAACTAACATGTTGGTCAGACAGAGCAATCGGAAACAATTTGGCCCACAAGGGTTACGAAGATTTGGTTTTGAATGGGTGTTGGACTAACAAGGGATTTTGGTTAAAACTGGGCTCGGGAATTTTTTTTTTTTTTTTTTTTTTTGAACTTAGCCTAGCATAAATTATCAGACCCCACAAAAGAAAATAAAAACAACAATAAATAATTACAATCCCATAAAAGAAAAATAAAAGAAAATAAAAGAAAAAGGAAATAAAAATAAAAATAATTATTACAAGCCCAAATTAAAAATAAATTAATTATTACATACCCAAATTGAATATTTAATGGGGGCCAAGTGGGTTACTCATGGTTTAGGCTTACTTGGTTAAGGAGGGAAGCCTAGTTAGGCTTTTGTTCCCTTTGGTTGCACTAGCCCAGTTGGGCTTTAGGATCGTCCTAAGCAGCTCACGCCCAAGCCCAGCAACAGTTGGAGTTGGTTCAGCAACACGAGCCCAGGAGGATCAGCTGCGAAGCCCAGGAGCAGAAGATCACGAGCCCAGCAACAGAAAAAGGCAGAGCCCAGCAGCAGCAGGTGGCTAAGCCCAGTTGCAAAGTTTGGCGAAGCCCAGCAGACCACCACCAATGAAGCCCAGCAGTGAAACGCAACTTCAGTTGGCAGCCCAGTTGCTTTGGCTTGGCAGCAGCAGGCTTGGTTCACCAGCTACAGCAACAGCAGCAGCCAAGGTTCCAGCAGCAGCAGCAGCTCAGGTGGCCAGCAACACAGCTCTGCAGCAACTCAGTGGCACCTGCAATGATAATGATGAAGCTCAGACAACTCAGTGCAATGATTGCAGGTCAGGAAAGCAAAGGAAATCAGCAGCAGCAAGCACCACTCCCCGGCAGCGGCGCCAAAAACTTGGTGTGCTTGGGAACGACACACAAAAGACTTGAAAGTATACAAGGTCAAGTTTTAGTATAGAAAGTAAGAATGGGATCAGTCCACAGGGAGTGGGAGCATACGAGAAATTTTCCTAAGCTAGCAATGGAGACAAGGCACTATGGCAGTGAGCAAGGCAAAGTAATATGGCAATTGCAAAGAACCAAAACAGTTAACAAAGCAAAGATGACAAAACAACATGGAACCAAGGCTGTGAGCCAAGGGCAGGGGTGAGTCTGTGCACTGATTTCAATGCACAACAGGCTTCAAAATACAAGAAATAAACAGCAAGATAGCTAAGAAATTTAGCTGAGCAGGGAGCAAAATAAGACTGAAATTGTAAGTGACTGAAATAAGGTATTGTGGTCTAAGCTAAGGCTTAGAGTCCACCTTTGTGTCCTAGCCAAACAATGTGATCCTAGGTTGAGTTGAATATCCTATGCATACATCTAGAATGGGAGGAAAACTAATTCCTCACTAGTTTGCCCCTAGCATTGACTGTCTTTTGACAGAACAATCAATCACAGGCGCTATGAGCATTAGTCTCTTCCCATTGCTCAATCAAAACAGACAACAAGATAACTATCCTAGCAATTCACCATTTGACAATGCACTAGGCTTCATCTGAGCCTCAGCCTAATGCAGTTTAGCTCATGCTAAACATGTAACTAGCAATAACATTCATTGAGTATGATAATTCAAGCAACATTCAACATTCGAGATAATTGAAAACAACATGCACACATTCACTGTTAACTGCATAAGAAGAACTGAAATTGGAATTGCATCAAAATAAATTTGTTTCCATTCTCTACTGGCTAGTCCAGAGATGCCCAATTTTTACAACCCCTAACACCCTTTTATACTTACAGCCCAAAAAAAAAAACTAAAATCCCCAAATCAGTGAAATTAGGGTTTTACAAAAAATCTTTACCTAATCTCTGAAAACGATTGATAGCTCTCACCCATGCTTCCTTGTCGTCTGCTGATACTACCCATGCCTTCGATTTATTCTCTAACCTCACCTATTTCATCAACTCCTAACCTAGGGTTCCTGTGAGATGAAACGATTAGGAGGTGATGTAATAAGTGGCTAGAAAAGTAGGTCTAAGTGATGATGGCTCGAGTGGTGATGGTTGAATGATTTGGGGGGAGAAGATGGTGGAGTGATTTGGGGGAGAAGATGGTGGTGATGGAGACAGTGTCGCTGTTTCAGAAGAGGGGAAGAAGGAGATGGCTCGATGGGTTTTGGCAGAAGGGTGCGTTTGGTGCGGGTAATAGGGTTAGGTTACTTAGGTGTTAAACGGGATCATCAAATTTGAAGTTTTGTGAAGGGAATCCGTGGGATGATAACTTCTGAAACGGATCTAACGGCGAGATGGAGACAGATTATGAGCGACCGTTGGATGCAAAAATACAACGAAACTAACGGCTCAAGATGGAGTTAGGTGCTGTAGTGTTGGTAAGGTGCATCGAAATCTGATGCATGATGACGCAGCGACCGTTGGATGATGGAATGGATCCAATCTTACGGTTAAGAAGGAAAACGGGTTTGGGTATTGAATTTTGGGTTTAGGATATGGATTTGGGCTTAGGAATTGGATTTTGGCTTAGGTAATCTTGAGCCCACCTCTTCTTTAAGAACAATTTCTTCCTTTTTAAGCCCATTTTTATCCTTGAGTCTTCCATAACACATTCTTCACTTCTTTTCCGCTAGAGATTCCACCGGCTTTCTCCCGTGTCTTTGCTCTTTTGGCTCCGCAACTCATCTAGTCTTTATTTGGTACCTAAAAATACAAAATTAATTAATAAAAATATTTATTCTTGAAAACAATGAAAATACAGAATATGGGATAAAATGTAGAATTAATGCACAAAAGATGAGTTAAATGCCAAGAAAAATATATAGAAATATGCACTTTTTAGCACTCATCAGTGGTCATCCTTAAGCAAATGTGTCGATTCTAATTTCCTAAAGCATTTAGGTTTAGTCTCACAACTTAATATTCGACACATTTGAAATCTATATGTTCCCACATTTGGAAGAAAACTATTTGGTGGGAAAACAAAATCAATCTTGGTATTATTTCCTGGGTTAACCACATCAACCAGAGGATGGGTTTCTAACAGTTGAGACTCTTGTTGGATATCATTAGGTTCTGGAAAACGAGTACGAAGATAGTCTCGTAAGATGGGTGAGGCATTGATGTCAAGTCCCAAGTGAGGGATATTTTTAAGAGTTAAATAACATGGAGAATGATAATCACCCCCAAACTTAGAGTTTTCGGCGTCTCTAGGTAGACTGGTCATAATCTCCCTAATTTCTAGGTCATCAGATTCCTGAAAGTGGGCGATTGATTTTTCTAAGTCAGGTTCATCCCCACTAATCTCTACGAGTTCTTCTAAGACTATTGTTTCTAAATCGTTTGACTCGAAAACAGTACTCTCAAGATAAACTGGTTCCTCTAAACCATCATCGGTTTCGTAATCATCGTCTAAAACGGGGGTATTTCTAGTCAAATCCTCGTCCTTTTGAATAGGTAAATAATTATTAAAATTATTTGGATTTGAACTAAAAATATCATTATAATCATCATCACCATCCTCCTCCTCATCATCATCACAATATAATTTTTGATATTCACGAATTCTCAAGCTTTGTTCCCAACTACATGGTCTATGTTTATAATATTTCTCATAGATCGTTAGAGGTGATTCCTCAATAAAAGTTGGAGTATCCATATATCGCTGCCCACGCATATATTCACCAAGAGTCATTTTCGAAGACGTCTCTTGATAACGAGAATTTCTAGACATATATTCTCGCAACGTCATCGCAGGTGGCGTCTCCTCAAAAGGATTCATCACCGAAGAAATATAAACTACAGAGGGATTCTATACAATCACAAACAAGGCCGACTCGACTCCACCAAAGCAAACCTAAAGATTTCTAGCAAACAAAAAGCATGATGGCTCCACTTAGATTGTTTCTAGACCAGCTTCTATCTTTCGAAAGGGAATTCGTTGCAATTTGAGCAAACCCCTCCGGAATCAATCCGAGTCAAAGTAAGTTGAATTGAGGCGAGGGAAGCTCAGTGGAGCTTTGATACCCAAGGCCTCACCGCTATCACAAGGCGGCGCAGTCACGCATTCAACTCACAGAAACCATCATGAACTTTGGAGTGTGCTTAAAGAGCAACCAATATTTTTCGAACGAGTTTCCTATTAAGCTCGTTACCCTATCGGTCTCGTTCTATTCCAAATTTTAAGCTTGGGTTCGCGTTAGGTTTCGTTTTCCTAAGGCGGGCAAGAAGGGAACGGTGATGAAATCCGAACCCTTATCTTGTTTAGGCCAGGCCTTTCCCTTTACTAGGAAAATAAAGACAGTCCGGTTCGTCCTCAAACAATTATCACCTTAAGGAAGACAGTATCCCGCTTGCAGGAGATTCGCGGGTGTTTCGATTGGACTTACCTCCCGTACCAGACGGGCGATGAACCGTTGTCGTCGACTCGGGCCACGACTCCTATGCCGTGTGCGAACCCGAGGGGCCGAGACGATATAGTAATTGTCGTCCTTCCCTGCACACAGTTTATATAATAATTTATTTATTTTTAATAATAATACCCTTCCGTAGGGTTAAAAAAAACAAAGTCCAATTGTTTAAAGTCCAAAGTCCAAAATAAATAAATAAAAAATTACAGTTTTCCTCACACACTCTAAAAAAATTACAAACTAAAAATTAAATCCTAAAATTGTCCTTTTTTTCTTCTCTTTTCGCTTTTCGCTTTAAGATTTTTCCTCTCCAAGTCCTTAGTTTTCACTTTGAACCTGCAAAATAAAGACAAAAAGAAACGTAAAAAGGAACAAACAATTCTAAAAAAAAAAATAATAAACCTAAAAAAAATAAATCAATCTATATACAAGTCCGCGTCGGCGGCGCCATTTTGTTATAGTTTTGAAAGTGGTAGTAAAAGTTCGTTGCTCGGACTTGTAAAGATTTAAAAATAAAAATATATACAAAAAATATTAACAATATGGGCAAGAGTACTGGGACTAAAGATACGGCCGTTTTTTCATTTTCAAGTGGTTCAGAAATTAATTCTAACAATTATAGTTCAAAAAAAAAACAAATATTAACTGTAGTTTATTGCCAAGATAGATTTTATAAAATATTAGTTGTATTTTATGAGCATGGCGCATCAAAAATCCCTAGGACCAAGCATACTCCATCAAATAAAATCACAAGTAATTAATTTAAAATCTTAATTCAATTAAAATTAGTGCAAAAAGTAAATAAAAGAATTAATTAAATTACCACATGGATGAATTAAGGCTTTCTCCGTCGTCCCAGTGCTTGGGTTTAGCTCATCATAGTGAAATACCTCTCAAAATATTTTATTAAGCTCAATTGGTGTTTACAATGAAGTGATAATGGAGAAAATCGGTAAACTGCAACGCTTATAAGCGTTACAGAACACCGTTACAAAGAACGATAAAAGAGTGTTGTTGTTGTCTGCGTAGCTGACTACGGCCCACATAGACTGGTCGTTGTCACTGTTGGGGAACGACTGTCTTTGGCCGTCTGTTCTTCGTGTTCTTCCTCTTCATCAATGGCAGCAGCAGCAACAGAGAAAAATGGTGATTCTCCCTCTGCAGCCTTCTCTTCTCTCCTCCCAACTCTCGACACCCTTTCTCCTTGACCTCAGTGAGCTATTCATACCCAACAGCATCGATATCTTCCATCATAACTCCATATAATCTTCTCTTTAATTCTTTGCAGACGCGAGAATAATATTTTTGATTTTTTTCCTGTTTAATCGAAACCGTGTTTACCAAATATTCTCTTGGCTTCTGACACTCTCTCAATCTTTCCTAGCTTAGATATATTCGAATCCCATGAGATAACGCACATATATCCTCCAACAGAATCCAATATTTTCCAAAATATTCTCCCGTGAAAACAGCTCCCCTGTTTGGACTTTGATCTTCTCTCCCGGTCATTTCAGCCCAACTTGATCGCTAAAATCACTTGCATTCGGCCTGTTTAGCCTTAACAGGCTTAGCCCAATAATTTCCAGCGATCGAATCTTCCAAAAACACGTCCAAGAATCGAGTAGAAATTTCATGCAGGCGTGATTGATTTCTCCCGCCATTTTCAAATTCAAATCGTGAAAAGGTGTCCCCTTAGCAAACAGTGGTGTCCCCTTGAGAATTTGGGCTGAAATAGTAATTCTTGGGTTGAAATAGTAATTTTTCTGGTTTCCTCCGGGACATTTCTGGGACGTTTCCGGTACATTTCTGGGACTCCGGACATTTCTGGGGTGCCTTTAGTACTTTTCTCCGGGGTGTAAATCATCACTTTTTGAGCAACTCTTTCCATACAAGGGTATTTTCTCCAAAAACACCTAAACAAACATAAAAACACAATATTAGTACAAAAATAGAGTTCCAACAATACAGGCATTGAGGACAAATTAGACACAAAAATGTGTCTATCAAATACCCCCAAACTTATTATTTGCTAGTCCTCGAGCAAATTTATTCTTGAAAAGTGACCGAGTTAATCTCGGGTGGGTTTATCAGAGGTGTACCCACAAAAACCAATACTCCAGACCCTAACTATCTACGCAAAATCTTGGAAAGCACTAAAGAACCTCCTTGGTTGGCATACTTATTAATTATAGGAGGAAGTACCCTGATGCGAAATTCCAATTACTGTACACGAGTTTTCACTCAAGCATACTAAAATTCATATAAGTGACAGAGCTCTACTAAGATAGTTTCACGATGGACATCATACTCGGAGTCAGACTAATCACATGAAAAGATTAAGAAGATGGAAAAAAAAAATGTAGATGGTTGAAAAGTGAACGATGTTTCCCATATCTGTCTGAAGGCCACTGCCAGAATGAACCTATCCTAATGGACTGAGATACCGGTCTGACTAATATCAACACAACTGGCATATACAAGGGAACCAGTGGTCAATAACTTAAATCTAGATCAACAAACTGGCAAATACAAGGGAACCAGCAGTTGACTACACATAACAATAACCATTTTTTTTTAACGGCATGAATAGATATTTTTGATCCAAGCGCATGCTTCTTGTCAGCAGATTACACGATAGTTCCCACGGGTCCTGCATTCCACGCTTGCTTAGGCGACGGAAACAGGGAGAACACACGCATATTGCTATCCAAGTGTTAATACTTATTCCGATTGGTCTAACTGGTCCAGTCTTTTTTTTTTTTTAGTAATCTCAGTCACTCTAATTCACCCTAGCAGTGGTAACAACTTGAATCGTGTGCCCCACCAAATCACTTGAAATAAAAGAAAACTGAAAATAGAAAGTGAAAAGGACTCGACGAGATATGGCGAAACTATCATGTTATTTCTAACACCTGAGCTCTGTGCTTTTATGAATAGACTCTATAGATGTTTCCATCTAGTCAGATTGGTTCCTCAACTCCTAAAACAAAAATGTTTCCATCCACTTAGATTGGTTAGTGCTATCCTTAATAGGCGTAAATTTCTAGGCTCTGGAGTTTATTTATTGCAACTAAAAGATTTTCCCATACCCCCAAACTTAAATCTAACATTGTCCTCAATGTTCTAAAGATGAAATTAAAAGCATGAACAAATGAAGGAGAAACGGTTACTATTTGAAGCAAAAGAGTTAAGGAAGGATATTACCGTGTTGCATGAGATTGGGTTACCTCCCAAAAAGTGCTAAGTTTAAAGTCTTCAGCCAGACTTAGAAAAGGTTTAGTCAACTCGAACCGTATAACAGTAGCCGGAATAACTGCGGGTCTTTAAAACCAAAAAGAGATGACAACAGGAAATTGCAGTGAACCAAGAAAATGAACAAGACTAGCGTGCCCTTACCTAGTTTCCTGATTAAGATATTTATATCTAATTGTGGTTCAGGTTCAGGTTCTATGAAAGGGTCTAAATAAAATATTTTTCTTGGATGCATTTCCTCATAGATTGGATCTAAATTACTAGGTCCTAGAGTCTGGAAAAACTCAAATACGAACTTAGAATCACGAAGTAATAACCTAAATAATTGCGGATCCTCTAAGTCAATCAGATATGACTTACATAATTGACCACAATGAGAGTAGTGGTCATCCTTAAGCAAATGTGTCGATTCTAATTTCCTAAAGCATTTAGGTTTAGTCTCAACTTAATATTCGACACATTTGAAATCTATATGTTCCCACATTTGGAAGAAAACTATTTGGTGGGAAAACAAAATCAATCTTGGTATTATTGCCTGGGTTAACCACATCAACCAGAGGATGGGTTTCTAACAGTTGAGACTCTTGTTGGATATCATTAGGTTCTGGAAAACGAGTACGAAGATAGTCTCGTAAGATGGGTGAGGCATTGATGTCAAGTCCCAAGTGAGGGATATTTTTAAGAGTTAAAGAACATGGAGAATGATAATCACCCCCAAACTTAGAGTTTTCGGCGTCTCTAGGTAGACTGGTCATAATCTCCCTAATTTCTAGGTCATCAGATTCCTGAAAGTGGGCGATTGATTTTTCTAAGTCAGGTTCATCCCCGCTAATCTCTACGAGTTCTTCTAAGACTATTGTTTCTAAATCGTTTGACTCGAAAACAGTACTCTCAAGATAAACTGGTTCCTCTAAACCATCATCGGTTTCGTAATCATCGTCTAAAACGGGGGTATTTCTAGTCAAATCCTCGTCCTTTTGAATAGGTAAAATTATTAAAATTATTTGGATTTGAACTAGAAATATCATTATAATCATCATCACCATCCTCCTCCTCATCATCATCACAATATAATTTTTGATATTCACGAATTCTCAAGCTTTGTTCCCAACTACATGGTCTATGTTTATAATATTTCTCATAGATCGTTAGAGGTGATTCCTCAATAAAAGTTGGAGTATCCATATATCGCTGCCCACGCATATATTCACCAAGAGTCATTTCCGAAGACGTCTCTTGATAACGAGAATTTCTAGACATATATTCTCGCAACGTCATCGCAGGTGGCGTCTCCTCAAAAGGATTCATCACCGAAGAAATATAAACTACAGAGGGATTCTATACAATCACAAACAAGGCCGACTCGACTCCACCAAAGCAAACCTAAAGATTTCTAGCAAACAAAAAGCATGATGGCTCCACTTAGATTGTTTCTAGACCAGCTTCTATCTTTCGAAAGGGAATTCGTTGCAATTTGAGCAAACCCCCTGGAATCAATCCGAGTCAAAGTAAGTTGAATTGAGGCGAGGGAAGCTCAGTGGAGCTTTGATACCCAAGGCCTCACCGCTATCACAAGGCGGCGCAGTCACGCATTCAACTCACAGAAACCATCATGAACTTTGGAGTGTGCTTAAAGAGCAACCAATATTTTTCGAACGAGTTTCCTATTAAGCTCGTTACCCTATCGGTCTCGTTCTATTCCAAATTTTAAGCTTGGGTTCGCGTTAGGTTTCGTTTTCCTAAGGCGGGCAAGAAGGGAACGGTGATGAAATCCGAACCCTTATCTTGTTTAGGCCAGGCCTTGCCCTTTACTAGGAAAATAAAGACAGTCCGGTTCGTCCTCAAACAATTATCACCTTAAGGCAGACAGTAACCCGCTTGCAGGAGATTCGCGGGTGTTTCGATTGGACTTACCTCCCGTACCAGACGGGCGATGAACCGTTGTCGTCGACTCGGGCCACGACTCCTATGCCGTGTGCGAACCCGAGGGGCCGAGACGATATAGTAATCGTCGTCCTTCCCTGCACACAGTTTATATAATAATTATTTTTTTTAATTAATACCCTTCCGTAGGGTTAAAAAAAAACAAAGTCCAATTGTTTAAAGTCCAAAGTCCAAAATAAATAAATAAAAAATTACAGTTTTCCTCACACACTCTAAAAAAAACAAATTAAAAATTAAATCCTAAAATTGTCCTTTTTTTCTTCTCTTTTTTTTCGCTTTAAGATTTTTCCTCTCCAAGTCCTTAGTTTTCACTTTGAACCTGCAAAATAAAGACAAAAAGAAACGTAAAAAGGAACAAACAATTCTAAAAAAAAAATAATAAACCTAAAAAAAATAAATCAATCTATATACAAGTCCGCGTCGGCGGCGCCATTTTGTTATAGTTTTGAAAGTGGTAGTAAAAGTTCGTTGCTCGGACTTGTAAAGATTTAAAAATAAAAATATATACAAAAAATATTAACAATATGGGCAATAGTACTGGGACTAAAGATACGACCGTTTTTTTTCATTTTCAAGTGGTTCAGAAATTAATTCTAACTATTATAGTTCAAAAACAAAACAAATATTAACTCTAGTTTATTGCCAAGATAGATTATATAAAATATTAGTTGTATTTTATGAGCATGGCGCATCAAAAATCCCTAGGACCAAGCATACTCCATCAAATAAAATCACAAGTAATTAATTTAAAATCTTAATTCAATTATAATTAGTGCAAAAAGTAAATAAAAGAATTAATTAAATTACCACATGGATGAATTAAGGCTTTCTCCGTCGTCCCAGTGCTTGGGTTTAGCTCATCATAGTGAAATACCTCTCAAAATATTTTATTAAGCTCAATTGGTGTTTACAATGAAGAGAAAATGGAGAAAAGGGTGAAAATCGGTAAACTGCAACACTTATAAGCGTTACAGAACACCGTTACAAAGAACGATAAAAGAGTGCTGCTGTTGTCTGCGTAGCTGACTACGACCCACAGAGACCGGTCGTTGTCACTGTTGGGGAACGACTGTCTTTGGACGTCTGTTCTTCGTGTTCTTCCTCTTCATCAATGGCAGCAGCAGAAGCAAAGAAAAATGGTGATTCTCCCTCTGCAGCCTTCTCTCCTCTCCTCCCAACTCTCGACACCCTTTCTCCTTGACCTCAGTGAGCTATTTATACCCAACAACGTCGATATCTTCCATCATAACTCCATATAATCTTCTCTTCAATTCTTTGCAGACGCGAGAATAATATTTTTGATTCTTTTCCTGTTTAATCGAAATCGTGTTTACCAAATATTCTCTTGGCTTCTGACGCTCTCTCAATCTTTCATAGCTTAGATATATTCGAATCCCATGAGATAACGCACGTATATCCTCCAACAGAATCCAATATTTTCCAAAATATTCTCTCGTGAAAACAGCTCCCCTGTTTGGACTTTGATCTTCTCTCCCGGTCATTTCAGCCCAACTTGATCGCTAAAATCACTTGCATTCGGCCTGTTTAGCCTTAACAGGCTTAGCCCAATAATTTCCAGCGATCGAATCTTCCAAAAACACGTCCAAGAATCGAGTAGAAATTTCATGCAGGCGTGATTGATTTCTCCCTCCATTTTCAAATTCAAATCTTGAAAAGGTGTCCCCTTAGCAAACAGTGGTATCCCCTTAGGAATTTGGGCTGAAATAGTAATTCTTGGGTTGAAATAGTAATTTTTCTGGTTTCCTCCGGGACATTTCTGGGACGTTTCCGGTACATTTCTGGGGCGCCTCCAGGACATTTCTGGGGTGCCTTTAGTACTTTTCTCCGGGGTGTAAATCATCACTTTTTGAGCAACTCTTTCCATACAAGGGTATTTTCTCCAAAAACACCTAAACAAACATAAAAACACAATATTAGTACAAAAATAGAGTTCCAACAATACAGGCATTGAGGACAAATTAGACACAAAAATGTGTCTATCACTAAGGGAATCAAGTGCATAGTATCCTGCTGGGATCAGAGATGTAAGGAGCGCAATTGTACCTTAAATCATTGTGAGTTTGATTAGGGTTCAACTACAGTCCAGACCGAAGTTAGTTTGTAATAGGCTAGTGTCTGTAGCGGCTTAATACAGTGTGGTGTTCAATCTGGACTAGGCCCCGGGGTTTTTCTGCATTTGTAGTTTTCTCGTTAACAAAACTTTTGGTGTCTGTGCCTTGTATCGATCAATTGTGAAATCCAGCCTTTGGTTGTTGATTGGAAATTGATTGACCCTTGGGTATTGGTCTTTGGTACCATCCAAGTTTGTATCCCCGTATTTGATAAATACTCGCAAATTTCTATTTGCTTGAGTAAAGATCAAATCAAGAGATTGAGATATTAACTCCTCGATATACTTTTCTCTAGATTGAGTCTGACTGTCTAGTTTATTCTCTAGAAAGTATATTGGAGTTAGTCCATACAGATTGCTAATCGAAATATTGGGTGAGGTTGTTGTACCCCCGCATTTTCACAGTGCGGTTTTCAAATTGGTCTAGGTCTTGAAATTTTCTGCAATTTTACTCGTTAAAAAATTCTTGTGTCTTGTGTTATTTTCTTTTTCCGCATTATTATATTTTATCTTTATGATAGGAATATTACTAGTAGTATGCAATCAACCTGGATAGTCTTCGAGCCTTAATTGATTGAGATCTTACAAGACTTGTTCTTGCTGAATTTTTATCTTGAAATATAGATTACAAGTCTTGTTCTTGTTGGAATTCTGATCTTGTACAATTCGGCTACATACTAGGTTGATCTTGGATACTGGTTTTTGATATCACCCAAGACCTCTTGAGGTACTCGGACCTTTGGTTTATACATATTTGTAGCCCCCCCTAAGCTAGCAGCTGACTAATCCAAGAGATTAGCTAAATAAAGAGGCACTATGAATCAAATTCAAATACTTAAACATTCAATTAAGAAATCTGCTACAAAACTTATCCCAAAACTAACCCCGCTCAGAATATATATACATGAACTTCTCTCGAATGATACATATACAATAGTCATTTGGTTTGCAAATAAAATTTACAACATAATAAACATAGCAGAAGTTAACTGATTAACGGAGTCAACACTTGTGGCTTTCGCTGCGCAACTCTGATCTGTGTCTGAAAACTGAAAGTGGAAAAGGGTGAGCACAGAGTGCCCAGTAGGAATAACATTTAACTTTCAAGTAATCATTGGAATGATTTGGAAAACAATGAATATATCGGATGTCGACCAATTCCTTACACATCTCATATTATACATAAATAATGAATTCTATTGGATGTCGACCAATTCCTTACACATCCAATAACAAATCATGTTTTTCCCAAAACACTAAAAGGCATCCAAAATACAGAAACAAACAATCATCGTACATGGAACTAACTCCTTCGACAAAACAATGTATTATTGGATGTCGACCAATTCCTTACACATCCAATTGTATACATTGACAATGAAATATATTGGATGTCGACCAATTCCTTACACATCCAATATTATGCATTGATGTCGACCAATTCCTTACACATCAATGTTGGTGTCGACCAATTCCTTACACACCAAAATGAAGGAGCGTATTCTATATACTTTCGGAATTTAAATAAAATAATGCATAATCAGATAATGCATGAATTTTTTAAACATAAACTTTTGTAAAAGAAAACAATAATAATTACAAAAGAGTTAAATATAAATTTCCACCTCTTTTGATGAAAAGCCACACCTACCTCGATCCACGATCCACTAGTTCATCCTTTGAATCGATCGTTGTTAATATAGACTAACTGTTAATCACACAAAAACTCTAAGAATCTAGTCAAAGAGGCTCACACAAGAAACATACAAATCTATCTAACGGTTCAAGCCCATTAATGGTTCTACACATCTTCATTATCCATCTCTTGCATAACTAAGAGTTTACTAATCCATTTAGATTGATTCTATAGTCCATAGCTAAGTCTTAAGAATATCTACAACTTTGCAGAAGAAACCAAAGACTAATTCAGACCATAAGTGGTCCAAACACTAATTAGGATTGTTGGCCCTAAGCCCAAGACCGTGGGCCTGATCCGGCACGGCCCACTAGTCCGGCCCACTACACAAGGCCTGACCCAACTGGGTCAATCTAACGGTAATTGACGGTCAAATGGGTCAACTAACAATCAACGTCCAAAGTCAGGTCAAAGTCCAGGTCAAAATGGTTAACTAGTTAACTCAGTCAACTAACTGAGTCAAAACGAAATCAAAACCAAACACTGGGTTCGCTCAACTCAGTCAGCTAAGAACAAACCGAGACAGACTGAGTAAGCTCAGTCAGACATGCTAAGGTTCAAGCCTGAGACATTGCACAGGACAAAGAATACTAATGCACATTCATTGTGCAACACCAAAACTCTTTAACTATAATTCAAATCACAATACATTTATCTTAAAACAAACTTCATATCTCAAATACAACACTCAACTAAGATTACCTGCAATTGCAGCTTTAGGCAAACTCTTTCTACAATCATTCATATAACACTTTCACTGCAAACAACCTTGCATAAACAAATTGAGTCTCTATCAGTTCATTAACTTGAACTGTAACTGGAACAAAAGAACTACCAACATCCCCGACACACCAACACCTAATCTATACCAATTCAACAAGCTGCAACCGTAACCAATTCCATATTCACCATCCCCATCTCTTCACTGCCTCAATAATCAGTTCACTGTAATATAATTCCTCCTCAAAACAGTCCCTAAACCTCCACCATCCATTCATAACCCATGTAGCTTCATCCACACTACCATTACAGCTTCAAATGCACATCTTGGCTCATTCTCAGTTCCATAACCATCTCAAGATCACCTCACTAAACCCATACTTCATTCAACATCTCATTCATTCAAACCATCACCTGCACATCCATATCTTCACAATTGCAGCTAAGCAATAAACTCCCTCAACCCAGTTCAATTACTACTAACCAAGTTTCAACTTCAATTCTCCGTGTATCACCACCATCATTATAAATAGCAGTCTAAACAATTTCAGTATCTTAACAAACCAACAACTCCAGTACCAATTCATCACACATCTTAATTCATGGCATCTCATAACTTCAACAACTAGAAATTGTGATACTTTAATAGGATTATAGAGAAGAATCATTACATCAAACCAGCTTTGCTCAAGCATCAAACAGATCAGCACTGAAATTAATTCCATCATCTTCTTATTAACAGAATCGAGCTCTAGTTCATCAATTTTAAACTATTCTTCAACCTTAATTCTAATTCAGTCCAAACCCATCTTATATCAACATCCCAGAACATCAATTTCATCTTCTAGATAATCTTTGCGTTCTTCTTACAAGGCTTAATTCAAATCCAGAAATCCTAATTCACTGATTCTTCATCAAAAGACATCTTCAATCAAACAACAATCCCCTCTTAATTACTTAATTCCATGTTCAATTGCTCATAAATATTCAACCGATTTCAAATCTCATAAACCCTGATTATTCACTCCTTCATTAAAACAACTCCATAACTAAATCAAACATAAAACCTCCTTGTTCATCACTCTCAACAACCCAATACTCTTTATCAATTCTATACAAACTCGAAATCAAACAAAAACCCTAATTTCTAAATCTCCCTGATTAAATCACGGACCCGACATCTCTATTTGTTCTTCTTCATAATTCACAACAACTACATCTCATATATCTACACAGCTTCACCAACTAATTCCCTCAAATAAAACCCAATTCCATCTCCCGGAAATCGACAGAGGAGGAAACAGAGAGAAGAAGAAAGAGAAACGATAAGAAATAAGAAGAAGAATAAGAAAGAAAAGAAGAAAATAGGTTCGAGTATATCTCTCAATTTTGTCCCGATAAGACCAAGGACAACTGATAATTGCAACCTCCAAATAGATATGGGTAGTCAGGGTCGGTCCACACTGCAAAAGACTATTTTACCTCCTTCGTATCTATCCAATGATATCTCTTTCGTCCAGTATCTGGTTAACACGTTCGAGTAGTCCATTCTGCATAACTTTTCAAGACCTATCCAACGGTACTAGTTTCGTATCTAGGTCGCTGTTAGATTAATCTATTAATTAACGTTCTTGTTAAACTAATCGAATTATTATCAGATAATAGTCTCTTGACTAGTCTAATAGCGTTGACGAGCTTGAGGGTCCTTACAATATTGTTAAACCATTGCTCGGTTGAACCCATAAGTTTTTCTATTTCAAGCTTGTTGTCAATAAACTATATCGCAATTTTTAGTCTACTAAGTCAAGTCTCGGACTAGGTTAGAATTGTTGTTGAGTATCAGAGATCACCCTTGAAGATTGGAGATCGACGAAGACATTTATAGAATTTATGTATCATGTATGTGAGGACTGAACCATTATTTTACTCACTATACCATCATTCTATCTATTGAGACTATGTCGTATAACTTATAGTAGAATTACAAATAAGAAGATTTGAGTCAAACTTGTCTTGTGAAAAATCTCGAAATATGATTTAGCAATTAGATGTTAAGAGGTCCTTAACAATATTAGTTTTATGAATTAATTTGCGGATCAATTGAAATTTTCCCATGACATATCACTTGGGAATGTTTCAAACATCATAAGAGAGAAATATGAACGTAAAGAAGTTTCTAGTCAGGGTAGGTTGGAAAAAATTTGCAAACCATAGATATCTGATATAAAAAAATATAGAAAGGTTGGCGAACCAGTTCGCAAACTGCAAGTTCAGTTGGGAACAGTTTACAAACCCGGTTGGCGAATCGTGGTGAACTGAATTTATAAGTTGGATAAAATAGGCTAGCAATTGGCGAACCCGGTTAACGAACCGTAGTCAACTGAGTTCGATAGTCTAGAAGGGTTGACGAACCCGGTTCATGAACCGTAGCACCATGACTATGAAAAAGCCATACGGTTGGCGAACCGTTGTACCAATTGTCCCGATAATGTTTAGCAAATGCTTAAAGACTTATTATTTTAATATGCTTAGCATTGATAGAACTCTCTTAAACACTTTTAAGACTTGATTGATCAATCACTTATGTGTGTGAATCATGATTAGTTTCTTAGGTGTTTAAATGAACATCAACTAGCTTTCAGTTCTTTGGATAACTTTCCAAACTGAACAATCATTATACACGGTTCCGTAACTGAACATATGTGTATACTCTTCTATTGTATTTTGAAGACCTAAAGTGTTTACTTGATTATCAAGTTATCTTAGATTGGTTTCTAAGCTAACCCTAGTCTTTGAAAACTGTAAATGGAGTATCTCTGTCAACTGGGGAAATTAATCCCTGACACTTTGTGTCCTAATTGATTCTAGAGTCGTCCTTTATTGACCTAGGTTTCCTATGAGAAACCAAATTAGGTCTACGACTACAAGAATTCGTTTTAGGGATTTATAAAGCGATGTACGACTATCTTTACCTTGATAGTTCGTGAATCCTGATCTTGCTTTTCTGTTATCGAGGTTCTCGTAATCTCTATCAGGCAAGATTGATAGTAATCGCGTTGTTTTCTTCGTCTCATACTTTGTGATTCCTCAAGATAGATATCTAAAGACTGATCTTAGTTGATCTTTCGAAGTAGAGCTGGCAAACAAGCCAAAACCCGCGGGTTTGCCCGACCCGACCCGTGAAAAACCCGCACCCGGCTCGGCTGGTGTCTAAACAAGCCGGGTTAGGGTTGGAGAAATGCCAGGTTAGGGTTGGAGAAATGCCGGCTTGTGAGTAAACGGGTTAACCCGTCCCGGCCCGTAAATCCACGGGTTCAGCCCGTTAACCCTTCTACAATACCTAATTACTAATTTTTATTTAATCCTGACCGTCAGATTATCTAGGGTTAATCCTATCCCTAGGTTTAAGTTATAAAAGGTTAAACCTAAAACTAACTAAAGAGACATCGTTCTCTTTCCTTCTCTTTTTTTTCTTCTGCTCCTTCTCTTATTCTCTGCGTTCTTCGGCTGGTAATTAGAGATTATAATGGTGAGATTGGGACAGAGAGTTGAGGGGAAGGTTTCGTGGGTGTTTGTAATGGTGTTATTGAATTTAATTAATTAAGTACAAAGAAGATGAAGAAGTCGTGAATTGAAAGGGGATCTGGGTGTTTGTAATGGTAATCGACTTTCCGGAATTTTGAAGAGATGGATGGAAATGGTGGACAGTATAACCCAAGAATAGTAGTAGAAGAAGTTTTTAGGGATTTTAAAGGTAGAAGAGCCGGGATGATTAAAGCTATCACTTCTGGTTAGTGTTTGACTCTTCAATTTCTTGTTTGATTTTGATTTTATTTTTTTATTTTGTTTTGAATTTTAGGGTTTATGGGTTTTGGTTTTTAATGTTTGTTTCTGTTTTGCGTGGTGTAGATGTGGAACAGTGGAAGCATTTTTCATGCAGTGCGATCCTGGTGAGGATTTTTCTTCTCCTTCTCTTTGTCTCTCTTTCTATTTACACCATCTTTGATTTTTTTTTCTGATTTTTTAAAATTTTTAGATTAGTGTTGATTTGGGGTTTTTACTGATTAGGGTTTTGATTTTCTGGATTTTTTGTTTACTGATTTGATGAGCTGACTGAATTTTCCTGTTTAGAAGATGGAATTTGGTTTGGTGTTTGAAGAGGATTTTTTAGTTAATTCTGTGGTGTTGAAATTGATGTTTATAAAATGGAATTTGGTTTAGTTTCTATCAAAGAATGTTTGTATTTGTAGAGGAATTTTTTATTGATTTTGTGGGTTTTTGAAAATGAGTGATGGTGTCCTGTATTAGTCTGAGATAATGGGTTTTGATTCTAAGGAATGCTCGTATACATGTGGTTATAGTAGTTAAATTCTGGGGTTATTTTGAATCAAGCAATGGAGGAAGCACTATTATAGATCCTTCTGTGTCGAGCACCGCCTTCGACGGAATTGGCTCATTGGGGATTGAAGGGTTCCAGAGTTCTAATTGCTTAGTTGGTAACTTCAGTTCAAACCAAGATGTTCAGTCTCAGATTACCACAGCAAGCATGGTAGATTCTCAAGCCTTCTCTATCCAAGAACTTCAGTACAATTCAGGAGGTACGTCATCCAGCAATATAGATCTCGATGACACTGGCCTCTTACAGAATGGCTCATGGCAGCAAATATCCCCACCTCTAAGAACGTATACAAAGGTATTGAATTGATATCAGTGTCGCCAGAAAATTATCTGTTAAGAGTGAATACTGATGACATTTGATGTTTTATCTTCCAGGTCCAAAAGGTAGGATCCGTTGGGAGATCAATTGATGTTACAAGGTTTAAGAACTACGATGATCTCAGATCTATTATAGCTTGCATGTTTGGCCTCGATGGTATGCTTGATGATCCAAGAGGTTCAAGCTGGAAGCTTGTATATGTATATTACGAAAATGATATGCTTCTTGTTGGTGATGATCCGTGGGAGTAAGTCGCTTCTAGTACTTGTACTGCCGATTTCTGTTTGAATCTGTAAACAGATTAAATAACACAATTGACAATCAGTAGAACTGATAAAAAGCTATAATTGGGTTCCATTGTGCAGGGAGTTCGTTAGCTGTTTCCGTTGCATCCGAATTTTGTCTCCTTCAGAAGTTCAGCAAATGAGCGAAGATGGAATGAATCTATCAAGTAATACGGTAGTGTAATGTGGAAACTATAAGAGGAGCACGCCTAGGCCCTAGCTAATTTCCTTGACTTGATGTTTTTGAAAACTTTATTCGTTAAATTAAGCTTTAATTTTATTTTAATTAAAATTAAGTTTTAATTTTGTTTTGAACTAAACAAGCCGGGTAACCCGTGAACCCGCAAGCTTTACCCGTTACGGGCGCGGGTTGAAGAAATGACCACCCGTGAAGAATATCGACCCGCAGGTTTTGACCCGTGTTAACCCGAACCCGTGTAACCCGTAACAAGCCAGCCCCGGCCCGCCCGTTTGCCAGCTCTATTTCGAAGATTGTTCTTGAGAGGTGATTAAGAATTTAGGCTCCTCTTCAGGAGTCATAAGTTCCGGATTTGTGAGGTTTGCAAGCTCTGTTAATTGCAAACATATTTCCACACCTTGATCTTTGATCTAAACGGAAATCAAATAGGCGTATCTATTAAAGGAAGATCGGTATCAAAAATCTTCACTTCGGATGTAAATGACGTCATCTAAAGGGAATCAAGTGCTTATAACCTTGCGAGGTTCAAGAGCGCGATGTAACTAAATCACTTAGAGGGTGTATTCGGTCTCAACTACATTCCAGTCCAAAGTCTAATAGTAGGTGAAAAATCGGGGGTCTAACAACCACACCCAATATTTTGTTTAGGCAATTTGTATGGACTAACTCTAATATAATTCCAAGGGAATCAACTAGACACTCAGACTCAATCAAGGAAAATATATCCAAGAGTTACATCTCAATATCTCAAATTAATCTGTAATCGAACAGATAGGAATCTATGAGCTGGATCAATATGAGAAATAACTTGGATGGTACCAAAGACCAATATCCAAGCATCAATCAATTTTAATCAACAACCAAAGGTTGGATTTACCAATTGATTGAACTACGTACAACCTGTGATATTTCAATTATATAGAAAATATAATGCTGAAAAAAAATAACACAGACACCAAAAGCTTCGATAACGAGGAAACCGCATATGTAGAAAAACCCCGGGACCTGGTCCAGATTTAAACACCACACTGTATTAAGCCGCTACAGACTCTAGCCTACTACAAGTTAACTTCAGACTGGAATGTAGTTGAGCCCTAACCAATCTTACACTGATTAAGGTACAGTCGCGTTCCTTATGCCTCTGAATCCCAGCAGGACTCTGCGCACTTGATTCCCTTAGCTGATCTCACCCACAACCAAGAGTTGCTACGACCCAAAGTCGAAGACTTGATAAACAAATATGTCTTACACAGAAAAGTCTATTAGAATAGATAAATTTGTCTCGCACATAAATACCTACAAAGTTTTGGTTCCGTCTTTTGATAAATCAAGGTGAAGAGGAACCAATTGATAATCCGGTCTTATATTCCCGAAGAACATCCTAGAAATATCAATTACCTTACAATAACTTAACTATATGGTAGTAGAACAAGTTATTGTGGAATGACAAAGAATGAGACGAAGAGCTTTGTGATTACTTTATATATCTTACCTATCGGAATTAAATCTCGAGCAAATCTTAGAGAAGATAACACTCAATACGATAGAAAAAAGAAAGATCAGAACACGCAACTACAGAGAAAATAGTTGGGTCTATCTTCAGAATCCCAATGAAGTCTTTAATTCGTTAACCTATCATGGTTTTAGGAAAAACCTAGGTTAAATGAGTATCGACTCTAGTCGCAACTAGTATCACACGGAGTGTGGGGATTAGGTTTCCCAGTTGCTATAGTTCTCCCTTATGTAGTCTTCAACTCAGAGTTTGCAATCAATGTTACTGAAAAAGCGGGGGTCTAACACCACCACCCAATATTTCTCTTAGCAATCTGTAGGGACTAACTCCGAAATACTTTCTAGAGAATCAACTAGACAGTCAGACTCAATCTAGGTAAAAGTATCTCAAAGAGTTAATATCTCTCTCTTGTTTTGATTTACTCGAGCTAATAGAAATCAACGAGTCTTTAACAAACACAAGAAATAACTTGGATGGTACCAAAGACCAATATCCAAGGATCAATCAATGATAATCAATAACCAAAGGATGGATTACTCTAATTGATGATCTAGCGCACAACCTGTATTATTTAAATTATAAAGGTAAAACAATATAATGCGGAAACTGAAATAACACAGACACCAGAAATTTTGTTAACGAGGAAACCGCAAATGCAGAAAAACTTCGGGACCTAGTCCAGATTGAACACACACTGTATTAAGCCGCTACAGACACTAGCCTACTCCAAGCTAACTTCGGAGTGGACTGTAGTTGAACCCAAATCAGTCTCCCACTGATCCAAGGTACAATTGTGCTCCCTACGCCTCTGATCCCAGCAAGATACTACGCACTTGATTCCCTTAGCTGATCTCACCCACAACTAAAAGTTGCTACGACCCAAAATCAGAGGCTTTAACAATAAACAAATTTGTCTCACACAGACAAGTCTATCAAAGGATCAATCTGTCTCCCACAGAAAAACCCTGAAGTTTTTGTTCCGTCTTTTGATAATAATCAAGGTGAACAGGAACCAATTGATAATCCGGTCTTATATTCCTGAAGAACAGCCTAGATAAATCAATCACCTCACAACAATCTTAATCGTATGGTAGCGAAACAAGATGTTCCGGAATCACAAATAATGAGACGAAGATGTTTGTGACTACTTTTTATATCTTGCCTATCGGAGATATTAATCTCAGGCCAATCAATCTGATTGTACTCGTATGATAGAAGATGCAAGATTAGATCACACAACTACGATAAAAGTAGTATCGGTCTGGCTTCACAATCCCAATGAAGTCTTTAAGTCGTTAACCTATTTTTAGAAGAAGAAAACCAAAGGTTAAAGGAGAAACGACTCTAGCACGCAAACTAGGATCACACGTGAGGTGTGGGGATTAGTTTTGCAGAGTTGATAGATGTCCCCTTATATAGTCTTTCAAATTAGGGTTTCGCCTTGGTCACAAAGCAAACAATATCTACCGTTAGATGAGAACCTGATTTAGATTCAAGATAATATTTCTCAACCGTTAGATCGAAAACTTAGCTTGTTATACACAAATGAAATGTACGTTTCTAGGTTTGTTAACCGTACCCAACGTGTACATTGTTGGTTCAACAATAGTTAACCAAAAGGTTAGCCATGTGAGGATTTCATACCAACCATATTCTTCTTCACCATAACTAGTTCAAGTGACTCAAATGAACTAGTTAGAGAGTTTTTCAATTGCAAGGAAATCTTATGTACTACACAAGACACAATTGAAGCAAAGATGATTTTATTCACTTGAATCAGTTCATGAACTTTATAGCCACGGTTTGCAATTTGCATTCCTTATTCTTTATAAGTTTAATTTCAGAAATCATCTTCAGATATATAACCTTTTTAAGTTCGCACAATAGGTTCGCGGACTGGTACTCATGTAACAAGTTTGTCAACTCCAGCAGAATTTCTCGGGATGAGAAGTTAGGAAGTTCGCGGACTGAGTTCTCGGATTTGGAAACAAGTCATTCTTCCGGTTTGTCTTGATCAACAAAGTTCACAAACTTTGGTTCAAGGAATGGGACTTATGCACATATGTGTTTCCATAACAATACTTATGTCCATCATTGGTCATGTAATCTAAACTCTCAATACAACCATTGAAACATTCTTAGAGGACGTTATACAGTTGTTACACCATTTCTCGTCAAAGCAATTTTCAAAGTGATTGAAACATATCATGAATTTCGTCACTAGGTAAAGATGAACATGGTCGAAGCAAAACACTTACCATCACATATTTCGAGATATAGATAGGCGGGGTATACTCGCCTCGAAATACCAAATGTTTATAATCTAAGTCTATATATAACATACGACTTTTTGTCTCAAGAAGTAGGAGATAGAGTACATATACTTTTGAGTGACAGATAAGTTCAAGTCTTCACATACCTTTTTGTCTCAAGAAGTAGGAGATAGAGTACATATACTTTTGAGTGACAGATAAGTTCAAGTCTTCACATACCTTTTTGTCGAGAAGTTCCACCGGTTCCTTGAGTAGTTCTTCTTCTCGTATGATGAATCACCATGAAGTCCTTGAGCTCAACTACATTTTCTATCCTAGTCTGAGACTTAGCTATAGTAGACTAGAAATCAAAACTTATAGTTTTGATCACTAACATTGAAAAACATGCTTGAGATAGCAACGCATGCGAGTTCGACCGAGCAATGCTCTAACAGTTACCTTGGTAACAAAGCACTCAATATTCACAGTTGGATGAAACCTGATTCGAGACTCAAGCTAATATCTTTCCACCGTTTGATGGTATTTAGCTTGTTACACACAAATGAAATATGCCTACATTTAGATATGGGTAATCGTACCTAAACGTGTATATCGAGTTGGATTAATAACAGTTAACCGAAGTTAGCCATATGAACACTTTTCTCTTAACCTTGTTCATCTTAACACTTCTAGATCAATTCTTAATCAAATGAATCTAATTATGTTACTCGTAGAGTTGTTCAATTGTTTATATTCTCATAGAAGTATACAAGACACAATTGAATCAAAATTGAATTGATTCAAAAGAATCAGTTCATGAAGATTTTAGCCACGATTTGCAAAGATTGCATTCCTTAATTTATAAATGTATTTGTTCATGAGTATGAAATCATACTTAACCGATTTAAGAACTTGAACCACTTAAGTTTGCAAACGGGTACGCGAACTTAAGTTTCAGACATTTGTCACAAGCCGACAGTTTGCAAACGGGTACGCAAACTTTAGCTCCGGACCAAATTCAATTAAAACCATTTACGAACAGGTACGAAAACTTGGTTCCCGGACTTCAACAGTTAAATCAGTTTGCGAACGGGTATGCAAACTTAAGTACCCTGACTTAAACAGTTGAATAAGTTTGCGAACGGGTACGCAAACTTCCGGTCCTGAATTCCGTCAAAACAGTTCGTACATTAAGTACGCAAACCGTAATGTATCCAGACATGGGTTTTAGCTCTTAACTCCCATTTCAATCATCGAAAAATTCTTAGAAGACGACAATAGATGTCTCACACAAACTATTAGCTTATAAGCAATTTTCAAGTGATCAAATGATCAATACGAAACATTCCAAGCCTACATCAAATGACTGTCTCACAC
Organism: Papaver somniferum; assembly: GCF_003573695.1. NCBI lineage: Eukaryota > Viridiplantae > Streptophyta > Magnoliopsida > Ranunculales > Papaveraceae > Papaver > Papaver somniferum. The sequence continues at coordinate 39,255,192 of NC_039368.1, forward strand.
AAATCATGTAAGATGTTACCAGGTGATTTTCACATGATCATCTTTTGAGTTTCATCAAGAATAATGATTAACGTGGTTAAAGCAAAAAACTTTCCAACACATATTTTGAGAAAGATATAAGCGAGTTAAACACAACTCAAAATATCAAATATGTTTAATGTAAAGTCTATATAGATATACGACTTTTGTCTCAATAGGAGGTAGAATAGAATAGACTTCTGAGTGATAGATGAGTTAAATTCTCCACATACCTTTTGTTTATGAAGTTCCACAATCTCCCCTTAATGGTTTTTCTTTTTCAATCAATGAATGTCATGAAGTCTAAAGCCCAACTACACATTCTATCCTAATCCGAGACATAGCTATGAGTAGACTAGAAATCAAGACTTATAGTTTTGACAACTAAACTTGACAAACAAGCTTGAGATAGCAACGCTTGCGAGATCGAACGAGCATTGCTCTAACAGTAGGCTAGTGTCTGTAGCGGTTTAATACAGTGTGGTGTTCAAATCTGGACGAGGTCCAGGGTTTTCTCTTTTATTGTGGTTATCTCATTAACAAAATTTATATTTCTTGTGTTTTTCCTTTTTCGCATTATATTGTTTATCTTTGTAATTTGATTTACACAGGTTTGTACATATTCAATCCAAGTAGATACGTCCGCTTAATTGTAATCGGTTACGAGACTAATTTCTTGTACAATTCGTATCTTGAAAGATAGATAACAAGTTTAATCACTTGGAAGAATTCCGATTGAATTATTTGGATACTACTAGATTGATCTTGGATATTTTTTTTTAAGATCGTCCAAGTACTCTACTTAACAATCAGGTTCACGAACCTTGTGTCTATATGCATACCGATTGAGTAGAGGTTGAGATATTAAATCTATATCTATATATATATATATATATATATATATATTGTCTAGGATCATTCAGTTGGTTTACTTTCTATTGTATTAAGTTTTGTCTATACAGGTTGTCGAACAAAAAAGTTGGGGGTATATGGTATCCCCAGCATTTTCACATATTGATTATGCAAGAAAATGAGAAACTTTATATACAATCATATATAAATATCTTTATTCTCAAAGTTGTAAATGTCCAACAGTACTGGATAGTTCCTCATAGAGGCCAATAAGGAGGCATGGCTAAGTTATGAAAACATAATTTGAAAGTTAACATTGAAAGTTCAATTCATAATCATATATGCTATTGTCATTGACAATTGCACTAATAAATTATACACGATCTATTCTTTCTATGGTATCCCTTATTCAAATGGAAAAAAGGACTCCCAAAAAATGTTAGTAAATGTAGCAGAAACCATCAACATTCCTTGGTTAATAATGGAGGATTTAAATGTTGTGCTAAATACGTAGGAAATAAAAGGGTTTCATACCTTTTGATAGAGGGGAGACAAACATCTATAACACTATTATTGCTGACATGAGTCTCCAAGATATGAAATATAACACTCCGAGTACCAGACAATGGTTGAACCCGTATGGAGATCCGAACTCGAAGCGTTACGGGTCCGAATGAAACAAAAAAATTTATTTTATATATTTATTCCACCACAACAACATGAATTTAATTGAAAATGAAATAAATCCACTCACAACATCCTCCAATAATAAGATTACATTTTAAACAATGACAAGAAAACAAAACAATCATCAAGCTAACTAACTTATGAATTCCACTTCCACTATTTTATGAAATCTGCAAAAGAAAAAAAAAAGTCAATTGGGATGAGTTGACGGATCAATAGACATACTTTTCCGTCCTCAGAAAAAAAATCTCAACAAATTAAATAAAATATTCATTCTACGATTTTGCTTATATTTTCACAATACCCGAGACAATTCTAAACTATTATTCAATTCATTTTAGTATTTGAGTTCACGGTATGAATGTCCTTGGTTTGTACACCCACCTTCATTTAACTCGGCACGGATAGTCACCATCGATGAATCAGGAGATCATTACCCATTTCATTCTCGGGAATCATTACCCGCCGTTAACATGAAACCAGGTTCCATCCAACGGAAAAACGTGAACCTTCTTTTTGTAAACTATTTTTACAATTAACTCAAGTTCCAGTTTTAAGTCATGTATATTCACAAAACAACAATTATACAATTCACAAAAACAACAAAATAAGAATATATCATTTTCAACCAAGAAATCATATATAAATATGATGAGAATATGGGTTAGTAAATAAACCTGCCTTAATTTTAATTCACATCTTATAGTTAAAATCTCCAATAAAGCTCATAAATCACATCATAGAACAACATGTTTCTTCCATTTCATAAACCATGCCAATATTATTGTCCAAATCATTCATAAGAAAATATAATAAGGAATTATATATGAGCACTACAAGAAAATCTACCTATTGCTACATTATATATTGCCACACCTTCAATAGGTGTTGTAAAAGAAAATTTCAGATGTAGTTAAAAGCTATAATAAACTGCTACAAAATGTAATTTTTGCCACACAACTATAACAACAATATGAAAAGAGTGTGAAAAAGAAGTATAATCTCTTGCTGCAGCAATAAAAATTAGGTACTGCAATAAACTTCTTGCTACATAGGTTATCGCGGCACTAGTAGGGGTTTATGCCAAAGTCCTTGGGTGTTGCAATAGGTTAAGTTTCTTGTAGTGGAGGGAGTTTAATACTCTAAGGTATGTAGGGAAACAAAAGAAGAAAAAAAAGAGAGAACAAAGGGATGAAAAATGGTTTGCTCTTTTATTCACCATCTCTAACCAGATATACATATACAGAATAATTAAATCAATATTTCAGTTCATCCATTAATTGGTATTTAATTTTACCATTAACCGAATATTAGAGTGAAATGTTTTTTTTGGGCGGATTATTTAGTTGGCTCATCTCTTTACGATACACAAATATACAAACTAAGAACCATGCAGATTTTATTTAACACTCTTAACAAAAATGCATTAAACTAAATTAATGTCGTCATTTACATTGACTGATCCGATTTTTAAATAATGAAATTATGTTAATTAACTTTTCTTCCGCTACTCTTTAAGAAAATCATAAAATTAATAAAATTAAATATTTTTGACCTTTACCGACTTTTCCACATTCACATGCAATACAATTAAATACCTAAGAAAAGGGCTATGGTGGTTTTAGAGGATAATGGTGGCGGTGATGGTGAAAATGACCGACCGAAAAAAAAAACGAAACACCGTTGCAATGAGACTGTTAAAAAAGTTGATTATCCTTTAATTCACCAGTACCCATTAGAAAATACACAAAGCTGGTGCTTACATAAATCTTCAATATTGTCTTATTGGTGGACTAATTGGTACTTATCGTTATACTTCAACGCCACTAATGTTATTATTCCACATGTTGTCGATCAACTTTTATGAGTGAATTAAATTCCATGGTATTCGGCAAAAAGAAAAAGAAAAAAAATAGAAATTTCATATAATTTTGTATCATAAGATACTATGATAATTTTGGTCCACAAAAACCGAGAATTTAATCCTAAAAATGCCCACTAAATATAAATTATCTAGTACTCTATTCGCACCTGACCCTTCACATGGTCTCAAAATTAGCGACACAGATTGTAGAAAACAGAGTCTCACTCATTTTCACTTGTACGTGTCTGAAGGTTAGACATTAAAACATCAAACATTTGTTGTAAGTTGTATAACAAAAATATTTAAGAAGTTCAAACCCAAAGAAACGCTAAATCTCTCACTCAATCCGCCTCCACTTCACTTCTTCTCTTTCTTTGCCTCCTCATTTCTCTGCAACTCTTTTTTACCTCTCTTCCTCCTTCTCAAACAAACTTTCTAATAGGATTATCAACTTTATGGAGTTTCAATCAAATTGCAGATACTAATGGGTACTGGTGAGTTTGCTACCAATTGATGTTGACAGTGATACCGAATTGTTGTCTTTTGGAGTGGTTCATGGGGCTTAATTTAGGTTTTGCTGTCTTTTGGAGTGGTGATGCAGTGAAGATAGTTGATGGAATTAGAAGATGGGTTTGAGGATGGATCTGGTGGTGGATGGTTGAATTGTTACCGCTAGATGTGGCGGCGGAGCTTCTGGTGGTTGTGGAGGTGTTATTGTTGGTGGTGGAAGTGGGAGTGTTGACGGTGGTGGTGGTTGTGGCAGCGCTGGAGGTGGTGAAGGTGGCGGAGGTTGTGACGATGATGGTGATGGTGGTGGTCGGTAAAGAAATCATGTGTTGTCATTAAAGGTGGTGACGGATCTGGTAGTGATTGTGGAGGTGTTGCTGGTGGTGGCGGTGATGATGTTGGATGGTGGCTATGGTGGTTGTGATGACAGCGAAGGTGGTGCTATCGTGGCTGTGATGGTTGATGGCATAGGTGTTGTTATTTTGGTTATGATGACGATTTATTATCATTGGAGTCAAACTTTCGCAAGCAAATTTGTATGTGACGGTGATGCTAGGTGACAGTGGTGTTTCTGGTGGTAGTGGTGATGGTTGTAGTAGGTGAAGAAATGAGATATTATCGCTAGACTTGGTGGCGGAGCTGCTGGTGATTGTGGAGTTTCTGTTGGTGGCCGTGGCGGTGGCTGTAGTGGTAGGTGAAGAGATAAGTTGTTGTCGCTAGAGGTGGCGCCGAAGCTTCTGGTGGTTATAAGGGTATAAATTATATTTTGGCGGTGGTATTGGTGGCGAGGTAAGTGGTACTGGTTATGGTGGTGGTGGTGGTTATTCTGGTTATGATACTACTGGTGGTATGGTATTGGTGATAGTGGTAGTTGAAGAAATGAGGTTGTGGTAGTGGCGGCGCGTTGGCGGTGGAGGAGGCTTTGTTGGCGAGGGTGGTATCATTGTAATGGTGGCGACGGTGTTACTGGAGTTGAAGGGGGCGCTAGATGACGGTGATGGAAGAGAATAAAATTTTGGTTTCGAGCTGAAAAAACAGTGGAGTTTGGAAAATAGAGAAAAGAAAGAGATGCGATTCAGCAAATAAGGGCTATTTTTGTCCATGAAAAAAGTAACGAAAATAAAAGCCACAAAATTTTTATGTGTGATGGGAATCTTTTAAGAATATTTTTTTCCACTTTTTTTAATCAAATTGAACATTTGCGTTACTCTTCATTGTATAAAAATCTGGCCATAAGAGCAAGTCTTATAGTGGAGGATTTCCATCTCCCAAATTCCATGCCACCTCACCATTTGGAATGGATCATGGAAATGCAATTCTAATGGTGGAAGATCCAAAACGCTAAAAGAAATAGCGTTTTGCGCTAATTGAATTGGCGTTTCCAATTTTTTATAATAGACAAGGGACCCACTACCACTCACGTGGCAGGATTAGCAAGAGTCCCACATGTTCTTCGGACTTTTTTTAATTTAAGAAAAACGTATTTGAAGGGATCATGACAAGTGTACGGTGTTTGTTATTAAATCAAGAAACTAATCATTGGCTGATATTTTTGGACGTCATTCTTTTTAGCGTTTTACGCTATTCTTTTTAGCGTTTTTATTTGGATTCCATGCTGCATTCCACAAAACCTTGGAATGTCCCTTGGAAAAAGTGTGGAAGATCCCAATTTGGAAGCCATTAGACTTGATATTTAGGACTATCAATGGATAAATATCCGTCGGATATTGGTCATGCCAATAAGGTTAAGGTTAGGGGTTAGCGGATATCTGATATCCGATAATATCCAACGGATATTAAAAAATTCAATTCGATAAGGTTAAGATTAAGGTTAAGCTATCGGATATCGGATTTTTATCCGTTAAAATCCGATAGGCACAAGACAATCCCTTGCACTTTCATACCACAAGTTCAGGCATACAGAGATAAGATAGAAGAATCGAGTAAGAAATTGGAAGAGAAGGAAAGATAAATGGAAAGTCTTCAAGATCTTAATCATTATGAAAGAACGTAACAGAAACGATGAGCTGCACTTAGTTCTCTAATTTTGACATGACCTCTTCATCTTCCTGTGATCCATATGCTAGTTTTCCACTATTTGTAGTCACGTAAACAACGTGCAGCCTTGTATCTTCTATCAGATCAACGAAAGGATCAACCTGCCATGGAATTTTTTAAATTAACATCAAGGTCTGAACTGTCTATGTAATAAAACAGGACTGACTGCTTTTGTTTTCCATCAGTCGTAGGAAATATGTCTCTTAACCTTTTGTGGTACGCCAGGTATCAATATTTAAAGCCTTGCGTTTTTAGGTGCCACTCAAAAGGATTTAGGGGCCAACAATAAAACAAAAAAGGTCACCCAAAGGGAAAATCTAGCCAGCCCTTATCTCGCGTAATTCGTAATGGCAAAATTACCCTTATATATTCGGAGGATATGATAACATTTTTATCCTCCGATTTCAATCGGAAGACAAAAATTTACCCAGACTTCCGATTGTAGTCGGTGCAGTATTAGAATGATTTATGTTTCATTTTTTCCATTTCTTTTTCATTTTTGAGTTGTTAGAGTTATAGAGAAGAAGGTGAAGGAAAAAAGGGAAAACCCATTTTATCACTACAAAAATGGATGGATATGAAGAAGAAGGTGAGAATCATGGTGAAGACGATTTGGGGTATATGTTGAATGATCCAAACTTTTGTGGAGAGGAAAACCTAGACGACCCTTTCATGGAAGAAAATGGGGAATCGCCTGATATTGAAGCTAACGATGCATGTAAAACACAGGTATTGTGTTAAGAAACTCAAATACTCGATTTGCATGCGTTTGTGTGCTTTTGTAAACAAGAAAAACCAATTATTGCATGCATTGAATGCCATGAACTACCCAGATTCGGTAGATAATTTCTCGAATAAACTTACGAATATAACATACTGAGTACCAAATATGTATATTCGGTAGTTCCTAGATAGTAGTTTACTGCCGAATATGAGAAAAAACCCCAAACTGGTTTTCCAAAAAAATCTACATTCGGTAGTTATGTAGAGTTATTTACCCCTGAATGGCCCCAAAAACGAATTCCTCAAAAAATTTCAAAACTCAGTATTCTTATCCTTTACAATCGGTAATAGTTTAACATTATTTGACTGCCGAATATAACAGTGGCCTCAAAATAAAATTTCCGAAAACTTGAAAATCGGATGTTTATCGATTACAGTTATCTCCCAGTTATTTATATTCGACTGTTTTACTATATATTTTAGATTCCGATTATATCATTTTTTGCACTCAGTAAACTGTGTACATTCATTTGCATAAATCGGGTGTTCTGGGTAACCGATAGGATTCCGAATATAGTATATTCGGAAGTTTGACTTATTTAATAACCTCCGATTATTGTATAATAATTTGTTGCTTTCATATGCAGGCCGTTTAAGAGTTTGTTGATGATTTCTATTTGAGGCCCGATACTTCCCTATACTATGCAAACGATTTGGTATACTCATTACTACTTTTTTTTTTCTTCAAAATTTATATGTTAAATGGTTATGCTTATTGTATTTGTTTTGTTTTATGCACGTTTAGACATTTGGAAGTAAGAAGGAGGCAAAGGAATGGCTTATGAACAAGGCAAAAGATAACATGTGCGTGGTAGTTCAAAATAATCATGTTAGTGACACTCGATTTGAAATGATTTGTGAGCGAGGTGGGACGCGAAAGAGTCACGAGGGAAAGAATAGTAAGTACGTACGGAAGACGAATAGGAAATACCGAAGCAATACCAAGAAGATAGGATGCCCATTTAAGATTGTCTTCTATAAGCCCGATGGTATTAAAGGTAAAGAGTATAAAATGTATAAAGTTGATAATGGTTGTCACAACCATGATGATCCGTTGGATTTAATTGGACATGTAATGGTTTCCAAGTTAAACCACATCAAATGCAGACGGTGAGGTCTATGCGGATCCAAAAAGCGAGTGCGATCTTAAGTAAAATAAAGGCGTACGACCCCGACAACTTGTCTTCTTTGTATACAATTAAGTCGTCCCTAGCTACGATCAAAAGGACTGAATGGGATGGTAGAACGGTCATGCAACAATCGTAGTGGTTAGCGGAGTTACACGGCTACACATTGAGAAGGGAAGAAAAGGATGGTATAGTGGTTCGTATTTTCTTGGCACATCCCGAAATGATCCAATTGGCTCAATGCTTTCATCAAATTTTGTTGATAGATGCTACTTATAAGACAAACAAGTATAACATGTCGTTGTTGAACATTGCTTGCCATACTTCGGACAAAAACACGTTTACTATTGCATGGGGTTTAATGGATCATGAGAACAATGTGAGTTTCATTTGGATGTTGGAGACGTTGAGGTCCATTTATAACGGTGATAATTTTCCAAGGGTTATTGTAACGGATAACGATCAAGCCTTAATGCATGCAATAGCGGTAGTGTTTCCGGAAGCCCAAAACTTGCAATTTACGTGGCACATTCAATGCAATCTCAAAACCAATTGCCATCATCATTTCCAAGCTAAAAGACCAAGGAAGGGTACCAAGAGGTCAAAGTAAGAGGATGAGCGCATTAGTAAATTAACCGTGGAAGAACGTAAGGACGATGATAGGTTATTTGAAGAAAAGTGGAAGGAGGATGGAATTATTTGGAAAATGTTCATGAAAGCATGGGAAAAAATCGTTTGGTCGATGACCGGGGAAATTTATGAATGTAACTTGAAGAAATTTGAGGATGAATACGGCACGGACTACCCAAAACCGGTTGAGTATTGTAAAAAACAATGGTTAACGATTAAGGAGAGGTTTGTGTATGCATGGACATATGAATATCGTAACTTCAAGAACGAGGCGACAAGCATTGCGGAGGGGTCTCATGGTCGGCTAAAGAAAATACTAATTGGTAGTCAAAATGGAGTTATGTCGATCCAAGAAGCAATCCATGAATTCACCAATCGTGATCTCGTAAAGATTAGGAAATGTATGCAATTTAGTGTACACCAATTCCCGATGGAACATATTAAGGAAAAATTGCTTCTAAGGGGAGTTGTTCATAAAGTTTCAAGATGGGCAATAAATCGCATGATGAAACAATTGGAGTTATATAAAACTTATGATGACGAGAATACGGTTTGTGTTTGCAAGGATATGATAGGTATTGGACTCCCGTGTCGTCATAAGTTGGGTAGGTATGTTGAAGTGATTGACATCAATGATATTCATCCATTTTGGAAGCAATTAAATTTCACTCTGAACACCCCGGTAGTTGATGGTCCGTCTTTATTTGAGTCGGAATTGTGTGCACGAATAGCCGAGCATTACGCTACATCAAACGGCACCAAAAAGCAAATATTGATGCATAATTTGGAGGAAGCCCTTCACCCTTGTTTAAGGGAGGTTGATGAACCTATTAAGCAAAAGAACACCGGTAGTCCGAACACCGAAGTGTCGAGGACCATCCAAAGAAAAGAGTTGAAGGAGTATTTGTCTAATAAAAGAATATTGTCTAGGCACGAGCGTTCGGAAGCGGAATTTGAAGATGAGCCGGAACCTAAGAAAAGAGGTCGTCCAAGAAATGATCAAAGTGGACCAACCACCCGACAAGTAAGGACAAAGATCTCTACAGAGCCTTCTCAAGTAAGTCAACCCAATGTTGTCGAAGAAGTATTTGAGCAAATGAACGCCTCGCAACAAACCCAACCAATGGAAATTCTTACTATAAAAGAGGACAAAGGTACTCTTAGTTGCCCTAGAGATCTTAATGGAAGACCAAATCGATCCACATATACAATATACAAAGAGTATTTGGAACAACTCCCTCAACTTATCATTCCATTTGTTTTGTCGACTGACGAGGTTGATGGGGATGGAAATTGTGGGTTTCACGTTGCTACGGAACAAATGGGTTACTTTAGAGAGGCGGATATCGAAGATGTCACCCAATGCCAATATTTAAGAAATAAGATGGCGGTACAACTAGTAAAGGAAAAGGGTTTTTATATGGAGATGATGAGGCGAGGAGGTAGATACGACAAAGAACAAGAGTTCAAAGACTTAGTTGCGTGTGTGAAGTGCCTAAAGGGATTGAAGACAATTGGATCCAAGTATTGGATGCCAATGCCTAAATTTGGATATCTCCTAGCGGACGTTTTGAATTGCGTGGTACATTTCTTTGTTCCTCCTATGTATGGACTTAGCATGACGTTTGCACCCACAAGAACGGCTTGCGACGAGTCGGTTAAAGATAGAAGATTCGGAATGGCATTTGTGAATGAAATGCATTTTATCGGTTTAAGAGTAAAGAAAGATTGTTTGTTACCTCCGTTGAGTAAGTGGCACGATTACTTCCCGATGAACCATTGCAAGGATTGGGTGAAACAATATGAGTCCAACATGGTTGATTGGGATCGCGTTATGGACAACAACTTTCCCGCTGAGTTACTCGAATTGATCCCCTCGGATGATGACGATGTTTGATCGTTTTTTTTTTGAACATGTAATTTGTACAAGTTTTTTGGAATTTTTTTTGTGAAGGTATATGATTTAATCGGTCGCAATATTATAATCGGTTGGTAATGATACACGTTTTGATTCCGAATGTAGGAATCGGGCTCTTTGATACACGTTTTGATTCCGAATATTATAATCGGAAGTTAACATAGTTACCCAAACTTCCGAATATGGGTTGTCTAACCTTCTATATTGGCCCTTGGAACCACCTAGAGCCATGGCATGGTTTGTTTTGAACTTGTAATATTCGGAGGATAATTTTTTTTTGTAAAGTCCCGAATGTACGATGGCTCAAAAATCAGAATTTGGGAAAAACTGATACTTTTCAAATTTTGAACTTGAAATAATCGGAAGTTAACTTAGTTACCCAAACTTCCGAATATGGGTTGTCTAACCTTCTATATTGGCCCTTGGAACCACCTAGAGCCATGGCATGGTTTGTTTTGAACTTGTAATATTCGAAGGATAATGTTTTTTTGTAAAGTCCCGAATGTACGATGGCCCAAAAATCAGAATTTGGGAAAAACTGATACTTTTTAAATTTTGAACTTGAAATAATCGGAAGTTAACTTAGTTACCCAAACTTCCGAATATGAGTTGTCTAACCTTCTATATTGGCCCTTGGAACCACCTAGAGCCATGGCATGGTTTGTTTTGAACTTGTAATATTCGGAGGATAATGTTTTTTTGTAAAGTCCCGAATGTACGATGGCCCAAAAATCAGAATTTTGGAAAAACTGATACTTTTCAAATTTTGAACTTGAAATAATCGGAAGTTAACTTAGTTACCCAAACTTCCGAATATGGGTTGTTTAACCTTCTATATTGGCCCTTGGAACCACCTAGAGCCATGGCATGGTTTGTTTTGAACTTGTAATATTCGGAGGATAAATTTTTTTTTGTAAAGTCCCGAATGTACGATGGCCCAAAAATCAAAATTTGGGAAAAGCTGATACTTTTCAAAATAATCGGAAGTTAACTTAGTTACCCAAACTTCCGAATATGGGTTGTCTAACAACACAAATCATTGTCATTTGAACTTGTCTAACTTAGTTACCCAAACTTCTGAATGTACAACACAAATCATTGTCATTTATCTGCTCTTCTTTACTTTACGACCGTGACTACCTCCCAGTCCTGTACGACCACGGGTTTGAGCACCTTCAGTTGGAGCACCTTCAGCGCTCGATGAAGCTCGAGTTCTTTTACCCGTCTTTGATACTGCCACCTTGGGCGGATGCCTCTTCGTGACTTTCTCCCCAAACTGGGCAGCATAATCTTTGTTATCCATATTATCAACTAGATCTCTAGCCTCTTTGATCTTCTCAGCTGGCATGGGATATCCGCTCTTCATGCATGCAGTTAACATTTTGGAAACACGCTTGAACCTATTCACCTGTTTTTTATACGTAATGACATAACATCAAACGGTAATTACCTAAGATTTATAGGAATAATATAAAATGAACAAAAATATAAGAACACGCACCAGTCTATCATAACCAACTGGTTTGTATTTGATGATACAATTATAACTTGAACCCGCCGCAGTAGTGTTGGATTTTATTTCACGGATAACCAAAGGATGTGATATCTTGTTGTACCAACTCATATAGTCTGGAGAATTTTCATCACCTCGGGTGGTTCGTCTACCAGTGTCGATAATGAAGTCATTCCTCTTATCCCAGTTATTAAGAACAGTAGGTGGGCCTGTGTGAACAATCGTGAGATTATCACCACTAGAAGAGCACAACTCCAACTCCAATTTGTAGTAATCCCCCATTTTTTCCACAGGTTGATGTTGTATATACCCGTGTTGTCGCATCACCCTAGAGGGGTTATACATCACATATCCTGTGGGGTGCCACAATGGTCCAAAATAAAGGGACAAGTCCGACCGAACATTTATATGCCCACTGGCTCGATCTTCCTTGTATGGATCAAAGCATACGTCTGAGGCCTTCAATTGGTCCAAAATCTCCCTCATGCGAATCAACTGCTGCTCTTTTGTCCTAGAACGGTTGTCTTCAAATATATACTTTGTTCCTCTAGGAGTACCTTTGCACCACCCCGGGTTCTCTCCGGCCAACTTCAGGATAGGGAAGTGGTCATAGATCCATGCCTATATACATAAGAAACCAAGTTTTAGTAAATAGATTGTGTATATTCGGTAGTAATTTCCAAACATTATTTCCGATTATATATAATCGGAAATAAAACTGAGTACCTATCCACCGAATACCAAACATTCGGAAATAGATATGGATCATTTCCTAACGAATATGCGTCATTTGGAGTTCAGTAACCTATAGTTTTTCTGGCCTGTATATTCGGTAGTAATATCAAAAGAATATTTCCGATTATATATAATCGGAAAATAAAACTAAGTACCTAGCCACCGAATAACCACATTCGGAAAAAGAGATGGATCATTTCCTACCGAATATGCGTCATTTGGAGTTCAGTAACCTATAGTTTTTCTGGCCTGTATATTCGGTTCTAATATCAAAAGAATATTTCGGATTATATATAATCGGAAAACAAAATAAGTACCTAGCCACCGAATAACCAACATTCGGAAAAATAGATGGATCATTTCCTACCGAATATGCGTCATTTGGAGTTATGAATATGCATCATATGTATTGTCTACCGAATAACTATAGAGCGAGTTATAGAGTTAAAGAAAAAACCTGCAATAGAGCCACGTTCCCGGCAACTTGGCAGGTTCCTAGCCTCGAAGCCTTTCTCAACTCTTCCATCAAGAATGCTAGGCATACCGTGCCCCAAGAATAGTCACCGACTTCATGGAGAGGATCCAAAAGTTGTATAAGGTTGGCGTCGATCCGGTTGTCTGAAGTATTGGGGAATATGACACATCCCAATACACAAAGGAGATATGCGGTGGCAGCGTGGTTCACTTGCTCATAAGTTAACGTTCCATTCTTTTCCTTCTCCAAGGTGACTCGGAACATATTCATCAAAGCTGTAATGTTGATATGTCTTGTTCTGTAACTTGCATGCCTCCTAAACTCTGCTGTTGTTGTCTCTTCATCCCAACCTAAGAACTTTTTAGTTAGAGCATAAAGTTGTGCCAAACTTAACTGCTTTGTGTAGTTAAACTTCACAGCTGTGCCTTGGTCGGGAAGGTTAAGAACCTGTACAACATCATCTGGAGTAATCGTCATCTCCCCAAACGGCATATGGAAAGTATCGGTCTCAGGATACATTCTCTCCACGAACGCCGATATGGACACACGATCATGGTCCAACAATGAATTCTCGGCGGCATTAGCTAACCCCGAGTCGGCAACAATTGACTTGAACCTTTCACATTCACCGGATAAAGGCCACGCAAGCATTTTTGTTGGTGCGGCGGTAGGTTTGAGTAGACGGACCGCATCTTGATGATCCTATTAAAGTACATAAAAAAAATCCTTAATACAAATATTACGATATAACACATAGACAATACATTAATAAAAAATAGTAATTTTATTACCTCGGTTTCGTATATTTCTCTGGCCCATGAGTCTTTGTATCCAAATGCAATTTTCGTCCATCCGCCGGTAGCCAAGGATTGTGCCTGCTGGAATACCCTTCTTCTGCAAGTGCTGAGGGACAAGATGTGATGCTTTCTTAGCAATATCCTTCTTTACACCATCTTTTCTTTTTTTTGGCTTTTTGGGTACCACTTGGTTGTCCTTCTTCTTCTACTCTTGGCACTGGATCAACTGGTTCAATTTCATGGTGGGGTGTAACTTGTGGAGCAGTTGGTTCTGCACTTTGTTGAGCGGCTTGTTCAACACTTGGTTGCACCCCTTGTTCACTGCCTTGTTGCTCTACACTTTGTTCAGCACTTGGTTGCACTCCTTGTTGACTGCTTTGTTCTTGTAAGCTTTGTTGAGCACTTGAATTATCTTTGGCACTCCCTTCCCTCCTAGCACTAGCTGTCACTTTCTTCCTCCTTTCTCGACTTTGTCTAAACAACAAAGAAAGGAACAATATTTACAAACTATACAATCGGAAGACAAAGTATGGAAATATAACCCGAATGTACACATTCGGACGTAAGAAGACACATACTGTTCCCGAATACAAAATAATCGAAAGCTAACTAAACATATTTACAACCGAATATGCATCAATAGGAGTTCAGAAGCTCTAAATTTTTCATCCTACACAATCGGAAGAAAAGTACAAAACTATAACCCGAATGAACAAATTCGGAAGTACGAAGACACATATTTTTCCCGAATGAAAAACAATCGGAATATAACCAAACATGTTTACAACCGAATATTCATCAACTGGAGTTCAGAAACTCTAAAATTTTATCCTACACAATCGGAGGTATAAAACATTATATTGTCTTCCGAATAAATACTGGCCCCAAAATGGGATTTTTCCTATATCAGAAATTTTGAGATTTTTTCAATATATATATATATATATATATTCGGTAGTGAGTGTAATTCCGAATACTGTGTGTCTACTTAAATATATTCGGGAGCCAAAAAATTCATTAAACTACCGATTATTACCAGTTTGTATCCAGGAAGATATGGCCAACAATATTCGGCCGATAACCATCAAATATTTCTCCCGAATACTGTCGATGTTCTTGAGAAATGAAGAACACGACTACATTCGGAAGTAAATAAGCATGAATATCGCCCGAATCTGGATAAATAACCGAAAATCCTAGAATTTTTTTTTCTCGATTCGTCGAATTAAAGCGAAATAAACCCCAAAAATGATAGATTCTTATCTAATTGGGGCCATTTGAAGTTGACGAAGTGTTTGACTATCGGAATCACAACCACCGACTACATCGACGGGTACTTCTTCTTCGCGTTCTTCGCGTTCTTCTTCATTTGCAGCAACAATTTCTTTATTTCTTACTAAAATCCCAATCTTTGGATCGATACCCCGAGCAACGTTTTTGGTTCTAGGTCTGTGGGTTTCATTTCCCTTATCCATTGTTTTATAAACGAATCGACGATGTTTTGATTTTACGATTCGCGGCGATGTTTCGGTTGAACACAAGAACGAGGAAAAGTTTTTTTTCTTCCACAATCGGAAGATAATATGAAACTGGAAGAAGAAGAGTTGAAATGAGTAGAATTTTTTTTGATTTGGTTTTTATACAGTTTTACCAGAAGGGCATTTATGTAACTTCAATATCATATAGGGTACCCCTTAACTAGAGTCTTTGGCTGGATATTAATTGATGGCCCCTAAATCCTTTCGGATGACCCCTAAAAACGCGAGGATTTAAAGAATGAACAAATCTTTCTTTTTAGTATTTTCTTTAGATTTGAAGTAACGTAAAGGAATAAGAATTCACGGCAACAAGGTATAATATCAACCTTTATATCTGTGAGAGTTTCTTTAACACAGGGAAGTAGTTATGGAAGATTTGCTGTTTTGGCCAAAAATATAAGCATGGATGACCCCAAGGTAAAGACGGATACCTCCTACGAGATGCCTCCAAACCTCCTGTATCTTGTATAGAATCATATTTGAAAGTAACACGGGAATTTTAAATGTTACGGCGATACTGTGCTGGGGACCGTGCGTCAAGATTATGGGCTGCATTTGCTCTAAAGGAGCAAAAGATTACGACGACGAGAACCAGAAATTATCTTCCACCAAAACTTCCAAGAGAGACGAAGCTGTAGAGGCTGAAGGTAATAATGGAAATGGTTTTTCAATTTCTAAACTGCCGTCGATAGAGAGACTAGAGAATAGGGATTCAGTAGAGAGTATTAGATTCTCCGACAGTCATAAATAATACCTAGGGGTAGGAAACTACAAGTACACCCCTAGATTATCAGATGTCGGATATTAACCTAACAGAAGCAGCGTAATCCGATTCCGATATCGTTAAGAGGTAAAATCCGATAGAATATCCGATTCTGATATCCGATATGCCGGACTAAATCCTATAGGATGTCGGATTTTCGGAAACGGATCTTGGATATTGGCTATCCGTTGCCAGTTCTATTGACATTCCACACTTTTTCCTTGCTTGGAATAACTTGGATTCCACCATAAGACTTGCTCTAAAAGGGACTCCCTCTCTTCAGGCCCAATAAATACTCCATACACATGCAACACATTACTACAATTATTTCTTTAAATTTCATTTGTATTAATTTCTTTTGATTTCAAAACGTAGAAAGTTTATGCATCATTTTAAGCGCCACACTAAAAATCATATGAAATAACTATTTGGTTATAAATATATATATATATATTGGGCTTTTATATACATCTTATACCGAATGAGCCATAACAGGGAACCTAAAACATAAATAAAAAAATATTGTGTATTACATGAGATTTAGTGGTTATCCTTTCACATGGAGCAACCAAAGAACTGGCATCTCTAAAGTTGAAGAAAGGCTTGACATAGCCCTAAGCAATGAGAAATGGATTGAAGTGTTTCCAAAATCCACCATATACCATCTAATATCTCGAGGCTCTGATAATGATCTTATTATCCTAAAGACTAACCGGATTGGAAAGACGGTGCCTATCCTTTTAAATCCTTTGGTGGGTGGATGGAACACCTGAACTGCAATAGAGTAATAAGTGAAACTTGGAGACCGCCTCTCAACAAGGATCTATAAGTTTCTCTTTTGCTAGAAATATTACAAATTGTTAAGCATTCTCTTTAATAGATGGAATATAAACACGTTTGGAAATATTCAACATAATATTAATATAGAAATAATAAAGAAGAACATAGAAAATATGGCACATAAAGATGACAGATGTTTACCACTTTAAAGAGACTTTAAACTTCTTTAAATAAGTGGAAAAACATAGAGGAAAACTATTGGAAAGCAAAAGTAGAAACAATGCAATCATTTTGGTGACAGAAATACTATTTTTTTCCGTAATGCTGCTAGAACTAGATATAAAAAGGAATATAGTTGACACCATGAAAGAAAAAAAATGGGAATTAGCTTAATGATAGGGTAACTATCTCAAATTGTATAACTGAACATTTCAAGAATATGACTAATATCACAGAACCAAAGATCAATATGGACTTGATAAATCTGATTTTTAAAACCATAACTAATAGAGAAAATGAAGTCATGTTAGAGAAACCTAAACCTAGTGACATAAAAGGTGTCATGAAACCTAAACCTAGTGAAATAAAAGGTGTCATGTTTGCTATCAAAGGAAACAAATCACTTGGTCCCACTGGTTTTCCACCAAACTTCTTCAAGGATAACTGAGAAACAATTGGTGAGGATCTCATTGGACTAGTGCAAAAATTCTCTGAAACATGGTATATGCTAAAGGACATAAACTTTACTTTATTATCTCTCATTCCAAAGGTTCAGTTCCCATCCTCCCCAGGGGATTTCAGACCCATCTCTCTATACAATATTACATATAAGTTGGTTTCCAAGATCATTGCTCAAAGAATGAAGCCATTACTGAGTACAATAATCCCCTCATACCAATTTTCCTTTATACATAGAGGACAGATAAATGGCAATATTGTGGTTTCCCATGAAGTTATACATAATATGAGAACTAGAAGGGACAAACGAGAATGGATAGGTTAAAAATAGACATGTCAAAGGCCTTTGATAGTGTTGAGTGGCCTTTTATGATGGCTATTTTAGTCAAGATGGGACTCTCTGATGAATGGTGTAAAAGAATAAATCAATGCATCTCTACCAATATTCTTGCCATACTTCTAAATGATGTTCCGTGTGAGTTTTTCAAACCCATACGAGGGCTTAGACAAGGGGACCCTCTATCCCTTTACCTATTTATACTTCGCATAAAGGTTTTCTCTAGAACCCTGATGTAAGCTAAACAAA